>NW_028136178.1:0-624125 GCF_964662115.1 Mustela nivalis
AGAGCCTAAGCCCCGACCTCGTGTCAGCCACCTAGAAGGCGGGGCCCATATCCCGCATGTTAGACTGGCCACGGAACAGAGCCGTCATCTTTACCCATCCTTGGTATTCAGGCATGTGTCCCCAGACCTTTCCTGGAATCCCTACCAATGAGGGAACCTGAATCACAATAGAGAAATCCTCATTCCCCATGGCAGGATTCCTGTAAGTTCGGAAGGGTGTCCAACACTCAGAGTGTTAGCCTACTGAATGGCCATTGAGACCACCCCCATTCCTGAGGGCCACCCTATGCAAAAGCTTGCATAGTGACCCTCAGCCTGAGCATGCTTTCAAACAAACGCTCTCAGTTGTATCTCCAGGACTTGCATTGGAGGCCTGGTAAGCCCCTATGCCCAAATCATAACCCTTGGTGGGTATTTCCAGGTGCCCAGAGCCAGAGCACTTCTCTGCAATCCCTGCTATGGGACACCCTTAATATGGAAAACAGAACTCTTTCCTCTCTGAGAAAGCCACCACATTATAAGGAGCCGCCAGGATACTTGAGAGGAAATATCACCCATGGACACCTGAGACCACACCTGCATTCTTAGTCCATCGTGGATACACAATCCAGATAAAAAAGCCTGTGCTACCTCCTTTGAGGCATGCGATTTACATTTCACACGGAGCTTCCCTCCAGGAGTATGCATTGGGCCTACAATCACTTCGCCACTAAACCTAACCCGCATTTGTGTTTGCAGACTTCCCTCCGAAAACCATGGCTCTCATGCCCTCCAGCATGGGGTCTTTGGAGCCACACCACAGGACTGTGCCCACCATTGCCAAGGAAACTGTGCCCATCAAATTGCCCTATCTTTCCAGATTAGGAGAAACCTGCAAGGCCCCTGAGCCCACCCCAATACTGGTTGCCACTCTGTACACAAATGCACAGTCTGGAACACCCTGATCACCTACATCTAGGCAGACTTTGAAGTCAATGATACTGAGTCAGAGGATTGAACCTGACATTCCGTTAGGATTTTATTGGAACCCTAGATTAAATTTTCAGGCATCTATCCTCAGAGGCCTGTTCTGCAATACCAAATTATGATACATTTGGTCCGTTAGCCCCACATCAGAACATCTCTGGTCCGAGAAGGAAACCGTGCCCTTTGACCAGTGTCAAACCCTCAGGGTAGATGAATCCTACATGGTCCCTTAGCCACCAGCACACTGTAAGGTCTCCATGGTAACAAACCTTCATTATGACCCATCTTCATGAGACTTCATGTCAACTCCAGGCCTTGGTAATTCGCCCAAGAGCCACCAGAACGAATTGGCCATGTTTCTCAGCTGCAATTTTAATGGAGGTGTGCTTTTCAGGCATCCACGTGGGAGTGCTCTGCTACCCAAACTTTCCACATGGGGGACCCTGGAGCAAATAAACCAGTCTCCCCCTGTGTGGTAGAAGGAAACTTTGCTGTTTGAAGCATCTCACAAGCCCCAGCATGTGAAATCCTCCATGGCCTCTTGACGCCACCCCTCCATTCATCGGTCATCATAGACATAAACTCCAGCATGAGGAAATGTCTGACTTTCACCTTTACTCAGGTGCTGGATATCTGGAATCAGACACTGCACAATGGAACTGCCTTTTGCTTGGCACTGAATTGAACCTTAGCTTGAGTTTACAATTCCATCCTCACCCTACTGGTCCCCAAGCCCGCTTGATAGGGAATTCTGGGGCCACAACGCAGCTTTTTGCCTTCCCCTTAGAAAGAAGAAGGGCATGGTGATTCTGCCCAGAAACTCTGCATGAGGATCAATCTTCTCAGCCCTTGAGGGATCCCTGATTCATACTCAGCCCTGACCACTAGTTCTGTTTCTGACAGAGCCTGAGTGCTCAATTCATGTCAGCTACTCAGAGAGTCAGGCATGTGAGACTGGCCATGTCTCAGGTCCCTCATCTCTACCCATCCTTGGTATTCAGGCATCTGTCCCCAGACATTTGCTAGAATACCTGCTAATGGGGGAACCTGAGGCACAATAGAGAATTCTTCCTTTTCCATGGCAGGAATCCTGGTAGTTGGGATGGGTGTCCTACATTAAAGTGGTAGCCAGCTGCATGGCCAAGGAGACAACTCCCACTCATAAGGGCTGCCCTAATCACATCAGGCATTGTGACACTCAGACTAGCATGCTTTCAAACAAACGCTCTCAGTTGTACCTCCAAGTCACACATTGTAGGCCTGGTACTCCCCTAGGCCCAAATCCTAATCCTGGTGGGATTTTCCAAGCACCCAGACTCACAGCCCTTCTCTGGAATCCCTTTTTGGGGAACATCTAAGATTGAAAACAGCACTCTTCCATTCAAACGAGAAAGCCACCATACTATTGGGAGCTTACAGGATCCGTAGAGAGGAAAATACTCTCATGGAAACATTAGAACACACCTGCATTCCAAGGCTATCATGGACACACAATCCAGATACAAAAGCCAGTGCTAGTGCCTTCGAGGTACGTGATTTACAGTTCCTGACGATCTGCCCTCCAGGTCTATGCATTGGGCCTACGATCACCTCGCAACTCAACCTAATCCGAGTTTGTGATTGCAGACTTCTCTCCCAAAACCATGGCTTACATGCCCTCCACGATGGAGTCTCTGGAGCCACACCACAGGACTGTGCCTGCCACCCCCAAGGAAACCGTGCCCACAAATTTGCCTAAACCTTCAAGATTAGGAGAAACCTGCAAGGCCCCAGAGCCCACCCCAATATTGGAGGCCACTCTGTACACAAAGGCACAGTCAGAAACACCCTGGTTGCCTACATATAGGCAGACACCGAAGTCAATGTTCCTGAGTCTGATGATTCAACCTGAAATTCCCCTTGGACTTCATTGGAACCCTAGATGAAGTTTTTAGGCATCTGTCCTCAGAGGCCTGTTCTGGAATACCAACTTATGATACAACATTTGGTCCGTGAGCCCCACAACAGAACATCTCCGATACCCAGAAAGAAACCATGTTCTTCGACCGGTGTCAAACCATCAGGATAGACTAATCATACATGGCCCCTTAGCCACCAGCACATAGTAAGATTTCCGTGGTAACAAAACTGCATTTTGACCCAACTTTATTAGAATCCAGGCCTTGGTACTTTGCCCTAGAGCAACCAGAAAGAACCTGCCATGTTCCTTAGGTGCAATGGTCAATGTAGGTGTGCTTTCCAGTATCCACGTGCGAGTACTATGCTACCCAAACTTTGCACATGGGGGAACCTGGTGTAAACAAACCAGACCTCCCCTGTCCAGTAGAAGGAAACCTTATGTTTGGATCAACTCACAGGCCTCAGCGTGTAAACTGCTCCATGGCCTCTTGATGCCACCACTCCATTGGTCGGTCATCATAGACACAAACTCCAGTCTAAGCAAACATCTGACATGCACCCTTATCCCGGTGCTGGATGTCTTGAATAAACCACTGCACATTGGAACTGCCTTCCACTTGGCACTGAATTGAACCATAGCTTGTGTTTACAATTCCATCCTCACCTGACTGGTCCCTAAGCCCTCTTGATAGGGAAATCTGGGGCCACAATGCAGCATTCTGCCTTCCCCATCGAATGAAGAAATGCCTGGTGAGTCTGCCCTGAAAACCCACATGAGGATCAATCAGGTCGGCCCTCGAGTCAACACTGATTTATAGGCTGCCATGGCCACTAGTGCCGTGTCTGACAGAGCCTGAGCTCGACTGAGTTTCAGCCACTAAAGAGCAGGCCCCATATCTAGCATTTGGGATTGCCATGGCCAAAGTATGTCATCTCTACCCATCCTTGATATTCAGGCACCTGTCCCCAGACCTTGGCAGGGATCCCTGCCAATTAGGGAACTTGAAGCACAATAGAGAACTCTTCTTTCCCCATGGCAATAAACCTGGCTTTTGGGATGGGTGTTCTACCCTCAAAGGGGGAGCCAGTTACAACATCAATGACACCACACACACTCCTGAGGACTACCCTTGGCACAAACAGGCATTGTGACCCTCACCCTGAGCATGCTTTCAAAAAATCCCTCTCAGATTCACCACAATGATCCCTCATTTCAGGCCTGGTATGCCTGTAGGTTCAAATCATAAAACTTGGTGGGATTTTCGAGGTGCCCAGACCCAGAGACCATCTCTGGAATTTTTGTTTTGGTGCACCCTTCAGATGGAAAACAGCACTCATCCCTTCCCCAAAAATGTCACCAAATTATGAGGAGCCACCAGGTTCCATAGAGAGGCAATGTCTCCCATGGACCCATGAGAACACACCTGCATTCCGAGGCCATCCTGGACACACAATCCGGAGAGAAAAGCCTGTGCTACTGCCTTCCATTCACCCTAATTACAGTTCCAGATGAGCTGCTCTCAAGGTATATGCATTGGGCCTGTGATCACCTCGCCACTCACCCTAATTCGAATTTGTGTTTGCAGACTTATCTACCAAAACCATGGCACACATGCCCTCCAGGATGGGGTCTCTGGATCCACACTGCAGGACTGTCCCTGCCATCCACAAGGAAACTGTTTCCATCACAGTTGCCCAAACTGTCTAGATTAGGAGAAACCTACAAGGCCTCTGGGCCTACCCCAATTTCGGCGGCCGCTCTGAACCCAAATGCACAGTCTGAAATACCCTGATCTCCTACATCCAGGAACACAGCCAAGTCAATGGTCCTGAGTCAGAATAATGAACCTAACATGCCCCTAGGACGTCATTGGAACCATTGATTCGGTTTTCAGACATGTGTCCTCAGAGGCCTGTTCTAGAATGCGAACTTATGATACAACATGTGGTGGCTGGGCCACACAACAGAACATCTCCTGTCCCCAGAAGGAAACCGTGCCCTACAATCTGTGCAAAATCCCAGAGTAGTAGATTCCTGCACAACTACTAAGCCACCACCACATTCTAAGATCTACCTGGTAACAAACCAGCTGTGTGGCCCATCTGCAAGAGATTCCATGTCAAATCAAGGACTTGGTACTTTGCTACAGAGACACCAGAATAAAGCTGCCATGTTCTTCAGTTGCAATGGTCAATGAAGTTGAACATTCCAGGCATCCATGCGGTAGAGCTCTGCTACCCAAACTTTCCACATGGGGGACCCTGGAGCAAATAAACCACACTCCACCTGTCCAGTAGAATGAAACCTTGCTATTTGGAGCAGCTCATGAGTCTCAACGTGAAAATCCCTACATGGCTTCTTGACGCCACCCCTCCATTTGTCAGTCATCATAGACACAAACTCCAGTGTGAGCAAATATCCGACGTCCTCCCTTACTAAGGTGCTGGATATCTCGAAAAAGCTGCTGGACACAGGAACTGCCTTCTGCTTGGCAGTGAATTGAACTGTAGCTTGTGTTTACAATTCCTTCCTCACCCGACTGGTCCCCAAGCCTTCTTGATAGCGAATTATGGAGACACAACACAGCATTCTGCCTTCCCGATAGAAACAAGTGCCTGGTGAGTCTGGCCAGAAACCCCACATGAGGATCAATCTGCTCGGCCCTATATCGGAGGGACCCTGATTTATAGGTTACCCTGGCCACTAGTGCTGTGTCTGACAGAGCCTGAGCCCAGACCTAGTGTCAGTCACCAGAGTTTGAGCCCCACATCTAGTATTTGGGAATGCCATGGCTCAAGTATTTCATCTCTACCCATCCTTGGTATTCAGGCACCTGTCCCCAGACCTTTGCTGGAATCCCTGATAATGGGGCATCCTGAAGCACAATAGAGAACTCCTCCTTCTTCATATCAGGAAACTTGGCTGTTAGGATGGGTGTTCAACCCTGAAAGGGGGAGTCATTTACAAGTCCAGTGAGACCACACAAACGCCTCAGGGATGCCCTGGAGGCAAACAGGCCTTGTGACCCTCAGCCTGAGCATGCTTTCAAACAATCCTTCTCTGTTGCACCACCATGAACCCGCATTGCAGGCCTAATATGCCCTAAGCCCAAATCTTAGCACTTGTTGTGATGTCCCAGATGCCATGAACCAGAGCCCGTCTCTGGAATCCCTGTTTTGGGGCACCCATAAGGTGGAAAACATCACTCTCCCCTTCCCTGAAAAACCCACCAAACTATGGAGAGCCACCAGGATCCATAGAGAGGAAAAGACTCCCATGGACCCATGAGACCACACCTGCATTCCAAGGCCATCCTGGACACACAATCCAGAGAGAAAAGCCTGT
The DNA here is from genome assembly GCF_964662115.1 of Mustela nivalis. Lineage (NCBI taxonomy): Eukaryota > Metazoa > Chordata > Mammalia > Carnivora > Mustelidae > Mustela > Mustela nivalis. The sequence continues at coordinate 6,212 of NW_028136178.1, forward strand.
GCTACTGCCTTCCAGTCTCCCTAATTATAGTTCATGACGAGCTTCCCTCAAGGTCTACGCATTGGGCCTGTGATCACCTCGCCACTCACCCTAATTTGTATTTGTGTTTGCAGACTTCTCTCCCAAAACCATGGCTCACATGCCCACCAGAATGTGATCTCTGGAGCCACACCACAGAACTCTGGCTGCCAATCCCAAGGACACTGTGCATATCAGATTTGCCCAAACCTTCCAAATTAGGAGAAACCTGTGTGGCCCCTGAGCCCACACCAATATTGCCGGCCACTCGGGATGGAAATGCGCAGTCTGAAACACCCTTATCACCTACATCCAGGGAAATAGCCAAGTCAATGATCGTGAGATACACGATTGAACCTAAAATGCCCCTAGGCTCTCAATGGAACCCCATTAGGTTTTTAGGCATCTGTCCTCAAGGGCCTGTTCTGAAATACCAATCTATGACACATCATATGGTCTCTGAGCCACACGACAGAACATCCCCTGTCCCCAGAAGAATACCATGCTCTTGGACCTGTGCCAAACCCTCAGGGTAGGAGAATCCTGCATGGCACCTTAGCAACCAGCACATTCTAAGTTCTCCCTGGTAACAAACAAGCATTGTGACCCATCTGCAAGAGATCCCATGTCAACTCAAGGCCTTGGCACTTTGTCCCAGAGCCACCAGAACGAATCTGCCATGTTCCTCAGCTGCAATTGTCAATGGAGGTGTGCTTTCCTGGCATCCATGCTGGAGAGCTCTTCTTCACAAACTTTCCACATGGGGAAACCTAGAGTAAACAAACCAGACTTCACCTACACTGTACAAAAAAATGTTACTTTTTGCAGCAGTTCACAGGCCTCAGCATGTGAACTCCTCCATGGCCTCTTTATACCACCCCTCCACTTGTCGGTCATCATAGACAAAAACTCTAGTGTGAGCAAGCATCTGACATCCACCCTTATTCCAGTGCTGGATATCTCGAGTAAACTGCTACAAATTGGAACTGCCTTCTGCTTGGCACTGAATTGAACCATAGCTTTTGTTTACAATTCCACCCAAAACTGACTGGTTCCCAAGCTCTCGTGATTGGGAATCCTGGAGCCACAACACAGCATTCTGCCTTCCCTATTCAATGAACAAATGCCTGGGAATCTTCCCAAGAAACTCCACATGAGGATCAATCTGCTCCGCCCTCGAATCTACTCTGATATAAAGGCTGCCATGGCCACTAGCGCTGTGTCTGACAGAGCCTGAGCCCCGACCGAGTTTTAGGCCTCATATCTAGCATTTGGGATTGCTATGGCCCAAGTACGTCATCTCCACCCATCCTTGGTATTCAGGCACCTATCTCGAGACCTTGCTGGAAACCCTGCCAATGGGGCAACCTGAAGCACAGAGGAACCTGACGGAAGAGAACTCATCCTTCCTCATGGCAGGACATTTGGCTGTTGGGTTGGGTGTCCAACTCTCTAAGAGGGAGCCAGATATATGACCAATGAGACCACTCCCACTCCTGAGGGCCGCCATGGGAGCAAACAGGCATTGTGAGACTCAGCCTGAGCAAGCTTTCAAACAATCCCTCTCAGTTGCACCATCATGATCCCGCATTGCAGGCCTCATACACCCCTAGGTGCAAATCCTAACCCTTGGTGGGAAGTCCCAGATGCCCAGAAAAAGAGCCTGTATCTGGAATCCCTGTTTTGGGGCACCCATAAGATGGAAAACAACACTCTTCCCTTCCCCAAAAAAGCCACCAAACTATGAGCTGCACAGATCCATAGAGAGGAAAAGTTTCCCATGGACCCATGAGACTATACCTGCATTCCAAGGCCATCCTGGACACACAATATAGAGAGAAAAGCCTGTGCTACTGCCTTCCAGTCACCCTAATTACTCCTGACAAGCTGCACTCCAGGTCTACTCATTGGGCCTGTGATCACCTTTCCACTAACCATAACCCACATTTGTGTTTGCAGACTTCTCTCCCAAAACCATGGCTCATATGCCCTCCAGGACAGGGTCTCTGGATCCACAACACATGACTGGGCCTGCCATCCCCAAGGAAACTGTGCCCGTCAAACCTGCCCAAACCTTCCAGTTTAGGAGAAACACGCAAGAGCCCTGAGCCCGACCCAATATTGTCGGCAGCACTGGACACAAATGCCAGTCTGAAACGCCCTGATCACCTACATCCAAGCAGACAGCCATTTCAATGTTCCTGGGTCAGAAGATTGTACCTGACATGCTCCTAGGACGTCATTGGAACACTAGATTAGGTTTTCAGGCATCTGTCCTCAGGGTCCTGTTCTGAAATACCAACTTAGGATACAACATGTGGTCCCTGAGCCACACAATAGAATATCTCCTGTCCCCAGTAGGAAACCATGCCCTTCGACCTGTGCCAAACCCTCAAGATTGGAGAATCCTGCACAGCACCTTAGACACCAGCACAAACTCTAGTTTGTGCGTTGACCCATACCACAAGCTTTCCATCTGCTGGACAGTCGAGTCCTGTTGAATGGCTCCAGGATGTCCCATACGGAAAGACTGGAGAGCAGGATTCGAAGGATGGATGCCTGTACAGCATACCTCACATTCCCATTGGCTCTTTGTGACAAGACATGTTTGAACTACTGGCTCTGGGGCGAGCTAACTAGGGGGCTGAATTGAAATGGACTCTCCTGCGGATGGGTCATATTGTGGGTTTGTGTGCATGGAGACCTTGGAATATTTTGGCAGCTCAGGGGCCATGAAGTATTCGCCTAACCGAAGGGTGTAATATTGCTCCAATTAAAAAGAGATCCCTATGTGGAGATGAGACAGGTTCTCTTTGGTGCCTCAGAAAAGCCCCAGATTCTGGTCTTCAAACCAGTTCTCTGTGTAGAGACACCTGGAAACCAAAGCTAGGGTTCAGATTAGAGCCTAGATGCTCCAAACCACAAGGATTTTCTGCGGGTCAGTTGAAACCTATTGGATGGCTCCAGGACATCCCATATGGAACAATTGCAGAGCAGGGTTCTAAGGATGGATGCCTGGGCATCCGGCCTTGCATTCCAATTGTCTCCTAGCGAAACGGCACGTTTGATTGCTGCCTATGATGTAGCAGCCGAGGGGGCTGAGTTGAAATGCATTCTCCTGAGGATCGGTCATAATGTGGGATTATGTCCATGGAGACCTTGGAATGGGGCAGTGGCACCAGGGCTCTGAAGGATGCTCCTAACCAGAGGTTTTGACACAGCTCCAAGAAGCATTTTTCCCATGGGGAAACAAGATTTGTTCTCATTGGTGCTTCAGTAACCCCCAATATGCTGGTATTGGAAACCAGAACTCTGAGGAGAGATGCCTGGAAACCAAGGCAATGGATCTGATTAGGGCCTGGGGCCTGTCTGGTTTAATCTTCTTCTCTCGGTTCATCTGTCTATGGGATTGAGTGGAGGTAGTTCCTCAGCTGGTGTCAGATTGCCCCTATTTGTCCTGGGCAGTCTACACTATTGGGATGGCCACTTTGACTTTGGAGGTTTCTCCTAATTTGCAAGTTTGTGGCCAATGAAATGGGCAGAATTCCTTTGGGGAGGGAAGGCACAATCCTGAGGTGTGGCTCTAGGGGCTCAAGCATGGAGGGTGTGTGGGTCAGAGCTGTGGGGACAGAAGTCTGAAAACAGAAACTCGTCTTAGGTTTGGGGACATAGGTATGGGAGGCCCGATCTACAGACCTTGAGCAGAACTCTTCAGGATATGAACAAAGAGTGAGTGTGAGGCACTTGCTCAGGCTTTTGACTCTGGATTTTGTGTCACTGATGGCCGTGGAATGTAGGGGCGTCCTCATGGACCATGGGTGAGACTTCCTCTATGGGGATTTGGATGATCCCAATATTTTGGGGTCATTCCGTGGGATGGGAGGAGTCCATTCTGTTTTTTTTTTTTTTTTTTTTTTTTTTTTTTTTTACCTCAGGTGTGCCACTAAAGAGGGATTCCAGAGCAGAACCCTGGGAAGGGGCGACTGGACAACCCGAACTCTGTATAAGATTGGGGGCCTAAGGGCATGGCAATCCCCATATGGGGTACCTTGGTCCAGCCACTGAGAGGTCTTACTTGAGTACAGTGCTCACACTGAGGGTCACAATGCATGTTTGTGCCCAATGTAGGCATCAAGCATGGGCGGGGACTCATGGGCCATGCTTGATTCTCCTACACTGAACTTTGGACAACATACGAACCACAAGGTTTCTTTCCATGGGGAAGGAGGAATTCTGATTTCTGCATCATGTTCACGCCTGGGCAGTGACTGGAGATAAGATCTAAGTTCTGAATCCAGAAAATCGAGGTTGGGATGAGATGATAACCTAAGGTCATGGAGGGTCCGATGTGCTCAGTGTGCGGTCAGCTTTCTGGGTGTTGTTCAGGAGGTATGGATTCAGGCTGTGTCAGACAATGCATTAGTGCCCAGGTTAGAATGTATAATTTGGGTACAGTTGAGTTCCATGTAGGTTCATCCTCATTTATTGTGTCAGGGAAGCTCACTGGGGCAACATTTTTCTTCTGGTGGGCAGGCAGAGTGCAGCATTGTGGGTCCAGAATTGCCAAACTTGAGGGCGTCGGGACCAGGAGTGTGAGGACGTAAGTCTGAGATCATAAGCTAGACTTAAGTTTCAGGGCGAGGGCACGGCAGGCACCCTCTGCAGATCCGAATCAAAATCTCATTCATCTGAAGTCAGGACGAGGATCAGACTTAGGCGCAGGTTGGAGTTTCTGTCCATGATGGCCCCTTCATCAAAGGGGTGGAATCTCGAGGCCATGGAGGTTTTCCCACGTTGGGAGTTGTGGGATGCTCCAAACTGCAAGGATTCCTTCTGCGGGAAAATTGAGACCTGTTGGATGGCTCCAGGACATCCCATATGGAATGACTCCAGAGCCGGGTTCTAAGGTTGGATGCCTGAGCAGACTGCCTCTTACACCAATTGTCTCCCTGCCACAAGACAGGTACGATCTGATGGCTATGCAGGAGCAATCGTGGGAGCTGAGTTGAAATGGACTCTCCTGAAGATGGGTCTTAATGTGTGTTTGTGTCCATGAGGACGTTGGAATGGGGTGGTGGCCCCAGGGCTCTAAAGGATTCTAACCGGAGATTTTGAAACAACTCGAAAGAGCAAGTTTTCCATGTGGAGACAAGATTTGTTCTAATTGGTGCCTCAGGAAACCCACATATGCTGGTATTAGAACCAGGTCTCTGAGGAGAGATACATAGAAACCACAGCAATGCATCCAATTAGGTCCTAGGAACCTCTCTGGTTCAATCTTCTTCTCTGTCGACATCTGTCTATTTTATGAAATGGAGGTAGTTGCTCAGCTGGTGTCAGACCGCTCCTGTTTGTCCGGGCGGCCTACACTATAGGGATGGCCTCGGGGACTTTGGAGGTTTCTCCTAAATTGTATGATTATGGACAATGGCATGGGCAGAATTCCTGTGGAGTGGGCAGGCACAGACCTGATGTGTGGCTCCAAGGGCCCAGCCTTGAGGGTGTGTGGGCAAGGACTGTGGGGACAGATGTCTGAAAACACAAACTCAGCTTAGCTTTGGGGACGTAGGTATGGCAGGTACGATTTACAGACTATGAGGAGAACTTTTTGGGATATGAATAAAGGGTGAAAGTGTGACACTTGTCAGGCTTTTGCCCCTGGATTTTGTGTCAATGATGGCTGTGGAATGTCAAGGAGTCCTCATGGGCCATGGAAGAGTCTTTCTCTCTGTGGATTTGGCCAGATCCCAATTGTTTTGGGTTAATCTGTGGGATTCAGTTTTGTTAACTAAGGTGTCCCACCAAAAGAGGGATTCCAGAGCAGAGCCCTGGACAACAAGAAATCTAACTAAAAATACGGGCCTAGGGGCATGGCAAGCCCAATATGCCTTCTAATGGTCCAGCCACTGAGAGGCCTTCATTGAGGACAGAACTCATGCTGAGGGTCACAATGCGTGTTTATGCCCTCGTGGTACTCAAGCATGGGTGGGGACTCATGGTGCATGCTTGTTTCTCCTACACTGAATGATAGTCAACATGTCAACCACATGAGTTCTTGCCATGGGGAAGTATTAATTCTGATTTCTGCATGTCATTCACCCCTGGGCAGTGATTGGAGATAAGGTCTAGGTTGTGAAGTCTGAAAACCGAGGTTGGGAAGAGATGACGACCTAAGACCATGTCGGGTCCGATATGCTCAGCGTGGAGCCAGCTGTCTGGGTGTTGGTCGGGAGGTCCAAGCTTGGGCTGTGTCAGACAGGGCCTTAGTGCCCAGGGTAGATTGTATAATTGGGGTACAACTGAGTGCCATGCAGGTTGATCTTTATTTGGCATTTCTGGGTAGCCCCAAGGGCAATGTTTTTCTTCTGGAGAACAGGCAGAGTGCTGCATTGTGGCTCCGGAATTTCCAAAGTGGATGCCTTGTGGACGGGGAGTGTGAGGACGGAAGTCTGAGAACACATGTTAGGCGTAGGTTCTGGGCGAGGGCACGGCAGGCACCCTCTGCAGATCTGAATCGGGATATCATGAATCTGAAGTCAGGGCGAGGTTCAAACCTAGGCTTAGGTTTGAATTTCTGTCCATTCTGGCCACTTTATGAAGGGGACAGCATCTCCAGTCCATGGAGGTTTACCCACAATGGAAGTTGTGAGATGCTCCAAACAACAAAGATTCCTTCTGATCAACAATTGAGACCTTTTGTATCACTCCAGTACATACCATACAGAATGACACCAGAGCAGGGATCTAAGGATGGATGCATGGGAAGCCCGCCTCACATTGCAGTTGTCTCCTAGCAAATAGACAGGTTTGATATGCTGGCTCTGTCAGAGCAACCAAGGGGGCTGAGTTGAAATGGACTCTCCTGAGGATGGATGCTAATGTGGGTTTGTGTCCATGGAGACCTTGGAATGGGGCGTTGGTGCATGGGCCCTGAAGGATTCTCCTAACCGGAGGTTTTGAGACATCTCCAAAGGACAAGTTTCCCATGTGGAGACGAGATTTGTTCTGATTGGTGCCTCAGGAAACCCCCATATACTGTTATTGGAATATAGGCCTCTGAAGAGAAATAACTGGAACCCAAAGCAATGGCTCCATTTAGAGCCTAGGGGCCTGTCCGGTTGAATCTTCTTCTCTGTGTACATCCATCTAAGGTATTAGTGGAGTTAGATGCTCAGCTGGTGTCAGATGGCCCTAGTTTGTCCCAGGCAGCCTACACTATTGTGAAGGCCTTGGGGACTTTGGAGGTTTCTCCTAATTTTATGATTATGGACAATGGAATGGGCAGAATTCCCGTGGAGAGGGAAGGCACAGTTTTGATGTGGCTCCAGGGGCCCCAGCCTGCAGGGTGTGTGCACCAGGACTGTGGAGACAGAAGTCTAAAACACTAACTCAGTTTAGGTTTAGGGACGTAGGTATGGCAGGCCCGATCTACAGACCGTGAGGAGAATTCTTCCGGATATGAAGAAAGAGAGATTGTGAGGCACTTGTTCAGGCTTTTGTTTCTGGATTTTGTGTCAACGATGGGCGTGGAATGTCGGGGAGGCCTCATGGGCCATGGACGAGTCTTCCGCTCTGTGGATTTGGCCCGATTCCAATTGTTTTGGGTCAAACTGTGGGATGGGAGGAGTCCTTTCAGTTTTGTTACCTCAGGTGTCCCACCAAAAGAGGGATTCCAAAGCCGAGCCCTGGGGAGGGGAGACTGGACAACCAGAAATCTGGTTAAAAATTGGGGCCTAGGGGCATTGCAAGCCCAATATGCTATCTTTTGGTCCAGCCGCTGAGAGGCCTTACTTGAGAACTGGGCTCACGTTGAGGGTCACAATGCATGTTTGTGACCGACTTGGTCCTCAAGCATCTGCAGGGCCTCATGGGCCACACTGGTTTCAACTACACTTTACGTTGGACAACATGCCAACCACAAGGTTTCTTGCCATGGGGAAGGAGTTCTGATTCCTGCATCATGTTTAACCCTGGGTGGTGACTGGAGATAAGGTTTAGGATCTGAAGCCTGAAAACCGAGGTTGGAAAGAGATGATGACCTAAGGCCATGGCGGGTCTGATGTGCTCAGTGTGTGGCTAGCTGGGTGGGTGCGAGCCAGGAGGTTCAGTCTCAGGCTGTGCCAGAAAGGGCAGTAGTGCCCAGGGCAGCCTGTATAATTGGGGTCCAGTCAAGTGGCATGCAGGTTGATCCTCATTTGGGGAATCTGGGTAGCCCCAGAGGGCAAAGTTTTTCTTCCGGAAAGCAGGCAGAGTGCTGCCTTGTAGTTCTGGAATTGCCAAACTGGAGGGCTTGTGGGCCAGGAATGTGAGGATGGAAGTTGAGAACACAAACTAGACTTACGTTTCTGGGCAAGGGCACGGCAGGCACACTCTGCAGAGCTGAATCAAGATGTCCTGCATCTGAAGTCAGGGCGAGGATCAGACGATCGCTCAGGTTGGAGCTTCTGTCCCTGATGGCCCCTTCATGAAGCGCAGGGGGCGGGATCACGAGGCCATGGAGGTTTTCCCACGATGGGAGTTGTGAGATGCTCCAAACAGTAAAGATTCTTCTGCGGGACTATTGAGACCTGTTGGTTGGCTCCAGGACTTCCCATACAGCATAATTCTGAGAATGGTTCTAAGTATGGATGTCTGGGAAGCCTGCCTCTCATTCCAATCATCTCCTAGCGACAAGACGGGTTAGATCTGCTGGATCAGGGGGAGCAACTGAGGGGGCTGAGTTGAAATGGACTCTCCTGTGGATGGGTCCTAATGTGGGTGTGTCTCCATGGAGACCTTGGAATGAGGCGCTGGCACCGGGAACCTGAAATGTCCTTCTAACCAGAGGCTTTGAGAGAGCTCCAACATGCAAGTTTCCCATGTGTAAACGAGATTTGTTCTGATGGGTGCCTCAGGAAAAGCCCTCAGCTGGTATTGGAAACCAGGCTTTTGAAGAGACATGCCTGTAAACCAAAGCTATGGATCCCATTATGGCCTGGGGTCCTGTCTGGTCAATCTTCTTCTCTGGGGATATCCATCTATGGTATGAGTGGAGGTAGATGCTCAGCTGGTGTCAGACGGCCCTTTTTTGTCCCGGACAACCTACACCATTGGTATGGCCTCAGGGAATTTGGAGGTTTCTCCTAATTTGTATGGTTTTGGATAATGGAATGGGCAGAATTCCCATGGATTGGTAAGGCACAGTCCTAATGTGTGGTTCCAGGGGCCCAGCCTGGAGGGTGTGTGGCCCAGGACTTTGAGGACAGAACTCAAAAAACACAAACTCAGCTTAGGTTTGGGGACGTAGGTATGGCACGGCCGAACTACAAATCATGAGAAGAACTCTTCAGGATATGAAGAAAGAGCGAGTCTGAGGCGCTTGCTTAGGCTTTTGTCTCTGGATTTTGTATCAGCGATGGCCGTGGAATGTCGGGGAGGCCTCATGAGCCATGGACGAATCTTCCTCTCTGTGGATTTGGCCCTATCCCAATTCTTTTTCGTGAATCTGTGGAATGGGAGGACTCCTTTAAGGTTTGTTACCTGAGGTGTCCCACCAAAAGAGGAATTCCAAAGCAGATCCCTGGGCAAGAGTGAAGGGACAACCCGAACTTGGTTAAAAATTGGGGTCTAGGGGCATGGCAAGCCCAATATGCTCTTTCTTCATGCAGCCACTGAGAGGCCTTGCCTGAGGACCGGGCTCAGTCTGAGGGTCACAATGTGTGTTTGAGACCAATGTGGCCCTCAAGCGTGGGCTGGGTCTCATGTGCCACACTGGTTTCAACTACACTGAAAGTTGGACAACATGCCAACCACGAGGTTTCTTGCCAAGGGAACGAGTTCGGATTTCTGCAACATTTTCAAACCTGGGCAGTGATTGGAGATAAGGTCAAGGTTCTGAAGCCTGAAAACCGAGGTTGGGTAGAGATGACGACCTATGGCCATGGCGGGTCCGATGTGCTCAGTGTGTGGCCAGCTGTCTGGGTGGGGCCAGGAGTTCCAGGCTCAGGCTGTGTCAGAATGGGCAATTGTGCCCACTTCAGCCTATATATTTGGTGTACAGCCAAATGGCGTGCAGGTTGATCCTCATTTGGGGTTTCTGGGTAGCCCCAGAGGGCAATGTTCTTCTTCCAGGGAGCAGGCAGAGTGCCGCATTGTACTTCTGGATTGCCAAACTGGAGGGCTTATGGGCCGGTAGTCTGAGGACGGAACTCCGAGAACACAAGCAAGGCTTAGGTTTTATGTGTGAGGACATGGCAGACCTGAATCGAGAACTCTTGCACCTGAAGTCTGGTTGAGCATCAGACGATGCCTCAGGTTTGACTTTCTGTCCCTGATGGCCCCTTCATAAAGGGGGGGAATCACGAGGCCGTGGGGGTTTTCAAACCATGGGAGTTGTGAGTAGCTCCAAACTGCAAAGATTCTACTGTGGGACAATTGAGACCAGTTGGTTGGCTCCAGGCCAACGATTCTGAGCAGGGTTCTAAGGATGGATGGCTGGGTAGCCCACCTCGCATTCCAATATTCTCCTAGCTACAAGACAGGCTAGATCTGTTGGATCTCGGGGAGCAACCGAGGAGGCTGAGTTTAAATGGACTCTCCTGTGGATGGGTCCTAATATGTTTTTGTGTCTATGGAGACTGTGGCATTAAGCGGTGGCACTAGGGCCCTGAAGGCTTCTCCTAAACAGAGGTTTGACACAGGTCCACCATGCAAGTTTCCCATGTGTAGAGGAGATTTGTTCTGATGGGTGAGTCAAGAAACAGCCATATTCTGGTATTGAAATCCAGGCCTCTGAGGAGAGATGCCTGGAAACCAAAGCAATGGATCCGATTAGTGCCTAGGGGCCTGTTGGTTTCTTTTTACCTCGGGCGACATCTATCTATGGGTCAGAGTGCAGGTAGGTGCTCAGATGAACTCAGATTGCCCGTGTTTGTCCTTGGAAGCCAACACTATGGGATGGCCTCAGGGAATTTAAAGGTTTATACTTTTAGTTGCGTTGTCGCCATTGGAATGGGCTCACACAATTCCCTTGCGAGGGCAAGAACAGTCCTCAGGTTTGGCTTCAGGGGCCTGAGCCTATAGGGTGTGTAGGCCAGGGCTGTTTGGACAGTTGTCTGAAAACACAAACTCGACTTCTGTTTCGGGTCATAGGTAGGGCAGGACTGATCTACAGAGCATGAGGAGAACATTTCGGTATATGAAAAAAGGGCGAGTGTGAGGCTATTGCTCATGTTTTTGTCTCTGCATATCATGTCACTCATGGTCGTGAAATTTCCGGGTGACTTCATGGGAAATGGACGAGTCTTACTCTCTGGAGATTTGGCCCCTTCCAAAGAGGTTGGGGTCATTCTGTGGGATGGAAGAAGTCGTTTTTTTTTTTTGTTGTTGTTGCTTTGTTTTGTTTCATTTTTTAACCTCCGTTGTCCCACCACATGAGGAATTCCAGAATAGAGCTCTGGGGAGGGGTGACTGAACAACCAGAAATATGCTTAAAATTGGGGCCTAGGGCTATGTCAAGCCCATTATGACATCTAGTGATCCAGGCTCTGAGAGGACTTACTAGAGGACAGGACTCACCCTGAGGGTCACAATGCATATTTATGCCCTCGTCGCACTCAAGAATAGGCGGGCCTCAGGGTGAATGCTAGTTTCTCCTACAATGAACGTTGGACAACATGCCAACCACAAGGTTTCTTGCCATGTGTAAGGAGAAGTTCTGATTTCTGCATCACACTCACCCCCAGGCAGAGATAAAGTCTAGTTTCTGAGGCCTGAAAACTGAGGTAGGGAAGAGATGAGGACCTAAGGCCATGGCGAGTCTGATGTGCTCAGTGTGCGGTCAGCTGTCTGGGTGTTGGTCAGGAAGTCCGGGCTCAGGTTGTGTCAGACAGTGCATTAGTGCCCAGGTTAGACTATATAATTCGGGCAAAGTCGAGTACCGTGTAGGTTTATCTTCATATAAGGTGCCTTGGCAGCTCTTTAGGCAATATTTTTTTTCCAGAAAGCAGGCCATGTGCTTAATTGTGGGACCGGATTTACCAATCATGAGGGCTTTGAGGCCAGGAGAGTGAGGTCGGAATTCTGAGAACAAAAGCTATACTTGGGCTCAGGGCAAGGGCACGGCAGGTACCCCCTGCAGATCTGAACCAATATCTCATCCATTTCAAGTCAGGGAGAGAATTAGACTTTGGCTTAATTGGAGTTTCTGTGCCTGACGGCTCCTTCATGAAGGGAGCGGAATCTCGTGTCCATGGAGTTTTTCCCACGTGGGAGTTGTGGGTTGCCCCCTTCAAGAATTCCTTCTGCGGGACAATTGAGACCTTTGGGCAGCTCCAGGACATCCCATATGGAGTGACTCCATAGCACCGTTCGAGGGAGGATGCCTGGGAAGCCAGCCTCGCATTCCAATTGTCTCCTAGCAACAAGCTAGTTTAGATCTGATGGCTCTGCGGGAGCAACCGGGGTGACTGACTTGAAATGGACTTTCCTCAGGATGGGCCCTAATGTGTCTTTGTGTCCATGGGGCCTTGGAATGGGGCCGTGGCACCGGGACCCTGAAGTATTCTCCTAAGCTTTTGACAGAGCTCGATGCACATGTTTCCTTGTGGAGACGAGATTTGTTCTGATTGCTACCTCAGGAAAACACCTATGCTGGTATTGGAATCCAGGCTTTTGAGGAGACATGCCTCTCACCAAAGCAATGGATCCGATTGGCCAGGGTCCTGTCTGGTTCAATCTTCTTCTCTGGGGACATCCATCTATGGTATGAGTGGAGGTTGATGCTCAGCTGCTATCAGACCGCGCCTGTATGTCACGGGCGACATGCCCTATTGGGATGGCCTCAGGGATTTGGAGGGTTCTCCTAATTTTACGGTTTTGGACAATGGAATGGGCAGAGTTCCCATGGATTGGGTAGGCACAGTCCTTATGTGTGGCTCCAGGGACCGCAGCCTGGAGGGTGTGTGGCCCAGGACTTTGAGGACAGAAGTCTGAAAACATAAACTCAGCTTAGGTTTGGAGACGTAGGTATGGCAGGCCCGATCTATAAACCATGAGAAGAACTCTTCAGGATATGAAGAAAGAGCGAGTCTGAGGTGCTTGTTCAGTCTTTTGTCTCTAGATTCGGTATCAGCGATGGCCGTGGATTGTCTGGGAAACCTCATGGGCCATGGACGAATCTTCCGCTCTGTGGAATTGGACCGATCCCAATTCTTTTTCGTCAATCTGTGGAATGGGAGGACTCCTTTAAGGTTTGTTACCTGAGGTGTCCCACCAAAAGAGGAATTCCAAAGCAGATCCCTGGGCAAGAGTGAAGGGACAACCCGAACTTGGTTAAAAATTGGGGTCTAGGGGCATGGCAAGCCCAATATGCTGTCTCTTCATCCAGCCACTGAGAGGCCTTGCCTGAGGACCGGGCTCAGTCTGAGGGTCACAATGTGTGTTTGAGACCAATGTGGCCCTCAAGCGTGGGCTGGGTCTCATGTGCCACACTGGTTTCAACTACACTGAAAGTTGGACAACATGCCAACCACGAGGTTTCTTGCCAAGGGAACGAGTTCGGATTTCTGCAACATTTTCAAACCTGGGCAGTGATTGGAGATAAGGTCAAGGTTCTGAAGCCTGAAAACCGAGGTTGGGTAGAGATGACGACCTATGGCCATGGCGGGTCCGATGTGCTCAGTGTGTGGCCAGCTGTCTGGGTGGGGCCAGGAGTTCCAGGCTCAGGCTGTGTCAGAATGGGCAATTGTGCCCACTTCAGCCTATATATTTGGTGTACAGCCAAATGGCGTGCAGGTTGATCCTCATTTGGGGTTTCTGGGTAGCCCCAGAGGGCAATGTTCTTCTTCCAGGGAGCAGGCAGAGTGCCGCATTGTACTTCTGGATTGCCAAACTGGAGGGCTTATGGGCCGGTAGTCTGAGGACGGAACTCCGAGAACACAAGCAAGGCTTAGGTTTTATGTGTGAGGACATGGCAGACCTGAATCGAGAACTCTTGCACCTGAAGTCTGGTTGAGCATCAGACGATGCCTCAGGTTTGACTTTCTGTCCCTGATGGCCCCTTCATAAAGGGGGGGAATCACGAGGCCGTGGGGGTTTTCAAACCATGGGAGTTGTGAGTAGCTCCAAACTGCAAAGATTCTACTGTGGGACAATTGAGACCAGTTGGTTGGCTCCAGGCCAACGATTCTGAGCAGGGTTCTAAGGATGGATGGCTGGGTAGCCCACCTCGCATTCCAATATTCTCCTAGCTACAAGACAGGCTAGATCTGTTGGATCTCGGGGAGCAACCGAGGAGGCTGAGTTTAAATGGACTCTCCTGTGGATGGGTCCTAATATGTTTTTGTGTCTATGGAGACTGTGGCATTAAGCGGTGGCACTAGGGCCCTGAAGGCTTCTCCTAAACAGAGGTTTGACACAGGTCCACCATGCAAGTTTCCCATGTGTAGAGGAGATTTGTTCTGATGGGTGAGTCAAGAAACAGCCATATTCTGGTATTGAAATCCAGGCCTCTGAGGAGAGATGCCTGGAAACCAAAGCAATGGATCCGATTAGTGCCTAGGGGCCTGTTGGTTTCTTTTTACCTCGGGCGACATCTATCTATGGGTCAGAGTGCAGGTAGGTGCTCAGATGAACTCAGATTGCCCGTGTTTGTCCTTGGAAGCCAACACTATGGGATGGCCTCAGGGAATTTAAAGGTTTATACTTTTAGTTGCGTTGTCGCCATTGGAATGGGCTCACACAATTCCCTTGCGAGGGCAAGAACAGTCCTCAGGTTTGGCTTCAGGGGCCTGAGCCTATAGGGTGTGTAGGCCAGGGCTGTTTGGACAGTTGTCTGAAAACACAAACTCGACTTCTGTTTCGGGTCATAGGTAGGGCAGGACTGATCTACAGAGCATGAGGAGAACATTTCGGTATATGAAAAAAGGGCGAGTGTGAGGCTATTGCTCATGTTTTTGTCTCTGCATATCATGTCACTCATGGTCGTGAAATTTCCGGGTGACTTCATGGGAAATGGACGAGTCTTACTCTCTGGAGATTTGGCCCCTTCCAAAGAGGTTGGGGTCATTCTGTGGGATGGAAGAAGTCGTTTTTTTTTTTGTTGTTGTTGCTTTGTTTTGTTTCATTTTTTAACCTCCGTTGTCCCACCACATGAGGAATTCCAGAATAGAGCTCTGGGGAGGGGTGACTGAACAACCAGAAATATGCTTAAAATTGGGGCCTAGGGCTATGTCAAGCCCATTATGACATCTAGTGATCCAGGCTCTGAGAGGACTTACTAGAGGACAGGACTCACCCTGAGGGTCACAATGCATATTTATGCCCTCGTCGCACTCAAGAATAGGCGGGCCTCAGGGTGAATGCTAGTTTCTCCTACAATGAACGTTGGACAACATGCCAACCACAAGGTTTCTTGCCATGTGTAAGGAGAAGTTCTGATTTCTGCATCACACTCACCCCCAGGCAGAGATAAAGTCTAGTTTCTGAGGCCTGAAAACTGAGGTAGGGAAGAGATGAGGACCTAAGGCCATGGCGAGTCTGATGTGCTCAGTGTGCGGTCAGCTGTCTGGGTGTTGGTCAGGAAGTCCGGGCTCAGGTTGTGTCAGACAGTGCATTAGTGCCCAGGTTAGACTATATAATTCGGGCAAAGTCGAGTACCGTGTAGGTTTATCTTCATATAAGGTGCCTTGGCAGCTCTTTAGGCAATATTTTTTTTCCAGAAAGCAGGCCATGTGCTTAATTGTGGGACCGGATTTACCAATCATGAGGGCTTTGAGGCCAGGAGAGTGAGGTCGGAATTCTGAGAACAAAAGCTATACTTGGGCTCAGGGCAAGGGCACGGCAGGTACCCCCTGCAGATCTGAACCAATATCTCATCCATTTCAAGTCAGGGAGAGAATTAGACTTTGGCTTAATTGGAGTTTCTGTGCCTGACGGCTCCTTCATGAAGGGAGCGGAATCTCGTGTCCATGGAGTTTTTCCCACGTGGGAGTTGTGGGTTGCCCCCTTCAAGAATTCCTTCTGCGGGACAATTGAGACCTTTGGGCAGCTCCAGGACATCCCATATGGAGTGACTCCATAGCACCGTTCGAGGGAGGATGCCTGGGAAGCCAGCCTCGCATTCCAATTGTCTCCTAGCAACAAGCTAGTTTAGATCTGATGGCTCTGCGGGAGCAACCGGGGTGACTGACTTGAAATGGACTTTCCTCAGGATGGGCCCTAATGTGTCTTTGTGTCCATGGGGCCTTGGAATGGGGCCGTGGCACCGGGACCCTGAAGTATTCTCCTAAGCTTTTGACAGAGCTCGATGCACATGTTTCCTTGTGGAGACGAGATTTGTTCTGATTGCTACCTCAGGAAAACACCTATGCTGGTATTGGAATCCAGGCTTTTGAGGAGACATGCCTCTCACCAAAGCAATGGATCCGATTGGCCAGGGTCCTGTCTGGTTCAATCTTCTTCTCTGGGGACATCCATCTATGGTATGAGTGGAGGTTGATGCTCAGCTGCTATCAGACCGCGCCTGTATGTCACGGGCGACATGCCCTATTGGGATGGCCTCAGGGATTTGGAGGGTTCTCCTAATTTTACGGTTTTGGACAATGGAATGGGCAGAGTTCCCATGGATTGGGTAGGCACAGTCCTTATGTGTGGCTCCAGGGACCGCAGCCTGGAGGGTGTGTGGCCCAGGACTTTGAGGACAGAAGTCTGAAAACATAAACTCAGCTTAGGTTTGGAGACGTAGGTATGGCAGGCCCGATCTATAAACCATGAGAAGAACTCTTCAGGATATGAAGAAAGAGCGAGTCTGAGGTGCTTGTTCAGTCTTTTGTCTCTAGATTCGGTATCAGCGATGGCCGTGGATTGTCTGGGAAACCTCATGGGCCATGGACGAATCTTCCTCTCTGTGGAATTGGACCGATCCCAATTCTTTTTCGTCAATCTGTGGAATGGGAGGTCTCCTTTCAGGTTGGTTACCTTAGGTGTCCCGCCAAAAGAGGAATTCCAAAGAAGAGCCCTGGGGAAAAGCGAAGGGACAACCCGAATTATGGGTAAAATTTGGGGCCTAGGGGCATGGCAAGCCCAATATGCTGTCTCTTCATCCAGCCACTGAGAGGCCTTACCTGAGGACTGGGATCAGGCTGAGGGTCACAATGTGTGTTTGTGACCAATGTGGCCCATAAACATGGGCGGGGCCTCATGGGCCACACTGGTTTCAACTACAATGAACATTGGAAAACATGCCAACCACATGGTTTCTAGCCACGGGGAAGGAGTTGTGATTTCTGCATCACTTACAAGCCTGGGCAGTGATTGGAGATAAGGTCTAGGTTCTGAGACTTGACAACCGAGGTTGGGAAGAGATGACGACCTAAGGACATGGCTCGTCCGGCGTGCTCAGTGTTCGACCAGCTTTCTGGGTGGGGCCATGAAGTCCAGGCTCAGGCTGTGTCAGAAAGGGCAATAGTGCCTAGGTCATCCTATATATTTGGGGTACAGTCGAATGGCATGCAGGTTGATCCTCCTTTGGAGTTTCTGGGTAGCCCCACAGGGCTATGTTTTTCTTCCTGAAGGCTGGCAGAGTGCTGCATTATAGTTCTGGTTTGCAAACTGGAGGGCTTGTGGGCCAGTAGTCTGAAGACGGAAATCTGATAACACAAACTAGGCTTAGGTTTCTGGGTGAGGACAAGGCAGGAACAATCTACAGACCTGAATCGAGATCTCGTGCTTCTAAAGTCAGGGTGAGGATCAGAAGATCGCTCAGGTTGGTGTTTCTGTCCCTGATGGCCCCTTCATGAAGGGGCGGGGTCTCGAGTTCGTGGGGGTTTTCCCACGATGTTAGTTGTGAGAAGCTCCAAACTGCAAAGATTCTTGTGCAGGACAATTGAGACATGTTGGTTGGCTCCAGGGCAACGATTCCGAGCAGGGTTCTAAGGATGGATGCCTGGGTAGCCCACCTTGCATTCCAATTGTGTCCTAGCAACAAGACAGGTTATATCTGCTGGATCTGGGCGAGCAATCTGGATCTGGGTTGAAATGGACTTTCCTGTGGATGGATGCTAATATGTTTTTGTGTCTATGGAGACCTTGGAATGAAGGGGTGGCACTGGGGTCATGAAGGGTTTTTTCAAACAGAGGCTTTGACACAGCTCCAACGTGCAAGTTTCCCATATGTAGATGAGATTTGTTCTGATGGATGAGTCAGGAAACAGCCATATGCTGGTATTGAAATCCAGGCCTCTGAGGAGAGATGACTGGATACCACAGCAATGGATCCGAATAGTGCCTAGGGGCCTGTTCGTTCCTTTTTACCTCTGGGGACATCAGTCTATGCGTCTGAGAGCATGTAGGTGCTCAGATGGGCTCAGATTGCCCCTGTTTGTCCTGGGAAGCCACCACTATTGGGATGGCCTCAGGGAGTTTGCAGGTTTATCCTATTAGTAGGTTGTGGCCATTGGAATGGGCACATACAATTCCCTTGTAGAGGGCAAGTACAATCCTCAGGTTTGGCTCCAGGGGCCTGAGCCTGTAGGGTGTGTAGGCAGAGCTGTTTGGACAGTCTGAAAACACAAACGCGGCTTATGTTTCAGGTCATAGGTATGGCAGGATTGATCTACAGACCATGAGGAGAACTCTTCGGGATATGAATAAGGGGCGAGTGTGAGGCTCGTGCTCAAGTTTTTGTCTCTGGATATCGTGTCACTCATGGTCGTGAAATTTCCTGGTGACTTCATGGGAAATGGACGAGTCTTACACTCTGGGGGTTTGGCCCCATCCAAGGAGTTTTGGGTCATTCTGGGGATGGAAGAAGTCCGTTTTGTTGTTGTTGTTGATTTGCCTTGTTTTGTTTTTTAACCTCAGGTGTCCCACCAAATGGGGGATTCCAGAGTAGAGCCCTGGGGAGGGCCGACCAGACAACAAGAAATGTGGTTAAAAATTGTGGCCTAGGGACATGTCAAGCACATTATGACATCTAATGGTCGAGGCACTGAGAGGACTTACTAGAGCACAGACCTCACGCTGAGGGTCACAATGCGTGTTTATGCCCACTTCGCAAACAAGAATGGGCAGGGCCTCATGGTGAATACTGGTTTCTCGTACACTGAACGTTGGACAACATGCCAACCATAAGGTTTCTTGCCATGGGTAAGGAAGAGTTCTGATTTCTGCATCACAGGCACCACTGGGCAGTGATTGGAGATAAGGTCTAGGTTCTGAAGCCTAAAAACTGAGGTAGGGAAAAGATGATGACCTAAGGCCATGGCGGGTCTGATGTGCTCAGTGTGCGGTCAGCTGTCTGGGTGTTGGTCAGGAGATCCGGGCTCAGGTTGTGTCAGAGAGTGCATTAGTGCCCAGTTTAGACTATATACTTTGGGTACAGTCGAGTGCCATGTAGATTTATCCTCATATAAGTTGTCTGGGCAGCTCATTAGGCAAAATTTGTTTTCTAGAGGGCAGGCAGAGTGCTTAATTGTCGGTCCGGAATTTTAAACTTGAGGGATTCGTGTCCAGGAGTGTGAGGACGGAAGTCTGAGAACACAAGCTAGACTTGGGTTTCAGGGCGAGGACACGGCAGGTACCACTGTAGATCTGAACCTATATCTCATGCATCTGAAGTCAGGGCGAGGATCAGACGTTGACTCAGGTTGGAGTTTCTGTGCATGACGGACCCTTCATGAAGGGAGTGGAATCTCAAGGCCATGGAGTTTTTCCCACGTTGGGAGTTGTGGGATGCCCACTTCAAGGATTCCTTCTGCGGGACAATTGAGACCTGTTGGGCAGCTTCAGGACATCCCATATGGAATGACTCCAGGGCACTGTTCGAGGTTGGATGCCTGGGAAGCCGGCCTCGCATTCCATTTGTCTCCCAGCAACAAGACAGTTTAGATCTGATGGCTCTGCAGGAGAAACCGGGGTGGCTGACTTGAAATGGACTTTCCTGAGGATGGGTCCTAATGTGTGTTTGTGTCCATGAGGGCCTTAAAATGGGGCGGTGGCACCGGGACCCTGAAGTATTCTCCTAAGCTTTTGACATAGCTCGATGCACAAGGTTCCTTGTGGAGACGAGATTTGTTTTGATGGGTGCCTCAGGAAAACCTCTATGCTGGTATTGGAATCCAGGCGTTTGAGGAGACATGCCTGTAATCCAAAGCAATGTATCCGATTATGGCCTAAGGTCCTGTCTGGTTCAATCTTCTTCTCAGGGGACATCCATCTATGGTATGAGTGGAGGTAGATGCTCAGCTGGTATCAGACCGCCCTTGTTTGTCCCGGGCGACCTGCACTATTGGGATGGCCTCAGCGATTTGTAGGGTTCTCCAAATTTTACTGTTTTGGACAATGGCATCGGCAGTATTCCCATGGATTGGGTAGGCACAGTCCTACTGTGTGACTCCAGGGGCCCCAGCCTGGAGGGTGTGTGGCCCAGGACTTTGAGGACAGAAGTCTGAAAACACAAACTCAGATTAGGTTTGGGGACGTAGGTATGGCAGGCCCGATCTATAAACCATGAGAAGAACTCTTCCGGATATGAAGAAAGAGTGAGTCTGAGGGGCTTGCTCAGGCTTTTGTCTCTGGATTTTGTATCAGAGATGGCCGTGGAATGTTGGGGAGGCCTCATGGGCCATGGACCAATCTTCCTCTCTGTGGATTTGGCCCGATCCCAATTGTTTTTCGTCAATCTGTGGAATGGGAGGACTCCTTTCAGGTTTGTTACCTCAGGTGTCCCGCCAAAAGAGGAATTCCAAAGAAGAGCCCTGGGGAAAAGTGAAGGGAGAACCCGAACTATGGGTAAAATTTGGTGCCTAGGGGCATGGCAAGCCCAATATGCTATCTCTTCATCCAGCCACTGAGAGGCCTTATTGAGGACTGGGATCAGGGTGAGGGTCACAATGTGTGGTTTTGACCAATGTGGCCCGCTAACATGAGCGGGCCCTCATGGGCCACCCTGGTTTCAACTACACTGAACGTTGGACAACATGCCAACCACATGGTTTCTTGCCACGGGGAAGGAGTTGTGATTTCTGCATCACTTTCAAGCCTGGGCAGTGATTGGAGATAAGGTCTAGGTTCTGAAACTTGACAACCGAGGTTGGGAAGAGATGACGACCTAAGACCATGGCGGGTCCGATGTGCTCAGTGAGCGGCCAGCTTTCTGTGTGGGGCCAGGTAATCCAGGCTCAGGCTGTGTCAAAAAGGGCAATAGTGCCCAGGTCAGCCTATATATTTGGGGTACAGTCGTATGGCGTGCAGGTTGATCCTCTTTTGGAGTTTCTGGGTAGCCCCAGAGGGCAATGTTTTTCTTCCTGAGGGCCGGAAGAGTGCTGCATTATAGTTCTGGTTTTCAAACTGTAGGCTTGTGGGCCAGTAGTCTGAGGAAGGAAATCTGAGAACAAGCTAGGCTTAGGTTTCTGGGTGAGGACAAGGCAGGAACAATCTACAGACCTGAATCGAGATCTCGTGCTTATGATGTCAGGGCGAGGATCAGAAGATCGCTCAGGTTGGAGTTTCTGTCCCTGATGGCCCTTCATGAAGGGGTGGGGGGGTCATGAGGCCGTGGGGGTTTTCCCACGACGTTAGTTGTGAGAAGCTCCAAACTGCAAAGATTCTTGTGCAGGACAATTGAGACCTGTTGGTTGGCTCCAGGGCAACGATTCCGAGCAGGGTTCTAAGGATGGATGGCTGGGTAGCCCACCTCGCATTCCAATTGTGTCCTAGCAACAAGACAGGTTAGATCTGCTGGATCTGGGGGAGCAACCCAGGAGGCTGAGTTGAAATAAACTCTCCTGTGGATGGGTCCTAATGTCTTTTTGTGTCTATGGAGACCTTGGAATGTAGCGGTGGCACTGGGGTCCTGAAGGGTTTTTCCAAACAGAGGCTTTGACACAGCTCCAACGTGCAAGTTTCCCATATGTAGATGAGATGTTTTCTGATGGGTGAGTCAAGAAACAGCCATACGCTGGTATTGAAATCCAGGCCTCTGAGGAGAGATGACTGGATACCACAGCAATGGATCCGAATAGTGCCTAGGGGCCTGTTCGTTCCTTTTTACCTCTGGGGACATCAGTCTATGCGTCTGAGTGCAGGTAGGTGCTCAGATGAGCTCAGATTGCCCCTGTTGGTCCTGGGAAGCCACCACTATTGGGATGGCCTCAGGCAGTTTGGAGGTTTATCCTATTAGTAGGGTTGTGGCCATTGGAATGGGCACATACAATTCCCTTGTAGAGGGCAAGTACAGTCCTCAGGTTTGGCTCCAGGGGCCTGAGCCTGTAGGGTGTGTAGGCCAGAGCTGTTTGGACAGTTGTCTGAAAACACAAACGCGGCTTATGTTTCGGGTCATAGGTATGGCAGGACTGATCTACAGACCATGAGGAGAACTTTTCAGGATATGAAAAAAGGGCGAATGTGAGGCTCGTGCTCAAGTTTTTGTCTCTGGATATCGTGTCACTCATGGTCGTGAAATTTCCGGGTGACTTCATGGGAAATGGATGAGTCTTACTCTCTGGGGTTTTGCCCCGTCCCAAGAGTTTTGGGTCATTCTGGGGATGGAAGAAGTCCGTTTTGTTGTTGTTGTTGTTGATTTGTTTTGTTTTGTTTTTTAACCTCAGGTATCTCACCAAATGAGGTATTCCAGAGTAGAGCCCTGGGGAGGGCCGACCGGACAACCAGAAATCTGGTTAAAAATTGTGGCCTAGGGACATGTCAAGCCAATTATAACATCTAATGGTCGAGCCACTGAGAGGACTTACTAGAGCACAGGACTCACGCTGAGGGTCACAATGCGTGTTTATGCCCTCTTCGCACTCAAGAATTGGCGGGGCCTCTGGGTGAATGCTGGTTTCTCCTACACTGAACGTTGGACAACATGCCAACCACAAGGTTTCTTGCCATGGGTAAGGACAAGGTCTGATTTCTGCATCACAGGCACCACTGGGCAGTGGTTGGAGATAAGGTCTAGGTTCTGAAGCCTGAAAAACCGCAGTTGGGAAGAGATGATAACCTAAGGCCATGGCGGTTCTGATGTGCTCAGTGTGCGGTCAGCTGTCTGGGTGTTGGTCAGGAGGTCCGAGCTCAGGTTGTGTCAGACAGTGCATTAGTGCACAGGTTAGACTATATACTTTGGGTATAGTCGAATGCCATGTAGATTTATCCTCATATAAGGTGCCTGGGCACTCATTAGGCCAAATTTTTTTTTCTAGAGGGCAGGCAGAGTGCTGCATTGTGGGTCTGGAATTGCGAAACTTCCGGGCTTCGGGGCCTGGAGTGTGAGGACGGAAGTCTGAGAACACAAGCTAGACTTGGGTTTCAGGGCCAGGGCACGGCAGGTACCCCTGTAGATCTGAACCTATATCTCATGCATCTGAAGTCAGGGCGAGGTTCAGAAGTTGGCTCAGGTTGGAGTTTCTGTGCATGACGGCCCCTTCATGAAGGGAGCGGAATCTCGAGGCCATGGAGGTTTTCCCACGTTGGGAGTTGTGGGATGCCCCCTTCAAGGATTCCTTCTGCGGGACAATTGAGACTTGTTGGGCAGCTCCAGGACATCCCATATGGAATGACTCAAGGTCACCGTTCGAGGATGGATGCCTGGGAAGCCCGCCTCGCATTCCAATTGTCTCCTAGCAACAAGACAGTTTAGATCTGATGGCTTAGCGGGAGAAACCGGGGTGGCTGACTTGAAATGGACTTTCCTGAGGATGGGTCCTAATGTGTGTTTGTGTCCATGAGGGCCTTAAAATGGGGCGGTGGCACCGGGACCCTGAAGTATTCTCCTAAGCTTTTGACATAGCTCGATGCACAAGGTTCCTTGTGGAGACGAGATTTGTTTTGATGGGTGCCTCAGGAAAACCTCTATGCTGGTATTGGTATCCAGGCTTTTGAGGAGACATGCCTGTAATCCAAAGCAATGTATCCGATTATGGCCTAAGGTCCTGTCTGGTTCAATCTTCTTCTCAGGGGACATCCATCTATGGTATGAGTGGAGGTAGATGCTCAGCTGGAATCAGACCGCCCTTGTTTGTCCCGGGCGACCTGCACTATTGGGATGGCCTCAGGGATTTGGAGGGTTCTCCAAATTTTACTGTTTTGGACAATGGCATCGGCAGAATTCCCATGGATTGGGTAGGCACAGTCCTAATGTGTGACTCCAGGGGCCCCAGCCTGGAGGGTGTGTGGCCCAGGACTTTGAGGACAGAAGTCTGAAAACACAAACTCAGATTAGGTTTGGGGACGTAGGTATGGCAGGCCCGATCTATAAACCTTAAGAAGAACTCTTTCGGTTATGAAGAAAGAGCGAGTCTGAGGCGCTTGCTCAGGCTTTTGTCTCTGGATTTTGTATCAGAGATGGCCGTGGAATGTCGGGGAGGCCTCATGGGCCATGGACGAATCTTCCTCTCTGTGGATTTGGCCTGATCCCAATTGTTTTTCGTCAATCTGTGGAATGGGAGGACTCCTTTCAGGTTTGTTACCTCAGGTGTCCCGCCAAAAGAGGAATTCCAAAGAAGAGCCCTGGGGAAAAGTGAAGGGAGAACCCGAACTATGGGTAAAATTTGGTGCCTAGGGGCATGGCAAGCCCAATATGCTATCTCTTCATCCAGCCACTGAGAGGCCTTATTGAGGACTGGGATCAGGGTGAGGGTCACAATGTGTGGTTTTGACCAATGTGGCCCGCAAACATGAGCGGGGCCTCATGGGCCACCCTGGTTTCAACTACACTGAACGTTGGACAACATGCCAACCACATGGTTTCTTGCCACGGGGAAGGAGTTGTGATTTCTGCATCACTTTCAAGCCTGGGCAGTGATTGGAGATAAGGTCTAGGTTCTGAAACTTGACAACCGAGGTTGGGAAGAGATGACGACCTAAGACCATGGCGGGTCCGATGTGCTCAGTGAGCGGCCAGCTTTCTGTGTGGGGCCAGGTAATCCAGGCTCAGGCTGTGTCAAAAAGGGCAATAGTGCCCAGGTCAGCCTATATATTTGGGGTACAGTCGTATGGCGTGCAGGTTGATCCTCTTTTGGAGTTTCTGGGTAGCCCCAGAGGGCAATGTTTTTCTTCCTGAGGGCAGGAAGAGTGCTGCATTATAGTTCTGGTTTTCAAACTGTAGGCTTGTGGGCCAGTAGTCTGAGGAAGGAAATCTGAGAACAAGCTAGGCTTAGGTTTCTGGGTGAGGACAAGTCAGGAACAATCTACAGACCTGAATCGAGATCTCGTGCTTATGATGTCAGGGCGAGGATCAGAAGATCGCTCAGGTTGGTGTTTCTGTCCCTGATGGCCCTTCATGAAGGGGCGGGGGGGTCATGAGGCCGTGGGGGTTTTCCAACGATGTTAGTTGTGAGAAGCTCCAAACTGCAAAGATTCTTCTGCAGGACAATTGAGACCTGTTGGTTGGCTCCAGGGCAACGATTTCGAGCAGGGTTCTAAGGATGGATGGCTGGGTAGCCCACGTCGCATTCCAATTGTGTCCTAGCAACAAGACAGGTTAGATCTGCTGGATCTGGGGGAGCAACCCAGGAGGCTGAGTTGAAATGGACTCTCCTGTGGATGGATCCTAATATGTTTTTGTGTCTATGGAGATCTTGGAATGAAGCGGTGGCACTGGGGCCCGATGGGTTTTTTCAAACAGAGGCTTTGACACAGCTCCAACGTGCAAGTTTCCCATATGTAAATGAGATTTGTTCTGAGGGATGAGTCAGGAAACAGCAATACGCTGGTATTGAAATCCAGGCCTCTGAGGAGAGATGACTGGATAGCACAACAATGAATCCAAATAGTGCCTAGGGGCCTGTTCGTACCTTTTTACCTCTGGGGACATCAGTCTATGCATCTGAGTGCATGTAGGTGTCAGATGGGCTCAGATTGCTCCTGTTTGTCCTGGAGAGCCACCACTATTGGGATGGCCTCAGGGAGTTTGGAGGTTTATCCTATTAGTAGGTTGTGGCCATTGGAATGGGCACATACAATTCCCTTGGAGAGGGCAAGTACAGTCCTCAGGTTTGGCTCCAGGGGCCTGAGCCTGTAGGGTGTGTAGGCAGAGCTGTTTGGACAGTTGTCTGAAAACACAAACGCGGCTTATGTTTCGGGTAATAGGTATGGCAGTATTGATCTACAGACCATGAGGAGAACTCTTCGGGATATGAAAAAAGGGCGAGTGTCAGGCTCTTGCTCAAGTTTTTGTCTCTGGATATCGTGTGACTCATGGTCATGAAATTTCCGGTTGACTTCATGGGAAATGGACGAGTCTTACTCTCTGGTGGTTTGTCCCCATCGCAAGATTTTGGGGTCATTCTGTGGGATGGAAGAAGTCCGTTTTGTTGTTGTTGTGATTTGCCTTGTTTTGTTTTTTAACCTCAGGTGTCCCACCAAATGAGGTATTCCAGAGTAGAGCCCTGGGGAGGGCCGACTGGACATCCAGAAATCTGGTTACAAATTTGGGCCTAGGGACATGTCAAGCCCATTATGACATCTAATGGTCGAGCGACTGAGAGGACTTACTAGAGGACAGGACTCACACTGAGGGTCACAATGCGTGTTTATGCCCACTTCGCAAACAAGAATGGGCGGGGCCTCATGGTGAATCCTGGTTCTCCTACACTGAACATTGGACAACCTGCCAATGACAAGATTTCTTGCCATGGGTAAGGAAGAGTTCTGATTTCTGCATCACAGTCACCCTTGGGCAGTGATTGGAGATAAGGTCTAGATTCTGAAGCCTGAAAACAGAGGTAGGGAAGAGATGATAACCTAAGGCCATGGCGGGTCTGATGTGCTCAGTGTGCGGTCAGCTGTCTGGGTGTTGGTCAGGAGGTCCGGGCTCAGGTTGTGTCAGACAGTGCATTAGTGCCCCCGTAGACTATATAATTTGGGTAAAGTCGAGTGCCATGTAGATTTATCCTCATATAAGTTGTCTGGGCAGCTCATTAGGCAAAATTTGTTTTCTAGAGGGCAGGCAGAGTGCTTCATTGTCGGTCCGGAATTGCCAAACTTGAGGGCTTCGTGTCCAGGAGTGTGAGGACGGAAGTCTGAGAACACAAGCTGGACTTGTGTATCAGGGCGAGGACACGGCAGGGACCACTGTAGATCTGAACCAATATCTCATACATCTGAAGTCAGGGCGAGGATCAGACGTTGTCTCACGTTGGAGTTTATGTTCATGACGGCCCCTTCATGAAGAGAGCGAAATCTCGAGGCCATGTAGGTTTTCCCACGTTGGGTGTTGTGGGATGCCCCCTTCAAGGATACCTTCTGCGGGACAATTGAGACCTGTTGGGCAGCTTCAGGACATCCCATATGGAATGACTCCAGGGCACCATTCGAGAATGGATGACTGGGAAGCAGGCCTCGCATTCCAATTGTCTCCTAGCAACAAGACAGTTTAGATCTGATGGCTCTGCGTGAGCAACAGGAGTGACTGACTTGAAATGGACTTTCCTGAGGATGGGTCCTAATGTGTGTTTGTGTCCATGAGGGCCTTAAAATGGGGCGGTGGCACCGGGACCCTGAAGTATTCTCCTAAGCTTTTGACATAGCTCGATGCACAAGGTTCCTTGTGGAGACGAGATTTGTTTTGATGGGTGCCTCAGGAAAACCCCTATGCTGGTATTGGAATCCAGGCTTTTGAGGAGACATGCCTGTAAACCAAAGCAATGTATCCGATTATGGCCTAGGGTCCTGTCTGGTTCAATCTGCTTCTCAGGGGACATCCATCTATGGTATGAGTAGAGGTAGATGCTCAGCTGGTATCAGACCGCCCTTGTTTGTCCCGGGCGACCTGCACTATTGGGATGGCCTCAGGGATTTGGAGGGTTCTCCTAATTTTATGGTTTTGGACCATGGAATGGGCAGAATTCCCATGGATTGGGTAGACACAGTCCTAATGTGTGACACCTGGGGCCCCAGCCTGGAAGGTGTGTGGCCCAGGACTTTGGGGACAGAAGTCTGAAAACACAAACTCAGCTTAGCTTTGGGGACGTAGGTATGGCAGGCCCAATCTATAAACCATGAGAAGAACTCTTCCGGATATAAAGAAAGAGCGAGTCTGAGGCACTTGCTCAGGCTTTTGTCTCGGGATTTTGTATCAGAGATGGCCGTGGAATGTCGGGGAAGCCTCATGGGCCATGGACGAATCTTTCTCTCTGGGGATTCGGTCCGATCCCAATTGCTTTTCATCAATCTGTGGAATGGGAGGACTCCTTTCAGGTTTGTTACCTCAGGTGTCCCGCCAAAAGAGGAATTCCAAAGAAGAGCCCTGGGGAAAAGTGAAGGGAGAACCCGAACTATGAGTAAAATTTGGGGCCTAGGGGCATGGCAAGCCGAATATGCTGACTCTTCATCCAGCCACTGAGAGGCCTTACCTGAGGCCTGGGATCAGGCTGAGGGACACAATGTGTGTTTGTGACCAATGTGGCCCATAAACATGGGCGGGGCATCATGGGCCACACTGGTTTCAACTACACTGAACGTTGGAAAAACATGCCAACCACTAGGTTTCTTGCCAAGACGAAGGAGAAGTTCTGATTCTTGTATCACGTTCACTCCTGAGCAGTGAGTGGAGATAAGGTCTAGGTTCTGAAGGTGAAAACTGAGGTTGTGTAGAGTTGATGCCCTAAAGCCATTGTGGGTGTGATATGCTCTGTTTATGGCCAGCTGTCTGGGTGTTGGACTGGAGGTCTGCCCTCAGGCTGTTTCAGACAGGGCTTTAGTGCACAGGCTAGACTGTATAATTGGGGTAAGGTCGAGTGGCATGCAGGTTGTTACTCATTTGGCGTTTCTGGTTAGCCCTATAGGGCAACATTTTTCTTCTGGAGGGCAGGCAGAGTGCTGCATTGTGTCTCCAGAATTGCCAAACTGGAGGGGTGTGGCCAGGATTGTGAGGAAGGAAGTCTGAAAACACAAGCTAGCACGAGTTTTGGGGCCAAGAGCATGGCAGGCCCACTCTGCAGGGGCTGAATCGAGATCTCCTGCAGGTGAGGTCAGGGCGAGTATCAGATGTTGCCTCAAGCTGGAGTTTGTGTCCATGACGGCCCCTTCCTGAAGGGGGTGGGGGCGTCATGAGGCCAGGGAGGTTTCCCTACGCTGGGAGTTGTGAGCTGCTCCAAACTTCAAAGTTTCCTTCTTCAGGACAGTCGAGTACTATTGGATGGTTCCAGGATGCCCCATACAGAAAGACTCGAGAGCAGGGCCCTAAGCATGGATGCCGAGAAACGCCAACTCACCTTCCCATTGCCTGGTCGAGACAAGGCACGCTCAATCTGCGGGCTTTTGGGTGAGCTACCCAGAAGGCTGAGTTTAAATGGACTCTCCTGAGGATGAGTCATAATGTGGGTTGGTGGCCAAGGAGACCTTGGAATGTGGCAGTAGCTAAGGGACTCTGCATGATTCTCCAACCCGAAGGGCTTGACACAACTCCAACAAGGAAGCTTCCCATGTGGAGATGAGAGGTCTTCTGTCTGGTGCCTCAGGAAAGCCCCGTATGCTGGTCTTCAAACCCAGGCCTCTGAGGAGTGATACCTGGACACCAAAGCAAGAGTTCATAATAGGGCCTAGGGGCCTGTCTGGTTCAATCTTCTTTCTCTGCGGATATCTGTCTGTGTGTCTGCATGGAGGTAGTAGTTGCTCATCTTGTGTCATAATGCCAGTATTTGTCCAGTGCGGCTTGTGGTAGTGGGATGTCCTTGGGGACCTTGAGGTTTCTACTATTTTGTAGAGTTGTGGCCAATGGAATGGGCATTTTCTTAGGAGAGAGCAGGCACAGTTCTGTGGTGTGGCTCCAGAGACCCCAGCCTGGGGGCTGTGTGGGCCATGGCTGTGCAGACAGACATCCAAAAACCCTAACTCAGCTCAGGTTTGGGGCCGAGGTTACGGCAGGCCTGATCTACAGTCCATGAGGGGAGCTCCTCTGGATATGAAAGAAGAGTGAGAGGGAGGCAGTCGCTCAGGCTTTTGTCTCTGGATGTTTTGTCCACAATGGCCGTTTAATGTAGGAGTTGCCTCATGGGTCGTAGAAGTCTCCCTCTCTGGTAGTTTGTCCAGCCC
Organism: Mustela nivalis; assembly: GCF_964662115.1. NCBI lineage: Eukaryota > Metazoa > Chordata > Mammalia > Carnivora > Mustelidae > Mustela > Mustela nivalis. The sequence continues at coordinate 36,239 of NW_028136178.1, forward strand.
CCAAGAGTTTGGGGTCATTCTGTGGGAAGGGAAGTGTCCTGTTTTCTGCTTCATGTGTCCCCCCAGTAGAGGGATTCTAGAGCATAGCAGTGGGTACTGACAACTGGAATACTCGCCCTCTGGTTAAGCCTGGGGGCCTATGGATATGATAAGCCCCATATGCAGGATCTTGGTCCAGCCACTGAGAGGCGTTACTTTAATACGGGACTCACGCTGCAGGTCACAATGCATGTCTGTGCCCTAGGCGGCCCTCAAGCACTGGCGTGGCCTTTCGGACAATGCAGGTTTTCCCACATTGAACGTTGGACAACATGCCAACCACAAGGTTTCTGGCCATGGGGAAGGAGGAATTCTAATTTCTGCATCACGTTCACCCCTGGGCAGTGATTGGAGATAAGGTCTAGGTTCTGAAGCCTGAATACCGAGGTTGGGAAGAGATGACGACCTACAGCCATAGCGGGTCCTATGTGTCCAGGTTGGGGCCAGCTGTCTGGGTATCGTTTGGGATGTCTTGTCTCAGGCTGTGCCAGACAGGGCATTAGTATACAGGGTAGGCTGTATAATTGCTTTACAATCAAGTGGCATGCATTAGAAAATCATTTGGGGTTTCTTATTAGCAGCATAGGGCAAAGTTTTTCTTCTGGAGGGCAGGCAGCATGCTGCATTGTGGCTTCGGAATTCCCAAACTGGAGGGCTTGTGGGCCAGGAGAGTGAGGACGGAAGTCTGAGAACACAAGCTCGGCTTAGGTTTCGGGGCAAGGACATGGCAGGTACACTCTGCAGAGCTGAATTGAGATCTCATGCGTCTGAAGTCAGGTCGAGGTTCAGACTTTGGCTCAGGTTTGAGTTTCTGTCCATGTTGGCCCCTTCATGAAGGGGGGACATATGAGCCCATGGGTGTTTTCCCTCTATTGGAGTTGTGAGATGCTCCAAACCGCAAGGATTCCTTCTGTGGGACAATTAAGATTTGTTGGATGGCTCCAGGACGTCTTATAAGGTATTTTTCCAGAACAGGGTTCTAAGTATGAATGCCTGGGCAGCCAGCCTCACATTCCAATTGTCTCCTAGCAACAAGAAACGTTTGATCTGCTGGCTTGGGGTAGCAACAGGGGGCTGAGTTGAAATGGACTTTCCTGAGGATGGTCTTAATGTTGGTTTGAGTCCATGGAGACCTTGGTATGGGGCAGTGGCACCAGGGCCCTGAAGGATTCTCCTAACCAGAGGTTATGACAAAGCTCCAATGAGCAAGTTTTCCATGGGGAGACGAGATTTGTTCTTATTGGTGCCTCAGGAAACCACCATATGCTGGTATTGGAAAGGAGGCCTCTGAGGAGAGATGCCTGAAAACCAAAGCAATGGATCTGATTAGGGCCTAGGGGCCTGTCCGGTTCAATATTCTTCTCTGGGGACATCTGTTGTCTGAGTGGAGGTAGTTGCTCAGCTGGTTTGAGATCACCCCTGTTTGTCCTGGGCGGCCTACACTAATGGGATGGCCTCGGTGACTTTGGAGGTTTTTCCTCATTTGCAAGGTTGTGGCCAATGGAATGGGAAGAATTCCCTTGAAAGGGAAGCACAGTCCTGAGGTGTGGCTCCAGGGACCCAATTGTGGAGCGTGTTTGGTCCAGGGCTATTTGGACAAAAGTCTGAAAACACAAACTCCACTTAGGTTGGGGGATGTAGGTATGGCCGGCCCGATCTATAGACCGTGAGGAGAACTCTTCGGGATATGAACAAAGGGCGAATGTGAGGTGCTGGCTCATGCTTTTTTTTTTTTTTTTTTTTTTTCTGGAAATGTGTCACTGATTGCCATGGAATGTCGGGGTGTCCTCATGGGCCATCGATGAGGCTCCCTTTCTGGGGATTTGACCCGATCCCAAGAGTTTGGGGTCATTCTGTGAGAAGGGAGGAGGCCTTTCTTGTTTTTTTGTTTATTTTTTTATTATTATTTTTTTTTTACCTAAGGTGGACCACCAAAAGAGGGATTCAAGAGCAGAGTCCTGGGGAGGGGCGACTGGACAACCAGACCTCTGGTTAACATTGGGACCTAAGAACATGGCAAGCCCCATATGTGGGCTCTTGGTCCAGACACTGAGAGACCTTCCTTGAGGAATGGTCTCACACTGAGTTTCACAATGTGTTTTTGTGCCCAAGGAGCCCCTCAAGTCAGGGCGTGGCCTAATGTACCATGCTGGTTTCTCCTACAGGGAACGTTGCACAATATGGCAACCACAAGTTTTCTGGCCATGGGGAAGATGGAGTTCTAATTTCTGCAACACTTTCACTCCTGGACTGTGATTGGATTTAAGGTCTAGGTTCTGAAGCCTAAAAACTGAGGTTGGGAAGAGATGAAGACCTAAGGCCATGGTGTGGCTGATGTGCTCAGTGTTCGGCCAGCTGTTGAGTGTGGGTTGGGAGGTGCAACTCAGGCTGTGGCAGACAGGGAATTAGTGCCCAGGCTAGACTCTATCATTGGGGTGCAGTCGAGTTTCGTGCAGGATGGTACTCATTTGTGGTTACTGGGTAGCCCCAGAGGGCAACGTTTTTCTTCTGGAGGGAAGACACAGTGCCACATAGTGGCTCCAGAATTCCCAAACTGGAAGGCTTGTGGGCCAGGAGTGTGATGAAAAAATTCTGAGAACACAAGCCAGACTTAGATTTCGGGGTGAGGGGACGGCAGGCACCCTCTGCAGAGATGATTCGAGATCCTGTATACCTGAAGACAGAGCTAGGATCAGACGTTGGCTTAGGTCGAAGTTTCTGTCCATGACGGCCCCTTCATGAAGGGGAGGGTGTCACGAGGACATGGAGGTTTTCCCACGATGGGAATTGTGAGATGCTCCAAACCGCAATGATTCCTTCTGTGGGACAGTCGAGACCTGTTGGATGGCTCCAGGACATCCCATAAGGAAGTTATCCAGAGCAGGGTTCTAAGGATGGATGCCTGGGCAGCCTGCCTCCCATTCCAGGTGTCTCATAGCGCCAAGGCAAGTTCGATCTGCTGGATCTAGGGGAGCAACCGAGGCGGGTGTGTTGAAATGGGTGAGTTGAGGATGGGTCATAATGTGCATTTGTGTCCATGTAGACCTTGGAATGGGGTGCTTGAACCGGGGCCTTGAGGGATGTTCATAACCGGAGGTTTTGATGGAGCTCTAAAGAGTATGTTTCCTATGTAGAGAAGAGAATTGTTTTGATGAGTGCCTAAGGAATCTCCCATATGCTGGTATTGGAAACCAGGCCTCTGAGGAGAGATGACTGGAATCAAAAGCAATGGATCTGATTAGGGCCTAAGTGCCTGTCCAGTTCAATCTTATTCTATGGGGATATCTGTCTCTGGGTCTGAGTGGAGGTAGTTTCCTACCTTGTGAAAGATCATCCCTGTGTGTCCTGGGCAGCCAACATTATTCGGATGGCCTGGGGGAGTTTGGCGGATTCTCCTAATCTATTGGGTTGTGGCCAATGGAAATGCAGAATTCCCCTGGAGCGGGAAGCCACAGTCCTGAGGTGTGGCTCCAGGGGCCCCAACTTGGATGGTGTGTGGGCCAGGCCTGTGGGGTCAGAAGTCTGAAAACACAAACTCAGCTTAGGTTTGGGGATGTATGTATGAAGGCTCGATATACAGACCGTGAGAATTTTCCGGGCTATGAACAAAGGGCGAGTATGTGGCGCTTGCTCAGGCTTTTGTCTCTGGATTTTGTGTCAACGGTGGCCGTGGAATGTCGGGGTGTCCTCAAGGTCCATGGACAATTCTTTCTCTGGTGATTTGGCCTGATCGCACGGGGTTGGGATCATTCTGTGGATTGGAAGAGTCCTTTCTGTATTTTTTTTTTTACCTCAGGTGTCCAATCAACGAGGGATTCCCGAGTAGAGCCCTGAGTAGGGGTGACTAGACATCTCGAACTCTGGTTGAGATTGGGGGACTAGGGGCTTGTCAAGCCCCATATGTGGGCTGTTGTTCCAGTCACTAAGAGGCTTTACATGAGGATAGAGCTCACGCTGAGGGTCACAATGTGTGTTTGTGCAAATTGTGGCGCTCAGGGATAGGTGGGGCCTCATAGTCCATGCTGCTTTCTCCTACAATGAACAATGGACAACAGGCCAACCACTAGGTTACTTGCCAAGGCGAAGGAGAAGTTCTGATTCTTGCATCACGTTCACTCCTGAGCAGTGAGTGGAGATAAGGTCTAGGTTCTGAAGGTGAAAACTGAGGTTGGGTAGAGATGATGGCCTAAAGCCATTGTGGGTGTGTTATGCTCTGTGTACGGCCAGCTGTCTGGGTGTTGGACTGGAGGTCTGCCCTCAGGCTGTGTCAGACAGGGCTTTAGTGCACAGGCTAGACTGTATAATTGGGGTATGGTCGAGTGGCATGCAGGTTGTTACTCATTTGGCGTTTCCGGTTAGCCCTATAGGGCAACATTTTTCTTCTGGAGGCCAGGCAGAGTGCTGCATTGTGTCTCCAGAATTGCCAAACTGGAGGGGTGTGGCCAGGATTGTGAGGAAGGAAGTCTGAAAACACAAGCTAGCATGAGTTTTCGGGCCAAGAGCATGGCAGGCCCACTCTGCAGAGGCTGAATCGAGATCTCCTGCAGGTGAGGTCAGGGCGAATATCAGATGTTGCCTCAAGCTGGAGTTTGTGTCCATGACGGCCCCTTCCTGAAGGGGGTGGGGGCGTCATGAGGCCAGGGAGGTTTCCCTAAGCTGGGAGTTGTGAGCTGCTCCAAACTTCAAAGTTTCCTTCTTCAGGACAGTCGAGTATTATTGGATGGTTCCAGGATGCCCCATACAGAAAGACTCGAGAGCAGGGCCCTAAGCATGGATGCCGAGAAACGCCAACTCACCTTCCCATTGCCTGGTGGAGACAAGGCACGCTCAATCTGCGGGCTCTTGGGTGAGCTACCCAGAAGGCTGAGTTTAAATGGACTCTCCTGAGGATGAGTCATAATGTGGGTTGGTGGCCATGGAGACCTTGGAATGTGGCAGTAGCTAAGGGACTCTGCAGGATTCTCCAACCCGAAGGGCTTGACACAACTCCAACAAGGAAGCTTCCTATGTGGAGATGAGAGGTCTTATGTCTGGTGCCTCAGGAAAGCCCCGTATGCTGGTCTTCGAACCCAGGCCTCTGAGGAGTGATACCTGGACACCAAAGCAAGAGTTCATAATAGGGCCTAGGGGCCTGTCTGGTTCAATCTTCTGTCTCTGCGGATATCTGTCTGTGTGTCTGCATGGAGGTAGTAGTTGCTCAGCTTGTGTCATAATGCCCCTATTTGTCCAGTGCGGCTTGCGGTAGTGGGATGTCCTTGGGGACCTTGAGGTTTCTACTATTTTGTAGAGTTGTGGCCAATGGAATGGGCAGTTTCTTAGGAGAGAGCAGGCACAGTTCTGTGGTGTGGCTCCAGAGACCCCAGCCTGGAGGCTGTGTGGGCCATTGCTGTGCAGACAGACATCCAAAAACCCTAACTCAGCTCAGGTTTGCGGCCGAGGTTACGGCAGGCCTGATCTACAGTCCATGAGGGGAGCTCCTCTGGATATGAAGGAAGGGTGAGAGGGAGGCAGTCGCTCAGGCTTTTGTCTCTGGATGTTTTGTCCACAATGGCCGTTTAATATAGGAGTTGCCTCATGGGTCGTAGAAGTCTCCCTCTCTGGTAGTTTTCCAGGCCCCAAGAGTTTGGGGTCATTCTGTGGGAAGGGAAGTGTCCTGTTTTCTGCTTCATGTGTCCCCCCAGTAGAGGGGTTCTAGAGCATAGAAGTGGGTACTGACAACTGGAATACTCGCCCTCGGGTTAAGCCTGGGGGCCTATGGATATGACAACCCCATATGCCGGATCTTGGTCCAGCCACTCAGAGGCGTTACTTTAATAAGGGACTCACGCTGCAGGTCACAATGCATGTCTGTGCCCTAGGCGGCCCTCAAGCACTGGCGTGGCCTTTCAGACAATGCAGGTTTTCCCACATTTAACGTTGGACAACATGCCAACCACAAGGTTTCTGGCCATGGGGAGGAGGAATTCTAATTTCTGCATCACGTTCACCCCTGGGCAGTGATTGGAGATAAGGTCTAGGTTCTGAAGCCTGAAAACCGAGGTTGGGAAGAGATGACAACCTACAGCCATAGTGGGTCTTATGTGTCCATTTTGTGGCCAGCTGTCTGGGTGTCGTTTGGGATGTCTTGTCTCAGGCTGTGCCAGACAGGGCATTAGTATACAGGGTAGGCTGTATAATTGCTTTACCATCGAGTGACATGCATTAGAAAATCATTTGGGGTTTCTTATTAGCAGCATATGGCAAAGTTTTTCTTCTGGAGGGCAGGCAGAGTGCTGCATTGTGGCATTGGAATTCCCAAACTGGAGGGCTTGTGGGCCAGGAGAGTGAGGACGGAAGCTGAGAACACAAACTAGGCTTAGGTTTCGGGGCAAGGGCATGGCAGGCACACTCTGCAGAGCTGAATTGAGATCTCATGTGTCTGAAGTTAGGTCGAGGATCAGACTTTGGCTCAGGTTTGAGTTTCTTTCCATTTTGGCCCCTTCAAGAAGAGGGGGGATTATGAGGCCATGGGGGTTTTGCCACTATTGGAGTTGTGAGATGCTCCAAACCGCAAGGATTCCTTCTGTGGGACAATTAAGATTTGTTGGATGGCTCCAGGACGTCTTATAAGGTATTTTTTCAGAACAGGGTTCTACGTATGGATGCCTGGGCAGCAGCCTCACATTCCAATTGTCTCCTAGCAACAAGAAACGTTTGATCTGCTGGCTTGGGGTAGCAACAGAGGGGGCTGAGTTGAATGGACTTTCCTGAGGATGGTCTTAATGTTGGTTTGAGTCCATGGAGACCTTGGTATGGGGCAGTGGCACCAGGGCCCTGAAAGTTTCTCCTAACCAGAGGTTATGACAAAGCTCCAATGAGCAAGTTTTCCATGGGGAGACGAGATTTGTTCTTATTGGTGCCTCAGGAAACCACCATATGCTGGTATTGGAAACGAGGCCTCTGAGGAGCGATGCCTGGAAACCAAAGCAATGGATCTGATTAGGGCCTAGGGGCCTGTCCGGATCCATATTTTTCTCTGGGGACATCTGTTGTCTGAGTGGAGGTAGTTGCTCAGCTGGTTTGAGATCACCCCTGTTTGTCCTGGGCGGCCTACACTAATGGGATGGCCTCGGTGACTTTTTAGGTTTTTTCTAATTGGCAAGGTTGTGGCCAATGGAATGGGAAGAATTCCCTTGAAAGGGAAGCACAGTCCTGAGGTGTGGCTCCAGGGACCCAAGTGTGGAGCGTGTGTAGTCCAGGGCTATTTGGACAAAAGTCTGAAAACACAAACTCCACTTAGATTGGAGGATGTAGGTATGGCCGGCCCGATCTATAGACCGTGAGGAGAACTCTTCGGGATATGAACAAAGGGCGAATGTGAGGTGCTTGCTCATGCTTTTTTTTTTTTTTTCTGGAAATGTGTCACCGATTGCCATGGAATGTCGGGGTGTCCTCATGGGCCATCGATGAGGCTCCCTTTCTGGGGATTTGACCCGATCCCAAGAGTTTGGGGTCATTCTGTCGGAAGGGAGGAGGACTTTCTGGTTTTTTTTTTTTGTTTATTTTTTTATTATTTTTTTTTAACCTCAGGTGGACCACCAAAAGAGGCATTCCAGAGCAGAGTCGTGGGTGGAGGCAACAGGACAACTAGACCTCTGGTTAACATTGGGACCTAAGAACATGGCAAGCCCCATATGTGGGCTCTTGGTCCAGACACTGAGAGGCCTTCCTTGAGGAATGGTCTCACACTGAGTTTCACAATGTGTTTTTGTGCCCAAGGAGCCCCTCAAGTCAGGGCGTGGCCTAATGTACCATGCTGGTTTCTCCTACAGAGAACGTTGCACAATATGGCAACCACAAGTTTTCTGGCCATGTTGAAGAAGGAGTTGTAATTTCTGCAACACTTTCACTCCTGGACTGTGATTGGATTTAAGGTCTAGGTTCTGAAGCCTGAAAACTGAGGTTGGGAAGAGATGAAGCCCTAAGGCCATGGTGTGTCTGATGTGCTCAGTGTTCGGCCAGCTGTTGAGTGTGGGTTTGGAGGTGCAGGCTCAGGCTGTGGCAGACAGCGAATTAGTGCCCAGGCTAGACTCTATCATTGGGGTGCAGTCGAGTTTTGTGCAGGATGGTACTCATTTGTGGTTACAGGGTAGCCCCAGAGGGCAACGTTTTTCTTCTGGAGGGAAGACACAGTGTCACATACTAGCTCCAGAATTCCCAAACTTGAAGGCTTGTGGGCCAGGAGTGTGAGGAAAAAATTCTGAGAACACAAGCCAGACTTAGATTTCGGGGTGAAGGGACAGCAGGCACCCTCTGCAGAGATGATTCGAGATCCTGTATGCCTGAAGACAGAGCTAGGATCAGACGTTGGCTTAGGTCGGAGTTTCTGTCCATGACGGCCCCTTAATAAATGGGAGGGTGTCACGAGGACATGGAGGTTTTCCCACGATTTGAATTTTGAGATGCTCCAAACCGCAATGATTCCTTCTGTGGGACAGGTGAGACCGGTGGATGGCTCCAGGACATCCCATAAGGAAGTTATCCAGAGCAGGGTTCTAAGGATGGATGCCTGGGCAGCCTGCCTCCCATTCCAGGTGTCTCATAGAGCCAAGGCAAGTTCGATCTGCCTGATCTAGTGGAGCAACCGAGGCGGGTGTGTTGAAATGGGTGAGTTGAGGATGGGTCATAATGTGCATTTGTGTCCATGGAGACCTTGGAATGGGGTCTTGATCCGGGTCCTTGAGGGATGTTCATAACCGGAGGTTTTGATGGAGCTCTAAAGAGTATGTTTCCTATGTAGAGAAGAGAATTGTTTTGATGAGTGCCTAAGGAATCTCCCATATGCTGGTATTGGAAACCAGGTCTCTGAGGAGAGATGACTGGAAACAAAAGCAATGGATATGATTAGAGCCTAGGTGCCTGTCCGGTTCAATCTCTTTGCTGGGGATACGTGTCTAAGTATCTGAGGTGAGGTAGTTGCTCAGATTGTGTCAGATCGCCCCTGTTTGTCCTGGGCGACCTATAATATTGGAATGGCCTCGGGACTTTGGAGTTTCTCCTAATCTATAGGGTTGTGGTCAATGGAATGGGCAGAAATCCCCTGGAGAGGGCAGGCAAAGTTCTGAGTTTGGCTCTAGGGGCCCAACCTTGTGGGTGTGTGGGCCAGGCCTGTTGAGCAAAAATCTGAAAACACAAACTCCGCTTAGAATTGGGGACATAGTTATGGCACGCCCAATCTACAGACCGTGATAACACTTCAGGATATGAAAAAGTGTGAGTTTGAGGTGCTTGCTCAGATTTTGTCTCTGGATTTGTGTCAACAATGTGGGTGGAATGCTGGCGTGGCCTCATGGGTTGTGGACGGCTTTCCTTCTCTGAGGATTTGACCCAATCCCAAGAGTTTGGGTATGTTCTGTGGGATGGGAGGAGTCCTTTCTGTTTTTTATTTTATTTTATTTTATTTTTTGTACCTCATGTGTCCCAATAAAGGAGGGATTCCAGAGCAGAGTCCTCGGGAGGGACAACTGGACAACCCCACCTCTGTTTTAGTTTGGGGGCCTAGGGGCATGGCAAGTCCAATATGTGGGCTCTTGATTCAGACACTGAGAGGCCTTCCTTGAGGACAGGGCTCATGCTGAGGGTCACAATGCCTATTTGTGCCAACAAGGCCCTCAAGCATGGGAAGGGCCTCATGGGCCACGCTGGATTCTCCGACACTGAACGTTGGAGAATATGCCAACCACAAGGTTTCTGGCCATGGCGAAGGAAGAGTTGTGACTTCTGCATCACGTTAACCCCTGGACAGTGATTGGAGTTTAGGTCTAGGTTCTGAAACCCGAAAACCGAGGTTGGGAAGAGATGAAGACCTAAGGACCTGTTGGGTCCAATGAGCTCAGTGTGCGGCCAGCTGTTCAGCGTAGGTCTGGAGGTGTGGGCTCATGCTGTGTCAGACAAGGCATTAGACAGGGTAGACTGTATATTTGGGGTGCAGTCGAGTGGCGTTCAATTGATCCTCATTCGGGTCTCTAGGTAGTTCCATAAGGCAACGTTTTTTCTCTGGGAGGGCAGGCAGAGTGCTGCATTGTGGCCCCAGTATTGCCAAACTGTAGGGCTTTTGGGCCAGGGGTGTGAGGACTGTAGTCTGAGAACACAAGCTAGGCTTCGTTTTTGAAGTGAGGGCACAGAAGGCACACTCTGCAGAGCTGAATCATGATCTCATGCACCTGAAGTCAGGGCGAATATCAGACGTTTGCTCAGGTTGGAGTTTCTGTCCATGATGGCCACTTTATAAAGTGGAGCGTCTCAAGAGGCCATGTAGATTTTCCCACAATGGGAGTTCTGAGATGCTCCAGACTGCAAAGATTCCTTCTGTGGAACACTTGAGACCTGTTGGATGGCTCTAGGATGTCCCATATGGAATGACTCCAGAGTAGGGTTCTAAGGATTGATGCCTAGGCAGCCCACCTCCCATTCTAGTTGTCTCCTAGCGACAAGGCAGGTTTGATCTGCAGGCCCTGGGGGAGAAACCAAGGGGGTTGAGTTGACATGGACGCTCCCGAGGATAGATCATAATGTGGGTTTAAGTCCATGGAGACCTTGGAATGGGGCGCTTGATCCGGGGCCCTGAAAGATTCTCCTAAACAGAGGTTTTTATAGAGCTCCAAAGAGTACATTTCCTATGTGGAGACGAGATTTTACTGATGAGTGCCTCAGTAATCCCCTTATGCTGGTATTGGAAACCAGGCCTCTGAGGAGAGATGCCTGGAAACAAAAGCAATGGATCTGATTAGGGCCTAAGTGCCTGTCCAGTTCAATCTTATTCTATGGGGATATCTGTCTCTGGGTCTGAGTGGAGGTAGTTTCCTAACTTGTGAAAGATCATCCCTGTTTGTCCTGGGCAGCCAACACTATTCAGATGGCCTCGGGGAGTTTGGAGGTTTCTCCTAATCTATAAGGTTGTGGCCAATGGAAATGGCAGAATTCCCCCGGAGAGGGAAGCCACACACCTGAGGTGTGGCTCCAGGGGCCCCAGCTTGGATGGTGTGTGGACCAGGACTGTGGGGACAGAAGTTTGAAAACACAAACTCAGCTTATGTTTGGGGATGTATGTATGAAGGCTCGATCTACAGACCGTGAGAATTTTCCGGGCTATGAACAAAGGGCGAGTATGTGGCACTTGCTCAGGCTTTTGTCCCTGGATTTTGTGTCAACGGTGGCCGTGGAATGTCGGGGTGTCCTCAAGGTCCATGGACAATTCTTTCTCTGGTGATTTGGCCTGATCCCAAGGGGTTGGGATCATTCTGTGGATGGGAAAAGTCCTTTCTGTATTTTTTTTTTTTTTACCTCAGGTGTCCCACCAAAGAGGGATTCCAGAGCAGAGCCCTGAGTCGGGTGACTAGACATCTCGAACTCTGGTTGAGATTGGGTGACTAGGGGCTTGGCAAGCCCCATATGTGGGCTGTTGTTCCAGTCACTAAGAGGCTTCACAAGAAAATAAGGCTCACGCTGAGGGTCACAATATGTGTTTGTGCAAATTGTGGCCCTCAGGGATAGGTGGGACCTCATAGTCCATGCTGCTTTCTCCTACAATGAACGTTGGACAACATGCCAACCACAAGGTTTCTTGCCATGGTGAAGGAGAAGTCCTGATTCTTGCATCACGTTCACTCCTGAGCAGTGAGTGTAGATAAGGTCTAGGTTCTGAAGGTGAAAATTGAGGTTGGGTAGAGATGATGGCCTAAAGCCATTGTGGGTGTGATATGTTCTGTGTACGGCCAGCTTTCTGGGTGTTGGACTGGAGGTCTGCCCTCAGGCTGTGTCAGACAGGGCTTTAGTGCACAGGCTAGACTGTATAATTGGGGTATGGTCGAGTGGCATGCAGGTTGTTACTCATTTGGCGTTTCCGGTTAGCCCTATAGGGCAACATTTTTCTTCTGGAGGCCAGGCAGAGTGCTGCATTGTGTCTCCAGAATTTCCAAACTTGGAGGGGTTGGCCAGGATTCTGAGGACGGAAGTCTGAGAACACAAGATAGGCTTAGGTTTCAAGGCGAGGGCCCAGCAGGCACACTCTCAAGTGCTGAATCGAGATCTCATGCTTCTGAATTCAGGGCGAGGATCAGACTTTGGGTTAGGATGGAGTTTCTGTCCATGATGGCCCATTTATGAAGGTGTGGTGCATCATGAGGAAATGGATGTTTTCTCACAGTGTTATTGTGTGATGCTTCAAACCACAAGGATTCATTCTGCGAGACAGTCAAGACAGGTTGGTTGGATTCAAGACGTCCCATAAAGAAGTTCTCCAGAGCAGGGTTCTAAGGATGGATGCCTGGGCAGCCCGCCTCCCATTCTAACTGTCTCTGAGTGACAAGGAAGGTTTGATCTGCTGGCTCTGGGTGAGCAGCCGAGGGGGCTGATTTGAAATGGACTCTCCTGAGAATGGTTCATAATGTAAGTTTGTGTCCTTGGAGACCTTGGGATTGGGCCATGGTGCCAGCGCCCTGAAGGATCCTCCTAACCTGAGGTATTGACACAGCTCCAAAGAGCAAGTTTCCCATGTGGAGATGAGATCTGTTCTGATTGTTTCCTTAGGAAACCCCCATATTCTGATATTGGAAACCAGGCCTCTGAGGAGAGATACCTAGAAACCAAAGCAATGCATCAGAAGTTGGCTCAGGTTGGAGTTTCTGTCCATGATGGCCCCTTTATAAAGGGGAGCATATCATGAGGCCATGTAGGTTTTCCCACGATAGGAGTTGTGAGATGCTCCAATCTGCAAGGATTCCTTCTGTGGGACAGTCAAGACCTGTTGGAAGGCTCCAGGACATCCCATATGGAACGGCGCCAGAGCAGGATTCCAAGGATGGATGCCTAGAGAGTCTGCTTTGCATTCCAGTTGTCTCCTAGCGACAAGGCAGGTTTGATATTCTGCCTCTGGGGGAGTAATCGACGGGGCTGAGTTGAAATGTACTCTCCTGCCGAATGGTCATAATGCGGGTATGTGTCCATGGAGACCTTGGAATAGGGCGGTTGCTCCGGCTACCTGAAGGTTTCTCCTAACTGGAGGCTTTTACAGAGCTCCAAAGGATAAGTTTCCCATGTGAAGACAAGATTTGTTCTGATTGGTATCTCTGGAATCCCCCATATGCTGGTATTGGAAAACAGGCCTCTGAGGAGAGATGCTTAGAAAAAAAAGCAATGGAACCAATTACGTTCTAGGGGCCAGTCCAGTTTAATCTTCTTCTCTTGGGTTATCTGTCTACGGGTGAGTTGACGTCGTTGCTCAGCTTGTGAGAGATCGCCCCTCTTTGTCCTGGGTGGCCTACACTATTGGAATGGCCTCTGGGACTTTGGAGGTTTCTCCTTATCTGTAGGGTTGTGGCCAATGGAATGGGAAGAATTTCCTAGGAGAGGGCAGGCACAGTCCTGAGGTGTGGCTCCAGGGGCCTCAGTCTGGAGGGTGTGTGGGACAGGGATGTCAGGATAGAAGTCTGAAAACACAAACTCGGCTTAGGTTTGGGGACGTAGGTATGGCAGGCCCAATCTACAGACTATGACTAGAATTTTTTGGGCTATGACCTAAGGGTGAGTGTGAACGCTTGCTGAAGCTTATGTCTCTGGATTTTGTGTTAATAGTGGCCGTGGAATGTCGGGCTGGCCTCATGGGCCATGGACGAGTCTTTCTCTCTGGACCCCAATCACTTGGGATGGCCCAATCCCAAGTGATTGGGGTCATTCTGTGAGTGGGAGGAGTCCTTTCTGTGTTTATTTACCTCAAATGTCCCACCAAAGAGGGATTCCAGAGCAGAGCCCTGAGTAGGGATGACTAGATGTCTCTACCTCTGGTTAAGATTGGGTGACTTGGCGCATGGCAGGCCCCATATGCGGGCTCATGGTCCAGCCACTGAGAGGCTTTACTTGAGGACAGGGCTCAAACTGAGGGTCCCAATGTGTGTTTGAGCCCACCGCAGCTCTTAAGCATAGGCAGGGCCTCAGGGACCCTACACTACCCTCAGGGGCCCTACTACTACCCCTGTAGGCCCTACAGGGGTCCTACACTGAACGTTGGACAAGATGCCAACCACAAGATTCTGGCGAGAGGGAAGGAGAAGTTCTGATTTCTGCATCACTTTCACCCATGGGAAGTGAGTAGAGATAAGGTCTAGGATTCTGTAGCCTGAAAACCGAAGTTGGAAAGAGATGGCGACCTAAGGCCATGGTGGTTCAGATGTTCTCAGTGTACTGCAAGCTGTCTGGGTGTCGGTTGGGAATTCAGGCCTCAGGTTCTGTCAGACAGGGCATTAGTGCACAGGCTAGACTATATAATTGGTGTACAGTTCAGTGACGTGCAGGTTTATCCTCATTTGAGGTTTCTGGGTAGACCCATAGGGCAATATTTTTCTTCTAGAGGGCAGGCAGAGTGCAGCACTGTGTCATCGGAAATCCCAAAATAGAGGGCGTGTGGTCCAGGAGAGTGAGGACGGAAGTCGGAGAACACTAGCTACGCTTAGGTTTTGGGGTGAGGGCACAACAGGTACACTCTGAAGAGCTGAATCAAGATCTCGTGCATCTGAAGTCAAGGCGAAGATCAGCTGTTGGCTCAGGTTGGAGTTTCTTTCCATGATCTGCCTTCATGAAGATTGGGGGCATCATGTGACCTTGGAAGCTTTCCATGATATGAGTTGTTAGGTGGTCCATGCACAAGGACTCCTGTGGGACAGTCGAGACCTGTTGGATGGCTCAAGGATGTCCCATAAGGAACGACGCAAGAGCAGGGTTCTAAGGATGGATGCCTGAAGAGCCCAACTCGCATTTCAATTGTCTCCTAGCGACAAGGCAGGTTCAATCTGCTGGCTCTGGGGTAGCAACCGAGGGGGTTTAGTTGAAATGGACTCTCCTGAGGATGGGTCATAATTTGGGATTGTGTCCATGGAGATATTCAAATGGGGCAGTGGCTCCAGTGACCTGAAGTTTTCTCCTAACTGGAGGTTATGACACAGCTCCATAGAGCAAGATTCCCATGTGGAGACGAGATTTTTTCTGATAGGTAGCTCTGGAAACCCCCTTATGCTGGTATTGGAATCCAGGACTCTGAGGAGAGATGCCTGAAAACAAAAGCAATGGATCCAATTAGGGCCTAGGTGCCTGTCTTGTTCAATATTCTTTTCTATGGATATCTGTCTAAGGTTCTGATTGGAGGTAGTGGCTCAGCTTGTGCCAGAGGGTCCCTGTATGTCCAGGACATTCTACACTATTGGGATAGCCTCAGAGATTTTGGATGATTCTCCTAATCTGTCAGGTTGTGCCAAATGAATGAGCAGAATTCCCTTGGATAGAGCAGGCACAGTCCTGAGGTGTGGCTCCATGGGGCCCAGCCTTTAGGGTGTGTGGGTGAGGACAATGGAGACAGAAGTCTGAAAACACAAACTCGGCTTAGGTTTGGGGACATAGGTATGGCAGGCCCGATCTACAGACCTTGAGAATTTTGGGGGCTCTGAACAAAGGGCAAGTGTGTGGCGCTTTTTCAGGTTTTTGTCTCCGGATTTTGTGTCAATGGTGGCCGTGGAATGTCAGGCTGGCCTCATCGACCATGGACGAGTATTTCTCTCTGTGGATTTGGCCAAATTCCAAGTGTTTGTGGTCATTCTTTGGATGGTAGGAGTCCTTACTTTTTTTTTTTCTTTATCTTGTTTTTTTTTGTTTTGTTTTTTTTTTTTTTTTTTTTTTTACCTTATGTGTCCCACCAAAGAGGGATTCCAGAAAAGAGCTCTGAATAAGGTTGACTAGACTTCTCAAGCTCTGGCTAGGATTGGGGGAGTAGGGGCATGGCAAGTCCCATATGCAGGCTCTTGGTCCAGCCCCGGAGAGGCTTTACTTGAGGCCAGGGTTCATGCTTAGGGTCCTAATGTGTGTTT
Source organism: Mustela nivalis (assembly GCF_964662115.1). Lineage (NCBI taxonomy): Eukaryota > Metazoa > Chordata > Mammalia > Carnivora > Mustelidae > Mustela > Mustela nivalis. The sequence goes on from NW_028136178.1 coordinate 52,168, forward strand.
GTGCCCATCGCAGCCCTCAAGCATGTCTGAGGCCTCATGGGCCATGCTGGGTTCTCATATACTGAACGTTGGACAACATGCCAACCACAAGGTTTCTGGTCATGGGGAAGGTGAAGTTCTGATTGCTGCATCACGTACGTCACTTAGTTGTGAGTGGAGATAATGTCTAGGTTCTGAAGCCTGAAGACCAAGGTTGGGAAGAGATGATGACCTAAGGCCATGGCATGTTCGATGTGTTCAGTGTGAGGCCAGGTGTCTGGGTGTCGGTCACGAGGTCTGGGGTCAGGCTGTGTCAGACAGGGCATTAGTGCCCAGGCTAGACTGTATAATTGGGGTACAGTCTAGAGAATTGCAGGTTGATCCTCATTTGATGTTTCTGGGTAGACCCCTAGGGCAAAGTCTCTCTTCTGGAGGGCAGGCAGAGTGCTGCATTTTGTCTCCAGAATTCCCAAAGTGGAAGGCTTGTGTGCCAGGAGTGTGAGGACGGAAGTCTGAGAACGTGAGCTGGCTTAGGTTTTGGAGCGAGGGAAAGGCAGGCACACTCTGCAGAGCTGAATTGAGATCTCATGCATCTGAAGTTAGGGCGAGGATCAGACGGGAGTTTCTGTCCATGATGTCCTCTACCTGAAGGTGGAGGCATCACGAGGCCATGGAGGTTTTCCCACGGTGCGAGTGTGTGATGCTGCAAACCACAAGGATTCCTTCTGCAGGACAGTTGAGACCTGTTGAATGGATCAAGGACACCCCATTAGGAATTTCTCCAGAGCAGAGTTCTAACAACGGATACCTGGGCAACGAACTCGCATTCCAATTGTCTCCTAGTGACAAAGCAGGTTTGATCTGCTGGCACTGGGTGAGCAACCGCCAGGTTTGAGTTGAAATGGACTCTCCTGAGGATGGGTCATAATGTGGGATTGTGTCCATTGAGACATTGGAATGGGGCGGTGGCTTCAGTGACGTGAAATTTTCTCCTAACTGGAGGTTTTGACACAGTTCCATATAGCATGATTCCCATGTGGCATGCGATTTGTTCTGATTGTTAGCTCCAGAAACCCCCATGTGCTGGTATTGGAATCCAGGCTTCTGAGGAGAGATACGTGAAAACAAAAGCAATGGATCCGTTTAGGGCCTAGGTGCCTGTCCTGTTCAATCTTCTTTTCTATGGATATCTATCTACAGGTCTGATTGGAGGTAGTGGCTCAGCTTGTGGCAGATGGTCCCTGTTTGTCCCGGACATTCTGCAATATTGGGGTGGCCTCGGGGACTTCGGATGTTTCTCCTAATCTGTCAGGTTGTGCCAAACGAATGAGCAGAATTCCCATGGAGAGGGCAGGCACAGTCCTGAGGTGTGGCTCCATGGGGCCAAGCCTTGAGGGTGTGTGGGCCAGGACAATGGAGACAGAAGTCTGAAAACACAAACTTGGCTTAGGTTTGGGGACATAGGTATGGCAGGCCCGATCTACAGACCGTGAGAATTTTTCAGGCTTTGAACAAAGGGCGAGTGTGTGGCGCTTTTTCAGGCTTTTGTCTCCGGATTTTGTGTCAATGGTGGCCGTGGAATGTCAGGATGGCCTCATCAGCCATGGACGAGTATTTCTCTCTGTGAATTTGGCCCAATTCCAAGTGTTTGCGGTCATTCTTTGGACGGTAGGAGTCCTTTCTCTATTTTTTTTTAACCTCATGTGTCCCACCAAGGAGGGATTCTAGAGAAGAGATCTGAGTAGGGGTGACTAGACTTCTCAAGAACTGGTTAAGGCTTGGGGAGTAGGGGCATGGTAATCTCCATATGTGGGCTCTTGGTCCAGCCCCGGAGAGGCTTTACTTGAGGCCAGGGATCATGCTTAGGATCCTAATGTGTGTTTGTGCCCATCACAGCCCTCAAGCATGTCTGAGGCCTCATGGGCCATGCTGGTTTCTCCTACATTGCACGTTGGACAACATGCCAACCACAGGGTTTCTGGTCATGGGGAAGGAGGAGTTCTGATTTCTGCATCATGTACACGGCATGGCAGTGAGTAGAGATAAGGTCTAGATTCTGAAGCCTGAAAACCGAGGTTGGTAAGAGATGACAACCTAAGGCCATGGTGGGTCCGATGCACTTAGTGTGCGGCCAGATGTCTGTGTCCATCATGAGGTCTGGGCTCAGGCTGTGTCAGGCAGGGCATTAGTCCCCAGGCTAGACTGTATAATTGGGGTACAGTCGAGTGATGTGAAGGTTGGTCCTCATTTGGGGTTTCTGGTTGGCCCCATAGGGCAAAGATTTTCTTCTGGAGGGCAGGCAGAGTGCTGCATTCTGGCTCCAGAATTGCCAACTTCAGGGCTTGTGGGCCAGGTGTTTTAGGACAGAAGTCTGAGAACACAAGTTCAGCTTTGAATTCGCAGCGGTGACATGGCAGGCACACTCTACAGACCTGAAATGAGATCTCGTGCATCTGAAGTAAGGGCGAGGATCAGATGTTGGCTTAGGTTGGAGTTTCTGTACATGATGTCCCCTTCATGAAGGTGGGGGGGGCATCAGGAAACCATGGAAGATTTCCAACATTGTGAGTGTGTGATGCTCCAAACCACAAGGATTCCGTCAGCGGGACAGTCACGACATTTTGGATGGATCAAGGACGTCCCATAAGAAATGCTCCAAAGCACAGTTCTAATGATGGATGCCTGGGCAGTCCAACTTGCATTCCAGTTGTGTCCTAGTGAAAAGGAGGATTTGATCTGCTGTCACTGGGGGAACAACCGAGGGGGCTGAATTGAAATGGAATCTCATGAGGATCAGTCGATGTGGATTTGTGTCCATGGATCCCTTGGAATGGGGCAGTGGCTCTGTTGCCCTGAAGAATTCTCCTAACCTGAGGTTTTGATGCAGCTCCAAAGAGCAAGTTTCCCATGTAGAGACGAGATTTGTTCTGAAACCCCCTCAACCTGGTATTGGAAACCAAGCATCTGGGGAACAATGCCTGGAATCCAAAGCAATGGATCTGATTACGGTCTAGGGGCCTGTCCTTTTCAATATTCTCCTCTGAGTGTCTCTGTCTAAGATTCAGAATGGAGGTCACTGCTCAGCTTGTGTCAGATCACCCATGTTTGTTGGGGGAGGCCAACACTATTGGACTGGTCTTGGGAATTGGAGGTTTCTCCTAATCTGTAAGGTTGTGGCAAATGAAACGGGCAGAGTTCCCTTGGAGAGCACTGGCACAGTCCTTAGGTGTGACATCACCTTTCTGGGTGTCATCCAGGAGGTCCAGGCTCAGGCTGTGTCAGACAGGGCATTAGTGCCAAGCTTAGACTGTATAATTGGAGTAAAGTTGAGTGGCATGCAGGTTGATCCTCATTTGGCGTTTCTGGGTAGCCCCAGGGGCAACGTTTTTCTTCTGGAGGGAAGGAAGAGTGCTGCATTGTGGCGACGGAATTCTCACACTGGAGGGCTTGTGGGCCAGAATTGTGAGGAAGGAAGTGTGAGAACACAAGCTAGGCTTAGGTTTTGGGTCAAGATCATGGCAGGCACACTCTGTAGAGCTAAATCTAAATCTCATGCATCTGAAGTCAGGGCGAGGATCAGACGTAGGCTCAGGTTGAAGTTTCTGTTCAGGATGGCCCCTTCATGATGGTGGGGGGCATCATGGGGCTATGGAGACTTTCCCACGATTGGCATTGTATGTTGCTCCAATCGGCAAGGATTCCTTCTACGGGACAGTCGAGACCGGTCAGATTGCTCCAGGATGTCCCATGCGGAACCACGGCAGTGCAGGGTTCTAAGGATGGATTCCTGGAGTGCCCGCCTCACATTCCTATTGTCTCCTAGTGACAAGGCAGGTTCGATCTGCTTCTTTTGGGGAGCAACCAAAGGGGATGTGTTGAAATGGACTCGCCTGCGGATGGGTCATAATGTGGGTTTGTGTCCATGGAGACCTTGGAATGGGGTGTTGGCTGCTGGGACCTGAAGGTTTCCCTTAACTGGAGGTTGTGACACAGCTCCAAAATGCATGTTTCCCATGTGGAAATGAGATTTGTTCAGACTGGTACCTCCAGAAGAACACATATGCTGGTATTGGAAACCAGGCCTCTGAGGAGAGATGCCTGGAATCAAAAGCAATGGATCTGATTAGGTCCTAGGTGCCTGTCCGGTTCAATCTTCTTCTCTGGGGTTATCTGTCTATGGGTCTGAGTTGAGGTAGTTGCTCATCTTGGGACAGATCACCCTGTTTGCCCTGAGTGGCCAACACTATTGGGATGGCCTCAGGGACGTTGGAGTGTTCTCCTAATCTTTAGGGTTGTGGCCAATGGAATGGGCAGAATTTGCTTGGAGAAGGCAGGCACAGTCCTGAGGCATGGCTCCAGGGGCCCCAGCCTGGAGGGTGTGTGGGCCAGGACAGTGGGGACAGAAATCTGAAAACCCAAACTCAGCTTAGGTTTGGGGACGTAGGTATGACAGGCCTGATCTATAGACCGTGAGGAGAATTTTTCAGGCTATGAACAAAGGGCAAGTGTGAGGCATATATCCAGGCTTTTGTCTCTAGATTTTGTGTCAATGGTGGCCATGGAATGAAGGGATGGCCTCTTTGGCAATGGATGATTCTTTCTCTTTTAAGATTTGGTTAGATCCCAAATTTTGGGGCTCATTCAGGGGATGGAGGAGACCCTTCGATATTTTTTTCCTCAGGGGTTCCAGAGCAGAGACCTGAATAGGGGTGACTAGACCTCTCAACCTCTCATCAATATTGGGGGACTTGGGATGGCAATGCGGGTTCTTGGTCCAGCCCCTGAGAGGCTTTACTTGAGGACAGGGCTCACACTGAGGGTCCCAATGTGTTTGTGCCCATTGCGGTTCTCAAGCATGGGCAGGGACTCATGGGCTACACTGGATTCTCCTACACTGAACGTTGGAAAACATGCCAACCACAAGGTTTCTTGCCTTGAGGAAGAAGGAGTTTCATTTCTGCATCACGTTCACCCCTGGGTAGTGAGTATATATAAGGTCTAGGTTCTGAAGCCTGAAAACCAAGGTTGGGAAGAGATGATGACCTAAAGCCATGGCGGGTCTGATGTGCTCAGTGTACAGCCAGCTGTCTGGGTGTCGGTTGGGAATTCAGACCTCAGGCTGTGCAAGACAGGGCATTAACGCCCAAGCGAAACTGTATAATTGGGGTAGAGGCAAGTGGCATGCAGGTTGATCCTCATTTGGTGTTTCTGGTTAGCCCCATAGGACAACGTTTCTCTTCTGGAGGGCAGTCAGAGTGCTGCATTGTGTCTCTCCAGAATTCCCTAACTGGAGGGCTGGTGGGCTCGGAGTGTGAGGACGAAGTCTGAGAACAATAGCTAGGTTTTGCTTCGGGGCGGGGTTTCGGCAGGCACACTCTGCAGAGTTGAATCAAGTATCGTGCATCTGAAGTCAGGGCGAGGATTAGACGTTGGCTCAGGTTGGAGTTTCTGTCCAAGATGGCTCTTTCATGAAGGGGACGGTGCACCACGAGGCCACAGATCTTTTCCCATGATGGGAGTGGTGAGGTGCTCCAAAGCGCAAGGATTCCTTCTGCAGGACAGCTGTGACCTGTTGGATGGCTCCAGGACGTCCCATATGGAATTACTTCAGAGTAGTTTTCTACAGATGGATGCCTAGCCAGCCCGCCTCACATTCCAATTGTCTCCTAGTGACAAGATAGGTTCGATCTGCTGGCTCTAGGGGAGCACCCAAGGGCACTGAGTTGAAATAGACTCTCCTGCAGATGGGTCCTAATGTGGGATTGTGTCCATGGAGACCTTGGAATGAGGTGGTGGCACCGGGGCCCTGAAGGATTTTCCTAGCCGGAGGTTTTGACACAGCTTGAAAGAGCACGTTTCCCATGTGGAGAAGACATTTGTTCTGACTGATGACTCAGGAAACCCCCATATGGTGGTATTGAAAACCAGGCCTCTGAGGTTCTGACATAGCTCCACGAGCAAGTTTCCAATGTGCAGAAAAGACTTGCTCTGAAGGGGCCTCTGGAAACCCCATAGGCTGGTATTGGAAACCAGGCCTCTGAGAAGAGATGCCTGGAAACCAAAGCAATGGATCTGATTAGGGCCTAGGGGCCTGTCCAGTTCAATGTTCTTCTCTGGGGACATCTGTCTCCAAGTTGGTGGGGAGCTAGTTGCTCAGCTAGTGTCAGATCACCCCTGTTTGTTCCAAACGGCCTACAATATTGGTATGGTCCCAGGGACATTGGAGATTTCTCCTGATTTATATGGTTGTGGCCAATGGAATATGAAGAATTCCCTTTGAGAGGGCAGGAACAATCCTGAGGTGTGGTTCCAGGGGCCCTACCCTGGAGGGTGTGTGTTTTCAGACAACTGTCCAAACAGCCCAGGCCTACACAACCTACAGGATCAGGCCCCTGGAGCCAAACCTGAGGACTGTACTTGCCCTCTCCAAGGGAATTGTGTGTGCCCATTCGAATGGCCACAACCCTTCTAATAGGATAAACCTCCAATGTCCCTGATTCAACTCAATAGTGGTGACTTCCCAGGAAAAACAGGGGCAATCTGAGCCCAACTGAGCACCTACCTGCACTCAGACCCATAGACAGATGTCCCCAGAGATAAAAAGGAAAGAACAGGCCCCTAGGCACTAATCAGATCCATTGCTTTGGTTTTCAAGCATCTCTCCTCAGAGGCCTGGATTTCAAAAGCAGCATATAGCTGTTTCTTGACAGACACATCAGAAAACATCTCATCTACACATGGGAAACTTGCACGTTGGGGCTGTGTCAAAGCCTCTGTTTAGGAGAACCCTTTAGGGCCCCAGTGCCTCCGCTTCATTCCAAGGTCTCCATAGACACAAAAGCACGTTAGGACCCATCCCCAGGGGTGTCCATTTCAACTCAGCGTCCTCGGTTGCTCCCCACAGATCCAGGAGATCTAACCTGTCTTGTTGCTGGGAGACAATTGGAATGCGAGGTGGGCTACCCAGCCATCCATCCTTAGAACCCTGCTCAGAATCATTGGCCTGGAGCCAAACAACAGGTCTCAATTGTCCTACAGAAGACTCTCTGCAGTTTGGAGCTTCTCACAACTCCCATCGTGGGAAAACACCCATGGCCTCGAGATGCCCCCGCCCATTCATGAAGGGGCCATCAGGGACAGAAACTCCAACCTGAGCGATCGTCTGATCCTCGCCCTGACTTCAGATGCACGAGATCTCGATTCAGGTCTGTAGATTGTGCGTGCCATGGCCTCACCCAGAAACCTAAGCCTAGCTTGTGTTCTCAGACTTTTGTCGTCAGACTACTGGCCCACAAGCCCTCCAGTTTGGCAATCCAGAACTACAATGCAGCACTCTGCCGGCCCTCCAGAAGAAAAACATTGTCCTCTGGTGCTACCCAGTAACCCCAAATGAGGATCAACCTGCACCGACCTTGGCTGTACCCCAAATACATAGGCTGACCAGGGCACTAATGCCCTTTCTGACACAGCATGAGCCTGGAACCCCTGGCCCCTCCCAGACAGCTGGCCGCACACTGAGCACATCGAGCCGCCATGGCCTTAGGTCGTCATCTCTTCCCAACATCAGTTTTCAGGTTTCAGAACCTAGACCATATCTCCAATCACTGCCCAGGGTTGAAGGTGATGCAGAAATCAGAACTCCTTCCCCATGGCAAGAAACCTTGTGGTTGGCATGTTGTCCAACGTTCAGTGTAGTTGAAACCAGTGTGGCCCATGAGGCCCGCCCATGCTCGCGGGCCACATTGGTCACAAACACACATTGTGACGCTCAGGCTGAGCCCAGTCCTCAAGTAAGGCCACTCAGTGGCTGGATGAAGAGATATCATATTGGGCTTGCCATGCCCCTAGGCCCCAATTTTTAACCATAGTTCGGGTTGTCCCTTCAGTCTTCCCCACGGCTTGGCTTTGGAATTCCTCTTTTGGTGGGACACCTGAGGTAACAAACCTGAAATGAGTCCTCCCATCCCACAGATTGACGAAAAGCAATTGGGAATCGGGCCAAATCCTCAGAGAGGAAGATTCGTCCATGGCCCATGAGGCCTCCCCGACATTCCACGGCCATCGCTGATACAAAATCCAGAGACAAAAGCCTGAGCAAGAGCCTCAGACTCGCACTTTCTTCATATCCTGAAGAGTTCTTCTCATGGTTTGTAGATCGGGCCTGCCATACCTACGTCCCCAAACCTAAGCTGAGTTTGTGTTTTCAGACTTCTGTCCTCAAAGTCTTGGGCCACACACCCTCCAGGCTGGGCCCTGGAGCCACACATTAGGACTGTGCCTACCAATCCATGGGAATTCTGCCCATTCCATGGTCCAAAATCGTACAAATTAGGAGAAATCTCCAAAGTCCCTGAGGCCATCCCAATAGTGTAGGTCGCCCGCAACAAACAAGGGCTGTCTGACACCAGCTGATAATCGACCTCCACTCATACCATAGATGGATGTCCCCAGAGAAGAAGATTGAACCAGACAGGACCCTAGGCCATAATAGGATCCATTGCTTTGGGTTACAGGCATGTGTCCTCAAAAGCCTGATTCCAATAAGAGCATAGGGGTTTTCCTGAGGCACCCATCAGAACTCATCTCGTCTCCACAAGGAAACCTGTGCATGGGAGCCATGTCCAAAGCTTAGGAGAGTACTTCAGGGTCCCGGTGCCACCGCCCCATTCCAAGGCCCTCATGGACACATAAACACATTAGGACCCATCCTCAGGAAAGTCCATTTCAACTCAGTCACCCCGGTTGCTCCCGCAGAGCCATCAGATCTAAACTGTCTTGTTGCTAGGAGACAATTGGAATGCGAGGCGGGCTTCCCAGGCATCCATCCGCGAACGGTGCTCTGGAGTCATTCCATATGGGATGTCCTGGAGCTGTCCAACAGGTCTCAATTGTCCCGCAGAAGGAATCCGTGAAGGGGGCATCCCACAACTCCCAACGTGGGAAAACCTCAATGGCCTCGAGATTACGCTCCCTTCATGAAGCGGCCGTCATGCTCAGAAACTCCAACCTGAGCCAACGTCTGATCCTCGCCCTGACTTCAGATGCATGAGATATTGGTTCAGATCTGCAGGGGGTACCTGCCGTGCCCTCGCCCTGAAACCCAAGTCTAGCTTGTCTTCTCAGACTTCCGTCCTCACACTCCTGGCCCCGAAGCCCTCAAGTTTGGCAATTTCGGACCCACAATGCAGCACTCTGCCTGCCCTCTGAAAAAAAATGATTGCCTCATGAGCTGCCCAGGCACCTTAAATGAGGGTAAACCTACACAGCACTCGACTTTACCCAAATTATATAGTCTAACCTGGGCACTAATGCACTGTCGAACACAACCTGAGCCCGGACCTCCTGACCAACACCCAGAAAGCTGACGGCACACTGAGCACATAAAACCCGCCATGGCCTTAGGTCATCATCTCTTCCCTACCTCAGTTTTCAGGCTTCAGAACCGAGACCTTATCTCCAATCACTTCCCAGGGGTGAGTGTGATGCAGAAATCATAACTCCTCCTTACCCATGGCAAGAACCCTGTGGTTGGCACGTTGTCCAACGTTCAGTGTACGAGAAACCAGCATTCACCCTGAGGCCCCGCCCATTCTTGAGTGCGACGAGGGCATACACACGCATTGTGACCCTCAGCATGAGTCCTGTCCTCTAGTAAGTCCTCTCAGTTGCTGGACCATTAGATGTCATAATGGGCTTGACATGTCCCTAGGCCCCAATTTTTAACCAAATTTCTGATAGTCCAGTCGCCCCTCCCCAGGGCTCTACTCTGGATCGCTCATTTGGTGGGACACCTGAGGATAAAAAAGAAAAAAACAAGAATAAAACAAAACAAAAAAAAAAAAAACGGACTTCTTCCAGCCCACAGAATGACCCCAAACTCTTTGGACGGGGCCAAACCACCAGAGAGTAAGACTCGTCCATTTCCCATGAAGTCACCCAGAATGTCCCCGACCGTGAGTGACACGATATCCAGAGACAAAAACTTGAGCAGGAGCCTCACACTCGCCCTTCTTTCAAATCCCGAAGAATTCTCCTCATGGTCTGTAGATTAGTCCTGCCATACCTATGACTCGAAACATAAGCCGAGTTTGTGTTTTCAGACAACTGTCCAAACAGCCCTGGCCTACACACCCTACAGGCTCAGGCCCCTGGAGCCAAACCTGAGGACTGTACTTGCCCTCTCCAAGGGAATTGTGTGTGCCCATTCCAATGGCCACAAACCTTCTAATAGGATAAACCTCCAAAGTCCCTGATCCATCTCTATAGTGGTGGCTTCCCAGGAACAACAGGGGCAATCTGAGCCCAACTGAGCACCTACCTGCACTCAGACCCATAGACAGATGTCCCCAGAGGTAAAAAGGAAAGAACAGGCCCCTAGGCACTAATCAGATCCATTGCTTTGGTTTCCAGGCATCTCTCCTCAGAGGCCTGGATTTCAAAAGCAGCATATAGCTGTTTCTTGACTCACCCATCAGAAAACATCTCATCTACACATGGGAAACTTGCACGTTGGAGCTGTGTCAAAGCCTCTGTTTAGGAGAACCCTTTAGAGCCCCAGTGCCACCGCTTCATTCCAAGGTCTCCATAGACACAAAAGCACGTTAGGACCCATCCCCAGGGGTGTCCATTTCAACTCAGCGTCCTCGGTTGCTCCCCACAGATCCAGGAGATCTAACCTGTCTTGTTGCTAGGAGACAATTGGAATGCGAGGTGGGATACCCCGCCATCCATCCTTAGAACCCTGCTCAGAATCATTGGCCTGGAGCCAAACAACAGGTCTCAATTGTCCTGCAGAAGACTCTCTGCAGTTTGGAGCTTCTCACAACTCCCATCGTGGGAAAACCCCCATGGCCTCGTGATGCCCCCGCCCATTCATGAAGGGGCCATGAGGGACAGAAACTCCAACCTGAGCGATCGTCTGATCCTCGCCCTGACTTCAGATGCACGAGATCTCGATTCAGGTCTGTAGATTGTGCGTGCCATGGACTCACCCAGAAACCTAAGCCTAGCTTGTGTTCTCAGACTTTTGTCGTCAGACTACTGGCCCACAAGCCCTCCAGTTTGGCAATCCAGAACTACAATGCAGCACTCTGCCGGCCCTCCAGGGGAAAAAAATTGTCCTCTGGTGCTACCCAGTAATCCCAAATGAGGATCAACCTGCACCGACCATGGCTGTACCCCAAATACATAGGCTGACCAGGGCACTAATGCCCTTTCTGACACAGCCTGAGCCTGGAACCCCTGGCCCCTCCCAGACAGCTGGCCGCACACTGAGCACATCGAGCCGCCATGGCCTTAGGTCGTCATCTCTTCCCAACATCAGTTTTCAGGTTTCAGAACCTAGACCTTATCTCCAATCACTGGCCAGGGTTGAAGGTGATTCAGAAATCAGAACTCCTTCCCCATGGCAAGAAACCTTGTGGTTGGCATGTAGACCAACGTTCAGTGTAGTTGAAACCAGTGTGGCCCATGAGGCCCCGCCCATGCTCGCGGGCCACATTGGTCACAAACACACATTGTGACGCTCAGGCTGAGCCCAGTCCTCAAGTAAGGCCACCCAGTGGCTGGATGAAGAGATATCATATTGGGCTTGCCATGCCACTAGGCCCCAATTTTTAACCATAGTTCGGGTTGTCCCTTCATTCTTCCCCACAGCTTGGCTTTGGAATTCCTCTTTTGGTGGGACACCTGAGGTAACAAAACTGAAATGCGTCCTCCCATCCCACAGATTGACGAAAAGCAATTGGGAATCGGGCCAAATCCTCAGTGAGGAAGATTCTTCCATGGCCCATGAGGCGTCCCCGACATTCCACGGCCATCGCTGATACAAAATCCAGAGACAAAAGCCTGAGCAAGAGCCTCAGACTCGCACTTTCTTCATATCCTGAAGAGTTCTTCTCATGGTTTGTAGATCGGGCCTGCCATACCTACGTCCCCAAACCTAAGCTGAGTTTGTGTTTTCAGACATCTGTCCTCAAAGTCTTGGGCCACACACCCTCCAGGCTGGGCCCCTGGAGCCACACATTAGGACTGTGCCTACCAATCCATGGGAATTCTGCCCATTCCATGGTACAAAATCGTACAAATTAGGAGAAACCTCCAAAGTCCCTGAGGCCATCCCAATAGTGTAGGTCGCCCGGAACAAACAAGGGCTGTCTGACACCAGCTGATAATCGACCTCCACTCATACCATAGATGGATGTCCCCAGAGAAGAAGATTGAACCAGACAGGACCCTAGGCCATAATAGGATCCATTGCTTTGGGTTACAGGCATGTGCCCTCAAAAGCCTGATTCCAATACGAGCATAGGTGTTTTCCTGAGGCACCCATCAGAACTCATCTCGTCTCCACAAGGAAACCTGTGCATGGGAGCCATGTCCAAAGCTTAGGAGAGTACTTCAGGGTCCCGGTGCCACCACCCCATTCCAAGGCCCTCATGGACACAAAAACGCATTAGGACCCATCCTCAGGAAAGTCCATTTCAACTCAGCCACCCCGGTTGCTCCCGCAGAGCCATCAGATCTAAACTGTCTTGTTGCTAGGAGACAATTGGAATGCGAGGTGGGCTTCCCAGGCATCCATCCGCGAACGGTGCTCTGGAGTCATTCCATATGGGATGTCCTGGAGCTGTCCAACAGGTCTCAAATGTCCCGCAGAAGGAATCCATGAAGGGGGCATCCCACAACTCCCAACGTGGGAAAACCTCAATGGCCTCGAGATTCCGCTCCCTTCATGAAGCGGCCGTCATGCTCAGAAACTCCAACCTGAGCCAACGTCTGATCCTCGCCCTGACTTCAGATGCATGAGATATTGGTTCAGATCTGCAGGGGGTACCTGCCGTGCCCTCGCCCTGAAACCCAAGTCTAGCTTGTCTTCTCAGACTTCCGTCCTCACACTCCTGGCCCCGAAGCCCTCAAGTTTGGCAATTCCGGACCCACAATGCAGCACTCTGCCTGCCCTCTAGAAAAAAAATTATTGCCTCATGAGCTGCCCAGGCACCTTAAATGAGGGTAAACCTACACAGCACTCGACTTTACCCAAATTATATAGTCTAACCTGGGCACTAATGCACTGTCGAACACAACCTGATCCCGGACCTCCTGACCAACACCCAGAATGCTGACAGCACACTTAGCACATAAAACCCGCCATGGCCTTAGGTCATCATCTCTTCCCTACCTCAGTTTTCAGGCTTCAGAACCGAGACCTTATCTCCAATTACTTCCCAGGGGTGAGTGTGATGCAGAAATCAGAACTCCTCCTTACCCATGGCAAGAACCCTGTGGTTGGGACGTTGTCCAACGTTCAGTGTAGGAGAAACCAGCATTCACCCTGAGTCCCCGCCCATTCTTGAGTACGACGAGGGCATACACACGCATTGTGACCCTCAGCATGAGTCCTGTCCTCTAGTAAGTCCTCTCAGTGGCTGGACCATTAGATGTCATAATGGGCTTGACATGTCCCTAGGCCCCAATTTTTAACCAAATTTCTGATGGTCCAGTCGCCCCTCCCCAGGGCTCTACTCTGGAATCCCTCATTTGGTGGGACACCTGAGGATGAAAAAGAAAAAAACAAGAATAAAAAAAAAAAAAAACGGACTTCTTCAAGCCCACAGAATTACCCCAAACTCTTTGGACGGGGCCAAACCACCAGAGAGTAAGACTCGTCCATTTCCCATGAAGTCACCCAGAAAATCCACGACAATGAGTGACACGATATCCAGAGACAAAAACTTGAGCAGGAGCCTCACACTCGCCCTTCTTTCAAATCCCGAAGAGTTCTCCTCATGGTCTGTAGATCAGTCCTGCCATACCTATGACCCGAAACATAAGCCGAGTTTGTGTTTTCAGACAACTGTCCAAATAGCCCTGGCCAACACAACCTACAGGCTCAGGCCCCTGGAGCCAAACCTGAGGACTGTACTAGCCCTCTCCAAGGGAATTGTGTGTGCCCTTCCAATGGCCACAGCCCTTCTAATAGGATAAACCTCCAAAGTCCCTGATCCATCTCAATAGTGGTGGCTTCCCAGGAAAAACAGGGGCAATCTGAGCCCAACTGAGCACCTACCTGTACTCAGACCCATAGACAGATGTCCCCAGAGGTAAAAAGGAAAGCACAGGCCCCTAGGCACTAATCAGATCCATTGCTTTGGTTTCCAGGCATCTCTCCTCAGAGGCCTGGATTTCAAAAGCAGCATATAGCTGTTTCTTGACTCACCCATCAGAAAACATCTCATCTACACAAGGAAACTTGCACGTTGGAGCTGTGTCAAAGCCTCTGTTTAGGAGAACCCTTTAGGGCCCCAGTGCCACCGCTTCATTCCAAGGTCTCCATAGACACAAAAGCACGTTAGGACCCATCCCCAGGGGTGTCCATTTCAACTCAGCGTCCTCGGTTGCTCCCCACAGATCCAGGAGATCTAACCTGTCTTGTTGCTAGGAGACAATTGGAATGCGAGGTGGGCTACCCCGCCATCCATCCTTAGAACCCTGCTCAGAATCATTGGCCTGGAGCCAAACAACAGGTCTCAATTGTCCTGCAGAAGACTCTCTGCAGTTTGGAGCTTCTCACAACTCCCATCGTGGGAAAACCCCCATGGCCTCGTGATGCCCCCGCCCATTCATGAAGGGGCCATCAGGGACAGAAACTCCAACCTGAGCGATCGTCTGATCCTCGCCCTGACTTCAGATGCACGAGATCTCGATTCAGGTCTGTAGATTGTGCGTGCCATGGCCTCACCCAGAAACCTAAGCCTAGCTTGTGTTCTCAGACTTTTGTCGTCAGACTACTGGCCCACAAGCCCTCCAGTTTGGCAATCCAGAACTACAATGCAGCACTCTGCCGGCCCTCCAGAAGAAAAACATTGTCCTCTGGTGCTACCCAGTAATCCCAAATGAGGATCAACCTGCACCGACCTTGGCTGTACCCCAAATACATAGGCTGACCAGGGCACTAATGCCCTTTCTGACACAGCATGAGCCTGGAACCCCTGGCCCCTCCCAGACAGCTGGCCGCACACTGAGCACATCGAGCCGCCATGGCCTTAGGTCGTCATCTCTTCCCAACATCAGTTTTCAGGTTTCAGAACCTAGACCTTATCTCCAATCACTGCCCAGGGTTGAAGGTGACGCAGAAATCAGAACTCCTTCCCCATGGCAAGAAACCTTGTGGTTGGCATGTTGTCCAACGTTCAGTGTAGTTGAAACCAGTGTGGCCCATGAGGCCCCGCCCATGCTCGCGGGCCACATTGGTCACAAACACACATTGTGACGCTCAGGCTGAGCCCAGTCCTCAAGTAAGGCCACTCAGTGGCTGGATGAAGAGATATCATATTGGGCTTGCCATGCCCCTAGGCCCCAATTTTTAACCATAGTTCGGGTTGTCCCTTCAGTCTTCCCCACGGCTTGGCTTTGGAATTCCTCTTTTGGTGGGACACCTGAGGTAACAAACCTGAAATGAGTCCTCCCATCCCACAGATTGACGAAAAGCAATTGGGAATCGGGCCAAATCCTCAGAGAGGAAGATTCGTCCATGGCCCATGAGGCGTCCCCGACATTCCACGGCCATCGCTGATACAAAATCCAGAGACAAAAGCCTGAGCAAGAGCCTCAGACTCGCACATTCTTCATATCCTGAAGAGTTCTTCTCATGGTTTGTAGATCGGGCCGGCCATACCTACGTCCCCAAACCTAAGCTGAGTTTGTGTTTTCAGACTTCTGTCCTCAAAGTCTTGGGCCCCACACCCTCCAGGCTGGGCCCCTGGAGCCACACATTAGGACTGTGCCTACCAATCCATGGGAATTCTGCCCATTCCATGGTACAAAATCGTACAAATTAGGAGAAATCTCCAAAGTCCCTGAGGCCATCCCAATAGTGTAGGTCGCCCGGAACAAACATGGGCTGTCTGACACCAGCTGATAATCGACCTCCACTCATACCATAGATGGATGTCCCCAGAGAAGAAGATTGAACCAGACAGGACCCTAGGCCATAATAGGATCCATTGCCTTGGGTTACAGGCATGTGTCCTCAAAAGCCTGATTCCAATACGAGCATAGGGGTTTTCCTGAGGCACCCATCAGAACTCATCTCGTCTCCACAAGGAAACCTGTGCATGGGAGCCATGTCCAAAGCTTAGGAGAGTACTTCAGGGTCCCGGTGCCACCGCCCCATTCCAAGGCCCTCATGGACACAAAAACACATTAGGACCCATCCTCAGGAAAGTCCATTTCAACTCAGCCACCCCGGTTGCTCCCGCAGAGCCATCAGATCTAAACTGTCTTGTTGCTAGGAGACAATTGGAATGCGAGGCGGGCTTCCCAGGCATCCATCCGCGAACGGTGCTCTGGAGTCATTCCATATGGGATGTCCTGGAGCTGTCCAACAGGTCTCAATTGTCCCGCAGAAGGAATCCATGAAGGGGGCATCCCACAACTCCCAACGTGGGAAAACCTCAATGGCCTCGAGTTTCCACTCCCTTCATGAAGCGGCCGTCATGCTCAGAAACTCCAACCTGAGCCAACGTCTGATCCTCGCCCTGACTTCAGATGCATGAGATATTGGTTCAGATCTGCAGGGGGTACCTGCCGTGCCCTCGCCCTGAAACCCAAGTCTAGCTTGTCTTCTCAGACTTCCGTCCTCACACTCCTGGCCCCGAAGCCCTCAAGTTTGGCAATTCCGGACCCACAATGCAGCACTCTGCCTGCCCTCTAGAAAAAAAATGATTGCCTCATGAGCTGCCCAGGCACCTTAAATGAGGGTAAACCTACACAGCACTCGACTTTACCCAAATTATATAGTCTAACCTGGGCACTAATGCACTGTTGAACACAACCTGAGCCCGGACCTCCTGACCAACACCCAGAGAGCTGAACACACACTGAGCACATAAAACCCATCATGGCCTTAGGTCATCATCTCTTCCCTACCTCAGTTTTCAGGCTTCAGAACCGAGACCTTATCTCCAATCACTTCCCAGGGGTGAGTGTGATGCAGAAATCATAACTCCTCCTTACCCATGGCAAGAACCCTGTGGTTGGCACGTTGTCCAACGTTCAGTGTAGGAGAAACCAGCATTCACCCTGAGGCCCCACCCATTCTTGAGTGCGACGAGGGCATACACACGCATTGTGACCCTCAGCATGAGTCCTGTCCTCTAGTAAGTCCTCTCAGTTGCTAGACCATTAGATGTCATAATGGGCTTGACATGTCCTAGGCCCCAATTTTTAACCAAATTTCTGATGGTCCAGTCGCCCCTCCCCAGGGCTCTACTCTGGAATCCCTCATTTGGTGGGACACCTGAGGATAAAAAAGAAAAAAACAAGAATAAAAAAAAAACGGACTTCTTCCAGCCCACAGAATGACCCCAAACTCTTTGGACGGGGCCAAACCACCAGAGAGTAAGACTCGTCCATTTCCCATGAAGTCACCCAGAAATTCAACGACCATGAGTGACACGATATCCAGAGACAAAAACTTGAGCAGGAGCCTCACACTCGCCCTTCTTTCAAATCCCGAAGTGTTCTCCTCATGGTCTGTAGATCAGTCCTGCCATACCTATGACCCGAAACATAAGCCGAGTTTGTGTTTTCAGACAACTGTCCAAACAGCCCTAGCCTACACAACCTACAGGATCAGGCCCCTGGAGCCAAACCTGAGGACTGTACTTGCCCTCTCCAAGGGAATTGTGTGTGCCCATTCCAATGGCCACTACCCTTCTAATAGGATAAACCTCCAAAGTCCCTGATTCATCTCAATAGTGGTGGCTTCCCAGGAACAACAGGGGCAATCTGAGACCAACTGAGCACCTACCTGCACTCAGTCCCATAGACAGATGTCCCCAGAGGTAAAAAGGAAAGAACAGGCCCCTAGGCACTAATCAGATCCATTGCTTTGGTTTCAGGCATCTCGCCTCAGAGGCCTGGATTTCAAAAGCAGCATATAGCTGTTTCTTGACTCACCCATCAGAAAACATCTCATCTACACATGGGAAACTTGCACGTTGGAGCTGTGTCAAAGCCTCTGTTTAGGAGAACCCTTTAGGGCCCCAGTGCCACCGCTTCATTCCAAGGTCTCCATAGACACAAAAGCACGTTAGGACCCATCCCCAGGGGTGTCCATTTCAACTCAGCGTCCTCGGTTGCTCCCCACAGATCCAAGAGATCTAACCTGTCTTGTTGCTAGGAGACAATTGGAATGCGAGGTGGGCTACCCCGCCATCCATCCTTAGAACCCTGCTCAGAATCATTGGCCTGGAGCCAAACAACAGGTCTCAATTGTCCTGCAGAAGACTCTCTGCAGTTTGGAGCTTCTCACAACTCCCATCGTGGGAAAACACCCATGGCCTCGTGATGCCCCCGCCCATTCATGAAGGGGCCATCAGGGACAGAAACTCCAACCTGAGCGATCGTCTGATCCTCGCCCTGACTTCAGATGCACGAGATCTCGATTCAGGTCTGTAGATTGTGCGTGCCATGGCCTCACCCAGAAACCTAAGCCTAGCTTGTGTTCTCAGACTTTTGTCGTCAGACTACTGGCCCACAAGCCCTCCAGTTTGGCAATCCAGAACTACAATGCAGCACTCTGCCGGCCCTCCAGAAGAAAAACATTGTCCTCTGGTGCTACCCAGTAATCCCAAATGAGGATCAACCTGCACCGACCTTGGCTGTACCCCAAATACATAGGCTGACCAGGGCACTAATGCCCTTTCTGACACAGCATGAGCCTGGAACCCCTGGCCCCTCCCAGACAGCTGGCCGCACACTGAGCACATCGAGCCGCCATGGCCTTAGGTCGTCATCTCTTCCCAACATCAGTTTTCAGGTTTCAGAACCTAGACCTTATCTCCAATCACTGCCCAGGGTTGAAGGTGACGCAGAAATCAGAACTCCTTCCCCATGGCAAGAAACCTTGTGGTTGGCATGTTGTCCAACGTTCAGTGTAGTTGAAACCAGTGTGGCCCATGAGGCCCCGCCCATGCTCGCGGGCCACATTGGTCACAAACACACATTGTGACGCTCAGGCTGAGCCCAGTCCTCAAGTAAGGCCACTCAGTGGCTGGATGAAGAGATATCATATTGGGCTTGCCATGCCCCTAGGCCCCAATTTTTAACCATAGTTCGGGTTGTCCCTTCAGTCTTCCCCACGGCTTGGCTTTGGAATTCCTCTTTTGGTGGGACACCTGAGGTAACAAACCTGAAATGAGTCCTCCCATCCCACAGATTGACGAAAAGCAATTGGGAATCGGGCCAAATCCTCAGAGAGGAAGATTCGTCCATGGCCCATGAGGCGTCCCCGACATTCCACGGCCATCGCTGATACAAAATCCAGAGACAAAAGCCTGAGCAAGAGCCTCAGACTCGCACTTTCTTCATATCCTGAAGAGTTCTTCTCATGGTTTGTAGATCGGGCCGGCCATACCTACGTCCCCAAACCTAAGCTGAGTTTGTGTTTTCAGACTTCTGTCCTCAAAGTCTTGGGCCACACACCCTCCAGGCTGGGCCCCTGGAGCCACACATTAGGACTGTGCCTACCAATCCATGGGAATTCTGCCCATTCCATGGTACAAAATCGTACAAATTAGGAGAAATCTCCAAAGTCCCTGAGGCCATCCCAATAGTGTAGGTCGCCCGGAACAAACATGGGCTGTCTGACACCAGCTGATAATCGACCTCCACTCATACCATAGATGGATGTCCCCAGAAAAGAAGATTGAACCAGACAGGACCCTAGGCCATAATAGGATCCATTGCTTTGGGTTACAGGCATGTGTCCTCAAAAGCCTGATTCCAATACGAGCATAGGGGTTTTCCTGAGGCACCCATCAGAACTCATCTCGTCTCCACAAGGAAACCTGTGCATGGGAGCCATGTCCAAAGCTTAGGAGAGTACTTCAGGGTCCCGGTGCCACCGCCCCATTCCAAGGCCCTCATGGACACAAAAACACATTAGGACCCATCCTCAGGAAAGTCCATTTCAACTCAGCCACCCCGGTTGCTCCCGCAGAGCCATCAGATCTAAACTGTCTTGTTGCTAGGAGACAATTGGAATGCGAGGCGGGCTTCCCAGGCATCCATCCGCGAACGGTGCTCTGGAGTCATTCCATATGGGATGTCCTGGAGCTGTCCAACAGGTCTCAATTGTCCCGCAGAAGGAATCCATGAAGGGGGCATCCCACAACTCCCAACGTGGGAAAACCTCAATGGCCTCGAGTTTCCACTCCCTTCATGAAGCGGCCGTCATGCTCAGAAACTCCAACCTGAGCCAACGTCTGATCCTCGCCCTGACTTCAGATGCATGAGATATTGGTTCAGATCTGCAGGGGGTACCTGCCGTGCCCTCGCCCTGAAACCCAAGTCTAGCTTGTCTTCTCAGACTTCCGTCCTCACACTCCTGGCCCCGAAGCCCTCAAGTTTGGCAATTCCGGACCCACAATGCAGCACTCTGCCTGCCCTCTAGAAAAAAAATGATTGCCTCATGAGCTGCCCAGGCACCTTAAATGAGGGTAAACCTACACAGCACTCGACTTTACCCAAATTATATAGTCTAACCTGGGCACTAATGCACTGTTGAACACAACCTGAGCCCGGACCTCCTGACCAACACCCAGAGAGCTGACCACACACTGAGCACATAAAACCCGCCATGGCCTTAGGTCATCATCTCTTCCCTACCTCAGTTTTCAGGCTTCAGAACCGAGACCTTATCTCCAATCACTTCCCAGGGGTGAGTGTGATGCAGAAATCATAACTCCTCCTTACCCATGGCAAGAACCCTGTGGTTGGCACGTTGTCCAACGTTCAGTGTAGGAGAAACCAGCATTCACCCTGAGGCTCCGCCCATTCTTGAGTGCGACGAGGACATACACATGCATTGTGACCCTCAGCATGAGTCCTGTCCTCTAGTAAGTCCTCTCAGTGGCTGGACCATTAGATGTCATAATGGGCTTGACATGCCCCTTTGCCCCAATTTTTAACCAAATTTCTGATGGTCCAGTCGCCCCTCCCCAGGGCTCTACTCTGGAATCCCTCATTTGGTGGGACACCTGAGGATAAAAAAGAAAAAAACAAGAATAAAAAAAAAAAAACGGACTTCTTCCAGCCCACAGAATGACCCCAAACTCTTTGGACGGGGCCAAACCACCAGAGAGTAAGACTCGTCCATTTCCCATGAAGTCACCCAGAAATTCCACCACCATGAGTGACACGATATCCAGAGACAAAAACTTGAGCAGGAGCCTCACACTCGCCCTTCTTTCAAATCCCGAAGTGTTCTCCTCAGGTCTGTAGATCAGTCCTGCCATACCTATGACCCGAAACATAAGCCGAGTTTGTGTTTTCAGACAACTGTCCAAACAGCCCTAGCCTACACAACCTACAGGCTCAGGCCCCTGGAGCCAAACCTGAGGACTGTACTTGCC
This sequence comes from Mustela nivalis, assembly GCF_964662115.1. Classification (NCBI taxonomy): domain Eukaryota; kingdom Metazoa; phylum Chordata; class Mammalia; order Carnivora; family Mustelidae; genus Mustela; species Mustela nivalis. The sequence goes on from NW_028136178.1 coordinate 73,566, forward strand.
CTCTCCAAGGGAATTGTGTGTGCCCATTCCAATGGCCACTACCCTTCTAATAGGATAAACCTCCAAAGTCCCTGATCCATCTCAATAGTGGTGGCTTCCCAGGAACAACAGGGGCAATCTGAGCCCAACTGAGCACCTACCTGCACTCAGACCCATAGACAGATGTCCCCAGAGGTAAAAAGGAAAGAACAGGCCCCTAGGCACTAATCAGATCCATTGCTTTGGTTTCCAGGCATCTCGCCTCAGAGGCCTGGATTTCAAAAGCAGCATATAGCTGTTTCTTGACTCACCCATCAGAAAACATCTCATCTACACATGGGAAACTTGCACGTTGGAGCTGTGTCAAAGCCTCTGTTTAGGAGAACCCTTTAGGGCCCCAGTGCCACCGCTTCATTCCAAGGTCACCATAGACACAAAAGCACGTTAGGACCCATCCCCAGGGGTGTCCATTTCAACTCAGCGTCCTCGGTTGCTCCCCACAGATCCAGGAGATCTAACCTGTCTTGTTGCTAGGAGACAATTGGAATGCGAGGTGGGCTACCCCGCCATCCATCCTTAGAACCCTGCTCAGAATCATTGGCCTGGAGCCAAACAACAGGTCTCAATTGTCCTGCAGAAGACTCTCTGCAGTTTGGAGCTTCTCACAACTCCCATCGTGGTTAAACCCCCATGGCCTCGTGATGCCCCCGCCCATTCATGAAGGGGCCATCAGGGACAGAAACTCCAACCTGAGCGATCGTCTGATCCTCGCCCTGACTTCAGATGCACGAGATCTCGATTCAGGTCTGTAGATTGTGCGTGCCATGGCCTCACCCAGTAACCTAACATAGCTTGTGTTCTCAGACTTTTGTCGTCAGACTACTGGCCCACAAGCCCTCCAGTTTGGCAATCCAGAACTACAAAGCAGCACTCTGCCGGCCCTCCAGAAGAAAAACATTGTCCTCTGGTGCTACCCAGTAATCCCAAATGAGGATCAACCTGCACCGACCTTGGCTGTACCCCAAATACATAGGCTGACCAGGGCACTAATGCCCTTTCTGACACAGCCTGAGCCTGGACCCCCTGGCCCCTCCCAGACAGCTGGCCGCACACTGAGCACATCGAGCCGCCATGGCCTTAGGTCGTCATCTCTTCCCAACATCAGTTTTCAGGTTTCAGAACCTAGACCTTATCTCCAATCACTGCCCAGGGTTGAAGGTGATGCAGAAATCAGAACTCCTTCCCTATGGCAAGAAACCTTGTGGTTGGCATGTTGTCCAACGTTCAGTGTAGTTGAAACCAGTGTGGCCCATGAGGCCCCGCCCATGCTCGCGGGCCACATTGGTCACAAACACACATTGTGACGCTCAGGCTGAGCCCAGTCCTCAAGTAAGGCCACTCAGTGGCTGGATGAAGAGATATCATATTGGGCTTGCCATGCCCCTAGGCCCCAATTTTTAACCATAGTTCGGGTTGTCCCTTCAGTCTTCCCCACGGCTTGGCTTTGGAATTCCTCTTTTGGTGGGACACCTGAGGTAACAAACCTGAAATGAGTCCTCCCATCCCACAGATTGACGAAAAGCAATTGGGAATCGGGCCAAATCCTCAGAGAGGAAGATTCGTCCATGGCCCATGAGGCGTCCCCGACATTCCACGGCCATCGCTGATACAAAATCCAGAGACAAAAGCCTGAGCAAGAGCCTCAGACTCGCACTTTCTTCATATCCTGAAGAGTTCTTCTCATGGTTTGTAGATTGGGCCGGCCATACCTACGTCCCCAAACCTAAGCTGAGTTTGTGTTTTCAGACTTCTGTCCTCAAAGTCTTGGGCCACACACCCTCCAGGCTGGGCCCCTGGAGCCACACATTAGGACTGTGCCTACCAATCCATGGGAATTCTGCCCATTCCATGGTACAAAATCGTACAAATTAGGAGAAATCTCCAAAGTCCCTGAGGCCATCCCAATAGTGTAGGTCGCCCGGAACAAACATGGGCTGTCTGACACCAGCTGATAATCGACCTCCACTCATACCATAGATGGATGTCCCCAGAGAAGAAGATTGAACCAGACAGGACCCTAGGCCATAATAGGATCCATTGCTTTGGGTTACAGGCATGTGTCCTCAAAAGCCTGATTCCAATACGAGCATCGGGGTTTTCCTGAGGCACCCATCAGAACTCATCTCGTCTCCACAAGGAAACCTGTGCATGGGAGCCATGTCCAAAGCTTAGGAGAGTACTTCAGGGTCCCGGTGCCACCGCCCCATTCCAAGGCCCACATGGACACAAAAACACATTAGGACCCATCCTCAGGAAAGTCCATTTCAACTCAGCCACCCCGGTTGCTCCCGCAGAGCCATCAGATCTAAACTGTCTTGTTGCTAGGAGACAATTGGAATGCGAGGCGGGCTTCCCAGGCATCCATCCGCGAACGGTGCTCTGGAGTCATTCCATATGGGATGTCCTGGAGCTGTCCAATAGGTCTCAATTGTCCCGCAGAAGGAATCCATGAAGGGGGCATCCCACAACTCCCAACGTGGGAAAACCTCAATGGCCTCGAGATCCCGCTCCCTTCGTGAAGCGGCCGTCATGCTCAGAAACTCCAACCAGAGCCAACGTCTGATCCTCGCCCTGACTTCAGATGCATGAGATATTGGTTCAGATCTGCAGGGGGTACCTGCCGTGCCCTCGCCTTGAAACCCAAGTCTAGCTTGTCTTCTCAGACTTCCGTCCTCACACTCCTGGCCCCGAAGCCCTCAAGTTTGCAAATTCCGGACACACAATGCAGCACTCTGCCTGCCCTCTAGAAAAAAAATGATTGCCTCATGAGCTGCCCAGGCACCTTAAATGAGGGTAAACCTACACAGCACTCGACTTTACCCAAATTATATAGTCTAACCTGGGAACTAATGCACTGTTGAACACAACTTGAGCCCGGACCTCCTGACCAACACCCAGAGAGCTGACCACACACTGAGCACATAAAACCCGCCATGGCCTTAGGTCATCATCTCTTCCCTACCTCAGTTTTCAGGCTTCAGAACCGAGACCTTATCTCCAATCACTTCCCAGGGGTGAGTGTGATGCAGAAATCATAACTCCTCCTTACCCATGGCAAGAACCCTGTGGTTGGCACGTTGTCCAACGTTCAGTGTAGGAGAAACCAGCATTCACCCTGAGGCCCCGCCCATTCATGAGTGCGACGAGGGCATACACACGCATTGTGACCCTCAGCATGAGTCCTGTCCTCTAGTAAGTCCTCTCAGTTGCTGGACCATTAGATGTCATAATGGGCTTGACATGTCCCTAGGCCCCAATTTTTAACCAAATTTCTGATGGTCCAGTCGCCCCTCCCCAGGGCTCTACTCTGGAATCCCTCATTTGGTGGGACACCTGAGGATAAAAAAGAAAAAAACAAGAATAAAAAAAAAAAAAACGGACTTCTTCCAGCCCACAGAATGACCCCAAACTCTTTGGACGGGGCCAAACCACCAGAGAGTAAGACTCGTCCATTTCCCATGAAGTCACCCAGAAATTCAACGAACATGAGTGACACGATATCCAGAGACAAAAACTTGAGCAGGAGCCTCACACTCGCCCTTCTTTCAAATCCCGAAGTGTTCTCCTCATGGTCTGTAGATCAGTCCTGCCATACCTATGACCCGAAACATAAGCCGAGTTTGTGTTTTCAGACAACTGTCCAAACAGCCCTGGCCTACACAACCTACAGGCTCAGGCCTCTGGAGCCAAACCTGAGGACTGTACTTGCCCTCTCCAAGGGAATTGTGTGTGCCCATTCCAATGGCCACTACCCTTCTAATAGGATAAACCTCCAAAGTCCCTGATCCATCTCAATAGTGCTGGCTTCCCAGGAACAACAGGGGCAATCTGAGCCCAACTGAGCACCTACCTGCACTCAGACCCATAGACAGATGTCCCCAGAGGTAAAAAGGAAAGAACAGGCCCCTAGGCACTAATCAGATCCATTGCTTTGGTTTCCAGGCATCTCGCCTCAGAGGCCTGGATTTCAAAAGCAGCATATAGCTGTTTCTTGACTCACCCATCAGAAAACATCTCATCTACACATGGGAAACTTGCACGTTGGAGCTGTGTCAAAGCCTCTGTTTAGGAGAACCCTTTAGGTCCCCAGTGCCACCGCTTCATTCCAAGGTCACCATAGACACAAAAGCACGTTAGGACCCATCCCCAGGGGTGTCCATTTCAACTCAGCGTCCTCGGTTGCTCCCCACAGATCCAGTAGATCTAACCTGTCTTGTTGCTAGGTGACAATTGGAATGCGAGGTGGGCTACCCAGCCATCCATCCTTAGAACCCTGCTCAGAATCATTGGCCTGGAGCCAAACAACAGGTCTCAATTGTCCTGCAGAAGACTCTCTGCAGTTTGGAGCTTCTCACAACTCCCATCGTGGGAAAACCCCCATGGCCTCGTGATGCCCCCGCCCATTCATGAAGGGGCCATCAGGGACAGAAACTCCAACCTGAGCGATCGTCTGATCCTCGCCCTGACTTCAGATGCACGAGATCTCGATTCAGGTCTGTAGATTGTGCGTGCCATGGCCTCACCCAGAAACCTAAGCCTAGCTTGTGTTCTCAGACTTTTGTCGTCAGACTACTGGCCCACAAGCCCTCCAGTTTGGCAATCCAGAACTACAATGCAGCACTCTGCCGGCCCTCCAGAAGAAAAACATTGTCCTCTGGTGCTACCCAGTAATCCCAAATGAGGATCAACCTGCACCGACCTTGGCTGTACCCCAAATACATAGGCTGACCAGGGCACTAATGCCCTTTCTGACACAGCCTGAGCCTGGACCCCCTGGCCCCTCCCAGACAGCTGGCCGCACACTGAGCACATCGAGCCGCCATGGCCTTAGGTCGTCATCTCTTCCCAACATCAGTTTTCAGGTTTCAGAACCTAGACCTTATCTCCAATCACTGCCCAGGGTTGAAGGTGATGCAGAAATCAGAACTCCTTCCCCATGGCAAGAAACCTTGTGGTTGGCATGTTGTCCAACGTTCAGTGTAGTTGAAACCAGTGTGGCCCATGAGGCCCCGCCCATGCTCGCGGGCCACATTGGTCACAAACACACATTGTGACGCTCAGGCTGAGCCCAGTCCTCAAGTAAGGCCACTCAGTGGCTGGATGAAGAGATATCATATTGGGCTTGCCATGCCCCTAGGCCCCAATTTTTAACCATAGTTCGGGTTGTCCCTTCAGTCTTCCCCACGGCTTGGCTTTGGAATTCCTCTTTTGGTGGGACACCTGAGGTAACAAAACTGAAATGAGTCCTCCCATCCCACAGATTGAAGAAAAGCAATTGGGAATCGGGCCAAATCCTCAGAGAGGAAGATTCGTCTATGGCCCATGAGGCGTCCCCGACATTCCACGGCCATCGCTGATACAAATCCAGAGACAAAAGCCTGAGCAAGAGCCTCAGACTCACACATTCTTCATATCCTGAAGAGTTCTTCTCATGGTTTGTAGATCGGGCCGGCCATACCTACGTCCCCAAACCTAAGCTGAGTTTGTGTTTTCAGACTTCTGTCCTCAAAGTCTTGGGCCACACACCCTCCAGGCTGGGCCCTGGAGCCACACATTAGGACTGTGCCTACCAATCCATGAAAATTCTGCCCATTCCATGGTACAAAATCGTACAAATTAGGAGAAATCTCCAAAGTCCCTGAGGCCATCCCAATAGTGTAGGTCGCCCGGAACAAATATGGGCTGTCTGACACCAGCTGATAATCGACCTCCACTCATACCATAGATGGATGTCCACAGAGAAGAAGATTGAACCAGACAGGACCCTAGGCCATAATAGGATCCATTGCTTTGGGTTACAGGCATGTGTCCTCAAAAGCCTGATTCCAATACGAGCATCGGGGTTTTCCTGAGGCACCCATCAGATCTCATCTCGTCTCCACAAGGAAACCTGTGCATGGGAGCCATGTCCAAAGCTTAGGAGAGTACTTCAGGGTCCCGGTGCCACCGCCCCATTCCAAGGCCCTCATGGACACAAAAACACATTAGGACCCATCCTCAGGAAAGTCCATTTCAACTCAGCCACCCCGGTTGCTCCCGCAGAGCCATCAGATCTAAACTGTCTTGTTGCTAGGAGACAATTGGAATGCGAGGCGGGCTTCCCAGGCATCCATCCGCGAACGGTGCTCTGGAGTCATTCCATATGGGATGTCCTGGAGCTGTCCAACAGGTCTCAATTGTCCCGCAGAAGGAATCCATGAAGGGGGCATCCCACAACTCCCAACGTGGGAAAACCTCAATGGCCTCGAGATTCCGCTCCCTTCATGAAGCGGCCGTCATGCTCAGAAACTCCAACCTGAGCCAACGTCTGATCCTCGCCCTGACTTCAGATGCATGAGATATTGGTTCAGATCTGCAGGGGGTACCTGCCGTGCCCTCGCCCTGAAACCCAAGTCTAGCTTGTCTTCTCAGACTTCCGTCCTCACACTCCTGGCCCCGAAGCCCTCAAGTTTGGCAATTCCGGACCCACAATGCAGCACTCTGCCTGCCCTCTAGAAAAAAAATGATTGCCTCATGAGCTGCCCAGGCACCTTAAATGAGGGTAAACCTACACAGCACTCGACTTTACCCAAATTATATAGTCTAACCTGGGCACTAATGCACTGTTGAACACAACCTGAGCCCGGACCTCCTGACCAACACCCAGAGAGCTGACCACACACTGAGCACATAAAACCCGCCATGGCCTTAGGTCATCATCTCTTCCCTACCTCAGTTTTCAGGCTTCAGAACCGAGACCTTATCTCCAATCACTTCCCAGGGGTGAGTGTGATGCAGAAATCATAACTCCTCCTTACCCATGGCAAGAACCCTGTGGTTGGCACGTTGTCCAACGTTCAGTGTAGGAGAAACCAGCATTCACCCTGAGGCCCCTCCCATTCTTGAGTGCGACGAGGGCATACACACGCATTGTGACCCTCAGCATGAGTCCTGTCCTCTAGTAAGTCCTCTCAGTTGCTGGACCATTAGATGTCATAATGGGCTTGACATGTCCCTAGGCCCCAATTTTTAACCAAATTTCTGATGGTCCAGTCGCCCCTCCCCAGGGCTCTACTCTGGAATCCCTCATTTGGTGGGACACCTGAGGATAAAAAAGAAAAAAACAAGAATAAAAAAAAAAAAACGGACTTCTTCCAGCCCACAGAATGACCCCAAACTCTTTGGACGGGGCCAAACCACCAGAGAGTAAGACTCGTCCATTTCACATGAAGTCACCCAGAAATTCAACGAACATGAGTGACACGATATCCAGAGACAAAAACTTGAGCAGGAGCCTCACACTCGCCTTCTTTCAAATCCCGAAGTGTTCTCCTCATGGTCTGTAGATCAGTCCTGCCATACCTATGACCCGAAACATAAGCCGAGTTTGTGTTTTCAGACAACTGTCCAAACAGCCCTGGCCTACACAACCTACAGGCTCAGGCCTCTGGAGCCAAACCTGAGGACTGTACTTGCCCTCTCCAAGGGAATTGTGTGTGCCCATTCCAATGGCCACTACCCTTCTAATAGGATAAACCTCCAAAGTCCCTGATCCATCTCAATAGTGCTGGCTTCCCAGGAACAACAGGGGCAATCTGAGCCCAACTGAGCACCTACCTGCACTCAGACCCATAGACAGATGTCCCCAGAGGTAAAAAGGAAAGAACAGGCCCCTAGGCACTAATCAGATCCATTGCTTTGGTTTCCAGGCATCTCGCCTCAGAGGCCTAGATTTCAAAAGCAGCATATAGCTGTTTCTTGACTCACCCATCAGAAAACATCTCATCTACACATGGGAAACTTGCACGTTGGAGCTGTGTCAAAGCCTCTGTTTAGGAGAACCCTTTAGGTCCCCAGTGCCACCGCTTCATTCCAAGGTCACCATAGACACAAAAGCACGTTAGGACCCATCCCCAGGGGTGTCCATTTCAACTCAGCGTCCTCGGTTGCTCCCCACAGATCCAGGAGATCTAACCTGTCTTGTTGCTAGGAGACAATTGGAATGCGAGGTGGGCTACCCAGCCATCCATCCTTAGAACCCTGCTCAGAATCATTGGCCTGGAGCCAAACAACAGGTCTCAATTGTCCTGCAGAAGACTCTCTGCAGTTTGGAGCTTCTCACAACTCCCTTCGTGGGAAAAGCCCCATGGCCTCGTGATGCCCCCGCCCATTCATGAAGGGGCCATCAGGGACAGAAACTCCAACCTGAGCGATCGTCTGATCCTCGCCCTGACTTCAGATGCACGAGATCTCGATTCAGGTCTGTAGATTGTGCGTGCCATGGCCTCACCCAGAAACCTAAGCCTAGCTTGTGTTCTCAGACTTTTGTCGTCAGACTACTGGCCCACAAGCCCTCCAGTTTGGCAATCCAGAACTACAATGCAGCACTCTGCCGGCCCTCCAGAAGAAAAACATTGTCCTCTGGTGCTACCCAGTAATCCCAAATGAGGATCAACCTGCACCGACCTTGGCTGTACCCCAAATACATAGGCTGACCAGGGCACTAATGCCCTTTCTGACACAGCCTGAGCCTGGACCCCCTGGCCCCTCCCAGACAGCTGGCCGCACACTGAGCACATCGAGCCGCCATGGCCTTAGGTCGTCATCTCTTCCCAACATCAGTTTTCAGGTTTCAGAACCTAGACCTTATCTCCAATCACTGCCCAGGGTTGAAGGTGATGCAGAAATCAGAACTCCTTCCCCATGGCAAGAAACCTTGTGGTTGGCATGTTGTCCAACGTTCAGTGTAGTTGAAACCAGTGTGGCCCATGAGGCCCCGCCCATGCTCGCGGGCCACATTGGTCACAAACACACATTGTGACGCTCAGGCTGAGCCCAGTCCTCAAGTAAGGCCACTCAGTGGCTGGATGAAGGGATATCATATTGGGCTTGCCATGCCCCTAGGCCCCAATTTTTAACCATAGTTCGGGTTGTCCCTTCAGTCTTCCCCACGGCTTGGCTTTGGAATTCCTCTTTTGGTGGGACACCTGAGGTAACAAACCTGAAATGAGTCCTCCCATCCCACAGATTGACGAAAGGCAATTGGGAATCGGGCCAAATCCTCAGAGAGGAAGATTCGTCCATGGCCCATGAGGCGTCCCCGACATTCCACGGCCATCGCTGATACAAAATCCAGAGACAAAAGCCTGAGCAAGAGCCTCAGACTCGCACTTTCTTCATATCCTGAAGAGTTCTTCTCATGGTTTGTAGATCGGGCCGGCCATACCTACGTCCCCAAACCTAAGCTGAGTTTGTGTTTTCAGACTTCTGTCCTCAAAGTCTTGGGCCACACACCCTCCAGGCTGGGCCCCTGGAGCCACACATTAGGACTGTGCCTACCAATCCATGGGAATTCTGCCCATTCCATGGTACAAAATCGTACAAATTAGGAGAAATCTCCAAAGTCCCTGAGGCCATCCCAATAGTGTAGGTCGCCCGGAACAAACATGGGCTGTCTGACACCAGCTGATAATCGACCTCCACTCATACCATAGATGGATGTCCCCAGAGAAGAAGATTGAACCAGACAGGACCCTAGGCCATAATAGGATCCATTGCTTTGGGTTACAGGCATGTGTCCTCAAAAGCCTGATTCCAATACGAGCATCAGGGTTTTCCTGAGGCACCCATCAGAACTCATCTCGTCTCCACAAGGAAACCTGTGCATGGGAGCCATGTCCAAAGCTTAGGAGAGTACTTCAGGGTCCCGGTGCCACCGCCCCATTCCAAGGCCCTCATGGACACAAAAACACATTAGGACCCATCCTCAGGAAAGTCCATTTCAACTCAGCCACCCCGGTTGCTCCCGCAGAGCCATCAGATCTAAACTGTCTTGTTGCTAGGAGACAATTGGAATGCGAGGCGGGCTTCCCAGGCATCCATCCGCGAACGGTGCTCTGGAGTCATTCCATATGGGATGTCCTGGAGCTGTCCAACAGGTCTCAATTGTCCCGCAGAAGGAATCCATGAAGGGGGCATCCCACAACTCCCAACGTGGGAAAACCTCAATGGCTTCGAGTTTCCACTCCCTTCATGAAGCGGCCGTCATGCTCAGAAACTCCAACCTGAGCCAACGTCTGATCCTCGCCCTGACTTCAGATGCATGAGATATTGGTTCAGATCTGCAGGGGGTACCTGCCGTGCCCTCGCCCTGAAACCCAAGTCTAGCTTGTCTTCTCAGACTTCCGTCCTCACACTCCTGGCCCCGAAGCCCTCAAGTTTGGCAAATCCGGACCCATAATGCAGCACTCTGCCTGCCCTCTAGAAAAAAAATTATTGCCTCATGAGCTGCCCAGGCACCTTAAATGAGTGTAAACCTACACAGCACTCGACTTTACCCAAAGTATATAGTCTAACCTGGGCACTAATGCACTGTCGAACACAACCTGAGCCTGGACCTCCTGACCAACATCCAGAATGCTGACCAAACACTGAGCACATAAAACCCGCATTGGCCTTAGGTCATCATCTCTTCCCTACCTCAGTTTTCAGGCTTCAGAACCGAGACCTTATCTCCAATCACTTCCCAGGGGTGAGTGTGATGCAGAAATCAGAACTCCTCCTTACCCATTGCAAGAACCATGTGGTTGGCACGTTGTCCAACGTTCAGTGTAGGAGAAACCAGCATTCACCCTGAGGCCCCGCCCATTCTTGAGTGCGACGAGGGCATACACATGCATTGTGACCCTCAGCATGAGTCCTGTCCTCTAGTAAGTCCTCTCAGGGGCTGGACCATTAGATATCATAATGGGCTTGAACATGCCCCTAGGCCCCAATTTTTAACCAAATTTCTGATGGTCCAGTCGCCCCTCCCCAGGGCTCTACTCTGGAACCCTCATTTGATGGGACACCTGAGGATAAAAAAGAAAAAAAAAAGAATTAAAAAAAAAAAAAACGGACTTCTTCCAGCCCACAGAATGACCCCAAACTCTTTGGACGGGGCCAAACCACCAGAGAGTAAGACTCGTCCATTTTCCATGAAGTCACTCAGAAATTCCACGACCATGAGTGACACGATATCCAGAGACAAAAACTTGAGCAGGAGCCTCACACTCGCCCTTCTTTCAAATCCCGAAGTGTTCTCCTCAGGTGTGTAGATCAGTCCTGCCATACCTATGACCCGAAACATAAGCCGAGTTTGTGTTTTCAGACAACAGTCCAAACAGCCCTAGCCTACACAACCTACAGGCTCAGGCCCCTGGAGCCAAACCTGAGGACTGTACTTGCCCTCTCCAAGGGAATTTTGTGTGCCCATTCCAATGGCCACTACCCTTCTAATAGGATAAACCTCCAAAGTCCCTGATCCATCTCAATAGTGGTGGCTTCCCAGGAACAACAGGGGCAATCTGAGCCCAACTGAGCACCTACCTGCACTCAGACCCATAGCAGATGTCCCCAGAGGTAAAAAGGAAAGAACAGGCCCCTAGGCACTAATCAGATCCATTGCTTTGGTTTCCAGGCATCTCGCCTCAGAGGCCTGGATTTCAAAAGCAGCATATAGCTGTTTCTTGACTCACCCATCAGAAAACATCTCATCTACACATGGGAAACTTGCACGTTGGAGCTGTGTCAAAGCCTCTGTTTAGGAGAACCCTTTAAGGCCCCAGTACCACCGCTTCATTCCAAGGTCTCCATAGACACAAAAGCACGTTAGGACCCATCCCCAGGGGTGTCCATTTCAACTCAGCGTCCTCGGTTGCTCCCCACAGATCCAGGAGATCTAACCTGTCTTGTTGCTAGGAGACAATTGGAATGCGAGGTGGGCTACCCCGCCATCCATCCTTAGAACCCTGCTCAGAATCATTGGCCTGGAACCAAAAACAGGTCTCAATGGTCCTGCAGAAGACTCTCTGCAGTTTGGAGCTTCTCACAACTCCCATCGTGGGAAAACCCCCATGGCCTCGTGATGCCCCCGCCCATTCATGAAGGGGCCATCAGGGACAGAAACTCCAACCTGAGCGATCGTCTGATCCTCGCCCTGACTTCAGATGCACGAGATCTCGATTCAGGTCTGTAGATTGTGCGTGCCATGGCCTCACCCAGAAACCTAAGCCTAGCTTGTGTTCTCAGACTTTTGTCGTCAGACTACTGGCCCACAAGCCCTCCAGTTTGGCAATCCAGAACTACAATGCAGCACTCTGCCGGCCCTCCAGAAGAAAAACATTGTCCTCTGGTGCTACCCAGTAATCCCAAATGAGGATCAACCTGCACCGACCTTGGCTGTACCCCAAATACATAGGCTGACCAGGGCACTAATGCCCTTTCTGACACAGCCTGAGCCTGGACCCCCTGGCCCCTCCCAGACAGCTGGCCGCACACTGAGCACATCGAGCCGCCATGGCCTTAGGTCGTCATCTCTTCCCAACATCAGTTTTCAGGTTTCAGAACCTAGACCTTATCTCCAATCACTGCCCAGGGTTGAAGGTGATGCAGAAATCAGAACTCCTTCCCCATGGCAAGAAACCTTGTGGTTGGCATGTTGTCCAACGTTCAGTGTAGTTGAAACCAGTGTGGCCCATGAGGCCCCGCCCATGCTCGCGGGCCACATTGGTCACAAACACACATTGTGACGCTCAGGCTGAGCCCAGTCCTCAAGTAAGGCCACTCAGTGGCTGGATGAAGGGATATCATATTGGGCTTGCCATGCCCCTAGGCCCCAATTTTTAACCATAGTTCGGGTTGTCCCTTCAGTCTTCCCCACGGCTTGGCTTTGGAATTCCTCTTTTGGTGGGACACCTGAGGTAACAAACCTGAAATGAGTCCTCCCATCCCACAGATTGACGAAAAGCAATTGGGAATCGGGCCAAATCCTCAGAGAGGAAGATTCGTCCATGGCCCATGAGGCGTCCCCGACATTCCACGGCCATCGCTGATACAAAATCCAGAGACAAAAGCCTGAGCAAGAGCCTCAGACTCGCACTTTCTTCATATCCTGAAGAGTTCTTCTCATGGTTTGTAGATCGGGCCGGCCATACCTACGTCCCCAAACCTAAGCTGAGTTTGTGTTTTCAGACTTCTGTCCTCAAAGTCTTGGGCCACACACCCTCCAGGCTGGGCCCCTGGAGCCACACATTAGGACTGTGCCTACCAATCCATGGGAATTCTGCCCATTCCATGGTACAAAATCGTACAAATTAGGAGAAATCTCCAAAGTCCCTGAGGCCATCCCAATAGTGTAGGTCGCCCGGAACAAACATGGGCTGTCTGACACCAGCTGATAATCGACCTCCACTCATACCATAGATGGATGTCCCCAGAGAAGAAGATTGAACCAGACAGGACCCTAGGCCATAATAGGATCCATTGCTTTGGGTTACAGGCATGTGTCCTCAAAAGCCTGATTCCAATACGAGCATCGGGGTTTTCCTGAGGCACCCATCAGAACTCATCTCGTCTCCACAAGGAAACCTGTGCATGGGAGCCATGTCCAAAGCTTAGGAGAGTACTTCAGGGTCCCGGTGCCACCGCCCCATTCCAAGGCCCTCATGGACACAAAAACACATTAGGACCCATCCTCAGGAAAGTCCATTTCAACTCAGCCACCCCGGTTGCTCCCGCAGAGCCATCAGATCTAAACTGTCTTGTTGCTAGGAGACAATTGGAATGCGAGGCGGGCTTCCCAGGCATCCATCCGCGAACGGTGCTCTGGAGTCATTCCATATGGGATGTCCTGGAGCTGTCCAACAGGTCTCAATTGTCCCGCAGAAGGAATCCATGAAGGGGGCATCCCACAACTCCCAACGTGGGAAAACCTCAATGGCCTCGAGTTTCCACTCCCTTCATGAAGCGGCCGTCATGCTCAGAAACTCCAACCTGAGCCAACGTCTGATCCTCGCCCTGACTTCAGATGCATGAGATATTGGTTCAGATCTGCAGGGGGTACCTGCCGTGCCCTCGCCCTGAAACCCAAGTCTAGCTTGTCTTCTCAGACTTCCGTCCTCACACTCCTGGCCCCGAAGCCCTCAAGTTTGGCAATTCCGGACCCACAATGCAGCACTCTGCCTGCCCTCTAGAAAAAAAAATGATTGCCTCATGAGCTGCCCAGGCACCTTAAATGAGGGTAAACCTACACAGCACTCGACTTTACCCAAATTATATAGTCTAACCTGGGCACTAATGCACTGTCGAACACAACCTGAGCCTGGACCTCCTGACCAACATCCAGAATGCTGACCAAACACTGAGCACATAAAACCCGCATTGGCCTTAGGTCATCATCTCTTCCCTACCTCAGTTTTCAGGCTTCAGAACCGAGACCTTATCTCCAATCACTTCCCAGGGGTGAGTGTGATGCAGAAATCAGAACTCCTCCTTACCCATGGCAAGAACCATGTGGTTGGCACGTTGTCCAACGTTCAGTGTAGGAGAAACCAGCATTCACCCTGAGGCCCCGCCCATTCTTGAGTGCGACGAGGGCATACACATGCATTGTGACCCTCAGCATGAGTCCTGTCCTCTAGTAAGTCCTCTCAGTGGCTGGACCATTAGATATCATAATGGGCTTGAACATGCCCCTAGGCCCCAATTTTTAACCAAATTTCTGATGGTCCAGTCGCCCCTCCCCAGGGCTCTACTCTGGAATCCCTCATTTGGTGGGACACCTGAGGATAAAAAAGAAAAAAACAAGAATTAAAAAAAAAAAACGGACTTCTTCCAGCCCACAGAATGACCCCAAACTCTTTGGACGGGGCCAAACCACCAGAGAGTAAGACTCGTCCATTTCCCATGAAGTCACCCAGAAATTCCACGACCATGAGTGACACGATATCCAGAGACAAAAACTTGAGCAGGAGCCTCACACTCGCCCTTCTTTCAAATCCCGAAGTGTTCTCCTCAGGTGTGTAGATCAGTCCTGCCATACCTATGACCCGAAACATAAGCCGAGTTTGTGTTTTCAGACAACAGTCCAAACAGCCCTAGCCTACACAACCTACAGGCTCAGGCCCCTGGAGCCAAACCTGAGGACTGTACTTGCCCTCTCCAAGGGAATTTTGTGTGCCCATTCCAATGGCCACTACCCTTCTAATAGGATAAACCTCCAAAGTCCCTGATCCATCTCAATAGTGGTGGCTTCCCAGGAACAACAGGGGCAATCTGAGCCCAACTGAGCACCTACCTGCACTCAGACCCATAGCAGATGTCCCCAGAGGTAAAAAGGAAAGAACAGGCCCCTAGGCACTAATCAGATCCATTGCTTTGGTTTCCAGGCATCTCGCCTCAGAGGCCTGGATTTCAAAAGCAGCATATAGCTGTTTCTTGACTCACCCATCAGAAAACATCTCATCTACACATGGGAAACTTGCACGTTGGAGCTGTGTCAAAGCCTCTGTTTAGGAGAACCCTTTAAGGCCCCAGTACCACCGCTTCATTCCAAGGTCTCCATAGACACAAAAGCACGTTAGGACCCATCCCCAGGGGTGTCCATTTCAACTCAGCGTCCTCGGTTGCTCCCCACAGATCCAGGAGATCTAACCTGTCTTGTTGCTAGGAGACAATTGGAATGCGAGGTGGGCTACCCCGCCATCCATCCTTAGAACCCTGCTCAGAATCATTGGCCTGGAACCAAAAACAGGTCTCAATTGTCCTGCAGAAGACTCTCTGCAGTTTGGAGCTTCTCACAACTCCCATCGTGGGAAAACCCCCATGGCCTCGTGATGCCCCCGCCCTTTCATGAAGGGGCCATCAGGGACAGAAACTCCAACCTGAGCGATCGTCTGATCCTCGCCCTGACTTCAGATGCACGAGATCTCGATTCACGTCTGTAGATTGTGCGTGCCATGGCCTCACCCAGAAACCTAAGCCTAGCTTGTGTTCTCAGACTTTTGTCGTCAGACTACTGGCCCACAAGCCCTCCAGTTTGGCAATCCAGAACTACAATGCAGCACTCTGCCGGCCCTCCAGAAGAAAAACATTGTCCTCTGGTGCTACCCAGTAATCCCAAATGAGGATCAACCTGCACCGACCTTGGCTGTACCCCAAATACATAGGCTGACCAGGGCACTAATGCCCTTTCTGACACAGCCTGAGCCCGGACCCCCTGGCCCCTCCCAGACAGCTGGCCGCACACTGAGCACATCGAGCCGCCATGGCCTTAGGTCGTCATCTCTTCCCAACATCAGTTTTCAGGTTTCAGAACCTAGACCTTATCTCCAATCACTGCCCAGGGTTGAAGGTGATGCAGAAATCAGAACTCCTTCCCCATGGCAAGAAACCTTGTGGTTGGCATGTTGTCCAACGTTCAGTGTAGTTGAAACCAGTGTGGCCCATGAGGCCCCGCCCATGCTCGCGGGCCACATTGGTCACAAACACACATTGTGACGCTCAGGCTGAGCCCAGTCCTCAAGTAAGGCCACTCAGTGGCTGGATGAAGGGATATCATATTGGGCTTGCCATGCCCCTAGGCCCCAATTTTTAACCATAGTTCGGGTTGTCCCTTCAGTCTTCCCCACGGCTTGGCTTTGGAATTCCTCTTTTGGTGGGACACCTGAGGTAACAAACCTGAAATGAGTCCTCCCATCCCACAGATTGACGAAAAGCAATTGGGAATCGGGCCAAATCCTCAGAGAGGAAGATTCGTCCATGGCCCATGAGGCGTCCCCGACATTCCACGGCCATCGCTGATACAAAATCCAGAGACAAAAGCCTGAGCAAGAGCCTCAGACTCGCACTTTCTTCATATCCTGAAGAGTTCTTCTCATGGTTTGTAGATCGGGCCGGCCATACCTACGTCCCCAATCCTAAGCTGAGTTTGTGTTTTCAGACTTCTGTCCTCAAAGTCTTGGGCCACACACCCTCCAGGCTGGGCCCCTGGAGCCACACATTAGGACTGTGCCTACCAATCCATGGGAATTCTGCCCATTCCATGGTACAAAATCGTACAAATTAGGAGAAATCTCCAAAGTCCCTGAGGCCATCCCAATAGTGTAGGTCGCCCGGAACAAACATGGGCTGTCTGACACCAGCTGATAATCGACCTCCACTCATACCATAGATGGATGTCCCCAGAGAAGAAGATTGAACCAGACAGGACCCTAGGCCATAATAGGATCCATTGCTTTGGGTTACAGGCATGTGTCCTCAAAAGCCTGATTCCAATACGAGCATCGGGGTTTTCCTGAGGCACCCATCAGAACTCATCTCGTCTCCACAAGGAAACCTGTGCATGGGAGCCATGTCCAAAGCTTAGGAGAGTACTTCAGGGTCCCGGTGCCACCGCCCCATTCCAAGGCCCTCATGGACACAAAAACACATTAGGACCCATCCTCAGGAAAGTCCATTTCAACTCAGCCACCCCGGTTGCTCCCGCAGAGCCATCAGATCTAAACTGTCTTGTTGCTAGGAGACAATTGGAATGCGAGGCGGGCTTCCCAGGCATCCATCCGCGAACGGTGCTCTGGAGTCATTCCATATGGGATGTCCTGGAGCTGTCCAACAGGTCTCAATTGTCCCGCAGAAGGAATCCATGAAGGGGGCATCCCACAACTCCCAACGTGGGAAAACCTCAATGGCCTCGAGTTTCCACTCCCTTCATGAAGCGGCCGTCATGCTCAGAAACTCCAACCTGAGCCAACGTCTGATCCTCGCCCTGACTTCAGATGCATGAGATATTGGTTCAGATCTGCAGGGGGTACCTGCCGTGCCCTCGCCCTGAAACCCAAGTCTAGCTTGTCTTCTCAGACTTCCGTCCTCACACTCCTGGCCCCGAAGCCCTCAAGTTTGGCAATTCCGGACCCACAATGCAGCACTCTGCCTGCCCTCTAGAAAAAAAAATGATTGCCTCATGAGCTGCCCAGGCACCTTAAATGAGGGTAAACCTACACAGCACTCGACTTTACCCAAATTATATAGTCTAACCTGGGCACTAATGCACTGTCGAACACAACCTGAGCCTGGACCTCCTGACCAACATCCAGAATGCTGACCAAACACTGAGCACATAAAACCCGCATTGGCCTTAGGTCATCATCTCTTCCCTACCTCAGTTTTCAGGCTTCAGAACCGAGACCTTATCTCCAATCACTTCCCAGGGGTGAGTGTGATGCAGAAATCAGAACTCCTCCTTACCCATGGCAAGAACCATGTGGTTGGCACGTTGTCCAACGTTCAGTGTAGGAGAAACCAGCATTCACCCTGAGGCCCCGCCCATTCTTGAGTGCGACGAGGGCATACACATGCATTGTGACCCTCAGCATGAGTCCTGTCCTCTAGTAAGTCCTCTCAGTGGCTGGACCATTAGATATCATAATGGGCTTGAACATGCCCCTAGGCCCCAATTTTTAACCAAATTTCTGATGGTCCAGTCGCCCCTCCCCAGGGCTCTACTCTGGAATCCCTCATTTGGTGGGACACCTGAGGATAAAAAAGAAAAAAACAAGAATTAAAAAAAAAAAAACGGACTTCTTCCAGCCCACAGAATGACCCCAAACTCTTTGGACGGGGCCAAACCACCAGAGAGTAAGACTCGTCCATTTCCCATGAAGTCACCCAGAAATTCCACGACCATGAGTGACACGATATCCAGAGACAAAAACTTGAGCAGGAGCCTCACACTCGCCCTTCTTTCAAATCCCGAAGTGTTCTCCTCAGGTGTGTAGATCAGTCCTGCCATACCTATGACCCGAAACATAAGCCGAGTTTGTGTTTTCAGACAACAGTCCAAACAGCCCTAGCCTACACAACCTACAGGCTCAGGCCCCTGGAGCCAAACCTGAGGACTGTACTTGCCCTCTCCAAGGGAATTTTGTGTGCCCATTCCAATGGCCACTACCCTTCTAATAGGATAAACCTCCAAAGTCCCTGATCCATCTCAATAGTGGTGGCTTCCCAGGAACAACAGGGGCAATCTGAGCCCAACTGAGCACCTACCTGCACTCAGACCCATAGACAGATGTCCCCAGAAGTAAAAAGGAAAGAACAGGCCCCTAGGCACTAATCAGATCCATTGCTTTGGTTTCCAGGCATCTCGCCTCAGAGGCCTGGATTTCAAAAGCAGCATATAGCTGTTTCTTGACTCACCCATCAGAAAACATCTCATCTACACATGGGAAACTTGCACGTTGGAGCTGTGTCAAAGCCTCTGTTTAGGAGAACCCTTTAAGGCCCCAGTGCCACCGCTTCATTCCAAGGTCACCATAGACACAAAAGCACGTTAGGACACATCCCCAGGGGTGTCCATTTCAACTCAGCGTCCTCGGTTGCTCCCCACAGATCCAGGAGATCTAACCTGTCTTGTTGCTAGGAGACAATTGGAATACGAGGTGGGCTACCCCGCCATCCATCATTAGAACCCTGCTCAGAATCATTGGCCTGGAGCCAAAAACAGGTCTCAATTGTCCTGCAGAAGACTCTCTGCAGCTTGGAGCTTCTCACAACTCCCATCGTGGGAAAACCCCCATGGCCTCGTGATGCCCCCGCCCATTCATGAAGGGGCCATCAGGGACAGAAACTCCAACCTGAGCGATCGTCTGATCCTCGCCCTGACTTCAGATGCACGAGATCTCGATTCAGGTCTGTAGATTGTGCGTGCCATGGCCTCACCCAGAAACCTAAGCCTAGCTTGTGTTCTCAGACTTTTGTCGTCAGACTACTGGCCCACAAGCCCTCCAGTTTGGCAATCCAGAACTACAATGCAGCACTCTGCCGGCCCTCCAGAAGAAAAACATTGTCCTCTGGTGCTACCCAGTAATCCCAAATGAGGATCAACCTGCACCGACCTTGGCTGTACCCCAAATACATAGGCTGACCAGGGCACTAATGCCCTTTCTGACACAGCCTGAGCCTGGACCCCCTGGCCCCTCCCAGACAGCTGGCCGCACACTGAGCACATCGAGCCGCCATGGCCTTAGGTCGTCATCTCTTCCCAACATCAGTTTTCAGGTTTCAGAACCTAGACCTTATCTCCAATCACTGCCCAGGGTTGAAGGTGATGCAGAAATCAGAACTCCTTCCCCATGGCAAGAAACCTTGTGGTTGGCATGTTGTCCAACGTTCAGTGTAGTTGAAACCAGTGTGGCCCATGAGGCCCCGCCCATGCTCGCGGGCCACATTGGTCACAAACACACATTGTGACGCTCAGGCTGAGCCCAGTCCTCAAGTAAGGCCACTCAGTGGCTGGATGAAGAGATATCATATTGGGCTTGCCATGCCCCTAGGCCCCAATTTTTAACCATAGTTCGGGTTGTCCCTTCAGTCTTCCCCACGGCTTGGCTTTGGAATTCCTCTTTTGGTGGGACACCTGAGGTAACAAACCTGAAATGAGTCCTCCCATCCCACAGATTGACGAAAAGCAATTGGGAATCGGGCCAAATCCTCAGAGAGGAAGATTCGTCCTTGGCCCATGAGGCCTTCCCGACATTCCACGGCCATCGCTGATACAAAATCCAGAGACAAAAGCCTGAGCAAGAGCCTCAGACTCGCACTTTCTTCCTATCCTGAAGAGTTCTTCTCATGGTTTGTAGATCGGGCCTGCCATACCTACGTCCCCAAACCTAAGCTTAGTTTGTGTTTTCAGACTTCTGTCCTCAAAGTCTTGGGCCCCACACCCTCCAGGCTGGGCCCCTGGAGCCACAGATTAGGACTATGCCTACCAATCCATGGGAATTCTGCCCATTCCATGGTCCAAAAACGTACAAATTAGGAGAAACCTCCAAAGTCCCTGAGGCCATCCCAATAGTGTAGGTGGCCCGGAACAAACAAGGGCTGTCTGACACCAGCTGATAATCAACCTCCACTCATACCATAGATGGATGTCCCCAGAGAAGAAGATTGAACCAGACAGGACCATAGGCCATAATAGGATCCATTGCTTTGGGTTACAGGCATGTGTCCTCAAAAGCCTGATTCCAATACGAGCATCGGGGTTTTCCTGAGGCACCCATCAGAACTCATCTCGTCTCCACAAGGAAACCTGTGCATGGGAGCCATGTCCAAAGCTTAGGAGAGTACTTCACGGTCCCGGTGCCACCGCCCCATTCCAAGGCCCTCATGGACACAAAAACACATTAGGACCCATCCTCAGGAAAGTCCATTTCAACTCAGCCACCCCGGTTGCTCCCGCAGAGCCATCAGATCTAAACTGTCTTGTTGCTAGGAGACAATTGGAATGCGAGGCGGGCTTCCCAGGCATCCATCCGCGAACGGTGCTCTGGAGTCATTCCATATGGGATGTCCTGGAGCTGTCCAACAGGTCTCAATTGTCCCGCAGAAGGAATCCATGAAGGGGGCATCCCACAACTCCCAACGTGGGAAAACCTCAATGGCCTCGAGTTTCCACTCCCTTCATGAAGCGGCCGTCATGCTCAGAAACTCCAAACTGAGCCAACGTCTGATCCTCGCCCTGACTTCAGATGCATGAGATATTGGTTCAGATCTGCAGGGGGTACCTGCCGTGCCCTCGCCCTGAAACCCAAGTCTAGCTTGTCTTCTCAGACTTCCGTCCTCACACTCCTGGCCCCGAAGCCCTCAAGTTTGGCAAATCCGGACCCACAATGCAGCACTCTGCCTGCCCTCTAGAAAAAAAATTATTGCCTCATGAGCTGCCCAGGCACCTAAAATGAGGGTAAACCTACACAGCACTCGACTTTACCCAAAGTATATAGTCTAACCTGGGCACTAATGCACTGTCGAACACAACCTGAGCCTGGACCTCCTGACCAACATCCAGAATGCTGACCAAACACTGAGCACATAAAACCCGCATTGGCCTTAGGTCATCATCTCTTCCCTACCTCAGTTTTCAGGCTTCAGAACCGAGACCTTATCTCCAATCACTTCCCAGGGGTGAGTGTGATGCAGAAATCATAACTCCTCCTTACCCATTGCAAGAACCATGTGGTTGGCACGTTGTCCAACGTTCAGTGTAGGAGAAACCAGCATTCACCCTGAGGCCCCGCCCATTCTTGAGTGCGACGAGGGCATACACACGCATTGTGACCCTCAGCATGAGTCCTGTCCTCTAGTAAGTCCTCTCAGTGGCTGGACCATTAGATATCATAATGGGCTTGAACATGCCCCTAGGCCCCAATTTTTAACCAAATTTCTGATGGTCCAGTCGCCCCTCCCCAGGGCTCTACTCTGGAATCCCTCATTTGGTGGGACACCTGAGGATAAAAAAGAAAAAAACAAGAATTAAAAAAAAAAAAAAACGGACTTCTTCCAGCCCACAGAATGACCCCAAACTCTTTGGACGGGGCCAAACCACCAGAGAGTAAGACTCGTCCATTTCCCATGAAGTCACCCAGAAATTCCACGACCATGAGTGACACGATATCCAGAGACAAAAACTTGAGCAGGAGCCTCACACTCGCCTTCTTTCAAATCCCGAAGTGTTCTCCTCATGGTCTGTAGATCAGTCCTGCCATACCTATGACCCGAAACATAAGCCGAGTTTGTGTTTTCAGACAACTGTCCAAACAGCCCTGGCCTACACAACCTACAGGCTCAGGCCTCTGGAGCCAAACCTGAGGACTGTACTTGCCCTCTCCAAGGGAATTGTGTGTGCCCATTCCAATGGCCACTACCCTTCTAATAGGATAAACCTCCAAAGTCCCTGATCCATCTCAATAGTGCTGGCTTCCCAGGAACAACAGGGGCAATCTGAGCCCAACTGAGCACCTACCTGCACTCAGACCCATAGACAGATGTCCCCAGAGGTAAAAAGGAAAGAACAGGCCCCTAGGCACTAATCAGATCCATTGCTTTGGTTTCCAGGCATCTCGCCTCAGAGGCCTGGATTTCAAAAGCAGCATATAGCTGTTTCTTGACTCACCCATCAGAAAACATCTCATCTACACATGGGAAACTTGCACGTTGGAGCTGTGTCAAAGCCTCTGTTTAGGAGAACCCTTTAGGTCCCCAGTGCCACCGCTTCATTCCAAGGTCACCATAGACACAAAAGCACGTTAGGACCCATCCCCAGGGGTGTCCATTTCAACTCAGCGTCCTCGGTTGCTCCCCACAGATCCAGGAGATCTAACCTGTCTTGTTGCTAGGAGACAATTGGAATGCGAGGTGGGCTACCCAGCCATCCATCCTTAGAACCCTGCTCAGAATCATTGGCCTGGAGCCAAACAACAGGTCTCAATTGTCCTGCAGAAGACTCTCTGCAGTTTGGAGCTTCTCACAACTCCCATCGTGGGAAAACCCCCATGGCCTCGTGATGCCCCCGCCCATTCATGAAGGGGCCATCAGGGACAGAAACTCCAACCTGAGCGATCGTCTGATCCTCGCCCTGACTTCAGATGCACGAGATCTCGATTCAGGTCTGTAGATTGTGCGTGCCATGGCCTCACCCAGAAACCTAAGCCTAGCTTGTGTTCTCAGACTTTTGTCGTCAGACTACTGGCCCACAAGCCCTCCAGTTTGGCAATCCAGAACTACAATGCAGCACTCTGCCGGCCCTCCAGAAGAAAAACATTGTCCTCTGGTGCTACCCAGTAATCCCAAATGAGGATCAACCTGCACCGACTTTGGCTGTACCCCAAATACATAGGCTGACCAGGGCACTAATGCCCTTTCTGACACAGCCTGAGCCTGGACCCCCTGGCCCCTCCCAGACAGCTGGCCGCACACTGAGCACATCGAGCCGCCATGGCCTTAGGTCGTCATCTCTTCCCAACATCAGTTTTCAGGTTTCAGAACCTAGACCTTATCTCCAATCACTGCCCAGGGTTGAAGGTGATGCAGAAATCAGAACTCCTTCCCCATGGCAAGAAACCTTGTGGTTGGCATGTTGTCCAACGTTCAGTGTAGTTGAAACCAGTGTGGCCCATGAGGCCCCGCCCATGCTCGCGGGCCACATTGGTCACAAACACACATTGTGACGCTCAGGCTGAGCCCAGTCCTCAAGTAAGGCCACTCAGTGGCTGGATGAAGGGATATCATATTGGGCTTGCCATGCCCCTAGGCCCCAATTTTTAACCATAGTTCGGGTTGTCCCTTCAGTCTTCCCCACGGCTTGGCTTTGGAATTCCTCTTTTGGTGGGACACCTGAGGTAACAAACCTGAAATGAGTCCTCCCATCCCACAGATTGACGAAAAGCAATTGGGAATCGGGCCAAATCCTCAGAGAGGAAGATTCGTCCATGGCCCATGAGGCGTCCCCGACATTCCACGGCCATCGCTGATACAAAATCCAGAGACAAAAGCCTGAGCAAGAGCCTCAGACTCGCACTTTCTTCATATCCTGAAGAGTTCTTCTCATGGTTTGTAGATCGGGCCGGCCATACCTACGTCCCCAAACCTAAGCTGAGTTTGTGTTTTCAGACTTCTGTCCTCAAAGTCTTGGGCCACACACCCTCCAGGCGGGGCCCCTGGAGCCACACATTAGGACTGTGCCTACCAATCCATGGGAATTCTGCCCATTCCATGGTACAAAATCGTACAAATTAGGAGAAATCTCCAAAGTCCCTGAGGCCATCCCAATAGTGTAGGTCGCCCGGAACAAACATGGGCTGTCTGACACCAGCTGATAATCGACCTCCACTCATACCATAGATGGATGTCCCCAGAGAAGAAGATTGAACCAGACAGGACCCTAGGCCATAATAGGATCCATTGCTTTGGGTTACAGGCATGTGTCCTCAAAAGCCTGATTCCAATACGAGCATAAGGGTTTTCCTGAGGCACCCATCAGAACTCATCTCGTCTCCACAAGGAAACCTGTGCATGGGAGCCATGTCCAAAGCTTAGGAGAGTACTTCAGGGTCCCGGTGCCACCGCCCCATTCCAAGGCCCTCATGGACACAAAAACACATTAGGACCCATCCTCAGGAAAGTCCATTTGAACTCAGCCACCCTGGTTGATCCCGCAGAGCCATCAAATAAACTGTCTTGTTGCTAGGAGACAATTGGAATGCGAGGCGGGCTTCCCAGGCATCCATCCGCGAACGGTGCTCTGGAGTCATTCCATATGGGATGTCCTGGAGCTGTCCAACAGGTCTCAATTGTCCCGCAGAAGGAATCCATGAAGGGGGCATCCCACAACTCCCAACGTGGGAAAAACCCAATGGCTTCGAGTTTCCACTCCCTTCATGAAGCGGCCGTCATGCTCAGAAACTCCAACCTGAGCCAACGTCTGATCCTCGCCCTGACTTCAGATGCATGAGATATTGGTTCAGATCTGCAGGGGGTACCTGCCGTGCCCTCGCCCTGAAACCCAAGTCTAGCTTGTCTTCTCAGACTTCCGTCCTCACACTCCTGGCCCCGAAGCCCTCAAGTTTGGCAAATCCGGACCCATAATGCAGCACTCTGCCTGCCCTCTAGAAAAAAAATTATTGCCTCATGAGCTGCCCAGGCACCTTAAATGAGTGTAAACCTACACAGCACTCGACTTTACCCAAAGTATATAGTCTAACCTGGGCACTAATGCACTGTCGAACACAACCTGAGCCTGGACCTCCTGACCAACATCCAGAATGCTGACCAAACACTGAGCACATAAAACCCGCATTGGCCTTAGGTCATCATCTCTTCCCTACCTCAGTTTTCAGGCTTCAGAACCGAGACCTTATCTCCAATCACTTCCCAGGGGTGAGTGTGATGCAGAAATCAGAACTCCTCCTTACCCATTGCAAGAACCATGTGGTTGGCACGTTGTCCAACGTTCAGTGTAGGAGAAACCAGCATTCACCCTGAGGCCCCGCCCATTCTTGAGTGCGACGAGGGCATACACATGCATTGTGACCCTCAGCATGAGTCCTGTCCTCTAGTAAGTCCTCTCAGTGGCTGGACCATTAGATATCATAATGGGCTTGAACATGCCCCTAGGCCCCAATTTTTAACCAAATTTCTGATGGTCCAGTCGCCCCTCCCCAGGGCTCTACTCTGGAATCCCTCATTTGGTGGGACACCTGAGGATAAAAAAGAAAAAAACAAGAATTAAAAAAAAAAAAAACGGACTTCTTCCAGCCCACAGAATGACCCCAAACTCTTTGGACGGGGCCAAACCACCAGAGAGTAAGACTCGTCCATTTCCCATGAAGTCACCCAGAAATTCCACGACCATGAGTGACACGATATCCAGAGACAAAAACTTGAGCAGGAGCCTCACACTCGCCCTTCTTTCAAATCCCGAAGTGTTCTCCTCAGGTGTGTAGATCAGTCCTGCCATACCTATGACCCGAAACATAAGCCGAGTTTGTGTTTTCAGACAACAGTCCAAACAGCCCTAGCCTACACAACCTACAGGCTCAGGCCCCTGGAGCCAAACCTGAGGACTGTACTTGCCCTCTCCAAGGGAATTTTGTGTGCCCATTCCAATGGCCACTACCCTTCTAATAGGATAAACCTCCAAAGTCCCTGATCCATCTCAATAGTGGTGGCTTCCCAGGAACAACAGGGGCAATCTGAGCCCAACTGAGCACCTACCTGCACTCAGACCCATAGCAGATGTCCCCAGAGGTAAAAAGGAAAGAACAGGCCCCTAGGCACTAATCAGATCCATTGCTTTGGTTTCCAGGCATCTCGCCTCAGAGGCCTGGATTTCAAAAGCAGCATATAGCTGTTTCTTGACTCACCCATCAGAAAACATCTCATCTACACATGGGAAACTTGCACGTTGGAGCTGTGTCAAAGCCTCTGTTTAGGAGAACCCTTTAAGGCCCCAGTACCACCGCTTCATTCCAAGGTCTCCATAGACACAAAAGCACGTTAGGACCCATCCCCAGGGGTGTCCATTTCAACTCAGCGTCCTCGGTTGCTCCCCACAGATCCAGGAGATCTAACCTGTCTTGTTGCTAGGAGACAATTGGAATGCGAGGTGGGCTACCCCGCCATCCATCCTTAGAACCCTGCTCAGAATCATTGGCCTGGAACCAAAAACAGGTCTCAATTGTCCTGCAGAAGACTCTCTGCAGTTTGGAGCTTCTCACAACTCCCATCGTGGGAAAACCCCCATGGCCTCGTGATGCCCCCGCCCATTCATGAAGGGGCCATCAGGGACAGAAACTCCAACCTGAGCGATCGTCTGATCCTCGCCCTGACTTCAGATGCACGAGATCTCGATTCAGGTCTGTAGATTGTGCGTGCCATGGCCTCACCCAGAAACCTAAGCCTAGCTTGTGTTCTCAGACTTTTGTCGTCAGACTACTGGCCCACAAGCCCTCCAGTTTGGCAATCCAGAACTACAATGCAGCACTCTGCCGGCCCTCCAGAAGAAAAACATTGTCCTCTGGTGCTACCCAGTAATCCCAAATGAGGATCAACCTGCACCGACCTTGGCTGTACCCCAAATACATAGGCTGACCAGGGCACTAATGCCCTTTCTGACACAGCCTGAGCCTGGACCCCCTGGCCCCTCCCAGACAGCTGGCCGCACACTGAGCACATCGAGCCGCCATGGCCTTAGGTCGTCATCTCTTCCCAACATCAGTTTTCAGGTTTCAGAACCTAGACCTTATCTCCAATCACTGCCCAGGGTTGAAGGTGATGCAGAAATCAGAACTCCTTCCCCATGGCAAGAAACCTTGTGGTTGGCATGTTGTCCAACGTTCAGTGTAGTTGAAACCAGTGTGGCCCATGAGGCCCCGCCCATGCTCGCGGGCCACATTGGTCACAAACACACATTGTGACGCTCAGGCTGAGCCCAGTCCTCAAGTAAGGCCACTCAGTGGCTGGATGAAGAGATATCATATTGGGCTTGCCATGCCCCTAGGCCCCAATTTTTAACCATAGTTCGGGTTGTCCCTTCAGTCTTCCCCACGGCTTGGCTTTGGAATTCCTCTTTTGGTGGGACACCTGAGGTAACAAACCTGAAATGAGTCCTCCCATCCCACAGATTGACGAAAAGCAATTGGGAATCGGGCCAAATCCTCAGAGAGGAAGATTCGTCCATGGCCCATGAGGCGTCCCCGACATTCCACGGCCATCGCTGATACAAAATCCAGAGACAAAAGCCTGAGCAAGAGCCTCAGACTCGCACTTTCTTCATATCCTGAAGAGTTCTTCTCATGGTTTGTAGATCGGGCCGGCCATACCTACGTCCCCAAACCTAAGCTGAGTTTGTGTTTTCAGACTTCTGTCCTCAAAGTCTTGGGCCACACACCCTCCAGGCTGGGCCCCTGGAGCCACACATTAGGACTGTGCCTACCAATCCATGGGAATTCTGCCCATTCCATGGTACAAAATCGTACAAATTAGGAGAAATCTCCAAAGTCCCTGAGGCCATCCCAATAGTGTAGGTCGCCCGGAACAAACATGGGCTGTCTGACACCAGCTGATAATCGACCTCCACTCATACCATAGATGGATGTCCCCAGAGAAGAAGATTGAACCAGACAGGACCCTAGGCCATAATAGGATCCATTGCTTTGGGTTACAGGCATGTGTCCTCAAAAGCCTGATTCCAATACGAGCATCGGGGTTTTCCTGAGGCACCCATCAGAACTCATCTCGTCTCCACAAGGAAACCTGTGCATGGGAGCCATGTCCAAAGCTTAGGAGAGTACTTCAGGGTCCCGGTGCCACCGCCCCATTCCAAGGCCCTCATGGACACAAAAACACATTAGGACCCATCCTCAGGAAAGTCCATTTCAACTCAGCCACCCCGGTTGCTCCCACAGAGCCATCAGATCTAAACTGTCTTGTTGCTAGGAGACAATTGGAATGCGAGGCGGGCTTCCCAGGCATCCATCCGCGAACGGTGCTCTGGAGTCATTCCATATGGGATGTCCTGGAGCTGTCCAACAGGTCTCAATTGTCCCGCAGAAGGAATCCATGAAGGGGGCATCCCACAACTCCCAACGTGGGAAAACCTCAATGGCCTCGAGTTTCCACTCCCTTCATGAAGCGGCCGTCATGCTCAGAAACTCCAACCTGAGCCAACGTCTGATCCTCGCCCTGACTTCAGATGCATGAGATATTGGTTCAGATCTGCAGGGGGTACCTGCCGTGCCCTCGCCCTGAAACCCAAGTCTAGCTTGTCTTCTCAGACTTCCGTCCTCACACTCCTGGCCCCGAAGCCCTCAAGTTTGGCAAATCCGGACCCATAATGCAGCACTCTGCCTGCCCTCTAGAAAAAAAATTATTGCCTCATGAGCTGCCCAGGCACCTTAAATGAGTGTAAACCTACACAGCACTCGACTTTACCCAAAGTATATAGTCTAACCTGGGCACTAATGCACTGTCGAACACAACCTGAGCCTGGACCTCCTGACCAACATCCAGAATGCTGACCAAACACTGAGCACATAAAACCCGCATTGGCCTTAGGTCATCATCTCTTCCCTACCTCAGTTTTCAGGCTTCAGAACCGAGACCTTATCTCCAATCACTTCCCAGGGGTGAGTGTGATGCAGAAATCAGAACTCCTCCTTACCCATGGCAAGAACCATGTGGTTGGCACGTTGTCCAACGTTCAGTGTAGGAGAAACCAGCATTCACCCTGAGGCCCCGCCCATTCTTGAGTGCGACGAGGGCATACACATGCATTGTGACCCTCAGCATGAGTCCTGTCCTCTAGTAAGTCCTCTCAGTGGCTGGACCATTAGATATCATAATGGGCTTGAACATGCCCCTAGGCCCCAATTTTTAACCAAATTTCTGATGGTCCAGTCGCCCCTCCCCAGGGCTCTACTCTGGAATCCCTCATTTGGTGGGACACCTGAGGATAAAAAAGAAAAAAACAAGAATTAAAAAAAAAAAAAACGGACTTCTTCCAGCCCACAGAATGACCCCAAACTCTTTGGACGGGGCCAAACCACCAGAGAGTAAGACTCGTCCATTTCCCATGAAGTCACCCAGAAATTCCACGACCATGAGTGACACGATATCCAGAGACAAAAACTTGAGCAGGAGCCTCACACTCGCCCTTCTTTCAAATCCCGAAGTGTTCTCCTCAGGTGTGTAGATCAGTCCTGCCATACCTATGACCCGAAACATAAGCCGAGTTTGTGTTTTCAGACAACAGTCCAAACAGCCCTAGCCTACACAACCTACAGGCTCAGGCCCCTGGAGCCAAACCTGAGGACTGTACTTGCCCTCTCCAAGGGAATTGTGTGTGCCCATTCCAATGGCCACTACCCTTCTAATAGGATAAACCTCCAAAGTCCCTGATCCATCTCAATAGTGGTGGCTTCCCAGGAACAACAGGGGCAATCTGAGCCCAACTGAGCACCTACCTGCACTCAGACCCATAGCAGATGTCCCCAGAGGTAAAAAGGAAAGAACAGGCCCCTAGGCACTAATCAGATCCATTGCTTTGGTTTCCAGGCATCTCGCCTCAGAGGCCTGGATTTCAAAAGCAGCATATAGCTGTTTCTTGACTCACCCATCAGAAAACATCTCATCTACACATGGGAAACTTGCACGTTGGAGCTGTGTCAAAGCCTCTGTTTAGGAGAACCCTTTAAGGCCCCAGTACCACCGCTTCATTCCAAGGTCTCCATAGACACAAAAGCACGTTAGGACCCATCCCCAGGGGTGTCCATTTCAACTCAGCGTCCTCGGTTGCTCCCCACAGATCCAGGAGATCTAACCTGTCTTGTTGCTAGGAGACAATTGGAATGCGAGGTGGGCTACCCCGCCATCCATCCTTAGAACCCTGCTCAGAATCATTGGCCTAGAACCAAAAACAGGTCTCAATTGTCCTGCAGAAGACTCTCTGCAGTTTGGAGCTTCTCACAACTCCCATCGTGGGAAAACCCCCATGGCCTCGTGATGCCCCCGCCCTTTCATGAAGGGGCCATCAGGGACAGAAACTCCAACCTGAGCGATCGTCTGATCCTCGCCCTGACTTCAGATGCACGAGATCTCGATTCAGGTCTGTAGATTGTGCGTGCCATGGCCTCACCCAGAAACCTAAGCCTAGCTTGTGTTCTCAGACTTTTGTCGTCAGACTACTGGCCCACAAGCCCTCCAGTTTGGCAATCCAGAACTACAATGCAGCACTCTGCCGGCCCTCCAGAAGAAAAACATTGTCCTCTGGTGCTACCCAGTAATCCCAAATGAGGATCAACCTGCACCGACCTTGGCTGTACCCCAAATACATAGGCTGACCAGGGCACTAATGCCCTTTCTGACACAGCCTGAGCCTGGACCCCTTGGCCCCTCCCAGACAGCTGGCCGCACACTGAGCACATCGAGCCGCCATGGCCTTAGGTCGTCATCTCTTCCCAACATCAGTTTTCAGGTTTCAGAACCTAGACCTTATCTCCAATCACTGCCCAGGGTTGAAGGTGATGCAGAAATCAGAACTCCTTCCCCATGGCAAGAAACCTTGTGGTTGGCATGTTGTCCAACGTTCAGTGTAGTTGAAACCAGTGTGGCCCATGAGGCCCCGCCCATGCTCGCGGGCCACATTGGTCACAAACACACATTGTGACGCTCAGGCTGAGCCCAGTCCTCAAGTAAGGCCACTCAGTGGCTGGATGAAGAGATATCATATTGGGCTTGCCATGCCCCTAGGCCCCAATTTTTAACCATAGTTCGGGTTGTCCCTTCAGTCTTCCCCATGGCTTGGCTTTGGAATTCCTCTTTTGGTGGGACACCTGAGGTAACAAACCTGAAATGAGTCCTCCCATCCCACAGATTGACGAAAAGCAATTGGGAATCGGGCCAAATCCTCAGAGAGGAAGATTCGTCCATGGCCCATGAGGCGTCCCCGACATTCCACGGCCATCGCTGATACAAAATCCAGAGACAAAAGCCTGAGCAAGAGCCTCAGACTCGCACTTTCCTCATATCCTGAAGAGTTCTTCTCATGGTTTGTAGATCGGGCCGGCCATACCTACGTCCCCAAACCTAAGCTGAGTTTGTGTTTTCAGACTTCTGTCCTCAAAGTCTTGGGCCACACACCCTCCAGGCTGGGCCCCTGGAGCCACACATTAGGACTGTGCCTACCAATCCATGGGAATTCTGCCCATTCCATGGTACAAAATCGTACAAATTAGGAGAAATCTCCAAAGTCCCTGAGGCCATCCCAATAGTGTAGGTCGCCCGGAACAAACATGGGCTGTCTGACACCAGCTGATAATCGACCTCCACTCATACCATAGATGGATGTCCCCAGAGAAGAAGATTGAACCAGACAGGACCCTAGGCCATAATAGGATCCATTGCTTTGGGTTACAGGCATGTGTCCTCAAAAGCCTGATTCCAATACGAGCATCGGGGTTTTCCTGAGGCACCCATCAGAACTCATCTCGTCTCCACAAGGAAACCTGTGCATGGGAGCCATGTCCAAAGCTTAGGAGAGTACTTCAGGGTCCCGGTGCCACCGCCCCATTCCAAGGCCCTCATGGACACAAAAACACATTAGGACCCATCCTCAGGAAAGTCCATTTCAACTCAGCCACCCCGGTTGCTCCCGCAGAGCCATCAGATCTAAACTGTCTTGTTGCTAGGAGACAATTGGAATGCGAGGCGGGCTTCCCAGGCATCCATCCGCGAACGGTGCTCTGGAGTCATTCCATATGGGATGTCCTGGAGCTGTCCAACAGGTCTCAATTGTCCCGCAGAAGGAATCCATGAAGGGGGCATCCCACAACTCCCAACGTGGGAAAACCTCAATGGCCTCGAGTTTCCACTCCCTTCATGAAGCGGCCGTCATGCTCAGAAACTCCAACCTGAGCCAACGTCTGATCCTCGCCCTGACTTCAGATGCATGAGATATTGGTTCAGATCTGCAGGGGGTACCTGCCGTGCCCTCGCCCTGAAACCCAAGTCTAGCTTGTCTTCTCAGACTTCCGTCCTCACACTCCTGGCCCCGAAGCCCTCAAGTTTGGCAATTCCGGACCCACAATGCAGCACTCTGCCTGCCCTCTAGAAAAAAAAATGATTGCCTCATGAGCTGCCCAGGCACCTTAAATGAGGGTAAACCTACACAGCACTCGACTTTACCCAAATTATATAGTCTAACCTGGGCACTAATGCACTGTCGAACACAACCTGAGCCTGGACCTCCTGACCAACATCCAGAATGCTGACCAAACACTGAGCACATAAAACCCGCATTGGCCTTAGGTCATCATCTCTTCCCTACCTCAGTTTTCAGGCTTCAGAACCGAGACCTTATCTCCAATCACTTCCCAGGGGTGAGTGTGATGCAGAAATCAGAACTCCTCCTTACCCATGGCAAGAACCATGTGGTTGGCACGTTGTCCAACGTTCAGTGTAGGAGAAACCAGCATTCACACTGAGGCCCCGCCCATTCTTGAGTGCGACGAGGGCATACACATGAATTGTGACCCACAGCATGAGTCCTGTCCTCTAGTAAGTCCTCTCAGTGGCTGGACCATTAGATATCATAATGGGCTTGAACATGCCCCTAGGCCCCAATTTTTAACCAAATTTCTGATGGTCCAGTCGCCCCTCCCCAGGGCTCTACTCTGGAATCCCTCATTTGGTGGGACACCTGAGGATAAAAAAGAAAAAAACAAGAATAAAAAAAAAAAAACGGACTTCTTCCAGCCCACAGAATGACCCCAAACTCTTTGGACGGGGCCAAACCACCAGAGAGTAAGACTCGTCCATTTCCCATGAAGTCACCCAGAAATTCAACGACCATGAGTGACACGATATCCAGAGACAAAAACTTGAGCAGGAGCCTCACACTCGCCCTTCTTTCAAATCCCGAAGTGTTCTCCTCAGGTGTGTAGATCAGTCCTGCCATACCTATGACCCGAAACATAAGCCGAGTTTGTGTTTTCAGACAACAGTCCAAACAGCCCTAGCCTACACAACCTACAGGCTCAGGCCCCTGGAGCCAAACCTGAGGACTGTACTTGCCCTCTCCAAGGGAATTGTGTGTGCCCATTCCAATGGCCACTACCCTTCTAATAGGATAAACCTCCAAAGTCCCTGATCCATCTCAATAGTGGTGGCTTCCCAGGAACAACAGGGGCAATCTGAGCCCAACTGAGCACCTACCTGCACTCAGACCCATAGACAGATGTCCCCAGAGGTAAAAAGGAAAGAACAGGCCCCTAGGCACTAATCAGATCCATTGCTTTGGTTTCCAGGCATCTCGCCTCAGAGGCCTGGATTTCAAAAGCAGCATATAGCTGTTTCTTGACTCACCCATCAGAAAACATCTCATCTACACATGGGAAACTTGCACGTTGGAGCTGTGTCAAAGCCTCTGTTTAGGAGAACCCTTTAAGGCCCCAGTGCCACCGCTTCATTCCAAGGTCACCATAGACACAAAAGCACGTTAGGACACATCCCCAGGGGTGTCCATTTCAACTCAGCGTCCTCGGTTGCTCCCCACAGATCCAGGAGATCTAACCTGTCTTGTTGCTAGGAGACAATTGGAATGCGAGGTGGGCTACCCCGCCATCCATCCTTAGAACCCTGCTCAGAATCATTGGCCTGGAGCCAAAAACAGGTCTCAATTGTCCTGCAGAAGACTCTCTGCAGCTTGGAGCTTCTCACAACTCCCATCGTGGGAAAACCCCCATGGCCTCGTGATGCCCCCGCCCATTCATGAAGGGGCCATCAGGGACAGAAACTCCAACCTGAGCGATCGTCTGATCCTCGCCCTGACTTCAGATGCACGAGATCTCGATTCAGGTCTGTAGATTGTGCGTGCCATGGCCTCACCCAGAAACCTAAGCCTAGCTTGTGTTCTCAGACTTTTGTCGTCAGACTACTGGCCCACAAGCCCTCCAGTTTGGCAATCCAGAACTACAATGCAGCACTCTGCCGGCCCTCCAGAAGAAAAACATTGTCCTCTGGTGCTACCCAGTAATCCCAAATGAGGATCAACCTGCACCGACCTTGGCTGTACCCCAAATACATAGGCTGACCAGGGCACTAATGCCCTTTCTGACACAGCCTGTGCCTGGACCCCCTGGCCCCTCCCAGACAGCTGGCCGCACACTGAGCACATCGAGCCGCCATGGCCTTAGGTCGTCATCTCTTCCCAACATCAGTTTTCAGGTTTCAGAACCTAGACCTTATCTCCAATCACTGCCCAGGGTTGAAGGTGATGCAGAAATCAGAACTCCTTCCCCATGGCAAGAAACCTTGTGGTTGGCATGTTGTCCAACGTTCAGTGTAGTTGAAACCAGTGTGGCCCATGAGGCCCCGCCCATGCTCGCGGGCCACATTGGTCACAAACACACATTGTGACGCTCAGGCTGAGCCCAGTCCTCAAGTAAGGCCACTCAGTGGCTGGATGAAGAGATATCATATTGGGCTTGCCATGCCCCTAGGCCCCAATTTTTAACCATAGTTCGGGTTGTCCCTTCAGTCTTCCCCACGGCTTGGCTTTGGAATTCCTCTTTTGGTGGGACACCTGAGGTAACAAAACTGAAATGAGTCCTCCCATCCCACAAATTGACGAAAAGTAATTGGGAATCGGGCCAAACCCTCAGAGAGGAAGATTCGTCCTTGGCCCATGAGGCCTTCCCGACATTCCACGGCCATCGCTGATACAAAATCCAGAGACAAAAGCCTGAGCAAGAGCCTCAGACTCGCACTTTCTTCCTATCCTGAAGAGTTCTTCTCATGGTTTGTAGATCGGGCCTGCCATACCTACGTCCCCAAACCTAAGCTGAGTTTGTGTTTTCAGACTTCTGTCCTCAAAGTCTTGGGCCCCACACCCTCCAGGCTGGGCCCCTGGAGCCACAGATTAGGACTATGCCTACCAATCCATGGGAATTCTGCCCATTCCATGGTCCACAAACGTACAAATTAGGAGAAACCTCCAAAGTCCCTGAGGCCATCCCAATAGTGTAGGTGGCCCGGAACAAACAAGGGCTGTCTGACACCAGCTGATAATCAACCTCCACTCATACCATAGATGGATGTCCCCAGAGAAGAAGATTGAACCAGACAGGACCATAGGCCATAATAGGATCCATTGCTTTGGGTTACAGGCATGTGTCCTCAAAAGCCTGATTCCAATACGAGCATCGGGGTTTTCCTGAGGCACCCATCAGAACTCATCTCGTCTCCACAAGGAAACCTGTGCATGGGAGCCATGTCCAAAGCTTAGGAGAGTACTTCAGGGTCCCGGTGCCACCGCCCCATTCCAAGGCCCTCATGGACACAAAAACACATTAGGACCCATCCTCAGGAAAGTCCATTTCAACTCAGGCACCCCGGTTGCTCCCGCAGAGCCATCAGATCTAAACTATCTTGTTGCTAGGAGACAATTGGAATGCGAGGCGGGCTTCCCAGGCATCCATCCACGAACGGTGCTCTGGAGTCATTCCATATGGGCTGTCCTGGAGCTGTCCAACAGGTCTCAATTGTCCCGCAGAAGGAATCCATGAAGGGGGCATCCCACAACTCCCAACGTGGGAAAACCTCAATGGCCTCGAGATTCCGCTCCCTTCATGAAGCGGCCGTCATGCTCAGAAACTCCAACCTGAGCCAACGTCTGGTCCTCGCCCTGACTTCAGATGCATGATATATTGGTTCAGATCTGCTGGGGGTACCTGCAGTGCCCTCGCCCTGAAACCCAAGTCTAGCTTGTCTTCTCAGACTTCCGTCCTCACACTCCTGGCCCCGAAGCCCTCAAGTTTGGCAATTCCGGACCCACAATGCAGCACTCTGCCTGCCCTCTAGAAAAAAAATGATTGCCTCATGAGCTGCCCAGGCACCTTAAATGAGGGTAAACCTACACAGCACTCGACTTTACCCAAATTATATAGTCTAACCTGGGCACTAATGCACTGTCGAAAACAACCTGAGCCCGGACCTCCTGACCAACACCCAGAATGATGACCGCACACTGAGCACATAAAACCCGCCATGGCCTTAGGTCATCATCTCTTCCCTACCTCAGTTTTCAGGCTTCAGAACCGAGACCTTATCTCCAATCACTTCCCAGGGGTGAGTGTGATGCAGAAATCA
Source organism: Mustela nivalis (assembly GCF_964662115.1). Classification (NCBI taxonomy): domain Eukaryota; kingdom Metazoa; phylum Chordata; class Mammalia; order Carnivora; family Mustelidae; genus Mustela; species Mustela nivalis. The sequence goes on from NW_028136178.1 coordinate 110,379, forward strand.
GAACTCCTCCTTACCCATGGCAAGAACCCTGTGGTTGGCACGTTGTCCAACGTTCAGTGTAGGAGAAACCAGCATTCACCCTGAGGCCCCTCCCATTCTTGAGTGCGACGAGGGCATACACACGCATTGTGACCCTCAGCATGAGTCCTGTCCTCTAGTAAGTCCTCTCAGTTGCTGGACCATTAGATGTCATAATGGGCTTGACATGTCCCTAGGCCCCAATTTTTAACCAAATTTCTGATGATCCAGTCGCCCCTCCACAGGGCTCTACTCTGGAATCCCTCATTTGGTGGGACACCTGAGGATAAAAAAGAAAAAAACAAGAATAAAAAAAAAAACGGACTTCTTCCAGCCCACAGAATGACCCCAAACTCTTTGGACAGGGCCAAACCACCAGAGAGTAAGACTCGTCCATTTCCCATGAAGTCACCCAGAAATTCAACGACCATGAGTGACACGATATCCAGAGACAAAAACTTGAGCAGGAGCCTCACACTCGCCCTTCTTTCAAATCCCGAAGTGTTCTCCTCATGGTCTGTAGATCAGTCCTGCATACCTATGACCCGAAACATAAGCCGAGTTTGTGTTTTCAGACAACTGTCCAAACAGCCCTGGCCTACACAACCTACAGGCTCAGGCCCCTGGAGCCAAACCTGAGGACTGTACTAGCCCTCTCCAAGGGAATTGTGTGTGCCCATTCCAATGGCCACTACCCTTCTAATAGGATAAACCTCCAAAGTCCCTGATCCATCTCAATAGTGGTGGCTTCCCAGGAACAACAGGGGCAATCTGAGCCCAACTGAACACCTACCTGCACTCAGACCCATAGACAGATGTCCCCAGAGGTAAAAAGGAAAGAACAGGCCCCTAGGCACTAATCAGATCCATTGCTTTGGTTTCCAGGTATCTCTCCTCAGAGGCCTGGATTTCAAAAGCAGCATATAGCTGTTTCTTGACTCACCCATCAGAAATCATCTCATCTACACATGGGAAACTTGCACGTTGGAGCTTTGTCAAAGCCTCTGTTTAGGAGAACCCTTTAGGGCCCCAGTGCCACCGCTTCATTCCAAGGTCTCCATAGACACAAAAGCACGTTAGGACCCATCCCCAGGGGTGTCCATTTCAACTCAGGGTCCTCTGTTGCTCCCCACAGATCCAGGAGATCTAACTTGTCTTGTTGCTAGGAGACAATTGGAATGCGAGGTGGTCTACCCAGCCATCCGTACTTAGAACCCTGCTCAGAATCATTGGCCTGGAGCCAAACAACAGGTCTCAATTGTCCTGCAGAAGACTCTCTGCAGTTTGGAGCTTCTCACAACTCCCATCGTGGGAAAACACCCATGGCTCGTGATGCCCCCCACCATTCATGAAGGAGCCATCAGGGACAGAAACTCCAACCTCAGCGATCGTCTGATCCTCGCGCTGACTTCAGATGCACGAGACCTCAATTCAGGTCTGTAGATTGTGCGTGCATGGCCTCACCCAGAAACCTAAGCTTAGCTTGTGTTCTCAGACTTTTGTCGTCAGACTACTGGCCCACAAGCCCTCCAGTTTGGCAATCCAGAACTACAATGCAGCACTCTGCCGGATCTGCAAAAGAAAAACATTGTCTTCTGGGGCTACCCAGTAACCCCAAATGAGGATCAACCTGCACCGACCTTGGCTGTACCCCAAATACATAGGCTGACCAAATCACTAATGCCCTTTCTGACACAGCCTGAGCCTGGACCCCCTGGCCCCTCCCAGACAGCTGGCCGCACACTGAGCACATCGAGCCGCCATGACCTTAGGTCATCATTTCTTCCCAACATCAGGTTTCAGGTTTCAGAACCTAGACCTTATCTCCAATCACTGCCCAGGGTTGAAGGTGATGCAGAAATCAGAACTCCTTCCCCATGGCAAGAAACCTTGTGGTTGGCATGTTGTCCAACGTTCAGTGTAGTTGAAACCAGTGTGGCCCATGAGGCCCCGCCCATGCTCGCGGGCCACATTGGTCACAAACACACATTGTGACGCTCAGGCTGAGCCCAGTCCTCAAGTAAGGCCACTCAGTGGCTGGATGAAGAGATATCATATTGGGCTTGCCATGCCCCTAGGCCCCAATTTTTAACCATAGTTCGGGTTGTCCCTTCAGTCTTCCCCATGGCTTGGCTTTGGAATTCCTCTTTTGGTGGGACACCTGAGGTAACAAAACTGAAATGAGTCCTCCCATCCCACAGATTGACGAAAAGCAATTGGGAATCGGGCCAAATCCTCAGAGAGGAAGATTCGTCCATGGCCCATGAGGCGTCCCCGACATTCCACGGCCATCGCTGATACAAAATCCAGAGACAAAAGTCTGAGCAAGCGCCTCAGACTCGCACTTTCTTCATATCCTGAAGAGTTCTTCTCATGGTTTGTAGATCGGGCCTGCCATACCTACGTCCCCAAACCTAAGCTGAGTTTGTGTCTTCAGACTTCTGTCCTCAAATTCTTGGGCCACACACCCTCCAGGCTGGGCCCCTGGAGCCACACATTAGGACTGTGCCTAACAATCCATGGGAATTCTGCCCATTCCATGGTCCAAAATCGTACAAATTAGAAGAAACCTCCAAAGTCCCTGAGGCCATCCCAATAGTGTAGGTCCCCCGGAACAAACAAGGGCTGTCTGACACCAGCTGATAATCGACCTCCACTCATACCATAGATGGATGTCCCCAGAGAAGAAGATTGAACCAGACAGGACCCTAGGCCATAATAGGATCCATTGCTTTGGGTCACAGGCATGTGTCCTTAAAATTCTGATTCCAATACGAGCATAGGTGTTATCCTGAGGCACCCATCAGAACTCATCTCGTCTCCACAAGGAAACCTGTGCATGGGAGCCATGTCCAAGCTTAGGAGAGTACTTCAGGGTCCCGGTGCACCCGCCCCATTCCAAGGCCCTCATGGACACAAAAACACATTAGGACCCATCCTCAGGAAAGTCCATTTCAACTCAGCCACCCCGGTTGCTCCCGCAGAGCCATGAGATCTAATCTGTCTTGTTGCTAGCAGACAATTGGAATGGAGGCGGGCTTCCCAGGCATCCATCCGCGAACGGTGCTCTGGAGTCATTACATATGGGATATCCTGGAGCTGTCCAACAGGTCTCAATTGTCCCGCAGAAGGAATCCTTGAAGGGGGCATCCCACAACTCCCAACGTGGGAAAACCTCAATGGCCTCGAGATTCTGCTCCTTTCATGAAGCGGCCTCATGCTCAGAAACTCCAACCTGAGCCAACGTCTGATCCTCGCCCTGACTTCAGATGCATGAGATATTGGTTCAGATCTGCAGGGGGTACCTGCCGTGCCCTCGCCCTGAAACCCAAGTCTAGCTTGTCTTCTCAGACTTCTGTCCTCACACTCCTGGCCCGAAGCCCTCAAGTTTGGCAATTCCGGACCCACAATGCAGCACTCTGCCTGCACTCTAGAAAAAAAAAATTATTGCCTCATGAGCTGCCCAGTCACCTTAAATGAGGGTAAACCTACACAGCACTCGACTTTACCCAAATTATATAGTCTAACCTGGGCACTAATGAACTGTCGAACACAACCTGAGCCCGGACCTCCTGACCAACACCCAGAATGATGACCGCACACTGAGCACATAAAACCCGCCATGGCCTTAGGTCATCATCTCTTCCCTACCTCAGATTTCAGGCTTCAGAACCGAGACCTTATCTCCAATCACTTCCCAGGGGTGAGTGTGATGCAGAAATCAGAACTCCTCCTTACCCATGGCAAGAACCCTGTGGTTGGCACGTTGTCAAACGTTCAGTGTAGGAGAAACCAGCATTCACCCTGAGGCCCCGCCCATTCCTGAGTGCGACGAGGGCATACACACGCATTGTGACCCTCAGCATGAGTCCTGTCCTCTAGTAAGTCCTCTCAGTTGCTAGACCATTAGATGTCATAATGGGCTTGACATGTCCCTAGGCCCCAATTTTTAACCAAATTTCTGATGGTCCAGTCACCCCTCCCCAGGGCTCTCTCTGGAATCCCTCATTTGGTGGGACACCTGAGGATAAAAAAGAGAAAAACAAGAATAAAAAAAAACGGACTTCTTCCAGCCCACAGAATGACCCCAAACTCTTTGGACGGGGCCAAACAACCAGAGAGTAAGACTCGTCTATTTCCCATGAAGTCACCCAGAAATTCAACGACCATGAGTGACACGATATCCAGAGACATAAACTTGAGGAGGAGCCTCACACTCGCCCTTCTTTCAAATCCCGAAGTGTTCTCCTCATGGTCTGTAGATCAGTCCTGCCATACCTATGACCCGAAACATAAGCCGAGTTTGTGTTTTCAGACAACTGTCCAAACAGCCCTGGCCTACACAACCTACAGGCCCAGGCCCCTGGAGCCAAACCTGAGGACTGTACTTGCCCTCTCCAAGGGAATAGTGTGTGCCCATTCCAATGGCCACTGCCCTTCTAATAGGATAAACCTCCAAAGTCCCTGATCCATCTCAATAGTGGTGGCTTCCCAGGAACAACAGGGGCAATCTGAGCCCAACTGAGCACCTACCTGCACTCAGACCCATAGACAGATGTCCCCAGAGGTAAAAAGGAAAGAACAGCCCCTAGGCACTATACAGATCCATTGCTTTGGTTTCCAGGCATCTCTCCTCAGAGGCCTGGATTTCAAAAGCAGCATATAGCTGTTTCTTGACTCACCCATCAGAAATCATCTCATCTACACATGGGAAACTTGCACGTTGGAGCTCGGTCAAAGCCTCTGTTTAGGAGAACCCTTTAGGGCCCCAGTGCCACCGCTTCATTCCAAGGTCTCCATAGACACAAAAGCACGTTAGGACCCATCCCCAGGGGTGTCCATTTCAACTCAGCGTCCTCGGTTGCTCACCACAGATCCAGGAGATCTAACCTGTCTTGTTGCTAGGAGACAATTGGAATGCGAGGTGGGATACCCAGCCATCCATCCTTAGATCCCTGCTCAGAATCATTGGCCTGGAGCCAAACAACAGGTTTCAATTGTCCTGCAGAAGACTCTCTGCAGTTTGGAGCTTCTCACAACTCCCATCGTGGGAAAACCCCCATGGCATTGTGATGCCCCCGCCCATTTATGAAGGGGCCATCAGGGACAGAAACTCCAACCTGAGCGATCGTCTGATCCTCGCCCTGACTTCAGATGCACGAGATCTCGATTCAGGTCTGTAGATTGTGCGTGCCATGGCCTCACCGAGAAACCTAAGCCTAGCTTGTGTTCTCAGACTTTTGTCGTCAGACTACTGGCCCACAAGCCCTCCAGTTTGGCAATCCAGAACTACAATGCAGCACTCTGCCGGCCCTCCAGAAGAAAAACATTGTCCTCTGGTGCTACCCAGTAATCCCAAATGAGGATCAACCTGCACCGACCTTAGCTGTACCCCAAATACATAGGCTGACCAGGGCACTAATGCCCTTTCTGACACAGCCTGAGCCTGGACCCCCTGGCCCCTCCCAGACAGCTGGCCGCACACTGAGCACATCGAGCCGCCATGGCCTTAGGTCGTCATCTCTTCCCAACATCAGTTTTAAGGTTTCAGAACCTAGACCTTATATCCAATCACTACCCAGGGTTGAAGGTGATGCAGAAATCAGAACTCCTTCCCCATGGCAAGAAACCTTGTGGTTGGCATGTTGTCCAACGTTCAGTGTAGTTGAAACCAGTGTGGCCCATGAGGCCCCGCCCATGCTCGCGGGCCACATAGGTCACAAACACACATTGTGACGCTCAGGCTGAGCCCAGTCCTCAAGTAAGGCCACTCAGTGACTGGATGAAGAGATATCATATTGGGCTTGCCATGCCCCTAGGCCCCAATTTTTAACCATAGTTCGGGTTGTCCCTTCAGTCTTCCCCACGGCTTGACTTTGGAATTCCTCTTTTGGTGGGACACCTGAGGTAACAAAACTGAAATGAGTCCTCCCATCCCACAGATTGACGATAAGCAATTGGGAATCGGGCCAAATCCGCAGAGAGGAAGATTCGTCTATGGCCCATGAGGCGTCCCCGACATTCCACGGCCATCGCTGATACAAAATCCAGAGACAAAAGCCTGAGCAAGAGCCTCAGACTCACACATTCTTCATATCCTGAAGAGTTCTTCTCATGGTTTGTAGATCGGGCCTGCCATACCTACGTCCCCAAACCTAAGCTGAGTTTGTGTTTTCAGACTTCTGTCCTCAAAGTCTTGGGCCACAAACCCTCCAGGCTGGGCCCTGAAACCACACATTAGGACTGTGCCTACCAATCCATGGGAATTCTGCCCATTCCATGGTCCAAAATCGTACAAATTAGGAGAAATCTCCAAAGTCCCTGAGGCCATCCCAATAGTGTAGGTCGCCCGGAACAAACATGGGCTGTCTGACACCAGCTGATAATCGACCTCCACTCATACCATAGATGGATGTCCCCAGAGAAGAAGATTGAACCAGACAGGACCCTAGGCCATAATAGGATCCATTGCTTTGGGTTACAGGCATGTGTCCTCAAAAGCCTGATTCCAATACGAGCATCGGGGTTTTCCTGAGGCACCCATCAGAACTCATCTCGTCTCCACAAGGAAACCTGTGCATGGGAGCCATGTCCAAAGCTTAGGAGAGTACTTCAGGGTCCCGGTGCCACCGCCCCATTCCAAGGCCCTCATGGACACAAAAACACATTAGGACCCATCCTCAGGAAAGTCCATTTCAACACAGCCACCCCGGTTGCTCCCGCAGAGCCATCAGATCTAAACTGTCTTGTTGCTAGGAGACAATTAGAATGCGAGGCGGGCTTCCCAGGCATTTATTCGCGAACGGTGCTCTGGAGTCATTCCATATGGGCTGTCCTGGAGCTGTCCAACAGGTCTCAATTGTCCCGCAGAAGGAATCCATGAAGGGGGCATCCCACAACTCCCAACGTGGGAAAACCTCAATGGCCTCGAGATTCCGCTCCCTTCATGAAGCGGCCGTCATATTCAGAAACTCCAACCTAAGCCAACGTCTGATCCTCGCCCTGACTTCAGATGCATGAGATATTGGTTCAGATCTGCAGGGGGTACCTGCCGTGCCCTCGCCCTGAAACCCAAGTCTAGCTTGTCTTCTCAGACTTCCGTCCTCACACTCCTGGCCCCGAAGCCCTCAAGTTTGGCAATTCCGGACCCACAATGCAGCACTCTGCCTGTCCTCTAGAAAAAAAATGATTGCCTCATGAGCTGCCCAGGCACCTTAAATGAGGGTAAACCTACACAGCAGTCGACTTTACCCAAATTATATAGTCTAACCTGGGCACTAATGCACTGTGGAACACAACCTGAACCCGGACCTCCTGACCAACACCCAGAGAGCTGACCACACACTGAGCACATAAAACCCGCCATGGCCTTAGGTCATCATCTCTTCCCTACCTCAGTTTTCAGGCTTCAGAACCGAGACCTTATCTCCAATCACTTCCCAGGGGTGAGTGTGATGCAGAAATCAGAACTCCTCCTTACCCATGGCAAGAACCCTGTGGTTGGCACGTTGTCCAACGTTCAGTGTAGGAGAAACCAGCATTCACCCTGAGGCCCCGCCCATTCTTGAGTGCGACGAGGGCATACACACGCATTGTCACCCTCAGCATGAGTCCTGTCCTCTAGTAAGTCCTCTCAGTTGCTGGACCATTAGATGTCATAATGGGCTTGACATGTCCCTAGGCTCCAATTTTTAACCAAATTACTGATGGTCCAGTCGCCCCTCCCCAGGGCTCTACTCTGGAATCCCTCATTTGGTGGGACACCTGAGGATAAAAAAGAAAAAAACAAGAAAAAAAAAAAAACGGACTTCTTCCAGCCCACAGAATGACCCCAAACTCTTTGGACGGGGCCAAACCACCAGAGAGTAAGACTCGTCCATTTCCCATGAAGTCACCCAGAAATACCACGTCCATGAGTGACACGATATCCAGAGACAAAAACTTGAGCAGGAGCCTCACACTCGCCCTTCTTTCAAATCCAGAAGAGTTCTCCTCATGGTCTGTAAATCAGTCCTGCCATACCTATGACCCGAAACATAAGCCGAGTTTGTGTTTTCAGACAACTGTCCAAACAGCCCTGGCCTACACAACCTACAGGCTCAGGCCCCTGGAGCCAAACCTGAGGACTGTACTTGCCCTCTCCAAGGGAATTGTGTGTGCCCATTCCAATGGCCACTACCCTTCTAATAGGATAAACCTCCAAAGTCCCTGATCCATCTCAATAGTGGTGGCTTCCCAGGAACAACAGGGGCAATCTGAGCCGAACTGAGCACCTACCTGCACTCAGACCCATAGAAAGATGTCCCCAGAGGTATGAAGGAAAGAACAGGCCCCTAGGCACTAATCAGATCCATTGCTTTGGTTTCCAGGCATCTCTCCTCAGAGGCCTGGATTTCAAAAGCAGCATATAGCTGTTTCTTGACTCACCCATCAGAAAACATCTCATCTACACATGGGAAACTTGCACGTTGGAGCTGTGTCAAAGCCTCTGTTTAGGAGAACCCTTTAGGGCCCCAGTGCCACCGCTTCATTCCAAGGTCTCCATAGACACAAAAGCACGTTAGGACCCATCCCCAGGGGTGTCCATTTCAACACAGCGTCCTCGGTTGCTCCCCACAGATCCAGGAGATCTAACCTGTCTTGTTGCTAGGAGACAATTGGAATGCGAGGTGGGCTATCCAGCCATCCATCCTTAGATCCCTGCTCAGAATCATTGGCCTGGAGCCAAACAACAGGTCTCAATTGTCCTGCAGAAAACTCTCTGCAGTTTGGAGCTTCTCACAACTCCCATCGTGCGATAACACCCATGGCCTCGTGATGCCCCGCCCATTCATGAAGGGGCCATCAGAGTCAGAAACTCCAACCTGAGCGATCGTCTGATCCTCGCTCTGACTTCAGATGCACGAGACATCGATTCAGGTCTGTAGATTGTGCCTGCCATGGACTCACCCAGAAACCTAAGCCTAGCTTGTGTTCTCAGACTTTTGTCGTCAGACTACTGGCCCACAAGCCCTCCAGTTTGGCAATCCAGAACTACAATGCAGCACTCTGCCGGCCCTCCAGAAGAAAAACATTGTCCTCTGGTGCTACCCAGTAATCCCAAATGAGGATCAACCTGCACCGACCTTGGCTGTACCCCAAATACATAGGCTGACGAGGGCACTAATGCCCTTTCTGACACAGCCTGAGCCTGGACCCCCTGGCCCCTCCCAGACAGCTGGCCGCACACTGAGCACATCGAGCCGCCATGGCCTTAGGTCGTCATCTCTTCCCAACATCAGTTTTAAGGTTTCAGAACCTAGACCTTATATCCAATCACTGCCCAGGGTTGAAGGTGATGCAGAAATCAGAACTCCTTCCCCATGGCAAGAAACCTTCTGGTTGGCATGTTGTCCAACGTTCAATGTAGTTGAAACCAGTGTGGCCCATGAGGCCCCGCCCATGCTCACGGGCCACAATGGTCACAAACACACATTGTGACGCTCAGGCTGAGCCCAGTCCTCAAGTAAGGCCACTCAGTGACTGGATGAAGAGATAGCATATTGTGCTTGCCATGCCCCTAGGCCCCAATTTTTAACCATAGTTCGGGTTGTCCCTTCAGTCTTCCCCTCGGCTTTGCTTTGGAATTCCTCTTTTGGTGGGACACCTGAGGTAACAAAACTGAAATGAGTCCTCCCATCCCACAGACTGACGAAAAGCAATTGGGAATCGGGCCAAATCCTCAGAGAGGAAGATTCGTCCATGGCCCATGAGGCCTCCCGGACATTCCACGGCCATCGCTGATACAAAATCCAGAGACAAAAGCCTGAGCAAGCGCCTCAGACTCGCACTTTCTTCATATCCTGAAGAGTTCTTCTCATGGTTTGTAGATCGGGCCTGCCATACCTACGTCCCCAAACCTAAGCTGAGTTTGTGTTTTCAGACTTCTGTCCCCAAAGTCTTGGGCCACACAACCTCCAGCCTGACCCCTGGAGCCACACATTAGGACTGTGCCTACCAATCCATGGGAATTCTGCCCATTCCATGGTCCAAAATCGTACAAATTAGGAGAAACCTCCAAAGTCCCTGAGGCCATCCCAATAGTGTAGGTCGCCCGGAACAAACAAGGGCTGTCTGACACCAGCTGATAATCGACCTCCACTCATACCATAGATGGATGTCCACAGAGACGAAGATTGAACCAGACAGGACCCTAGGCCATAATAGGATCCATTGCTTTGGGTTACAGGCATGTGTCCTCAAAAGCCTGATTCCAATACGAGCATAGGGGTTTTCCTGAGGCACCCATCAGAACTCATCTCGTCTCCACAAGGAAACCTGTGCATGGGAGCCATGTCCAAAGCTTAGGAGATACTTCAGGGTCCCGGTGCAACTGCCCCATTCCAAGGCCCTCATGGACACAAAAGCACATTAGGACCCATCCTCAGGAAAGTCCATTTCAACTCAGACACCCCGGTTGCTCCCGCAGAGCCATCAGATCTAAACTGTCTTGTTGCTAGGAGACAATTGGAATGCGAGGCGGGCTTCCCAGGCATCCATCCGCCAACGGTGCTCTGGAGTCATTACATATGGGATGTCCTGGAGCTGTCCAACAGGTCTCAATTGGCCCGCAGAAGGAATCCATGAAGGGGGCATCCCACAACTCCCAACGTGGGAAAACCTCAATGGCCTCGAGTTTCCGCTCTCTTCATGAAGCGGCCGTCATGATCAGAAACTCCAACCTGAGCCAACGTCTGATCCTCGCCCTGACTTCAGATGCATGAGATATTGGTTCAGATCTGCAGGGGGTACCTGCCGTGCCCTCGCCCTGAAACCCAAGTCTAGCTTGTCTTCTCAGACTTCCGTCCTCACACTCCTGGCCCCGAAGCCCTCAAGTTTGGCAATTCCAGACACACAATGCAGCACTCTGCCTGCCCTCTAGAAAAAGAATTATTGCCTCATGAGCTGCCCAGGCACGTTAAATGAGGGTAAACCTACACAGCACTCGAATTTACCCAAATTATATAGTCTAACCTGGGCACTAATGCACTGTCGAACACAACCTGAGCCCGGACCTCCTGACCAACACCCAGAATGATGACCGCACACTGAGCATATAAAACCCGCCATGGCCTTAGGTCATCATCTCTTCCCTACCTCAGTTTCAGGCTTCAGAACCGAGACCTTATCTCCAATCACTGCCCAGGGGTGAGTGTGATGCAGAAATCAGAACTACTCCTTACCCATGGCAAGAACCCTGTGGTTGGCACGTTGTCCAACGTTCAGTGTAGGAGAAACCAGCATTCACCCTGAGGCCCCGCCCATTCTTGAGTGCGACGTGGGCATACACACGCATTGTGACCCTCAGCATGAGTCCTGTCCTCTAGTAAGTCCTCTCAGTTGCTGGACCATTAGATGTCATAATGGGCTTGACATGTCCCTAGGCCCCAATTTTTAACCAAATTTCTGATGGTCCAGTCGCCCCTCCCAGGGCTCTTCTCTGGAATCCCTCATTTGGTGGGACACCTGAGGATAAAAAAGAAAAAAACAAGAATAAAAAAAAAAAACGGACTTCTTCCAGCCCACAGAATGACCCCAAACTCTTTGGACGGGGCCAAACAACCAGAGAGTAAGACTCGTCCATTTACCATGAAGACACCCAGAAATTCCACGACCATGAGTGACACGATATCCAGAGACAAAAACTTGAGCAGGAGCCTCACACTCGCCCTTCTTTCAAATCCCGAAGAGTTCTCCTCATGGTCTGTTGATCAGTCCTGCCATACCTATGACCCGAAACATAAGCCGAGTTTGTGTTTTCAGACAACTGTCCAAACAGCCCTGGCCTACACAACCTACAGGCTCAGGCCCCTGGAGCCAAATCTGAGGACTGTACTTGCCCTCTCCAAGGGAATTGTGTGTGCCCATTCCAATGGCCACAACCCTTCTAATAGGATAAACCTCCAAAGTCCCTGATCCATCTCAATAGTGGTGGCTTCCCAGGAAAAACAGGGGCAATGTGAGCCCAACTGAGCACCTACCTGCACTCAGACCCATAGACAGATGTCCCCAGAGGTATGAAGGAATGAACAGGCCCCTAGGCACTAATCAAATCCATTGCTTTGGTTTCCAGGCATCTCTCCTCAGAGGCCTGGATTTCAAAAGCAGCATATAGCTGTTTCTTGACTCACCCATCAGAAAACATCTCATCTACACATGGGAAACTTGCACGTTGGAGCTGAGTCAAAGCCTCTGTTTAGGAGAACCCTTTAGGGCCCCAGTGCCACCGCTTCATTCCAAGGTCTCCATAGACACAAAAGCACGTTAGGACCCATCCCCAGGGGTGTCCATTTCAACTCAGCGTCCTCGGTTGCTCGCCACAGATCCAGGAGATCTAACCTGTCTTGTTGCTAGGAGACAATTGGAATGCGAGGTGGGCTACCCAGCCATCCATCCTTAGAACCCTGCTCAGAATCATTGGCCTGGAGCCAAACAACAGGTCTCAAATGTCCTGCAGAAAACTCTCTGCAGTTTGGAGCTTCTCACAACTCCCATCGTGGGAAAACCCCCATGGCCTCGTGATGCCCCCGCCCATTCATGAAGGGGCCATCAGGGACAGAAACTCCAACCTGAGCGATCGTCTGATCCTCGCCCTGAATTCAGATGCACGAGATCTCGATTCAGGTCTGTAGATTGTGCGTGCCATGGCCTCACCCAGAAACCTAAGCCTAGCTTGTGTTCTCAGACTTTTGTCGTCTGACTACTGGCCCACAAGCCCTCCAGTTTGGCAATCCAGAACTACAATGCAGCACTCTGCCGGCCCTCCAGAAGAAAAACATTGTCCTCTGGTGCTACCCAGTAATCCCAAATGAGGATCAACCTGCACCGACCTTGGCTGTACCCCAAATACATAGGCTGACCAGGGCACTAATGCCCTTTCTGACACAGCCTGAGCCTGGACCCCCTGGCCCCTCCCAGACAGCTGGCCGCACACTGAGCACATCGAGCCGCCATGTCCTTAGGTCGTCATCTCTTCCCAACATCAGTTTTCAGGTTTCAGAACCTAGACCTTATCTCCAATCACTGCCCAGGGTTGAAGGTGATGCAGAAATCAGAACTCCTTCCCCATGGCAAGAAACCTTGTGGTTGGCATGTTGTCCAACGTTCAGTGTAGTTGAAACCAGTGTGGCCCATGAGGCCCCGCCCATGCTCGCGGGCCACATTGGTCACAAACACACATTGTGACGCTCAGGCTGAGCCCAGTCCTCAAGTAAGGCCACTCAGTGGCTGGATGAAGAGATATCATATTGGGCTTGCCATGCCCCTAGGCCCCAATTTTTAACCATAGTTCGGGTTGTCCCTTCAGTCTTCCCCATGGCTTGGCTTTGGAATTCCTCTTTTGGTGGGACACCTGAGGTAACAAAATTGAAATGAGTCCTCCCATCCCACAGATTAACGAAAAGCAATTGGGAATCGGGCCAAATCCTCAGAGAGGAAGATTCGTCTATGGTCCATGAGGCGTCCCTGACATTCCACGGCCATCGCTGATACAAAATCCAGAGACAAAAGCCTGAGCAAGAGCCTCAGACTCACACATTCTTCATATCCTGAAGAGTTCTTCTCATGGTTTGTAGATCGGGCCTGCCATACCTACGTCCCCAAACCTAAGCTGAGTTTGTGTTTTCAGACTTCTGTCCTCAAAGTCTTGGGCCACACACCCTCCAGGCTGGGCCCCTGGAGCCACACATTAGGACTGTGCCTACCAATCCATGGGAATTCTGCCCATTCCATGGTCCAAAATCGGACAAATTAGGAGAAATCTTTAAAGTCCCTGAGGCCATCCCAATAGTGTAGGTCGCCCGGAACAAACATGGGCTGTGTGACAACAGCTGATAATCGACCTCCACTCATACCATAGATGGATGTCCCCAGAGAAGAAGATTGAACCAGACAGGACCCTAGGCCATAATAGGATCCATTGCTTTGGGTTACAGGCATGTGTCCTCAAAAGCCTGATTCCAATACGAGCATAGGGGTTTTCCTGAGGCACCCATCAGAACTCATCTCGTCTCCACAAGGAAACCTGTGCATGGGAGCCATGTCCAAAGCTTAGGAGAGTACTTCAGGGTCCCGGTGCCACCGCCCCATTCCAAGGCCCTCATGGACACAAAAACACATTAGGACCCATCCTCAGGAAAGTCCATTTCAACTCAGCCACCCCGGTTGCTCCCGCAGAGCTATCAGATCTAAACTGTCTTGTTGCTAGGAGACAATTGGAATGCGAGGCGGGCTTCCCAGGCATCCATCCGCGAACGGTGCTCTGGAGTCATTCCATATGGGATGTCCTGGAGCTGTCCAACAGGTCTCAATTGGCCCGCAGAAGGAATCCATGAAGGGGGCATCCCACAACTCCCAACGTGGGAAAACCTCAATGGCCTCGAGTTTCCGCTCCCTTCATGAAGCGGCCGTCATGCTCAGAAACTCCAACCTGAGCCAACGTCTGATCCTCGCCCTGACTTCAGATGCATGAGATATTGGTTCAGATCTGCAGGGGGTACCTGCCGTGCCCTCGCCCTGAAACCCAAGTCTAGCTTGTCTTCTCAGACTTCCGTCCTCACACTCCTGGCCCCGAAGCCCTCAAGTTTGGCAATTCCGGACCCACAATGCAGCACTCTGCCTGCCCTCTAGAAAAAGAATTATTGCCTCATGAGCTGCCCAGGCACCTTAAATGAGGGTAAACCTACACAGCACTCGACTTTACCCAAATTATATAGTCTAACCTGGGCACTAATGCACTGTCGAACACAACCTGAGCCTGGACCTCCTGACCAACACCCAGAAAGCTGACCGCACACTGAGCACATAAAACCCGCCATGGCCTTAGGTCATCATCTCATCCCTACCTCAGTTTTCAGGCTTCAGAACCGAGACCTTATCTCCAATCACTTCCCAGGGGTGAGTGTGATGCAGAAATCAGAACTCCTCCTTACCCATGGCAAGAACCTTGTGGTTGGCACGATGTCCAATGTTCAGTGTAGGAGAAACCAGCATTCACCCTGAGGCCCCGCCCATTCTTGAGTGCGACGTGGGCATACACACGCATTGTGACCCTCAGCATGAGTCCTGTCCTCTAGTAAGTCCTCTCAGTTGCTCGACCATTAGATGTCATAATGGGTTTGACATGTCCCTAGGCCCCAATTTTTAACCAAATTTCTGATGGTCCAGTCGCCCCTCCCCAGGGCTCTACTCTGGAATCCCTCATTTGGTGGGACACCTGAGGTTAAAAAAGAAAAAAACAAGAATAAAAAAAAAACGGACTTCTTCCCGCCCACAGAATGACCCCAAACTCTTTGGACGGGGCCAAACCACCAGAGAGTAAGACTCGTCTATTTCCCATGAAGTCACCCAGAAATTCAACGACCATGAGTGACACGATATCCAGAGACAAAAACTTGAGCAGGAGCCTCACACTAGCCCTTCTTTCAAATCCCGAAGAGTTCTCCTCATGGTCTGTAGATCAGTCCTGCCATACCTATGACCCGAAACATAAGCCGAGTTTGTGTTTTCTGACAACTGTCCAAACAGCCCTGGCCTACACAACCTACAGGCTCAGGCCCCTGGAGCCAAACCTGAGGACAGTACTGGCCCTCTCCAAGGGAATTGTGTGTGCCCATTCCAATGGCCACAACCCTTCTAATAGGATAAACCTCCAAAGTCCCTGATCCATCTCAATAGTGGTGGCTTCCCAGGACAAACTCGGGCAATCTGAGCCCAACTGAGCACCTACCTGCACTCAGACGCATAGACAGATGTCCACAGAGGTAAAAAGGAAAGAACAGGCCCCTAGGCACTAATCAGATCCATTGCTTTGGTTTACAGGCATCTCTCCTCAGAGGCCTGGATTTCAAAAGCAGCATATAGCTGTTTCTTGACTCACCCATCAGAAAACATCTCATCTACACATGGGAAACTTGCACGTTGGAGCTGTGTCAAAGCCTCTGTTTTGGAGAACCCTTTAGGGCCCCAGTGCCACCGCTTCATTCCAAGGTCTCCATAGACACAAAAGCACATTAGGACCCATCCCCAGGGGTGTCCATTTCAACTCAGCGTCCTCGGTTGCTCGCCACAGATCCAGGAGATCTAACCTGTCTTGTTGCTAGGAGACAATTGGAATGCGAGGTGGGCTACCCAGCCATCCATCCTTAGAACCCTGCTCAGAATCATTGGCCTGGAGCCAAACAACAGGTCTCAAATGTCCTGCAGAAAACTCTCTGCAGTTTGGAGCTTCTCACAACTCCCATCGTGGGAAAACCCCCATGGCCTCGTGATGCCCCCGCCCATTCATGAAGGGGCCATCAGGGACAGAAACTCCAACCTGAGCGATCGTCTGATCCTCGCCCTGAATTCAGATGCACGAGATCTCGATTCAGGTCTGTAGATTGTGCGTGCCATGGCCTCACCCAGAAACCTAAGCCTAGCTTGTGTTCTCAGACTTTTGTCGTCAGACTACTGGCCCACAAGCCCTCCAGTTTGGCAATCCAGAACTACAATGCAGCACTCTGCCGGCCCTCCAGAAGAAAAACATTGTCCTCTGGTGCTACCCAGTAATCCCAAATGAGGATCAACCTGCACCGACCTTGGCTGTACCCCAAATACATAGGCTGACCAGGGCACTAATGCCCTTTCTGACACAGCCTGAGCCTGGACCCCCTGGCCCCTCCCAGACAGCTGGCCGCACACTGAGCACATCGAGCCGCCATGTCCTTAGGTCGTCATCTCTTCCCAACATCAGTTTTCAGGTTTCAGAACCTAGACCTTATCTCCAATCACTGCCCAGGGTTGAAGGTGATGCAGAAATCAGAACTCCTTCCCCATGGCAAGAAACCTTGTGGTTGGCATGTTGTCCAACGTTCAGTGTAGTTGAAACCAGTGTGGCCCATGAGGCCCCGCCCATGCTCGCGGGCCACATAGGTCACAAACACACATTGTGACGCTCAGGCTGAGCCCAGTCCTCAAGTAAGGCCACTCAGTGGCTGGATGAAGAGATATCATATTGGGCTTGCCATGCCCCTAGGCCCCAATTTTTAACCATAGTTCGGGTTGTCCCTTCAGTCTTCCCCACGGCTTGGCTTTGGAATTCCTCTTTTGGTGGGACACCTGAGGTAACAAAATTGAAATGAGTCCTCCCATCCCACAGATTAACGAAAAGCAATTGGGAATCGGGCCAAATCCTCAGAGAGGAAGATTCGTCTATGGTCCATGAGGCGTCCCTGACATTCCACGGCCATCGCTGATACAAAATCCAGAGACAAAAGCCTGAGCAAGAGCCTCAGACTCACACATTCTTCATATCCTGAAGAGTTCTTCTCATGGTTTGTAGATCGGGCCTGCCATACCTACGTCCCCAAACCTAAGCTGAGTTTGTGTTTTCAGACTTCTGTCCTCAAAGTCTTGGGCCACACACCCTCCAGGCTGGGCCCCTGGAGCCACACATTAGGACTGTGCCTACCAATCCATGGGAATTCTGCCCATTCCATGGTCCAAAATCGGACAAATTAGGAGAAATCTTTAAAGTCCCTGAGGCCATCCCAATAGTGTAGGTCGCCCGGAACAAACATGGGCTGTGTGACAACAGCTGATAATCGACCTCCACTCATACCATAGATGGATGTCCCCAGAGAAGAAGATTGAACCAGACAGGACCCTAGGCCATAATAGGATCCATTGCTTTGGGTTACAGGCATGTGTCCTCAAAAGCCTGATTCCAATACGAGCATAGGGGTTTTCCTGAGGCACCCATCAGAACTCATCTCGTCTCCACAAGGAAACCTGTGCATGGGAGCCATGTCCAAAGCTTAGGAGAGTACTTCAGGGTCCCGGTGCCACCGCCCCATTCCAAGGCCCTCATGGACACAAAAACACATTAGGACCCATCCTCAGGAAAGTCCATTTCAACTCAGCCACCCCGGTTGCTCCCGCAGAGCTATCAGATCTAAACTGTCTTGTTGCTAGGAGACAATTGGAATGCGAGGCGGGCTTCCCAGGCATCCATCCGCGAACGGTGCTCTGGAGTCATTCCATATGGGATGTCCTGGAGCTGTCCAACAGGTCTCAATTGGCCCGCAGAAGGAATCCATGAAGGGGGCATCCCACAACTCCCAACGTGGGAAAACCTCAATGGCCTCGAGTTTCCGCTCCCTTCATGAAGCGGCCGTCATGCTCAGAAACTCCAACCTGAGCCAACGTCTGATCCTCGCCCTGACTTCAGATGCATGAGATATTGGTTCAGATCTGCAGGGGGTACCTGCCGTGCCCTCGCCCTGAAACCCAAGTCTAGCTTGTCTTCTCAGACTTCCGTCCTCACACTCCTGGCCCCGAAGCCCTCAAGTTTGGCAATTCCGGACCCACAATGCAGCACTCTGCCTGCCCTCTAGAAAAAGAATTATTGCCTCATGAGCTGCCCAGGCACCTTAAATGAGGGTAAACCTACACAGCACTCGACTTTACCCAAATTATATAGTCTAACCTGGGCACTAATGCACTGTCGAACACAACCTGAGCCTGGACCTCCTGACCAACACCCAGAAAGCTGACCGCACACTGAGCACATAAAACCCGCCATGGCCTTAGGTCATCATCTCATCCCTACCTCAGTTTTCAGGCTTCAGAACCGAGACCTTATCTCCAATCACTTCCCAGGGGTGAGTGTGATGCAGAAATCAGAACTCCTCCTTACCCATGGCAAGAACCTTGTGGTTGGCACGATGTCCAATGTTCAGTGTAGGAGAAACCAGCATTCACCCTGAGGCCCCGCCCATTCTTGAGTGCGACGTGGGCATACACACGCATTGTGACCCTCAGCATGAGTCCTGTCCTCTAGTAAGTCCTCTCAGTTGCTCGACCATTAGATGTCATAATGGGTTTGACATGTCCCTAGGCCCCAATTTTTAACCAAATTTCTGATGGTCCAGTCGCCCCTCCCAGGGCTCTACTCTGGAATCCCTCATTTGGTGGGACACCTGAGGTTAAAAAAGAAAAAAACAAGAATAAAAAAAAAACGGACTTCTTCCCGCCCACAGAATGACCCCAAACTCTTTGGACGGGGCCAAACCACCAGAGAGTAAGACTCGTCTATTTCCCATGAAGTCACCCAGAAATTCAACGACCATGAGTGACACGATATCCAGAGACAAAAACTTGAGCAGGAGCCTCACACTAGCCCTTCTTTCAAATCCCGAAGAGTTCTCCTCATGGTCTGTAGATCAGTCCTGCCATACCTATGACCCGAAACATAAGCCGAGTTTGTGTTTTCTGACAACTGTCCAAACAGCCCTGGCCTACACAACCTACAGGCTCAGGCCCCTGGAGCCAAACCTGAGGACAGTACTGGCCCTCTCCAAGGGAATTGTGTGTGCCCATTCCAATGGCCACAACCCTTCTAATAGGATAAACCTCCAAAGTCCCTGATCCATCTCAATAGTGGTGGCTTCCCAGGAAAAACAGGGGCAATCTGAGCCCAACTGAGCACCTACCTGCACTCAGACGCATAGACAGATGTCCACAGAGGTAAAAAGGAAAGAACAGGCCCCTAGGCACTAATCAGATCCATTGCTTTGGTTTACAGGCATCTCTCCTCAGAGGCCTGGATTTCAAAAGCAGCATATAGCTGTTTCTTGACTCACCCATCAGAAAACATCTCATCTACACATGGGAAACTTGCACGTTGGAGCTGTGTCAAAGCCTCTGTTTTGGAGAACCCTTTAGGGCCCCAGTGCCACCGCTTCATTCCAAGGTCTCCATAGACACAAAAGCACATTAGGACCCATCCCCAGGGGTGTCCATTTCAACTCAGCGTCCTCGGTTGCTCGCCACAGATCCAGGAGATCTAACCTGTCTTGTTGCTAGGAGACAATTGGAATGCGAGGTGGGCTACCCAGCCATCCATCCTTAGAACCCTGCTCAGAATCATTGGCCTGGAGCCAAACAACAGGTCTCAAATGTCCTGCAGAAAACTCTCTGCAGTTTGGAGCTTCTCACAACTCCCATCGTGGGAAAACCCCCATGGCCTCGTGATGCCCCCGCCCATTCATGAAGGGGCCATCAGGGACAGAAACTCCAACCTGAGCGATCGTCTGATCCTCGCCCTGAATTCAGATGCACGAGATCTCGATTCAGGTCTGTAGATTGTGCGTGCCATGGCCTCACCCAGAAACCTAAGCCTAGCTTGTGTTCTCAGACTTTTGTCGTCTGACTACTGGCCCACAAGCCCTCCAGTTTGGCAATCCAGAACTACAATGCAGCACTCTGCCGGCCCTCCAGAAGAAAAACATTGTCCTCTGGTGCTACCCAGTAATCCCAAATGAGGATCAACCTGCACCGACCTTGGCTGTACCCCAAATACATAGGCTGACCAGGGCACTAATGCCCTTTCTGACACAGCCTGAGCCTGGACCCCCTGGCCCCTCCCAGACAGCTGGCCGCACACTGAGCACATCGAGCCGCCATGTCCTTAGGTCGTCATCTCTTCCCAACATCAGTTTTCAGGTTTCAGAACCTAGACCTTATCTCCAATCACTGCCCAGGGTTGAAGGTGATGCAGAAATCAGAACTCCTTCCCCATGGCAAGAAACCTTGTGGTTGGCATGTTGTCCAACGTTCAGTGTAGTTGAAACCAGTGTGGCCCATGAGGCCCCGCCCATGCTCGCGGGCCACATAGGTCACAAACACACATTGTGACGCTCAGGCTGAGCCCAGTCCTCAAGTAAGGCCACTCAGTGGCTGGATGAAGAGATATCATATTGGGCTTGCCATGCCCCTAGGCCCCAATTTTTAACCATAGTTCGGGTTGTCCCTTCAGTCTTCCCCACGGCTTGGCTTTGGAATTCCTCTTTTGGTGGGACACCTGAGGTAACAAAATTGAAATGAGTCCTCCCATCCCACAGATTAACGAAAAGCAATTGGGAATCGGGCCAAATCCTCAGAGAGGAAGATTCGTCTATGGTCCATGAGGCGTCCCTGACATTCCACGGCCATCGCTGATACAAAATCCAGAGACAAAAGCCTGAGCAAGAGCCTCAGACTCACACATTCTTCATATCCTGAAGAGTTCTTCTCATGGTTTGTAGATCGGGCCTGCCATACCTACATCCCCAAACCTAAGCTGAGTTTGTGTTTTCAGACTTCTGTCCTCAAAGTCTTGGGCCACACACCCTCCAGGCTGGGCCCCTGGAGCCACACATTAGGACTGTGCCTACCAATCCATGGGAATTCTGCCCATTCCATGGTCCAAAATCGGACAAATTAGGAGAAATCTTTAAAGTCCCTGAGGCCATCCCAATAGTGTAGGTCGCCCGGAACAAACATGGGCTGTGTGACAACAGCTGATAATCGACCTCCACTCATACCATAGATGGATGTCCCCAGAGAAGAAGATTGAACCAGACAGGACCCTAGGCCATAATAGGATCCATTGCTTTGGGTTACAGGCATGTGTCCTCAAAAGCCTGATTCCAATACGAGCATAGGGGTTTTCCTGAGGCACCCATCAGAACTCATCTCGTCTCCACAAGGAAACCTGTGCATGGGAGCCATGTCCAAAGCTTAGGAGAGTACTTCAGGGTCCCGGTGCCACCGCCCCATTCCAAGGCCCTCATGGACACAAAAACACATTAGGACCCATCCTCAGGAAAGTCCATTTCAACTCAGCCACCCCGGTTGCTCCCGCAGAGCTATCAGATCTAAACTGTCTTGTTGCTAGGAGACAATTGGAATGCGAGGCGGGCTTCCCAGGCATCCATCCGCGAACGGTGCTCTGGAGTCATTCCATATGGGATGTCCTGGAGCTGTCCAACAGGTCTCAATTGGCCCGCAGAAGGAATCCATGAAGGGGGCATCCCACAACTCCCAACGTGGGAAAACCTCAATGGCCTCGAGTTTCCGCTCCCTTCATGAAGCGGCCGTCATGCTCAGAAACTCCAACCTGAGCCAACGTCTGATCCTCGCCCTGACTTCAGATGCATGAGATATTGGTTCAGATCTGCAGGGGGTACCTGCCGTGCCCTCGCCCTGAAACCCAAGTCTAGCTTGTCTTCTCAGACTTCCGTCCTCACACTCCTGGCCCCGAAGCCCTCAAGTTTGGCAATTCCGGACCCACAATGCAGCACTCTGCCTGCCCTCTAGAAAAAGAATTATTGCCTCATGAGCTGCCCAGGCACCTTAAATGAGGGTAAACCTACACAGCACTCGACTTTACCCAAATTATATAGTCTAACCTGGGCACTAATGCACTGTCGAACACAACCTGAGCCTGGACCTCCTGACCAACACCCAGAAAGCTGACCGCACACTGAGCACATAAAACCCGCCATGGCCTTAGGTCATCATCTCATCCCTACCTCAGTTTTCAGGCTTCAGAACCGAGACCTTATCTCCAATCACTTCCCAGGGGTGAGTGTGATGCAGAAATCAGAACTCCTCCTTACCCATGGCAAGAACCTTGTGGTTGGCACGATGTCCAATGTTCAGTGTAGGAGAAACCAGCATTCACCCTGAGGCCCCGCCCATTCTTGAGTGCGACGTGGGCATACACACGCATTGTGACCCTCAGCATGAGTCCTGTCCTCTAGTAAGTCCTCTCAGTTGCTCGACCATTAGATGTCATAATGGGTTTGACATGTCCCTAGGCCCCAATTTTTAACCAAATTTCTGATGGTCCAGTCGCCCCTCCCCAGGGCTCTACTCTGGAATCCCTCATTTGGTGGGACACCTGAGGTTAAAAAAGAAAAAAACAAGAATAAAAAAAAAACGGACTTCTTCCCGCCCACAGAATGACCCCAAACTCTTTGGACGGGGCCAAACCACCAGAGAGTAAGACTCGTCTATTTCCCATGAAGTCACCCAGAAATTCAACGACCATGAGTGACACGATATCCAGAGACAAAAACTTGAGCAGGAGCCTCACACTAGCCCTTCTTTCAAATCCCGAAGAGTTCTCCTCATGGTCTGTAGATCAGTCCTGCCATACCTATGACCCGAAACATAAGCCGAGTTTGTGTTTTCTGACAACTGTCCAAACAGCCCTGGCCTACACAACCTACAGGCTCAGGCCCCTGGAGCCAAACCTGAGGACAGTACTGGCCCTCTCCAAGGGAATTGTGTGTGCCCATTCCAATGGCCACAACCCTTCTAATAGGATAAACCTCCAAAGTCCCTGATCCATCTCAATAGTGGTGGCTTCCCAGGACAAACTCGGGCAATCTGAGCCCAACTGAGCACCTACCTGCACTCAGACGCATAGACAGATGTCCACAGAGGTAAAAAGGAAAGAACAGGCCCCTAGGCACTAATCAGATCCATTGCTTTGGTTTACAGGCATCTCTCCTCAGAGGCCTGGATTTCAAAAGCAGCATATAGCTGTTTCTTGACTCACCCATCAGAAAACATCTCATCTACACATGGGAAACTTGCACGTTGGAGCTGTGTCAAAGCCTCTGTTTTGGAGAACCCTTTAGGGCCCCAGTGCCACCGCTTCATTCCAAGGTCTCCATAGACACAAAAGCACATTAGGACCCATCCCCAGGGGTGTCCATTTCAACTCAGCGTCCTCGGTTGCTCGCCACAGATCCAGGAGATCTAACCTGTCTTGTTGCTAGGAGACAATTGGAATGCGAGGTGGGCTACCCAGCCATCCATCCTTAGAACCCTGCTCAGAATCATTGGCCTGGAGCCAAACAACAGGTCTCAAATGTCCTGCAGAAAACTCTCTGCAGTTTGGAGCTTCTCACAACTCCCATCGTGGGAAAACCCCCATGGCCTCGTGATGCCCCCGCCCATTCATGAAGGGGCCATCAGGGACAGAAACTCCAACCTGAGCGATCGTCTGATCCTCGCCCTGAATTCAGATGCACGAGATCTCGATTCAGGTCTGTAGATTGTGCGTGCCATGGCCTCACCCAGAAACCTAAGCCTAGCTTGTGTTCTCAGACTTTTGTCGTCAGACTACTGGCCCACAAGCCCTCCAGTTTGGCAATCCAGAACTACAATGCAGCACTCTGCCGGCCCTCCAGAAGAAAAACATTGTCCTCTGGTGCTACCCAGTAATCCCAAATGAGGATCAACCTGCACCGACCTTGGCTGTACCCCAAATACATAGGCTGACCAGGGCACTAATGCCCTTTCTGACACAGCCTGAGCCTGGACCCCCTGGCCCCTCCCAGACAGCTGGCCGCACACTGAGCACATCGAGCCGCCATGTCCTTAGGTCGTCATCTCTTCCCAACATCAGTTTTCAGGTTTCAGAACCTAGACCTTATCTCCAATCACTGCCCAGGGTTGAAGGTGATGCAGAAATCAGAACTCCTTCCCCATGGCAAGAAACCTTGTGGTTGGCATGTTGTCCAACGTTCAGTGTAGTTGAAACCAGTGTGGCCCATGAGGCCCCGCCCATGCTCGCGGGCCACATAGGTCACAAACACACATTGTGACGCTCAGGCTGAGCCCAGTCCTCAAGTAAGGCCACTCAGTGGCTGGATGAAGAGATATCATATTGGGCTTGCCATGCCCCTAGGCCCCAATTTTTAACCATAGTTCGGGTTGTCCCTTCAGTCTTCCCCACGGCTTGGCTTTGGAATTCCTCTTTTGGTGGGACACCTGAGGTAACAAAATTGAAATGAGTCCTCCCATCCCACAGATTAACGAAAAGCAATTGGGAATCGGGCCAAATCCTCAGAGAGGAAGATTCGTCTATGGTCCATGAGGCGTCCCTGACATTCCACGGCCATCGCTGATACAAAATCCAGAGACAAAAGCCTGAGCAAGAGCCTCAGACTCACACATTCTTCATATCCTGAAGAGTTCTTCTCATGGTTTGTAGATCGGGCCTGCCATACCTACGTCCCCAAACCTAAGCTGAGTTTGTGTTTTCAGACTTCTGTCCTCAAAGTCTTGGGCCACACACCCTCCAGGCTGGGCCCCTGGAGCCACACATTAGGACTGTGCCTACCAATCCATGGGAATTCTGCCCATTCCATGGTCCAAAATCGGACAAATTAGGAGAAATCTTTAAAGTCCCTGAGGCCATCCCAATAGTGTAGGTCGCCCGGAACAAACATGGGCTGTGTGACAACAGCTGATAATCGACCTCCACTCATACCATAGATGGATGTCCCCAGAGAAGAAGATTGAACCAGACAGGACCCTAGGCCATAATAGGATCCATTGCTTTGGGTTACAGGCATGTGTCCTCAAAAGCCTGATTCCAATACGAGCATAGGGGTTTTCCTGAGGCACCCATCAGAACTCATCTCGTCTCCACAAGGAAACCTGTGCATGGGAGCCATGTCCAAAGCTTAGGAGAGTACTTCAGGGTCCCGGTGCCACCGCCCCATTCCAAGGCCCTCATGGACACAAAAACACATTAGGACCCATCCTCAGGAAAGTCCATTTCAACTCAGCCACCCCGGTTGCTCCCGCAGAGCTATCAGATCTAAACTGTCTTGTTGCTAGGAGACAATTGGAATGCGAGGCGGGCTTCCCAGGCATCCATCCGCGAACGGTGCTCTGGAGTCATTCCATATGGGATGTCCTGGAGCTGTCCAACAGGTCTCAATTGGCCCGCAGAAGGAATCCATGAAGGGGGCATCCCACAACTCCCAACGTGGGAAAACCTCAATGGCCTCGAGTTTCCGCTCCCTTCATGAAGCGGCCGTCATGCTCAGAAACTCCAACCTGAGCCAACGTCTGATCCTCGCCCTGACTTCAGATGCATGAGATATTGGTTCAGATCTGCAGGGGGTACCTGCCGTGCCCTCGCCCTGAAACCCAAGTCTAGCTTGTCTTCTCAGACTTCCGTCCTCACACTCCTGGCCCCGAAGCCCTCAAGTTTGGCAATTCCGGACCCACAATGCAGCACTCTGCCTGCCCTCTAGAAAAAGAATTATTGCCTCATGAGCTGCCCAGGCACCTTAAATGAGGGTAAACCTACACAGCACTCGACTTTACCCAAATTATATAGTCTAACCTGGGCACTAATGCACTGTCGAACACAACCTGAGCCTGGACCTCCTGACCAACACCCAGAAAGCTGACCGCACACTGAGCACATAAAACCCGCCATGGCCTTAGGTCATCATCTCATCCCTACCTCAGTTTTCAGGCTTCAGAACCGAGACCTTATCTCCAATCACTTCCCAGGGGTGAGTGTGATGCAGAAATCAGAACTCCTCCTTACCCATGGCAAGAACCTTGTGGTTGGCACGATGTCCAATGTTCAGTGTAGGAGAAACCAGCATTCACCCTGAGGCCCCGCCCATTCTTGAGTGCGACGTGGGCATACACACGCATTGTGACCCTCAGCATGAGTCCTGTCCTCTAGTAAGTCCTCTCAGTTGCTCGACCATTAGATGTCATAATGGGTTTGACATGTCCCTAGGCCCCAATTTTTAACCAAATTTCTGATGGTCCAGTCGCCCCTCCCCAGGGCTCTACTCTGGAATCCCTCATTTGGTGGGACACCTGAGGTTAAAAAAGAAAAAAACAAGAATAAAAAAAAAAACGGACTTCTTCCCGCCCACAGAATGACCCCAAACTCTTTGGACGGGGCCAAACCACCAGAGAGTAAGACTCGTCTATTTCCCATGAAGTCACCCAGAAATTCAACGACCATGAGTGACACGATATCCAGAGACAAAAACTTGAGCAGGAGCCTCACACTAGCCCTTCTTTCAAATCCCGAAGAGTTCTCCTCATGGTCTGTAGATCAGTCCTGCCATACCTATGACCCGAAACATAAGCCGAGTTTGTGTTTTCTGACAACTGTCCAAACAGCCCTGGCCTACACAACCTACAGGCTCAGGCCCCTGGAGCCAAACCTGAGGACAGTACTGGCCCTCTCCAAGGGAATTGTGTGTGCCCATTCCAATGGCCACAACCCTTCTAATAGGATAAACCTCCAAAGTCCCTGATCCATCTCAATAGTGGTGGCTTCCCAGGAAAAACAGGGGCAATCTGAGCCCAACTGAGCACCTACCTGCACTCAGACGCATAGACAGATGTCCACAGAGGTAAAAAGGAAAGAACAGGCCCCTAGGCACTAATCAGATCCATTGCTTTGGTTTACAGGCATCTCTCCTCAGAGGCCTGGATTTCAAAAGCAGCATATAGCTGTTTCTTGACTCACCCATCAGAAAACATCTCATCTACACATGGGAAACTTGCACGTTGGAGCTGTGTCAAAGCCTCTGTTTTGGAGAACCCTTTAGGGCCCCAGTGCCACCGCTTCATTCCAAGGTCTCCATAGACACAAAAGCACATTAGGACCCATCCCCAGGGGTGTCCATTTCAACTCAGCGTCCTCGGTTGCTCGCCACAGATCCAGGAGATCTAACCTGTCTTGTTGCTAGGAGACAATTGGAATGCGAGGTGGGCTACCCAGCCATCCATCCTTAGAACCCTGCTCAGAATCATTGGCCTGGAGCCAAACAACAGGTCTCAAATGTCCTGCAGAAAACTCTCTGCAGTTTGGAGCTTCTCACAACTCCCATCGTGGGAAAACCCCCATGGCCTCGTGATGCCCCCGCCCATTCATGAAGGGGCCATCAGGGACAGAAACTCCAACCTGAGCGATCGTCTGATCCTCGCCCTGAATTCAGATGCACGAGATCTCGATTCAGGTCTGTAGATTGTGCGTGCCATGGCCTCACCCAGAAACCTAAGCCTAGCTTGTGTTCTCAGACTTTTGTCGTCTGACTACTGGCCCACAAGCCCTCCAGTTTGGCAATCCAGAACTACAATGCAGCACTCTGCCGGCCCTCCAGAAGAAAAACATTGTCCTCTGGTGCTACCCAGTAATCCCAAATGAGGATCAACCTGCACCGACCTTGGCTGTACCCCAAATACATAGGCTGACCAGGGCACTAATGCCCTTTCTGACACAGCCTGAGCCTGGACCCCCTGGCCCCTCCCAGACAGCTGGCCGCACACTGAGCACATCGAGCCGCCATGTCCTTAGGTCGTCATCTCTTCCCAACATCAGTTTTCAGGTTTCAGAACCTAGACCTTATCTCCAATCACTGCCCAGGGTTGAAGGTGATGCAGAAATCAGAACTCCTTCCCCATGGCAAGAAACCTTGTGGTTGGCATGTTGTCCAACGTTCAGTGTAGTTGAAACCAGTGTGGCCCATGAGGCCCCGCCCATGCTCGCGGGCCACATTGGTCACAAACACACATTGTGACGCTCAGGCTGAGCCCAGTCCTCAAGTAAGGCCACTCAGTGGCTGGATGAAGAGATATCATATTGGGCTTGCCATGCCCCTAGGCCCCAATTTTTAACCATAGTTCGGGTTGTCCCTTCAGTCTTCCCCACGGCTTGGCTTTGGAATTCCTCTTTTGGTGGGACACCTGAGGTAACAAAATTGAAATGAGTCCTCCCATCCCACAGATTAACGAAAAGCAATTGGGAATCGGGCCAAATCCTCAGAGAGGAAGATTCGTCTATGGTCCATGAGGCGTCCCTGACATTCCACGGCCATCGCTGATACAAAATCCAGAGACAAAAGCCTGAGCAAGAGCCTCAGACTCACACATTCTTCATATCCTGAAGAGTTCTTCTCATGGTTTGTAGATCGGGCCTGCCATACCTACGTCCCCAAACCTAAGCTGAGTTTGTGTTTTCAGACTTCTGTCCTCAAAGTCTTGGGCCACACACCCTCCAGGCTGGGCCCCTGGAGCCACACATTAGGACTGTGCCTACCAATCCATGGGAATTCTGCCCATTCCATGGTCCAAAATCGGACAAATTAGGAGAAATCTTTAAAGTCCCTGAGGCCATCCCAATAGTGTAGGTCGCCCGGAACAAACATGGGCTGTGTGACAACAGCTGATAATCGACCTCCACTCATACCATAGATGGATGTCCCCAGAGAAGAAGATTGAACCAGACAGGACCCTAGGCCATAATAGGATCCATTGCTTTGGGTTACAGGCATGTGTCCTCAAAAGCCTGATTCCAATACGAGCATAGGGGTTTTCCTGAGGCACCCATCAGAACTCATCTCGTCTCCACAAGGAAACCTGTGCATGGGAGCCATGTCCAAAGCTTAGGAGAGTACTTCAGGGTCCCGGTGCCACCGCCCCATTCCAAGGCCCTCATGGACACAAAAACACATTAGGACCCATCCTCAGGAAAGTCCATTTCAACTCAGCCACCCCGGTTGCTCCCGCAGAGCTATCAGATCTAAACTGTCTTGTTGCTAGGAGACAATTGGAATGCGAGGCGGGCTTCCCAGGCATCCATCCGCGAACGGTGCTCTGGAGTCATTCCATATGGGATGTCCTGGAGCTGTCCAACAGGTCTCAATTGGCCCGCAGAAGGAATCCATGAAGGGGGCATCCCACAACTCCCAACGTGGGAAAACCTCAATGGCCTCGAGTTTCCGCTCCCTTCATGAAGCGGCCGTCATGCTCAGAAACTCCAACCTGAGCCAACGTCTGATCCTCGCCCTGACTTCAGATGCATGAGATATTGGTTCAGATCTGCAGGGGGTACCTGCCGTGCCCTCGCCCTGAAACCCAAGTCTAGCTTGTCTTCTCAGACTTCCGTCCTCACACTCCTGGCCCCGAAGCCCTCAAGTTTGGCAATTCCGGACCCACAATGCAGCACTCTGCCTGCCCTCTAGAAAAAGAATTATTGCCTCATGAGCTGCCCAGGCACCTTAAATGAGGGTAAACCTACACAGCACTCGACTTTACCCAAATTATATAGTCTAACCTGGGCACTAATGCACTGTCGAACACAACCTGAGCCTGGACCTCCTGACCAACACCCAGAAAGCTGACCGCACACTGAGCACATAAAACCCGCCATGGCCTTAGGTCATCATCTCATCCCTACCTCAGTTTTCAGGCTTCAGAACCGAGACCTTATCTCCAATCACTTCCCAGGGGTGAGTGTGATGCAGAAATCAGAACTCCTCCTTACCCATGGCAAGAACCTTGTGGTTGGCACGATGTCCAATGTTCAGTGTAGGAGAAACCAGCATTCACCCTGAGGCCCCGCCCATTCTTGAGTGCGACGTGGGCATACACACGCATTGTGACCCTCAGCATGAGTCCTGTCCTCTAGTAAGTCCTCTCAGTTGCTCGACCATTAGATGTCATAATGGGTTTGACATGTCCCTAGGCCCCAATTTTTAACCAAATTTCTGATGGTCCAGTCGCCCCTCCCCAGGGCTCTACTCTGGAATCCCTCATTTGGTGGGACACCTGAGGTTAAAAAAGAAAAAAACAAGAATAAAAAAAAAAAACGGACTTCTTCCCGCCCACAGAATGACCCCAAACTCTTTGGACGGGGCCAAACCACCAGAGAGTAAGACTCGTCTATTTCCCATGAAGTCACCCAGAAATTCAACGACCATGAGTGACACGATATCCAGAGACAAAAACTTGAGCAGGAGCCTCACACTAGCCCTTCTTTCAAATCCCGAAGAGTTCTCCTCATGGTCTGTAGATCAGTCCTGCCATACCTATGACCCGAAACATAAGCCGAGTTTGTGTTTTCTGACAACTGTCCAAACAGCCCTGGCCTACACAACCTACAGGCTCAGGCCCCTGGAGCCAAACCTGAGGACAGTACTGGCCCTCTCCAAGGGAATTGTGTGTGCCCATTCCAATGGCCACAACCCTTCTAATAGGATAAACCTCCAAAGTCCCTGATCCATCTCAATAGTGGTGGCTTCCCAGGAAAAACAGGGGCAATCTGAGCCCAACTGAGCACCTACCTGCACTCAGACGCATAGACAGATGTCCACAGAGGTAAAAAGGAAAGAACAGGCCCCTAGGCACTAATCAGATCCATTGCTTTGGTTTACAGGCATCTCTCCTCAGAGGCCTGGATTTCAAAAGCAGCATATAGCTGTTTCTTGACTCACCCATCAGAAAACATCTCATCTACACATGGGAAACTTGCACGTTGGAGCTGTGTCAAAGCCTCTGTTTTGGAGAACCCTTTAGGGCCCCAGTGCCACCGCTTCATTCCAAGGTCTCCATAGACACAAAAGCACATTAGGACCCATCCCCAGGGGTGTCCATTTCAACTCAGCGTCCTCGGTTGCTCGCCACAGATCCAGGAGATCTAACCTGTCTTGTTGCTAGGAGACAATTGGAATGCGAGGTGGGCTACCCAGCCATCCATCCTTAGAACCCTGCTCAGAATCATTGGCCTGGAGCCAAACAACAGGTCTCAAATGTCCTGCAGAAAACTCTCTGCAGTTTGGAGCTTCTCACAACTCCCATCGTGGGAAAACCCCCATGGCCTCGTGATGCCCCCGCCCATTCATGAAGGGGCCATCAGGGACAGAAACTCCAACCTGAGCGATCGTCTGATCCTCGCCCTGAATTCAGATGCACGAGATCTCGATTCAGGTCTGTAGATTGTGCGTGCCATGGCCTCACCCAGAAACCTAAGCCTAGCTTGTGTTCTCAGACTTTTGTCGTCAGACTACTGGCCCACAAGCCCTCCAGTTTGGCAATCCAGAACTACAATGCAGCACTCTGCCGGCCCTCCAGAAGAAAAACATTGTCCTCTGGTGCTACCCAGTAATCCCAAATGAGGATCAACCTGCACCGACCTTGGCTGTACCCCAAATACATAGGCTGACCAGGGCACTAATGCCCTTTCTGACACAGCCTGAGCCTGGACCCCCTGGCCCCTCCCAGACAGCTGGCCGCACACTGAGCACATCGAGCCGCCATGTCCTTAGGTCGTCATCTCTTCCCAACATCAGTTTTCAGGTTTCAGAACCTAGACCTTATCTCCAATCACTGCCCAGGGTTGAAGGTGATGCAGAAATCAGAACTCCTTCCCCATGGCAAGAAACCTTGTGGTTGGCATGTTGTCCAACGTTCAGTGTAGTTGAAACCAGTGTGGCCCATGAGGCCCCGCCCATGCTCGCGGGCCACATTGGTCACAAACACACATTGTGACGCTCAGGCTGAGCCCAGTCCTCAAGTAAGGCCACTCAGTGGCTGGATGAAGAGATATCATATTGGGCTTGCCATGCCCCTAGGCCCCAATTTTTAACCATAGTTCGGGTTGTCCCTTCAGTCTTCCCCACGGCTTGGCTTTGGAATTCCTCTTTTGGTGGGACACCTGAGGTAACAAAATTGAAATGAGTCCTCCCATCCCACAGATTAACGAAAAGCAATTGGGAATCGGGCCAAATCCTCAGAGAGGAAGATTCGTCTATGGTCCATGAGGCGTCCCTGACATTCCACGGCCATCGCTGATACAAAATCCAGAGACAAAAGCCTGAGCAAGAGCCTCAGACTCACACATTCTTCATATCCTGAAGAGTTCTTCTCATGGTTTGTAGATCGGGCCTGCCATACCTACGTCCCCAAACCTAAGCTGAGTTTGTGTTTTCAGACTTCTGTCCTCAAAGTCTTGGGCCACACACCCTCCAGGCTGGGCCCCTGGAGCCACACATTAGGACTGTGCCTACCAATCCATGGGAATTCTGCCCATTCCATGGTCCAAAATCGGACAAATTAGGAGAAATCTTTAAAGTCCCTGAGGCCATCCCAATAGTGTAGGTCGCCCGGAACAAACATGGGCTGTGTGACAACAGCTGATAATCGACCTCCACTCATACCATAGATGGATGTCCCCAGAGAAGAAGATTGAACCAGACAGGACCCTAGGCCATAATAGGATCCATTGCTTTGGGTTACAGGCATGTGTCCTCAAAAGCCTGATTCCAATACGAGCATAGGGGTTTTCCTGAGGCACCCATCAGAACTCATCTCGTCTCCACAAGGAAACCTGTGCATGGGAGCCATGTCCAAAGCTTAGGAGAGTACTTCAGGGTCCCGGTGCCACCGCCCCATTCCAAGGCCCTCATGGACACAAAAACACATTAGGACCCATCCTCAGGAAAGTCCATTTCAACTCAGCCACCCCGGTTGCTCCCGCAGAGCTATCAGATCTAAACTGTCTTGTTGCTAGGAGACAATTGGAATGCGAGGCGGGCTTCCCAGGCATCCATCCGCGAACGGTGCTCTGGAGTCATTCCATATGGGATGTCCTGGAGCTGTCCAACAGGTCTCAATTGGCCCGCAGAAGGAATCCATGAAGGGGGCATCCCACAACTCCCAACGTGGGAAAACCTCAATGGCCTCGAGTTTCCGCTCCCTTCATGAAGCGGCCGTCATGCTCAGAAACTCCAACCTGAGCCAACGTCTGATCCTCGCCCTGACTTCAGATGCATGAGATATTGGTTCAGATCTGCAGGGGGTACCTGCCGTGCCCTCGCCCTGAAACCCAAGTCTAGCTTGTCTTCTCAGACTTCCGTCCTCACACTCCTGGCCCCGAAGCCCTCAAGTTTGGCAATTCCGGACCCACAATGCAGCACTCTGCCTGCCCTCTAGAAAAAGAATTATTGCCTCATGAGCTGCCCAGGCACCTTAAATGAGGGTAAACCTACACAGCACTCGACTTTACCCAAATTATATAGTCTAACCTGGGCACTAATGCACTGTCGAACACAACCTGAGCCTGGACCTCCTGACCAACACCCAGAAAGCTGACCGCACACTGAGCACATAAAACCCGCCATGGCCTTAGGTCATCATCTCATCCCTACCTCAGTTTTCAGGCTTCAGAACCGAGACCTTATCTCCAATCACTTCCCAGGGGTGAGTGTGATGCAGAAATCAGAACTCCTCCTTACCCATGGCAAGAACCTTGTGGTTGGCACGTTGTCCAATGTTCAGTGTAGGAGAAACCAGCATTCACCCTGAGGCCCCGCCCATTCTTGAGTGCGACGTGGGCATACACACGCATTGTGACCCTCAGCATGAGTCCTGTCCTCTAGTAAGTCCTCTCAGTTGCTCGACCATTAGATGTCATAATGGGTTTGACATGTCCCTAGGCCCCAATTTTTAACCAAATTTCTGATGGTCCAGTCGCCCCTCCCCAGGGCTCTACTCTGGAATCCCTCATTTGGTGGGACACCTGAGGTTAAAAAAGAAAAAAACAAGAATAAAAAAAAAACGTACTTCTTCCCGCCCACAGAATGACCCCAAACTCTTTGGACGGGGCCAAACCACCAGAGAGTAAGACTCGTCTATTTCCCATGAAGTCACCCAGAAATTCAACGACCATGAGTGACATGATATCCAGAGACAAAAACTTGAGCAGGAGCCTCACACTAGCCCTTCTTCTGACATTCCACGGCCATCGCTGATACAAATTCCAGAGACAAATGCCTGAGCAAGCGCCTCAGACTCACTCTATATTCAAATCTTCATGAGTTCTTCTCATGGTTTGTAGGTTGGCCTGCCATACCGAAGTCCCCAAAGAAAGCTGAGTTTGAGTATCGGAATCACAATCAGAACTCTGCCTTCCACATGGCTGTAATGCTTGTTCTTCACATGGAGTCACACCTTCACGTGGGGAACCCTTCATGGCCCCTGATGCCACGCCCAAACATGCGTGCTGCTTGGGCACAAATTCACACTGTGACCCTAGCATGAGCCCCATGACAAAGAAAGGCCTGTCAGGTTCGGGACGAAGATCCTGCATTTAGTCCTTGCCATGCACATAGTCACCCAGGACTAACTAGATGGTGTGTATTCCAGTTGAGGGAACCCACTGCTGTGCTCTAGAGTCCCTCTCCTGGGAGGTCCTTTGTGGCAGAAAACAGTACTCTTCACTTCCCACAGAATGAACCCAAACACTTGGGACCTTGGACAATCCCCCGAGAGGAAGGCTCTTCCTCGGACCCTGAGGCAACCCCTACCCTGACCGGACACTGTGAACGCAACACCCAGAGACAAAAGCCTGAGCGACTGCCTCCCACTTGCCCTCCTTTGATATCCAGAGGATCTCCCCTCACGGACTGGAGATCAGGCCTGCCATTACCTTGGCCCCTACCTGAGCCAAGTTTTCTCTTTCAGACATCAGTCCCCAGAGCCCTGGAAAACACAGCCTCTAGGCTGGGTCCTCTGGAGCCATACCACAGGACTGTGCCTGCTCTCTCCTGGGAAACTGTGTCCATTCCTTTGGCCACACACCTCCAGAATATGAGAAACCTCAAGGCCCCCGAGGTCATCCCACTACTGGGAGCCTCCCTGGACACACAGGGGCATTAGGACACAATCTGAGCAGCTACCTCCACGAAGGCATGCACACAGATGTCAACAGAGATAGAAGATTGAGCCGGACAGGCCCTTAGGCCCTAATCTCAACTCTTGCTTTGGTTTCCAGGTGTCACTCCTCAGAGGCTTTGGTTCGAAGAACAGGATATGGGGCTTTCCTGAGGCACTGAACAGAACTCCTCTCATCTCCACATGGGAAGCTTCCTTGTTGTAGCTGTGCCAAACGCCTCAGTTTGGAAAACCCTGCACAGTCCCCGAGCCACCTCCACATTCCAAGGTCTCCCAGGCCACCAAGCAACAGTAGAACTCATCTTCAGGAGAGTCCATTTCAACTCTCCCCTCTAGGTAGCTCACCCAGGAGCCTGCAGATTGAGCCTGACTTGTCCTGACTAAACAGTGGGAATATGAAGTGACGTTCCCAGGCATCCATGCTTTGACACCTGCTCTCGAGTCTTTCCGTATGGGGCCTCCTGGAACCATCCAATAGGACTCGACTGTCGAGAAGAAGGAAATCTTGAGGTTTGGAGTATTTCACAAATCCCATCGTAGGCAAACCTCCCTGGCTTCATGAAGCCCCCACACCCTTCAGGAAGAGGACATGCTGGACAAAAACTCTAGCCTGATGCACGTCTCATAGTTGACATGACCTCAGTGCAGGAGATCTCGATTCAGCCTCTGCAGAGTGAGCCTGCCGTGCCCTCGGTCCCAAACCTCACGCTAGCTTGTGTTTTCAGACTTCCTTCCTCACACTCCTGGAAAACAAGACCTCCGGACTAGGAACTCCAGAACCAAAACCCAGCCCAGTGTCTGCCCAACGGAAGAAAAACGTTTCCCTGTGGGGCTCTCCAGAAAACCCAGATGAGGATCAACCTGCTCGGGCCTCGACGGTACCCGAACTGGATAGGCTGCTCTGGGCACTCATGCTTTGTCTGACACAGCCTGAAGCCAGACGTCCAGACAGACAAGGAGACAGCTGGCCGCACACCCACACTTCTGACACGCCATGGTCTTATGCCGTCACCTCTTCCTAACCTTGGTTTTCAGATATCTGAACCTAGACATTATATCAATTCTCCACACAGCTGGGTATCGCAAGCACAAAACAGAAGTCCTGCTTCCCCATGGCTGTAAAGCTTGCTCTTGGCATGGAGTAACACCTTCAGGGTGGGAGAAACCTTCATGGCCCCTGATGCCACGCAAAACGTGAGTGCTGATTGGGAACAAATTCACACTGTGACCCTCAGCATGAGCCCCATGTCAAAGAAAGGCCTCTCAGGGCTTGGACAAAGAGCGCGCATATGGGGCTTGCCAAGCCCCTATGCACCCAATCCTCACCACGTTTTGAATTTTCCAGTCGCCATGCCCGTACCTGGGGCTCTGCTCTGGAATCCCTTTCTTGGAGAGACCCATGAGCCAGACAACACGACTCCACCCTTCCACAAAACGACCCCAATCTTGGGAGCTGGGACAAATCCCCAGAGAGGGATACTCGTCCACTGTCCCTGAGGCCACCCCTCAAATCCACGGATATCCCGGACACAACATCCAGAGACAAAAGCCTGTTGGAACGCCTCTCACTCGCTCTTGTTTCAGAGGCCCAGGAGCTCCCTCTCGGGCTGTACCTCCGGCCTGCCATACCCTAGGCGCCACTCATAAGCTGAGTTTGTGTATTCAGACTTCTGTGCCCACAGCCAGGATCCACACACCTCCAGGCTAGGGCCTCTAGGGCCACAGCGAAAGATTGTGCCTGTCCTCTCCAAGGAAAGTGTGCCCAATCCATTGACGACAACCCTACAGGTTAGGGAAAAGCTTCAAGGCCCCTGAGGCCATCAATAGTGTAGGCCCCCCTGGACTAAGAGGGGCTCTCAGACACCAGCGGAGCAACTATCTCCACTTAGACTCTCAGACAGTGTCCCCAGAGACAGAAGGTTGAAATGGACAGGCCCCCAGGCCCTAATCTGAACCTTAGCTTTGGTTTCCATGTTTCCGTTCTCAGAGGACTGTTTTCGTAGACCAGCACATGGGGCTTTTCTGAGGCACCAAAACAAACCTCTCTCATCACCACATGGGCAGCTTTCTTACTGGGATGTATCAAACACTTCAGGTAGGAGAGTTCCGCAGGGCCACTGAACAACCAGCACATTCCAAGGTCTCCATGGACCCAAACGCACATTATGACGCATCCTCAGGAGAGGCCATTTCAACTCAGCCCGCTGGGTCGCGTGTTCCAGAGGCAGCAGATCAAACATATCTTGTCGCTAATAGCCAATGGGAATGCGAGGCATGCTGTACAGGGTTCCATCCTTCGAACCCTGCTCTCCAGTCCTTCCATATGGTATGTCCTGGAGCCATGCAACAGGACTCGAATGTCCCGCAGAAGGAAACCTTGTGGTTTGGGGCAACCTCCAAACTCAGCGTGGGAAAACTTCCTTGGCCTCATGAGGCCCCCACTTCATGAAGGTGCCATCATGGACACATACTGCAGCCTCAGCCAACGTCTGATCCTCAGCCTGACTTCAGATGCAGGAGATTTTGATTCAGCCTCTGCAGAGTGGGCCTGCTCTGCCCTTGGCTCCAATCCTCACACTAGCTTGTGTTTTCAGACTTCCGTCCTCACACTCCTGGCCCACAAACCCTCCCTACTGGGAATTCTGGGGCCACAATGAAGCACTGTGCCTGCCTCCCAGGAGAAAAACATTGTCTATGGCGCTGCCCAGAAACCCCAAATGAGGATCAAACTGCTTGGCCCTTGGCAACACCCCAATTGCATAGGCTACCTTAAACAGTGATGCTCTGTCGCAAATAGCCTGAGCCCAGACCTTCCAACAGACACCGACACAGCTGGCTGCACACCCAGCACATTGGACCCGCCACTGCCTTAGGCCACCATCCATTCCCAACCTGGGTTTTCAGTCATCGGAACCTAGACCTTATCTCCAATCCCTGCACAGGGGGGAACCTGATGCACATTCAGAACCGCTCCTTCCCCATGGCAAGAAACCTTGCTGCTGGCAGTGAGTCCAACCTCCAGTGTAGGAGAAAACGGCATGGCCCATGAGGCCACGCCCAAGCGTGAGGGCCGCCTTGGGCACAAACACACATTGTGACCCTCAGCGTGAGTACCTTATTCAAGTAGCGCCTCTCAGTGACTGGACCAAGAGCCCGCATAGTTAGCCCACCAGGACTAACTAGATGGTGTGTATTCCAGTTGAGGGAACCCACTGCTGTGCTCTAGAGTCCCTCTTTTGGGGGGTCCCCTGTGGCAGAAAACAGTACTCTTCATTCAAACAGAATGAACACAAACACTTGGGAGCTTGGACAATCCCCCGAGAGGAAGGCTCTTCCTCGGCCTCTGAGACAACCCCTACCCTGACCGGACACTGTAAACGCAACACCCAGAGACAAAAGCCTGAGTGACTGCCTCCCTCTTGCCCTCCTTTGACTTCCAGAGGATCTCCCCTCACGGACTAGAGATCAGGCCTGCCATTACATTGGCCCCTAGCTGAGCCAAGTTTGCTTTTTCAGACATCTGTCCCCACAGTTCTGGCAAACACAGCCTCTAGGCTGGGTCCTCTGGAGCCATACCACAGGACCGTGCCTGCTCTCTCCTGGGAAACTGTGTCCATTCCTTTGGCCACACACCTCCAGAATATGAGAAACCTCAAGGCCTCCGAGGACATCCCACTACTGGGAGCCTCACTGGACTCACAGGGGCATTCGGACACAAGCTGAGCAGCTACATCCATGAATGCATGCACACAGATGTCAACAGAGATAGAAGGTTGAGCCGGACAGGCCTTTAGGCCGTAGTCTCAACTCTTGCTTTGGTTTCCAGGTGTCACTCCTCAGAGGCTTTGGTTCGAAGAACAGGGTATGGGGCTTTCCTGAGGCACGGAACAGAACTCCTCTCGTCTCCACATGGGAAGTTTCCTTGTTGGAGCCGTGTCAAACACCTCATGTTGGAGAATCCTGCAGAGTCCCTGAGCCACCTCCATATTCCAAGGTCTCCCAGGCCACCAAGCCACAGTAGGACTCATCTTCAGGAGAGTCCATTTCAACTCTCCCCTCTGGGTAGCTCACCCAGGATCCCGCAGATTAAGCCTGCCTTGTCCTGACTAAAGAGTGTGAATATGAGGTGGCGTTCCCAGGCATCCATGCTTAGACACCTGCTCTCGAGTCTTTCCATATGGGGCCTCTTGGAACCATCCAATAGGACTCGACTGTCGAGAAGAAGGAAATCTTGAGGTTTGGAGTATTTCACAAATCCCATCGTAGGCAAACCTCCCTGGCTTCATGAAGCCCCCACACCCTTCAGGAAGAGGACATGCTGGACAAAAACTCTAGCCTGAGGCACGTCTCATAGTTGACATGACCTCAGTGCAGGAGATCTCGATTCAGCCTCTGCAGAGTGAGCCTGCCGTGCCCTCGGCTCCAAACCTCACGCTAGCTTGTGTTTTCAGACTTCCTTCCTCACACTCCTGGAAAACAAGACCTCCGGACTAGGAACTCCAGAACCAAAACCCAGCCCAGTGTCTGCCCAACGGAAGAAAAACGTTTCCCTGTGGGGCTCTCCAGAAAACCCAGATGAGGATCAACCTGCTCGGGCCTCGACGGTACCCGAACTGTATAGGCTGCTCTGGGCACTCATGCTTTGTCTGACACAGCCTGAAGCCAGACGTCCAGACAGACAAGGAGACAGCTGGCCGCACACCCACACTTCGGACACGCCATGGTCTTATGCCGTCACCTCTTCCTAACCTTGGTTTTCAGATATCTGAACCTAGACATTATATCAATTCTCCACACAGCTGGGTATCGCAAGCACAAAACAGAAGTCCTGCTTCCCCATGGCTGTAAAGCTTGCTCTTGGCATGGAGTAACACCTTCAGGGTGGGAGAAACCTTCATGGCCCCTGATGCCACGCAAAACGTGAGTGCTGATTGGGAACAAATTCACACTGTGACCCTCAGCATGAGCCCCATGTCAAAGAAAGGCCTCTCAGGGCTTGGACAAAGAGCGCGCATATGGGGCTTGCCAAGCCCCTATGCACCCAATCCTCACCACGTTTTGAATTTTCCAGTCGCCATGCCCGTACCTGGGGCTCTGCTCTGGAATCCCTTTCTTGGAGAGACCCATGAGCCAGACAACACGACTCCACCCTTCCACAAAACGACCCCAATCTTGGGAGCTGGGACAAATCCCCAGAGAGGGATACTCGTCCACTGTCCCTGAGGCCACCCCTCAAATCCACGGATATCCCGGACACAACATCCAGAGACAAAAGCCTGTTGGAACGCCTCTCACTCGCTCTTGTTTCAGAGGCCCAGGAGCTCCCTCTCGGGCTGTACCTCCGGCCTGCCATACCCTAGGCGCCACTCATAAGCTGAGTTTGTGTATTCAGACTTCTGTGCCCACAGCCAGGATCCACACACCTCCAGGCTAGGGCCTCTAGGGCCACAGCGAAAGATTGTGCCTGTCCTCTCCAAGGAAAGTGTGCCCAATCCATTGACGACAACCCTACAGGTTAGGGAAAAGCTTCAAGGCCCCTGAGGCCATCAATAGTGTAGGCCCCCCTGGACTAAGAGGGGCTCTCAGACACCAGCGGAGCAACTATCTCCACTTAGACTCTCAGACAGTGTCCCCAGAGACAGAAGGTTGAAATGGACAGGCCCCCAGGCCCTAATCTGAACCTTAGCTTTGGTTTCCATGTTTCCGTTCTCAGAGGACTGTTTTCGTAGACCAGCACATGGGGCTTTTCTGAGGCACCAAAACAAACCTCTCTCATCACCACATGGGCAGCTTTCTTACTGGGATGTATCAAACACTTCAGGTAGGAGAGTTCCGCAGGGCCACTGAACAACCAGCACATTCCAAGGTCTCCATGGACCCAAACGCACATTATGACGCATCCTCAGGAGAGGCCATTTCAACTCAGCCCGCTGGGTCGCGTGTTCCAGAGGCAGCAGATCAAACATATCTTGTCGCTAATAGCCAATGGGAATGCGAGGCATGCTGTACAGGGTTCCATCCTTCGAACCCTGCTCTCCAGTCCTTCCATATGGTATGTCCTGGAGCCATGCAACAGGACTCGAATGTCCCGCAGAAGGAAACCTTGTGGTTTGGGGCAACCTCCAAACTCAGCGTGGGAAAACTTCCTTGGCCTCATGAGGCCCCCACTTCATGAAGGTGCCATCATGGACACATACTGCAGCCTCAGCCAACGTCTGATCCTCAGCCTGACTTCAGATGCAGGAGATTTTGATTCAGCCTCTGCAGAGTGGGCCTGCTCTGCCCTTGGCTCCAATCCTCACACAAGCTTGTGTTTTCAGACTTCCGTCCTCACACTCCTGGCCCACAAACCCTCCCTACTGGGAATTCTGGGGCCACAATGAAGCACTGTGCCTGCCTCCCAGGAGAAAAACATTGTCTATGGCGCTGCCCAGAAACCCCAAATGAGGATCAAACTGCTTGGCCCTTGGCAACACCCCAATTGCATAGGCTACCTTAAACAGTGATGCTCTGTCGCAAATAGCCTGAGCCCAGACCTTCCAACAGACACCGACACAGCTGGCTGCACACCCAGCACATTGGACCCGCCACTGCCTTAGGCCACCATCCATTCCCAACCTGGGTTTTCAGTCATCGAACCTAGACCTTATCTCCAATCCCTGCACAGGGGGGAACCTGATGCACATTCAGAACCGCTCCTTCCCCATGGCAAGAAACCTTGCTGCTGGCAGTGAGTCCAACCTCCAGTGTAGGAGAAAACGGCATGGCCCATGAGGCCACGCCCAAGCGTGAGGGCCGCCTTGGGCACAAACACACATTGTGACCCTCAGCGTGAGTACCTTATTCAAGTAGCGCCTCTCAGTGACTGGACCAAGAGCCCGCATAGTTAGCCCACCAGGACTAACTAGATGGTGTGTATTCCAGTTGAGGGAACCCACTGCTGTGCTCTAGAGTCCCTCTTTTGGGGGGTCCCCTGTGGCAGAAAACAGTACTCTTCATTCAAACAGAATGAACACAAACACTTGGGAGCTTGGACAATCCCCCGAGAGGAAGGCTCTTCCTCGGCCTCTGAGACAACCCCTACCCTGACCGGACACTGTAAACGCAACACCCAGAGACAAAATCCTGAGTGACTGCCTCCCTCTTGCCCTCCTTTGACTTCCAGAGGATCTCCCCTCACGGACTAGAGATCAGGCCTGCCATTACATTGGCCCCTAGCTGAGCCAAGTTTGCTTTTTCAGACATCTGTCCCCACAGTTCTGGCAAACACAGCCTCTAGGCTGGGTCCTCTGGAGCCATAACACAGGACCGTGCCTGCTCTCTCCTGGGAAACTGTGTCCATTCCTTTGGCCACACACCTCCAGAATATGAGAAACCTCAAGGCCTCCGAGGACATCCCACTACTGGGAGCCTCACTGGACTCACAGGGGCATTCGGACACAAGCTGAGCAGCTACATCCATGAATGCATGCACACAGATGTCAACAGAGATAGAAGGTTGAGCCGGACAGGCCTTTAGGCCGTAGTCTCAACTCTTGCTTTGGTTTCCAGGTGTCACTCCTCAGAGGCTTTGGTTCGAAGAACAGGGTATGGGGCTTTCCTGAGGCACGGAACAGAACTCCTCTCGTCTCCACATGGGAAGTTTCCTTGTTGGAGCCGTGTCAAACACCTCATGTTGGAGAATCCTGCAGAGTCCCTGAGCCACCTCCACATTCCAAGGTCTCCCAGGCCACCAAGCCACAGTAGGACTCATCTTCAGGAGAGTCCATTTCAACTCTCCCCTCTGGGTAGCTCACCCAGGAGCCCGCAGATTAAGCCTGCCTTGTCCTGACTAAAGAGTGGGAATATGAGGTGGCGTTCCCAGGCATCCATGCTTAGACACCTGCTCTCGAGTCTTTCCATATGGGGCCTCTTGGAACCATCCAATAGGACTCGACTGTCGTGCAGAAGGTAACCTTCAGTTTTGGAGCAGTTCACAAATCCCATCGTAGGCAAAACTTTCTGGCCTCATGAAGCCCCCACACCCTTCAGGAAGAGGCCATGCTGGACAAGAACTCTAGCCTGAGGCACGTCTCATAGTTGACATGACCTCAGTGCAGGAGATCTCGATTCAGCCTCTGCAGAGTGGGCCTGCCGTGCCCTCGGTCCCAAACCTCACGCTAGCTTGTGTTTTCAGACTTCCTTCCTCCCACTCCTGGCAAACAAGCCCTCTGGACTAGGAACTCCGGAACCAAAACCCAGCCCAGTGTCTGCCCAACGGAAGAAAAACGTTTCCCTGTGGGGCTCTCCAGAAAACCCAATGAGGATCAACCTGCTCGGTCCTCGATGGTACCCGAACTGGATAGGCTGCTCTGGGCACTCATGCTCTGCCTGACACAGCCTGAAGCCAGACGTCCAGACAGACAAGGAGACAGCTGGCCGCACACCCAGCACTTCGGACACGCCATGGTCTTATGCCGTCACCTCATCCTAACCTTGGTTTTCAGATATCTGAACCTAGACATTATATCAATTCTCCACACAGCTGGGTATAGCAAGCACAAAACAGAACTCCTCCTTCCCCATGGCTGTCAAGCTTGCTCTTGGCATGGAGTCACAACTTCAGGGTGGGAGAAACCTTCATGGCCCCTGAAGCCACGCCCAAACTTGAGTGCTGCTTGGGCACAAATTCACACTGTGACCCTCAGCATGAGCCCCATGTCAAAGAAAGACCTGTCAGGCCCTGGATCAAGAGCCCTCATATGGGGCTTGCCAAGCCCCTATGCACCCAATCCTCACCACGGTTTGAATTTTCCAGTCGCCCCGCCCATACCTGGAGCTCTGCTCTGGAATCCCTTTCTTGGAGAGACCCATGAGTCAGACAACACGACTCCACCCTTCCCACAAAATGACCCCAAACTCTTGGGAGCTGGGACAAATCCCCAGAGAGGGATACTCGTCCACAGTACCTAAGGCCACCGCTCCAATCCACGGCTATCCCGGACACAACATCCAGAGACAAAAGCCTGAAGGAACGCCTCCCACTCGCCCTTGTTTCAGAGGCCCAGGAGCTCCCTCTCGGGCTGTACATCCGGCCGGCCATACCCTAGGCGCCACTCATAAGCTGAGTTTGTGTATTCAGACTTCTGTGCCCACAGCCTGGACACACACAACATCCAGGCTAGGGCCTCTGGACCAAACAGCGAAAGATTGTGCCTGCCCTCTCCAAGGAAAGTGTGCCCAATCCATTGACCACAACCCTACAGGTTAGGGAAAAGCTCCAAGGTCCCTGAGGCCATCAATAGTATAGGCCACCCTGGACTAAGAGGGGTTCTCTGACACCAGCGGAGCAACTATCTCCTCTTAGACTCTCAGACAGTGTCCCCAGAGACAGAAGGTTGAAATGGACAGGCCCCCAGGCCCTAATCTGAACCTTAGCTTTGGTTTCCATGTTTCTGTTCTCAGAGGACTGTTTTCGTAGACCAGCACATGGGGCTTTTCTGAGGCACCAAACCAAACATCTCTCATCTCCACATGGGCAGCCTTCTTACTGGGATGTATCAAACACTTCAGGTAGGAGAGTTCCGCAGGGCCACTGAACAACCAGCACATTCCAAGGTCTCCATGGACCCAAACGCACATTATGACGCATCCTCAGGAGAGGCCATTTCAACTCAGCCCGCTGGGTCGCGTGTTCCAGAGGCAGCAGATCAAACATATCTTGTCGCTTATAGCCAAAGGGAATGCGAGGCATGCAGTACAGGGATCCATCCTTCGAACCCTGCTCTCCAGTCCTTCCATATGATATGTCCTGGAGCCATGCAACAGGACTCGAATGTCCCGCAGAAGGAAACCTTGT
Organism: Mustela nivalis; assembly: GCF_964662115.1. Lineage (NCBI taxonomy): Eukaryota > Metazoa > Chordata > Mammalia > Carnivora > Mustelidae > Mustela > Mustela nivalis. The sequence continues at coordinate 155,374 of NW_028136178.1, forward strand.
GGTTTGAGGCAACCTCCAAACTCAGCGTGGGAAAACTTCCTTGGCCTCATGAGGCCCCCAATTCATGAAGGTGCCATCATGGACACATACTGCAGCCTCAGCCAACGTCTGATCCTCAGCCTGACTTCAGATGCAGGAGATTTTGATTCAGTCTCTGCAGAGTGGGCCTGCTCTGCCCTTGGCTCCAATCCTCACACTAGCTTGTGTTTTCAGACTTCCGTCCTCACACTCCTGGCCACAAACCCTTCCTACTGGGAATTCTGGGGCCACAATGAAGCACTGTGCCTGCCTCCCAGGAGAAAAACCTTGTCTATGGCGCTGCCCAGAAACCCCAAATGAGGATCAAACTGCTTGGCCCTCGGCAACACCCCAATTGCATAGGCTACCTTAAACAGTGATGCTCTGTCGCAAATAGCCTGAGCCCAGACCTTCCAACAGACACCGACACAGCTGGCTGCACACCCAGCACATTGGACCCGCCACTGCCTTAGGCCACCATCCATTCCCAACCTGGGTTTTCAGTCATCGGAACCTAGACCTTATCTCCAATCCCTGCACAGGGGGGAACCTGATGCACAAGTCAGAACCCCTCCTTCCCCATGGCAAGAAACCTTGCTGCTGGCAGTGAGTCAAACCTCCAATGTAGGAGAAAACGGCATGGCCCATGAGGTCACGCCCAAGCGTGAGGGCCGCCTTGGGCACAAACACACATTGTGACCCTCAGCGTGAGTACCTTATTCAAGTAACGCCTCTCATTGACTGGACCAAGAGTCCGCATATGTGGCTTGCATTGCCCATAGGCACCCAGGACTAACTAGATGGTGTGTATTCCAGTTGAGGGAACCCACTGCTGTGCTCTAGAGTCCCTCTCCTGGGGTGTCCCCTGTGGCAGAAAACAGTACTCTTCATTCCCACAGAATGAACACAAACACTTGGGAGCTTGGACAATCCCCCGAGAGGAAGGCTCTTCCTCGGCCTCTGAGACAACCCCTACCCTGACCGGACACTGTAAATGCAACACCCAGAGACAAAATCCTGAGTGACTGCCTCCCACTTGCCCTACTTTGATTTCCAGAGGATCTCCCCTCACGGACTAGAGATCAGGCCTTCCATTACATTGGCCCCTAGCTGAGCCAAGTTTGCTTTTTCAGACATCTGTCCCCACAGCCCTGGCAAACACAGCCTCTAGGCTGGGTCCTCTGGAGCCATACCACAGGACCGTGCCTGCTCTCTCCTGGGAAACTGTGTCCATTCCTTTGGCCACACACCTCCAGAATATGAGAAACCTCAAGGCCTCCGAGAACATCCCACTACTGGGAGCCTCACTGGACTCACAGGGGCATTCGGACACAAGCTGAGCAGCTACATCCATGAATGCATGCACACAGATGTCAACAGAGATAGAAGGTTGAGCCGGACAGGCCTTTAGGCCGTAGTCTCAACTCTTGCTTTGGTTTCCAGGTGTCACTCCTCAGAGGCTTTGGTTCGAAGAACAGGGTATGGGGCTTTCCTGAGGCACGGAACAGAACTCCTCTCGTCTCCACATGGGAAGTTTCCTTGTTGGAGCCGTGTCAAACACCTCATGTTGGAGAATCCTGCAGAGTCCCTGAGCCACCTCCACATTCCAAGGTCTCCCAGGCCACCAAGCCACAGTAGGACTCATCTTCAGGAGAGTCCATTTCAACTCTCCCCTCTGGGTAGCTCACCCAGGAGCCCGCAGATTGAGCCTGCCTTGTCCTGACTAAAGAGTGGGAATATGAGGTGGCGTTCCGAGGCATCCATGCTTAGACACCTGCTTTCGAGTCTTTCCATATGGGGCCTCTTGGAACCATCCAATAGGACTCGACTGTCGTGCAGAAGGTAAACTTCAGTTTTGGAGCAGTTCACAAATCCCATCGTAGGCAAAACTTTCTGGCCTCATGAAGCCCCCACACCCTTCAGGAAGAGGCCATGCTGGACAAGAACTCTAGCCTGAGGCACGTCTCATAGTTCACATGACCTCAGTGCAGGAGATCTCGATTCAGCCTCTGCAGAGTGGGCCTGCCGTGCCCTCAGTCCCAAACCTCACGCTAGCTTGTGTTTTCAGACTTCCTTCCTCACACTCCTGGCAAACAAGCCCTCCGGACTAGGAACTCCAGAACCAAAACCCAGCCCAGTGTCTGCCCAACGGAAGAAAAACGTTTCCCTGTGGGGCTCTCCAGAAAACCCAGATGAGGATCAACCTGCTCGGGCCTCGACGGTACCCAAACTGGATAGGCTGCTCTGGGCACTCATGCTCTGCCTGACACAGCCTGAAGCCAGATGTCCAGACAGACAAGGAGACAGCTGGCCGCACACCCAGCACTTCGGACACGCCATGGGCTTATGCCGTCACCTCATCCTAACCTTGGTTTTCAGATATCTGAACCTAGACATTATATCAATTCTCCACACAGCTGGGTATAGCAAGCACAAAACAGAACTCCTCCTTCCCCATGGCTGTCAAGCTTGCTCTTGGCATGGAGTCACACCTTCAGGGTGGGAGAAACCTTCATGGCCCCTGATGCCACGCCCAAACTTGAGTGCTGCTTGGGCACAAATTCACACTGTGACCCTCAGCATGAGCCCCATGTCAAAGAAAGGCCTGTCAGGGCCTGGACCAAGAGCCCACATATGGGGCTTGCCAAGCACCTATGCACCCAATCCTCACCACGGTATGAATTTTCCAGTCGCCCCGCCCATACCTGGAGCTCTGCTCTGGAATCCCTTTCTTGGAGAGACCCATGAGCCAGACAACACGACTCCACCCTTCCCACAAAATGACCCCAAACTCTAGGGAGCTGGGACAAATCCCCAGAGAGGGATACTCGTCCGCAGTACCTGAGGCCACCGCTCCAATCCACGGCTATCCCGGACACAACACCCAGAGACAAAAGCCTGAAGGAACGCCTCCCACTCGCCTTGTTTCAGAGACCCAGGAGCTCCCTCTCGGGCTGTACATCCGGCCGGCCATACCCTAGGCGCCACTCATAAGCTGAGTTTGTGTATTCAGACTTCTGTGCCCACAGCCTGGACCCACACAACATCCAGGCTAGGGCCTCTGGACCAAACAGCGAAAGATTGTGCCTGCCCTCTCCAAGGAAAGTGTGCCCAATCCATTGACCACAACCCTACAGGTTAGGGAAAAGCTCCAAGGTCCCTGAGTCCATCAATAGTATAGGCCACCCTGGACTAAGAGGGGCTCTCTGACACCAGCGGAGCAACTATCTCCACTTAGACTCTCAGACAGTGTCCCCAGAGACAGAAGGTTGAAATGGACAGGCCCCCAGGCCCTAATCTGAACCTTAGCTTTGGTTTCCATGTTTCCGTTCTCAGAGGTCTGTTTTCGTAGACCAGCACATGGGGCTTTTCTGAGGCACCAAACCAAACATCTCTCATCTCCACATGGGCAGCTTTCTTACTGGGATGTATCAAACACTTCAGGTAGGAGAGTTCCGCAGGGCCACTGAACAACCAGCACATTCCAAGGTCTCCATGGACCCAAACGCACATTATGACGCTTCCTCAGGAGAGGCCATTTCAACTCAGCCCCCTGGGTCGCGTGTTCCAGAGGCAGCAGATCAAACATATCTTGTCGCTAATAGCCAATGGGAATGCGAGGCATGCTGTACAGGGATCCATCCTTCGAACCCTGCTCTCCAGTCCTTCCATATGGTATGTCCTGGAGCCATGCAACAGGACTCGAATGTCCCGCAGAAGGAAACCTTGTGGTTTGGGGCAACCTCCAAACTCAGCGTGGGAAAACTTCCTTGGCCTCATGAGGCCCCCAATTCATGAAGGTGCCATCATGGACACATACTGCAGCCTCAGCCAACGTCTGATCCTCAGCCTGACTTCAGATGCAGGAGATTTTGATTCAGCATCTGCAGAGTGGGCCTGCTCTGCCCTTGGCTCCAATCCTCACACTAGCTTGTGTTTTCAGACTTCCGTCCTCACACTCCTGGCCCACAAACCCTCCCTACTGGGAATTCTGGGGCCACAATGAAGCACTGTGCCTGCCTCCCAGGAGAAAAACATTGTCTATGGCGCTGCCCAGAAACCCCAAATGAGGATCAAACTGCTTGGCCCTTGGCAACACCCCAATTGCATAGGCTACCTTAAACAGTGATGCTCTGTCGCAAATAGCCTGAGCCCAGACCTTCCAACAGACACCGACACAGCTGGCTGCACACCCAGCACATTGGACCCGCCACTGCCTTAGGCCACCATCCATTCCCAACCTTGGTTTTCAGTCATCGGAACCTAGACCTTATCTCCAATCCCTGCACAGGGGGAACCTGATGCACAAGTCAGAACCCCTCCTTCCCCCTGGCAAGAAACCTTGCTGCTGGCAGTGAGTCAAACCTTCAGCGTAGGAGAAAACGGCATGGCCCATGAGGCCACGCTCAAGCTTGAGGGCCGCCTTGGGCACAAACACACATTGTGACCCTCAGCGTGAGTACCTTATTCAAGTAACGCCTCTCAGTGACTGGACCAAGAGCCCGCATATGTGGCTTGCCATGCCCATAGGCACCCAGGACTAACTAGATGGTGTGTATTCCAGTTGAGGGAACCCACTGCTGTGCTCTAGAGTCCCTCTCCTGGGGGGTCCCCTGTGGCAGAAAACAGTACTCTTCATTCCCACAGAATGAACACAAACACTTGGGAGCTTGGACAATCCCCCGAGAGGAAGGCTCTTCCTCGGCCTCTGAGACAACCCCTACCCTGACCGGACACTGTAAACGCAACACCCAGAGACAAAAGCCTGAGTGACTGCCTCCCACTTGCCCTCCTTTGATTTCCAGAGGATCTCCCCTCACGGACTAGAGATCAGGCCTGCCATTACATTGGCCCCTAGCTGAGCCAAGTTTGCTTTTTCAGACATCTGTCCCCACAGTTCTGGCAAACACAGCCTCTAGGCTGGGTCCTCTGGAGCCATAGCACAGGACCGTGCCTGCTCTCTCCTGGGAAACTGTGTCCATTCCTTTGGCCACACACCTCCAGAATATGAGAAACCTCAAGGCCTCCGAGGACATCCCACTACTGGGAGCCTCACTGGACTCACAGGGGCATTCGGACACAAGCTGAGCAGCTACATCCATGAATGCATGCACACAGATGTCAACAGAGATAGAAGGTTGAGCCGGACAGGCCTTTAGGCCGTAGTCTCAACTCTTGCTTTGGTTTCCAGGTGTCACTCCTCAGAGGCTTTGGTTCGAAGAACAGGGTATGGGGCTTTCCTGAGGCACGGAACAGAACTCCTCTCGTCTCCACATGGGAAGTTTCCTTGTTGGAGCCGTGTCAAACACCTCATGTTGGAGAATCCTGCAGAGTCCCTGAGCCACCTCCACATTCCAAGGTCTCCCAGGCCACCAAGCCACAGTAGGACTCATCTTCAGGAGAGTCCATTTCAACTCTCCCCTCTGGGTAGCTCACCCAGGAGCACGCAGATTGAGCCTGCCTTGTCCTGACTAAAGAGTGGGATTATGAGGTGGCGTTCCCAGGCATCCATTCTTAGACACCTGTTCTCGAGTCTTTCCATAAGGGGCCTATTGGAACCATCCAATAGGACTCGACTGTCGTGCAGAAGGTAACCTTCAGTTTTGGAGCAGTTCACAAATCCCATCATAGGCAAAACTTTCTGGCCTCATGAAGCCCCCACACCCTTCAGGAAGAGGCCATGCAGGACAAGAACTCTAGCCTGAGGCACGTCTCATAGTTGACATGACCTCAGTGCAGGAGATCTCGATTCAGCCTCTGCAGAGTGGGCCTGCCGTGCCCTCGGTCCCAAACCTCACGCTAGCTTGTGTTTTCAGACTTCCTTCCTCACACTCCTGGCAAACAAGCCCTCCGGACTAGGAACTCCAGAACCAAAACCCAGCCCAGTGTCTGCCCAACGGAAGAAAAACGTATCCCTGTGGGGCTCTCAAGAAAACCCAGATGAGGATCAACCTGCTCGGGCCTCGACGGTACCCGAACTGGATAGGATGCTCGGGGCACTCATGCTCTGCCTGACACAGCCTGAAGCCAGACGTCCAGACAGACAAGGAGACAGCTGGCCGCACACCCAGCACTTCGGACACGCCATGGTCTTATGCCGTCACCTCATCCTAACCTTGGTTTTCAGATATCTGAACCTAGACATTATATCAATTCTCCACACAGCTGGGTATAGCAAGCACAAAACAGAACTCCTCCTTCTCCATGGCTGTCAAGCTTGCTCTTGGCATGCAGTCACACCTTCAGGGTGGGAGAAACCTTCATGGCCCCTGATGCCACGCCCAAACTTGAGTGCTGCTTGGGCACAAATTCACACTGTGACCCTCAGCATGAGCCCCATGTCAAAGAAAGGCCTGTCAGGGCCTGGACCAAGAGCCCACATATGGGGCTTGCCAAGCCCCTATGCACCCAATCCTCACCACGGTTTGAATTTTCCACTCGCCCCGCCCGAACCTGGAGCTCTGCTCTGGAATCCCTTTTTTGGAGAGACCCATGGCCCAGACAACACGACTCCACTTTTCCCACAAAATGACCCCAAACTCTTGGGAGCTCGGACAAATCCCCAGAGAGGGATACTCGTCCACAGTGCCTGAGGCCACCGCTCCAATCCACGGCTATCCCGGACACAACATCCAGAGACAAAAGCCTGAAGGAACGCCTCCCACTCGCCCTTGTTTCAGAGACCCAGGAGCTCCCTCTCGGGCTGTACATCCGGCCTGCCATACCCTAGGCGCCACTCATAAGCTGAGTTTGTGTATTCAGACTTCTGTGCCCACAGCCTGGACCCACACAACATCCAGGCTAGGGCCTCTGGACCAAACAGCGAAAGATTGTGCCTGCCCTCTCCAAGGAAAGTGTGCCCAATCCATTGACCAGAACCCTACAGGTTAGGGAAAAGCTCCAAGGTCCCTGAGGCCATCAATAGTATAGGCCACCCTGGACTAAGAGGGGCTCTCTGACACCAGCGGAGCAACTATCTCCACTTAGACTCTCAGACAGTGTCCCCAGAGACAGAAGGTTGAAATGGACAGGCCCCCAGGCCCTAATCTGAACCTTAGCTTTGGTTTCCATGTTTCCGTTCTCAGAGGACTGTTTTCATAGACCAGCACATGGGGCTTTTCTGAGGCACCAAACCAAACATCTCTCATCTCCACATGGGCAGCTTTCTTACTGGGATGTATCAAACACTTCAGTTAGGAGAGTTCCGCAGGGCCACTGAACAACCAGCACATTCCAAGGTCTCCATGGACCCAAACGCACATTATGACGCATCCTCAGGAGAGGCCATTTCAACTCAGCCCGCTGGGTCGCGTGTTCCAGAGGCAGCAGATCAAACATATCTTGTCGCTAATAGCCAATGGGAATGCGAGGCATGCTGTACAGGGTTCCATCCTTCGAACCCTGCTCTCCAGTCCTTCCATATGGTATGTCCTGGAGCCATGCAACAGGACTCGAATGTCCCGCAGAAGGAAACCTTGTGGTTTGGGGCAACCTCCAAACTCAGCGTGGGAAAAATTCCTTGGCCTCATGAGGCCCCCACTTCATGAAGGTGCCATCATGGACACATACTGCAGCCTCAGCCAACGTCTGATCCTCAGCCTGACTTCAGATGCAGGAGATTTTGATTCAGCCTCTGCAGAGTGGGCCTGCTCTGCCCTTGGCTCCAATCCTCACACTAGCTTGTGTTTTCAGACTTCCGTCCTCACACTCCTGGCCCACAAACCCTCCCTACTGGGAATTCTGGGGCCACAATGAAGCACTGTGCCTGCCTCCCAGGAGAAAAACATTGTCTATGGCGCTGCCCAGAAACCCCAAATGAGGATCAAACTGCTTGGCCCTTGGCAACACCCCAATTGCATAGGCTACCTTAAACAGTGATGCTCTGTCGCAAATAGCCTGAGCCCAGACCTTCCAACAGACACCGACACAGCTGGCTGCACACCCAGCACATTGGACCCGCCACTGCCTTAGGCCACCATCCATTCCCAACCTGGGTTTTCAGTCATCGGAACCTAGACCTTATCTCCAATCCCTGCACAGGGGGGAACCTGATGCACATTCAGAACCGCTCCTTCCCCATGGCAAGAAACCTTGCTGCTGGCAGTGAGTCCAACCTCCAGTGTAGGAGAAAACGGCATGGCCCATGAGGCCACGCCCAAGCGTGAGGGCCGCCTTGGGCACAAACACACATTGTGACCCTCAGCGTGAGTACCTTATTCAAGTAGCGCCTCTCAGTGACTGGACCAAGAGCCCGCATAGTTAGCCCACCAGGACTAACTAGATGGTGTGTATTCCAGTTGAGGGAACCCACTGCTGTGCTCTAGAGTCCCTCTTTTGGGGGGTCCCCTGTGGCAGAAAACAGTACTCTTCATTCAAACAGAATGAACACAAACACTTGGGAGCTTGGACAATCCCCCGAGAGGAAGGCTCTTCCTCGGCCTCTGAGACAACCCCTACCCTGACCGGACACTGTAAACGCAACACCCAGAGACAAAATCCTGAGTGACTGCCTCCCTCTTGCCCTCCTTTGACTTCCAGAGGATCTCCCCTCACGGACTAGAGATCAGGCCTGCCATTACATTGGCCCCTAGCTGAGCCAAGTTTGCTTTTTCAGACATCTGTCCCCACAGCCCTGGCAAACACAGCCTCTAGGCTGGGTCCTCTGGAGCCATACCACAGGACCCTGCCTGCTCTCTCCTGGGAAACTGTGTCCATTCCTTTGGCCACACACCTCCAGAATATGAGAAACCTCAAGGCCTCCGAGGACATCCCACTACTGGGAGCCTCACTGGACTCACAGGGGCATTCGGACACAAGCTGAGCAGCTACATCCATGAATGCATGCACACAGATGTCAACAGAGATAGAAGGTTGAGCCGGACAGGCCTTTAGGCCGTAGTCTCAACTCTTGCTTTGGTTTCCAGGTGTCACTCCTCAGAGGCTTTGGTTCGAAGAACAGGGTATGGGGCTTTCCTGAGGCACGGAACAGAACTCCTCTCGTCTCCACATGGGAAGTTTCCTTGTTGGAGCCATGTCAAACACCTCATGTTGGAGAATCCTGCAGAGTCCCTGAGCCACCTCCACATTCCAAGGTCTCCCAGGCCACCAAGCCACAGTAGGACTCATCTTCAGGAGAGTCCATTTCAACTCTCCCCTCTGGGTAGCTCACCCAGGAGCCCGCAGATTAAGCCTGCCTTGTCCTGACTAAAGAGTGGGAATATGAGGTGGCGTTCCCAGGCATCCATGCTTAGACACCTGCTCTCGAGTCTTTCCATATGGGGCCTCTTGGAACCATCCAATAGGACTCGACTGTCGTGCAGAAGGTAACCTTCAGTTTTGGAGCAGTTCACAAATCCCATCGTAGGCAAAACTTTCTGGCCTCATGAAGCCCCCACACCCTTCAGGAAGAGGCCATGCTGGACAAGAACTCTAGCCTGAGGCACGTCTCATAGTTGACATGACCTCAGTGCAGGAGATCTCGATTCAGCCTCTGCAGAGTGGGCCTGCCGTGCCCTCGGTCCCAAACCTCACGCTAGCTTGTGTTTTCAGACTTCCTTCCTCACACTCCTGGCAAACAAGCCCTCCGGACTAGGAACTCCGGAACCAAAACCCAGCCCAGTGTCTGCCCAACGGAAGAAAAACGTTTCCCTGTGGGGCTCTCCAGAAAACCCAATGAGGATCAACCTGCTCGGTCCTCGATGGTACCCGAACTGGATAGGCTGCTCTGGGCACTCATGCTCTGCCTGACACAGCCTGAAGCCAGACGTCCAGACAGACAAGGAGACAGCTGGCCGCACACCCAGCACTTCGGACACGCCATGGTCTTATGCCGTCACCTCATCCTAACCTTGGTTTTCAGATATCTGAACCTAGACATTATATCAATTCTCCACACAGCTGGGTATAGCAAGCACAAAACAGAACTCCTCCTTCCCCATGGCTGTCAAGCTTGCTCTTGGCATGGAGTCACAACTTCAGGGTGGGAGAAACCTTCATGGCCCCTGAAGCCACGCCCAAACTTGAGTGCTGCTTGGGCACAAATTCACACTGTGACCCTCAGCATGAGCCCCATGTCAAAGAAAGACCTGTCAGGCCCTGGATCAAGAGCCCTCATATGGGGCTTGCCAAGCCCCTATGCACCCAATCCTCACCACGGTTTGAATTTTCCAGTCGCCCCGCCCATACCTGGAGCTCTGCTCTGGAATCCCTTTCTTGGAGAGACCCATGAGTCAGACAACACGACTCCACCCTTCCCACAAAATGACCCCAAACTCTTGGGAGCTGGGACAAATCCCCAGAGAGGGATACTCGTCCACAGTACCTAAGGCCACCGCTCCAATCCACGGCTATCCCGGACACAACATCCAGAGACAAAAGCCTGAAGGAACGCCTCCCACTCGCCCTTGTTTCAGAGGCCCAGGAGCTCCCTCTCGGGCTGTACATCCGGCCGGCCATACCCTAGGCGCCACTCATGAGCTGAGTTTGTGTATTCAGACTTCTGTGCCCACAGCCTGGACACACACAACATCCAGGCTAGGGCCTCTGGACCAAACAGCGAAAGATTGTGCCTGCCCTCTCCAAGGAAAGTGTGCCCAATCCATTGACCACAACCCTACAGGTTAGGGAAAAGCTCCAAGGTCCCTGAGGCCATCAATAGTATAGGCCACCCTGGACTAAGAGGGGTTCTCTGACACCAGCGGAGCAACCATCTCCACTTAGACTCTCAGACAGTGTCCCCAGAGACAGAAGGTTGAAATGGACAGGCCCCCAGGCCCTAATCTGAACCTTAGCTTTGGTTTCCATGTTTCTGTTCTCAGAGGACTGTTTTCGTAGACCAGCACATGGGGCTTTTCTGAGGCACCAAACCAAACATCTCTCATCTCCACATGGGCAGCCTTCTTACTGGGATATATCAAACACTTCAGGTAGGAGAGTTCCGCAGGGCCACTGAACAACCAGCACATTCCAAGGTCTCCATGGACCCAAACGCACATTATGACGCATCCTCAGGAGAGGCCATTTCAACTCAGCCCGCTGGGTCGCGTGTTCCAGAGGCAGCAGATCAAACATATCTTGTCGCTAATAGCCAATGGGAATGCGAGGCATGCAGTACAGGGATCCATCCTTCGAACCCTGCTCTCCAGTCCTTCCATATGATATGTCCTGGAGCCATGCAACAGGACTCGAATGTCCCGCAGAAGGAAACCTTGTGGTTTGAGGCAACCTCCAAACTCAGCGTGGGAAAACTTCCTTGGCCTCATGAGGCCCCCAATTCATGAAGGTGCCATCATGGACACATACTGCAGCCTCAGCCAACGTCTGATCCTCAGCCTGACTTCAGATGCAGGAGATTTTGATTCAGCCTCTGCAGAGTGGGCCTGCTCTGCCCTTGGCTCCAATCCTCACACTAGCTTGTGTTTTCAGACTTCCGTCCTCACACTCCTGGCCACAAACCCTTCCTACTGGGAATTCTGGGGCCACAATGAAGCACTGTGCCTGCCTCCCAGGAGAAAAACCTTGTCTATGGCGCTGCCCAGAAACCCCAAATGAGGATCAAACTGCTTGGCCCTCGGCAACACCCCAATTGCATAGGCTACCTTAAACAGTGATGCTCTGTCGCAAATAGCCTGAGCCCTGACCTTCAAACAGACTCCGACAGAGCTGGCTGCACACCCAGCACATTGGACCCGCCACTGCCTTAGGTCACCATCCATTCCCAACCTGGGTTTTCAGTCATCGGAACCTAGACCTTATCTCCAATCCCTGCACAGGGGGGAACCTGATGCACAAGTCAGAACCCCTCCTTCCCCATGGCAAGAAACCTTGCTGCTGGCAGTGAGTCAAACCTCCAGTGTAGGAGAAAACGGCATGGCCCATGAGGTCACGCCCAAGCGTGAGGGCCGCCTTGGGCACAAACACACATTGTGACCCTCAGCGTGAGTACCTTATTCAAGTAACGCCTCTCATTGACTGGACCAAGAGTCCGCATATGTGGCTTGCATTGCCCATAGGCACCCAGGACTAACTAGATGGTGTGTATTCCAGTTGAGGGAACCCACTGCTGTGCTCTAGAGTCCCTCTCCTGGGGTGTCCCCTGTGGCAGAAAACAGTACTCTTCATTCCCACAGAATGAACACAAACTCTTGGGAGCTTGGACAATCCCCCGAGAGGAAGGCTCTTCCTCGGCCTCTGAGACAACCCCTACCCTGACCGGACACTGTAAATGCAACACCCAGAGACAAAAGCCTGAGTGACTGCCTCCCACTTGCCCTACTTTGATTTCCAGAGGATCTCCCCTCACGGACTAGAGATCAGGCCTTCCATTACATTGGCCCCTACCTGAGCCAAGTTTGCTTTTTCAGACATCTGTCCCCACAGCCCTGGCAAACACAGCCTCTAGGCTGGGTCCTCTGGAGCCATACCACAGGACCGTGCCTGCTCTCTCCTGGGAAACTGTGTCCATTCCTTTGGCCACACACCTCCAGAATATGAGAAACCTCAAGGCCTCCGAGGACATCCCACTACTGGGAGCCTCACTGGACTCACAGGGGCATTCGGACACAAGCTGAGCAGCTACATCCATGAATGCATGCACACAGATGTCAACAGAGATAGAAGGTTGAGCCGGACAGGCCTTTAGGCCGTAGTCTCAACTCTTGCTTTGGTTTCCAGGTGTCACTCCTCAGAGGCTTTGGTTCGAAGAACAGGGTATGGGGCTTTCCTGAGGCACGGAACAGAACTCCTCTCGTCTCCACATGGGACGTTTCCTTGTTGGAGCCGTGTCAAACACCTCATGTTGGAGAATCCTGCAGAGTCCCTGAGCCACCTCCACATTCCAAGGTCTCCCAGGCCACCAAGCCACAGTAGGACTCATCTTCAGGAGAGTCCATTTCAACTCTCCCCTCTGGGTAGCTCACCCAGGAGCCCGCAGATTGAGCCTGCCTTGTCCTTACTAAAGAGTGGGAATATGAGGTGGCGTCCGAGGCATCCATGCTTAGACACCTGCTTTCGAGTCTTTCCATATGGGGCCTCTTGGAACCATCCAATAGGACTCGACTGTCGTGCAGAAGGTAACCTTCAGTTTTGGAGCAGTTCACAAATCCCATCGTAGGCAAAACTTTCTGGCCTCATGAAGCCCCCACACCCTTCAGGAAGAGGCCATGCTGGACAAGAACTCTAGCCTGAGGCACGTCTCATAGTTGACATGACCTCAGTGCAGGAGATCCCGATTCAGCCTCTGCAGAGTGGGCCTGCCGTGCCCTCGGTCCCAAACCTCACGCTAGCTTGTGTTTTCAGACTTCCTTCCTCACACTCCTGGCAAACAAGCCCTCCGGACTAGGAACTCCAGAACCAAAACCCAGCCCAGTGTCTGCCCAACGGAAGAAAAACGTTTCCCTGTGGGGCTCTCCAGAAAACCCAGATGAGGATCAACCTGCTCGGGCCTCGACGGTACCCGAACTGGATAGGCTGCTCTGGGCACTCATGCTCTGCCTGACACAGCCTGAAGCCAGACGTCCAGACAGACAAGGAGACAGCTGGCCGCACACCCAGCACTTCGGACACGCCATGGGCTTATGCCGTCACCTCATCCTAACCTTGGTTTTCAGATATCTGAACCTAGACATTATATCAATTCTCCACACAGCTGGGTATAGCAAGCACAAAACAGAACTCCTCCTTCCCCATGGCTGTCAAGCTTGCTCTTGGCATGGAGTCACACCTTCAGGGTGGGAGAAACCTTCATGGCCCCTGATGCCACGCCCAAACTTGAGTGCTGCTTGGGCACAAAATCACACTGTGACCCTCAGCATGAGCCCCATGTCAAAGAAAGGCCTGTCAGGGCCTGGACCAAGAGCCCACATATGGGGCTTGCCAAGCACCTATGCACCCAATCCTCACCACGGTATGAATTTTCCAGTCGCCCCGCCCATACCTGGAGCTCTGCTCTGGAATCCCTTTCTTGGAGAGACCCATGAGCCAGACAACACGACTCCACCCTTCCCACAAAATGACCCCAAACTCTAGGGAGCTGGGACAAATCCCCAGAGAGGGATACTCGTCCGCAGTACCTGAGGCCACCGCTCCAATCCACGGCTATCCCGGACACAACACCCAGAGACAAAAGCCTGAAGGAACGCCTCCCACTCGCCTTGTTTCAGAGACCCAGGAGCTCCCTCTCGGGCTGTACATCCGGCCGGCCATACCCTAGGCGCCACTCATAAGCTGAGTTTGTGTATTCAGACTTCTGTGCCCACAGCCTGGACCCACACAACATCCAGGCTAGGGCCTCTGGACCAAACAGCGAAAGATTGTGCCTGCCCTCTCCAAGGAAAGTGTGCCCAATCCATTGACCACAACCCTACAGGTTAGGGAAAAGCTCCAAGGTCCCTGAGTCCATCAATAGTATAGGCCACCCTGGACTAAGAGGGGCTCTCTGACACCAGCGGAGCAACTATCTCCACTTAGACTCTCAGACAGTGTCCCCAGAGACAGAAGGTTGAAATGGACAGGCCCCCAGGCCCTAATCTGAACCTTAGCTTTGGTTTCCATGTTTCCGTTCTCAGAGGTCTGTTTTCGTAGACCAGCACATGGGGCTTTTCTGAGGCACCAAACCAAACATCTCTCATCTCCACATGGGCAGCTTTCTTACTGGGATGTATCAAACACTTCAGTTAGGAGAGTTCCGCAGGGCCACTGAACAACCAGCACATTCCAAGGTCTCCATGGACCCAAACGCACATTATGACGCTTCCTCAGGAGAGGCCATTTCAACTCAGCCCCCTGGGTCGCGTGTTCCAGAGGCAGCAGATCAAACATATCTTGTCGCTAATAGCCAATGGGAATGCGAGGCATGCTGTACAGGGATCCATCCTTCGAACCCTGCTCTCCAGTCCTTCCATATGGTATGTCCTGGAGCCATGCAACAGGACTCGAATGTCCCGCAGAAGGAAACCTTGTGGTTTGGGGCAACCTCCAAACTCAGCGTGGGAAAACTTCCTTGGCCTCATGAGGCCCCCAATTCATGAAGGTGCCATCATGGACACATACTGCAGCCTCAGCCAACG
Source organism: Mustela nivalis (assembly GCF_964662115.1). Classification (NCBI taxonomy): domain Eukaryota; kingdom Metazoa; phylum Chordata; class Mammalia; order Carnivora; family Mustelidae; genus Mustela; species Mustela nivalis. The sequence goes on from NW_028136178.1 coordinate 170,457, forward strand.
TCTGATCCTCAGCCTGACTTCAGATGCAGGAGATTTTGATTCAGCATCTACAGAGTGGGCCTGCTCTGCCCTTGGCTCCAATCCTCACACTAGCTTGTGTTTTCAGACTTCCGTCCTCACACTCCTGGCCCACAAACCCTCCCTACTGGGAATTCTGGGGCCACAATGAAGCACTCTGCCTGCCTCCCAGGAGAAAAACATTGTCTATGGCGCTGCCCAGAAACCACAAATGAGGATCAAACTGCTTGGCCCTCAGCAACACCCCAATTGCATAGGCTACCTTAAACAGTGATGCTCTGTCGCAAATAGCCTGAGCCCAGACCTTCCAACAGACACCGACAGAGCTGGCTGCACACCCAGCACATTGGACCCGCCACTGCCTTAGGCCACCATCCATTCCCAACCTGGGTTTTCAGTCATCGGAACCTAGACCTTATCTCCAATCCCTGCACAGGGGGAACCTGATGCACAAGTCAGAACCCCTCCTTCCCCCTGGCAAGAAACCTTGCTGCTGGCAGTGAGTCAAACCTTCAGCGTAGGAGAAAACGGCATGGCCCATGAGGCCACGCTCAAGCTTGAGGGCCGCCTTGGGCACAAACACACATTGTGACCCTCAGCGTGAGTACCTTATTCAAGTAACGCCTCTCAGTGACTGGACCAAGAGCCCGCATATGTGGCTTGCCATGCCCATAGGCACCCAGGACTAACTAGATGGTGTGTATTCCATTTGAGGGAACCCACTGCTGTGCTCTAGAGTCCCTCTCCTGGGGGGTCCCCTGTGGCAGAAAACAGTACTCTTCATTCCCACAGAATGAACACAAACACTTGGGAGCTTGGACAATCCCCCGAGAGGAAGGCTCTTCCTCGGCCTCTGAGACAACCCCTACCCTGACCGGACACTGTAAACGCAACACCCAGAGACAAAAGCCTGAGTGACTGCCTCCCACTTGCCCTCCTTTGATTTCCAGAGGATCTCCCCTCACGGACTAGAGATCAGGCCTGCCATTACATTGGCCCCTAGCTGAGCCAAGTTTGCTTTTTCAGACATCTGTCCCCACAGCCCTGGCAAACACAGCCTCTAGGCTGGGTCCTCTGGAGCCATACCACAGGACCCTGCCTGCTCTCTCCTGGCAAACTGTGTCCATTCCTTTGGCCACACACCTCCAGAATATGAGAAACCTCAAGGCCTCCGAGGACATCCCACTACTGGGAGCCTCACTGGACTCACAGGGGCATTCGGACACAAGCTGAGCAGCTACATCCATGAATGCATGCACACAGATGTCAACAGAGATAGAAGGTTGAGCCGGACAGGCCTTTAGGCCGTAGTCTCAACTCTTGCTTTGGTTTCCAGGTGTCACTCCTCAGAGGCTTTGGTTCGAAGAACAGGGTATGGGGCTTTCCTGAGGCACGGAACAGAACTCCTCTCGTCTCCACATGGGAAGTTTCCTTGTTGGAGCCGTGTCAAACACCTCATGTTGGAGAATCCTGCAGAGTCCCTGAGCCACCTCCACATTCCAAGGTCTCCCAGGCCACCAAGCCACAGTAGGACTCATCTTCAGGAGAGTCCATTTCAACTCTCCCCTCTGGGTAGCTCACCCAGGAGCCCGCAGATTGAGCCTGCCTTGTCCTGACTAAAGAGTGGGAATATGAGGTGGCGTTCCCAGGCATCCATGCTTAGACACCTGCTCTCGAGTCTTTCCGTATGGGGCCCTTTGGAACCATCCAATAGGACTCGACTGTCGTGCAGAAGGTAAACTTCAGTTTTGGAGCAGTTCACAAATCCCATCATAGGCAAAACTTTCTGGCCTCATGAAGCCCCCACACCCTTCAGGAAGAGGCCATGCTGGACAAGAACTCTAGCCTGAGGCACGTCTCATAGTTGACATGACCTCAGTGCAGGAGATCTCGATTCAGCCTCTGCAGAGTGGGCCTGCCGTGCCCTCGGTCCCAAACCTCACGCTAGCTTGTGTTTTCAGACTTCCTTCCTCACACTCCTGGCAAACAAGCCCTCCGGACTAGGAACTCCAGAACCAAAACCCAGCCCAGTGTCTGCCCAACGGAAGAAAAACGTATCCCTGTGGGGCTCTCAAGAAAACCCAGATGAGGATCAACATGCTCGGGCCTCGACGGTACCCGAACTGGATAGGATGCTCGGGGCACTCAGGCTCTGCCTGACACAGCCTGAAGCCAGACGTCCAGACAGACAAGGAGACAGCTGGCCGCACACCCAGCACTTCGGACACACCATGGTCTTATGCCGTCACCTCATCCTAACCTTGGTTTTCAGATATCTGAACCTAGACATTATATCAATTCTCCACACAGCTGGGTATAGCAAGCACAAAACAGAACTCCTCCTTCTCCATGTCTGTCAAGCTTGCTCTTGGCATGCAGTCACACCTTCAGAGTGGGAGAAACCTTCATGGCCCCTGATGCCACGCCCAAACTTGAGTGCTGCTTGGGCACAAATTCACACTGTGACCCTCAGCATGAGCCCCATGTCAAAGAAAGGCCTGTCAGGGCCTGCACCAAGAGCCCACATATGGGGCTTGCCAAGCCCCTATGCACCCAATCCTCACCACGGTTTGAATTTTCCAGTCGCCCCGCCCGAACCTGGAGCTCTGCTCTGGAATCCCTTTTTTGGAGAGACCCATGGGCCAGACAAAACGACTCCACTTTTCCCACAAAATGACCCCAAACTCTTGGGAGCTGGGACAAATCCCCAGAGAGGGATACTCGTCCACAGTGCCTGAGGCCACCGCTCCAATCCACGGCTATCCCGGACACAACATCCAGAGACAAAAGCCTGAAGGAACGCCTCCCACTCGCCCTTGTTTCAGAGACCCAGGAGCTCCCTCTCGGGCTGTACATCCGGCCTGCCATACCCTAGGCGCCACTCATAAGCTGAGTTTGTGTATTCAGACTTCTGTGCCCACAGCCTGGACCCACACAACATCCAGGCTAGGGCCTCTGGACCAAACAGCGAAAGATTGTGCCTGCCCTCTCCAAGGAAAGTGTGCCCAATCCATTGACCACAACCCTACAGGTTAGGGAAAAGCTCCAAGGTCCCTGAGGCCATCAATAGTATAGGCCACCCTGGACTAAGAGGGGCTCTCTGACACCAGTGGAGCAACTATCTCCACTTAGACTCTCAGACAGTGTCCCCAGAGACAGAAGGTTGAAATGGACAGGCCCCCAGGCCCTAATCTGAACCTTAGCTTTGGTTTCCATGTTTCCGTTCTCAGAGGACTGTTTTCATAGACCAGCACATGGGGCTTTTCTGAGGCACCAAACCAAACATCTCTCATCTCCACATGGGCAGCTTTCTTACTGGGATGTATCAAACACTTCAGTTAGGAGAGTTCCGCAGGGCCACTGAACAACCAGCACATTCCAAGGTCTCCATGGACCCAAATGCACATTATGACGCTTCCTCAGGAGAGGCCATTTCAACTCAGCCCGCTGGGTCGCGTGTTCCAGAGGCAGCAGATCAAACATATCTTTTCGCTAATAGCCAATGGGAATGCGAGGCATGCTGTTCAGGGATCCCTCCTTCGAACCCTGCTCTCCAGTCCTTCCATATGGTATGTCCTGGAGCCATGCAACAGGACTCGAATGTCCCGCAGAAGGAAACCTTGTGGTTTGGGGCAACCTCCAAACTCATCGTGGGAAAACTTCCTTGGCCTCATGAGGCCCCCACTTCATGAAGGTGCCATCATGGACACATACTCCAGCCTAGGCCAACGTCTGATCCTCAGCCTGACTTCAGATGCAGGAGATTTTGATTCAGCCTCTGCAGAGTGGGCCTGCTCTGCCCTTGGCTCCATTCCTCACACTAGCTTGTGTTTTCAGACTTCCGTCCTCACACTCCTGGCCCACAAACCCTCCTTACTGGGAATTCTGGGCCCACAATGAAGCACTGTGCCTGACTCCCAGGAGAAAAACATTGTCTATGGCTCTGCCCAGAAACCCCAAATGAGGATCAAACTGCTTGGCTTTCGGCAACACCCCAATTGCATAGGCTACCTTAAGCAGTGATGCTCTGTCGCAAATAGCATGAGCCCAGACCTTCCAACAGACACCGACACAGCTGGCTGCACACCCAGCACATTGGACTCGCCACTGCCTTAGGCCACCATCCATTCCCAACCTGGGTTTTCAGTCATCGGAACCTAGACCTTATCTCCAATCCCTGCACAGGGGGGAACCTGATGCACATTCAGAACCCCTCCTTCCCCATGGCAAGAAACCTTGCTGCTGGCAGTGAGTCAAACCTTCGGTGTAGGAGAAAATGGCATGGCCCATGAGGCCACGCCCAAGCGTGAGGGCCGCCTTGGGCACAAACACACATTGTGACCCTCAGCGTGAGTACCTTATTCAAGTAACGCCTCTCAGTGACTGGAACAAGATCCCGCATATGTGGCTTGCCATGCCCATAGGCACCCAGGACTAACTAGATGGTGTGTATTCCATTTGAGGGAACCCACTGCTGTGCTCTAGAGTCCCTCTCCTGGGGGGTCCCCTGTGGCAGAAAACAGTACTTTTCATTCCCACAGAATGAACACAAACACTTGGGAGCTTGGACAATCCCCCGAGAGGAAGGCTCTTCCTCGGCCTCTGAGACAACCCCTACCCTGACCGGACACTGTAAACGCAACACCCAGAGACAAAATCCTGAGTGACTGCCTCCCACTTGCCCTCCTTTGATTTCCAGAGGATCTCCCCTCACGGACTAGAGATCAAGCCTGCCATTACATTGGCCCCTAGCTGATCCAAGTTTGCTTTTTCAGACATCTGTCCCCACAGCCCTGGCAAACACAGCCTCTAGGCTGCGTCCTCTGGAGCCATCCCACAGGACCGTGCCTGCTCTCTCCTGGGAAACTGTGTCCATTCCTTTGGCCACACACCTCCAGAATATGAGAAACCTCAAGGCCTCCGAGGACATCCCACTACTGGGAGCCTCACTGGACTCACAGGGGCATTCGGACACAAGCTGAGCAGCTACATCCATGAATGCATGCACACAGATGTCAACAGAGATAGAAGGTTGAGCCGGACAGGCCTTTAGGCCGTAGTCTCAACTCTTGCTTTGGTTTCCAGGTGTCACTCCTCAGAGGCTTTGGTTCGAAGAACAGGGTATGGGGCTTTCCTGAGGCACGGAACAGAACTCCTCTCGTCTCCACATGGGAAGTTGCCTTGTTGGAGCCGTGTGAAACACCTCATGTTGGAGAATCCTGCAGAGTCCCTGAGCCACCTCCACATTCCAAGGTCTCCCAGGCCACCAAGCCACAGTAGGACTCATCTTCAGGAGAGTCCATTTCAACTCTCCCCTCTGGGTAGCTCACCCAGGATCCCGCAGATTGCGCCTGCCTTGTCCTGACTAAAGAGTGTGAATATGAGGTGGCGTTCCCAGGCATCCATGCTTAGACACCTGCTCTCGAGTCTTTCCATATGGGGCCTCTTGGTACCATCCAATAGGACTCGACTGTCGTGCAGAAGGTAACCTTCAGTTTTGGAGCAGTTCACAAATCCCATCGTAGGCAAAACTTTCTGGCCTCATGAAGCCCCCACACCCTTCAGGAAGAGGCCATGCTGGACAAGAACTCTAGCCTGAGGCACGTCTCATAGTTGACATGACCTCAGTGCAGGAGATCTCGATTCAGCCTATGCAGAGTGGGCCTGCCGTGCCCTCGGTCCCAAACCTCACGCTAGCTTGTGTTTTCAGACTTCCTTCCTCACACTCCTGGCAAACAAGCCCTCCGGACTAGGAACTCCAGAACCAAAACCCAGCCCAGTGTCTGCCCAACGGAAGAAAAACGTTTCCCTGTGGGGCTCTCCAGAAAACCCAGATGAGGATCAACCTGCTCGGGCCTCGACGGTACCCGAACTGGATAGGCTGCTCTGGGCACTCATGCTCTGCCTGACACAGCCTGAAGCCAGACGTCCAGACAGACAAGGAGACAGCTGGCCGCACACCCAGCACTTCGGACACGCCATGGGCTTATGCCGTCACCTCATCCTAACCTTGGTTTTCAGATATCTGAACCTAGACATTATATCAATTCTCCACGCAGCTGGGTATAGCAAGCACAAAACAGAACTCCTACTTCCCCATGGCTGTCAAGCTTGCTCTTGGCATGGAGTCACACCTTCAGGGTGGGAGAAACCTTCATGGCCCCTGATGCCATGCCCAAACTTGAGTGCTGCTTGGGCACAAATTCACACTGTGACCCTCAGCATGAGCGCCATGTCAAAGAAAGGCCTGTCAGGGCCTGCACCAAGAGCCCACATATGGGGGTTGCCAAGCCCCTATGCACCCAATCCTCACCACGGTTTGAATTTTCCAGTCGCCCCGCCCGTACCTGGAGCTCTGCTCTGGAATCCCTTTCTTGGAGAGACCCATGAGCCCGACAACACGACTCCACCCTTCCCACAAAATGACCCCAAACTCTTGGGAGCTGGGACAAATCCCCAGAGAGGGATACTCGTCCACAGTACCTGAGGCCACCGCTCCAATCCACGGCTATCCCGGACACAACATCCAGAGACAAAAGCCTGAAGGAACGCCTCCCACTCGCCCTTGTTTCAGAGGCCCAGGAGCTCCCTCTCGGGCTGTACATCCGGCCTGCCATATGTACATCCGGTATCCATTTCAACTCAGCGTCCTCGGTTGCTCCCCACAGATCCAGGAGATCTAAACTGTCTTGTTGCTAGGAGACAATTGGAATGCGAGTTGGGCTACCCAGCCATCCATCCTTAGAACCCTGCTCAGAATCATTGGCCTGGAGCCAAACAACAGGTCTCAATTGTCCTGCAGAAGACTCTCTGCTGTTTGGAGCTTCTCACAACTCCCATCGTGGGATAACACCCATGGCCTCGTGATGCCCCACCCCATTCATGAAGGTGCCATCAAAGACAGAAACTCCAACCTGAGCGATCGTCTGATTTTCGTCCTGACTTCAGATGCACGAGATCTCGATTCACGTCTGTAGATTGTGCCTGCCATGGCCTCACCCAGAAACCTAAGCCTAGCTTGTGTTCTCAGACACTTGTCGTCAGACTACTGGCTCACATGCCCCCCAGTTTGGCAATCCAGAACTACAATGCAGCACTCTGCCGGCCCTCCAGAAGAAAAACATTGTCCTCTGGGGCTTCCCAGTAACCCCAAATGAGGATCAACCTACACCGAACTTGGCTGTACCCCAAATACATAGGCTGGCCAGTGCACTAATGCCCTTTCTAACACAGCCTGAGCCTGGACCCCCTGGACCCTCCCAGACAGCTGGCCGCACACTGAGCACATCGAGCCGCCATGGCCTTAGGTCGTCATCTCTTCCCAACCTCGGTTTTCAGGTTTCAGAACCGAGACCTTATCTACAATCACTGTCCAGGGTTGAAGGTGATGCAGAAATCAGAACTCCTTCCCCATGGCAAGAAACCTTGTGGTTGGCATGTTGTCCAACGTTCAGTGTAGTTGAAACCAGTGTGGCCCATGAGGCCCCGCCCATGCTCGCGGGCCACATTGATCACAAACACACATTGTGACCCTCAGGCTGAGCCCAGTTTTCAAGTAAGGCCACTCAGTGGCTGGATGAAGAGATAGCATATTGGGCTTGCCATGCCCCTAGGCCCCAATTTTTAACCATAGTTTGGGTTGTCTTTTCAGTTTTCCCCACGGCTTGGCTTTGGAATACCTCTTTTGTTGGGACACCTGAGGTAACAAACCTGAAATGAGTCCTCCCATCCCACAGATTGACGAAAAGCAATTGGGATTCGGGCCAAATCCTCAGAGGGGAAGATTCGTCCATGGCCCATGAGGCCTCCCCGACATTCCACGGCCATCGCTGATACAAAATCCAGAGACAAAAGCCTGAGCAAGCGCCTCAGACTTGCACTTTCTTCGTATCCTGAAGAGTTCTTCTCATGGTTTGTAGATCGGGCCTGCCATACCTACGTCCCCAAACCTAAGCTGAGTTTGTGTTTTCAGACTTCTGTCCTCAAAGTCCTGGGCCACACACCCTCCAGGCTGGGCCCCTGGAGCCATATATTAGGACTGTGCCTACCAATCCATGGGAATTCTGCCCATTCCATGGTCCAAAATTGTACAAATTAGGAGAAACCTCCAAATTCCCTGAGGCCATCCCAATAGTGTAAGTCGCTCGGAACAAACAAGGGCTGTCTGACACCAGCTGATAATCGACCTCCACTCATACCATAGATGGATGTCCCCAGAGAAGGAGATTGAACCAGACAGGACCCTAGGCCATAATAGGATCCATTGCTTTGGGTTACAGGCATGTGTCCTCCAAAGCCTGATTCCAATACGAGCATAGGGGTTTTCCGGAGGCACCCATCAGAACTCATCTCGTCTCCACAAGGAAACCTGTGCATGGGAGCCATGTCCAAAGCTTAGGAGAGTACTTCAGGGTTCCGGTGCCACCGCCCCATTCCAAGGCCCTCATGGACACAAAAACACATTAGGACCCATCCTCACGAAAGTCCATTTCAACTCAGCCACCCAGGTTGCTCCGGCAGAGACATCAGATCTAAACTGTCTTGTTGCTAGGAGACAATTGGAATGTGAGGCAGGCTTCCCAGGCATCCATCCGCGAACGGTGCTCTGGAGTCATTCCATATGGGATGTCCTAGAGCTGTCCAACAGGTCTCAATTGTCCCGCAGAAGGAATCCTTGAAGGGGGTATCCCACAACTCCCAACGTGGGAAAACCTCAATGGCCTTGAGATTCATGAAGCGGCAGTCATGCTCAGAAACTCCAACCTGAGCCAACGTCTGGTCCTCGCCCTGACTTCAGATGCATGAGATATTGGTTCAGATCTGCCGGGGTTCCTGCCATGACCTCGCCCTGAAACCCAAGTCTAGCTTGTCTTCTCAGACTTCCATCCTCACACTCCTGGCCCCGAAGCCCTCAAGTTTGGCAATTCCGGAACCCACAATGCAGCACTCTGCCTGCCCTCTAGAAAAAAAATTATTGCCTCATGAGCTGCCCAGGCACCTTAAATGAGGGAAAACCTACACAGCACTCGACTTTTCCTAAATTATATAGTCTAACCTGGGCACTAATGCACTTTCGAACACAACCTGAGCCCGGAACTCCTGACCAACACCCAGAAAGCTGACAGCACACTGAGCACATAAAACCCGCCATGGCCTTAGGTCATCATCTCTTCCCTACCTCAGTTTTCAGGCTTCAGAACCGAGACCTTATCTCCAATCACTGCCCAGCGGTGAGTGTGATTCAGAAATCAGAACTCCTCCTTACCCATGGCAAGAACACTTGTGGTTGGCACGTTTTCCAACGTTCAGTGTAGGAGAAACCAGCATTCACCCTGAGGCCCCGCCCATTCTTGAGTGTTACGAGGGCATACACACGCTTTGTGACCCTCAGTATGAGTCCTGTCCTCTAGTAAGTCTTCTCAGTGACTGGACAATTAGATGTCATAATGGGCTTGACATGTCCCTAGGCCCCAATTTTTAACCAGATTTCTGATTGTCCAGTCGCCCCTCCCCAGGGCTCTACTCTGGAATCCATCATTTGGTGGGACACCTGAGGTTAAAAAAGAAAACAACAACAACAACAAAAAAAAATCGGACTTCTTCCAGCCCACAGAATGACCCCAAACTCTTTGGACGGGGCCAAACCACCAGAGAGTAAGACTCATCCAATTCCCATGAAGTCACCCAGAAATTCCACGATCTTGAGTGACACGATATCCAGAGACAAAAACTTGAGCAGGAGCCTCACACACGCCCTTCTTTCAAATCCCGAAAAGTTCTCATATTCAGTAGATCAGTCCTGACATACCTATGACCCGAAACATAAGCCGAGTTTGTGTTTTCAGACAACTGTCCAAACAGCCCTGGCCTACACAACCTACAGGCTCAGGCCCCTGGAGCCAAACCTGAGGACTGTACTTGCCATCTCCAAGGGAATTGTGTGTGCTCATTCCAATGGCCACAACCCTTCTCATAGGATAAACCTCCAAAGTCCCTGATCCATCTCAATAGTGGTGGCTTCCCAGGAAAAAAAGGGGCAATCTGAGCCCAACTGAGCACCTACGTGCACTCAGACCCATAGACAGATGTCCCCAGAGGTAAAAAGGAAAGAACAGGCCCCTAGGCACTCATCACATCCATTTCTTTGGTTTCCAGGCATCTCTCCTCAGAGGCCTGGATTTCAAAAGCAGCATATAGCTGTTTCTTGACCCACCCATCAGAAAACATCTCATCTACACATGGGAAACTTGCACGTTGGAGCTGTGCCAAAGCCTCTGTTTAGGAGAACCCTTTAGGGCCCCAGTGCCACCGCTTCATTCCAAGGTCTCCATAGACACAAAAGCACGTTAGGACCCATCCCCAGGGGTGTCCATTTCAACTCAGCGTCCTCGGTTGCTCCCCAAGATCCAAAAGATCTAACCTGTCTGTATGCTAGGAGACAATTGGAATGCGAGGAGGGCTACCCAGCCATCCATCCTTAGAACCCTGCTCAGAATCATTGGCCTGGAGCCAAACAACAGGTCTCAATTGTCCTGCAGAAGACTCTCTGCAGTTTTGAGCTTCTCACAACTTTCATCGTCTGAAAACACCCATTGCCTCGTGATGCCCCCCCCATTCATGAAGGGGCCATCAGGGACAGAAACTCCAACCTGAGCGATCGTCTGATCCTCTCCCTGACTTCAGATGCACGAGATCTCGATTCATGTTTGTAGATTGTGCCTGCCATGGCCTCACCCAGAAACCTAAGCCTAGCTTGTTTTCTCAGACTTTTGTCGTCAGACTACTGGCCCAAAGCCCTCCAGTTTGGCAATCCAGAACTACAATGCAGCACTCTGCCGGCCCTCCAGAAGAAAAACATTGTCCTCTGGGGCTACCCAGTAACCCCAAATGAGGATCAACCTGCACCGACCTTGGCTGTACCACAAATACATTGGCTGACCAGGGCACTAATGCCCTTTCTGACACACCCTGAGCCTGGACCCCCTGGACCCTCCCAGACAGCTTGCCGCACACTGAGCACATCGAGTCGACATGGCCTTAGGTCGTCATCTCTTCCCAACCTCGGTTTTCAGGTTTCAGAACCTAGACCTTATCTCCAATCACTGTCCAGGGTTGAAGGTGATGCAGAAATCAGAACTCCTTCCCCATGGCAAGAAACCTTGTGGTTGGCATGTTGTCCAACGTTCAGTGTAGTTGAAACCAGAGTGGCCCATGAGGCCCCACCCATGGTCTCGGGCTACATTGGTTACAAACACACATTGTGATGCTCAGGCTGAGCCCAGTCCTCAAGTAAGGCCACTCAGTGGCTGGATGAAGAGATAGAATATTGGGCATGCCATGACCCTAGGCCCCAATTTTTAACAATAGTTCGGGTTGTCCCTTCAGTCTTCCCCACGGCTTGGCTTGGGAATTCCTCTTTTGGTGGGACACCTGAGGTAACACTAATGAAAGGAGACCTGCCATCCCACAGATTGACGAAAAGCAATTGGGGATCTGGCCAAATCCTCAGAGAGGAAGATTCGTCCAAGGCTCTTGAGGCATCCCCGACATTCCACGGCCATCGCTGATACAAAATCCAGAGACAAAAGCCTGAGCAAGAGCCTCAGACTCGCACTTTCTTCATATCCTGAAGAGTTCTTCTCATGGTTTGTCGATCGGGCCTGCCTGCCATACCTACGTCCCCAAACCTAAGCTGAGTTTGTGTTTTCAGACTTCTGTCCTCAAAGTCTTAGGCCACACACCCTCCAGGCTGGGCGCCTGGAGCGACACATTAGGACTGTGCCTACCAATCCATGGGAATTCTGCCCATTCCATGGTCCAAAATCGTACAAATTAGGAGAAACCTCCAAAGTCCCTGAGGCCATCCCAATAGTGTAAGTCGCCCGGAACAAACAAGGGCTGTCTGACGCCAGCTGATAATCGACCTCCACTCATACCATAGATGGATGTCCCCAGAGAAGAAGATTGAACCAGACAGGACCTTAGGCCATAATATGATCCATTGCTTTGGGTTTTAGGCATGTGTCCTCAAAAGCCTGATTCCAATACAAGCATAGGGGTTTTCCTGAGGCTCCCATCAGAACTCATCTCGTCTCCACAAGGAAAACTGTGCATGGGAGCCATGTCCAAAGCTTAGGAGAGTACTTCAGGGTCCCGGTGCCACCGCCCCATTCCAAGGCCCTCGTGGACACAAAAACACATTAGGACCCATCCTCACGAAAGTCCATATCAACTCAGCCACCCCGGTTGCTCCGGCAGAGCCATCAGATCTAAACTGTCTTGTTGCTAGGAGACAATTGGAATGCGAGGCGGGCTTCCCAGGCATCCATCCGCGAACGGTGCTCTGGAGTCATTCCATATGGGATGTCCTGGAGCTGTCCAACAGGTCTCAATTGTCCCGCAGAAGAAATCTTTGAAGGGGGCATCCCACAACTCCCAACGTGGGAAAACCTCAATGGCCTCGAGATTCCGCTCCCTTCATGAAGCGGCCGTCATGCTCAGAAACTCCAACCTGAGCCAACGTCTGATCCTCGCCCTGACTTCAGATGCATGAGATATTGGTTCAGATCTGCAGGGGGTACCTGCCGTGCCCTCGCCCTGAAACCCAAGTCTAGCTTGTCTTCTCAGACTTCCGTCCTCACACTCCTGGCCCCGAAGCCCTCAAGTTTGGCAATTCCGGACCCACAATGCAGCACTCTGCCTGCCCTCTATAAAAAAAATGATTGCCTCATGAGCTGCCCAGGCACCTTAAATGAGGGTAAACCTACACAGCACTCGACTTTACCCAAATTATATAGTCTAACCTGGGAACTAATGCACTGTCGAACACAACCTAGCCCGGAACTCCTGACCAACACCCAGAAAGCTGACCGCACACTGAGCACATAAAACCCGCCATGGACTTAGGTCATCATCTCTTCCCTACCTCAGTTTTCAGGCTTCAGAACCGAGACCTTATCTCCAATCACTGCCCAGGGGTGAGTGTGATGCAGAAATCATAACTCCTCCTTACCCATGGCAAGTACCCTTGTGGTTGGCACGTTGTCCAACGTTCAGTGTAGGAAAAACCAGCATTCACGCTGAGGCCCCGCCCATTCTTGAGTGTTACGAGGGCATACACACGCATTGTGACCCTCAGCATGAGTCCTGTCCTCTAGTATTCCTCTCAGTGGTTGGACCATTAGATGTCATAATGGGCTTGAAATGTCCCTAGGCCCCAATTTTTAACCAGATTTCTGATTGTCCAGTCGCCCCTCCCCAGGGCTCTACTCTGGAATCCATCATTTGGTGGGACACCTGAGGTTAAAAAAGAAAACAACAACAACAACAAAAAAAAAAACGGACTTCTTCCAGCCCACAGAATGAACCCAAACTCTTTGGACGGGGCCAAACCACCAGAGAGTAAGACTCATCCAATTCCCATGAAGTCACCCAGATATTCCACGACCTTGAGTGACACGATATCCAGAGACAAAAACTTGAGCAGGAGTCTCACACTCGCCCTTCTTTCAAGACCCGCAGAGTTCTCCTCATGGTCAGTAGATCAGTCCTGCCATAACTATGACCCGAAACAAAAGCTGAGTTTGTGTTTTCAGACAACTGTCCAAACAGCCCTGGCCTACACAACCTACAGGCTCAGGCCCCTGGAGCCAAACCTGAGGACTGTACTTGCCCTCTCCAAGGGAATTGTGTGTGCCCATTCCAATGGCCACAACCCTTATAATAGGATAAACCTCCAAAGTCCCTGATCCATCTCAATAGTGGTGGCTTCCCAGGAAAAACAGTTGCAATCTGAGCCCAAATGAGCACCTACCTGCACTCAGACCCATAGACAGATGTCCCCAGAGGTAAAAAGGAAAGAACAGGACCCTAGGCACTCATCAGATCCATTGCTTTGGTTTCCAGGCATCTCTCCTCAGAGGCCTGGATTTCAAAAGCAGCATCTAGCTGTTTCTTGACTCACCCATCAGAAAACATCTCATCTACACAAGGAAACTTGCACGTTGGAGCTGTGCCAAAGCCTCTGTTTAGGAAAACCCTTTAGGGCCCCAGTGCCACCGCTTCATTCCAAGGTCTCCATAGACACAAAAGCACGTTAGGACCCATCCCCAGGGGTGTCCATTTCAACTCAGCGTCCTCGGTTGCTCCCCAAGATCCAGGAGATCTAACCTGTCTGGATGCTAGTAGACATTTGGAAAGCGAGGTGGGCTACACAGCCATCCATCCTTAGAACCCTGCTCAGAATCATTGGCCTGGAGCCAAACAACAGGTCTCAATTGTCCTGCAGAAGACTCTCTGCAGTTTGGAGCTTTTCAAAACTACCATCGTGGGAAAACACCCATGGCCTCGTGATGCCCCCCCCATTCATGAAGGGGCCATCAGGGACAGAAAATCCAACCTGAGCGATCGTCTGATCCTCGCCCTGACTTCAGATGCACGAGATCTCGATTCAGGTCTGTAGATTGTGCCTGCCATGGCCTCACCCAGAAACCTAAGCCTAGCTTGTGTTCTCAGACATTTGTCGTCAGACTACTGGCTCACAAGCCCCCCAGTTTGGCAATCCAGAACTACAATGCAGCACTCTGCCGGCCCTCCAGAAGAAAAACATTGTCCTCTGGGGCTACCCTGTAACCCCAAATGAGGATCAACCTGTACCGAACTTGGCTGTACCCCAAAAACATAGGCTGAACAGGGCACTAATGCCCTTTCTGACACAGCCTGAGCCTGGACCCCCTAGCCCCTCCCATACAGCTGGCCGCTCACTGAGCACATCGAGCCGCCATGGCCTTAGGTCGTCATCTCTTCCCAACCTCGGTTTTCAGGTTTCAGAACCTAGACCTTATCTCCAATCACTGCCCTGGGTTGAAGGTGATGCAGAAATCAGAACTCCTTCCCCATGGCAAGAAACCTTGTGGTTGGCATGTTGTCCAACGTTCAGTGTAGTTGAAACCAGTGTGGCCCATGAGGCCCCGCCCATGCTCGCGGGCCACATTGGTCACAAACACACATTGTGACGCTCAGGCTGAGCCCAGTCCTCAAATAAGGCCACTCAGTGGCTGGATGAAGAGATAGCATATTGGGCTTGCCATGCCCCTAGGCCCCAAATTTTAACCATAGTTCGTGTTGTCCCTTCAGTCTTCTCCAGGGCTTGGCTTTGGAATTCCTCTTTTGGTGGGACCCCTGAGGTAACAAAACTGAAATGAGTCCTCCCATCCCACAGATTGACGAAAAGCAATTGGGAATCGGGCCAAATCCTCAGAGAGGAAGATTCGTCCATGGCCCATGAGGCTTCCCCGACATTCCACGGCCATCGATGATACAAAATCCAGAGACAAAAGCCTGAGCAAGCGCCTCAGACTCGCACTTTCTTCATATCCTGAAGAGTTCTTCTCATGGTTTGTAGATCGGGCCTGCCAAACCTACGTCCCCAAACCTAAGCTGAGTTTGTGTTTTCAGACTTCTGTCCTCAAAGTCTTGGGCCACACACCCTCCAGGCTGGGCCCCTGGAGCCACACATTAGGACTGTGCCTACCAATCCATAGGAATTCTGCCCATTCCATGGTCAAAAATCGTACAAATTAGGAGAAACCTCCAAAGTCCCTGAGGCCATCCCAATAGTGTAGGTCGCCCGGAACAAACAAGGGCTGTCTGAAACCAGTTGATAATTGACCTCCACTCATACCATAGATGGATGTCCCCAGAGAAGAAGATTGAAACAGACAAGACCCTCGGCCATAATAGGATCCATTGCTTTGGGTTACAGGCATGTGTCCTCAAAAGCCTGATTCCAATACGAGCATAGGGGTTTTCCTGAGGCACCCATCAGAACTCATCTCGTGTCCACAAGGAAACCTGTGCATGGGAGCCATGTCCAAAGCTTAGGAGAGTACTTCAGGGTCCCGGTGCCACCGCCTGATTCCAAGGCCCTCATGGACACAAAAAAACATTAGGACCCATCCTCAGGAAAGTCCCTTTCAACTCAGCCACCCCGGTTGCTCCGGCAGAGCCATCAGATCTAAACTGTCTTGTTGCTAGGAGACAATTGGAATGTGAGGCGGGCTTCCCAGGCATCCATCCGCGAACGGTGCTCTGGAGTCATTCCATATAAGATGTCCTAGAGCTGTCCAACAGGTCTCAATTGTCCCGCAGAAGGAATCCTTGAAGGGGGCATCCCACAACTCCCAAAATGGGAAAACCTCAATGGCCTCGAGATTCCGCTCCCTTCATGAAGCGGCCGTCATGCTCAGAAACTCCAACCTGAGCCAACGTCTGATCCTCGCCCTGACTTCAGATGCATGAGATATTGGTTCAGATCTGCAGGGGGTACCTGCCGTGCCCTCGCCCTGAAACCCAAGTCCAGCTTGTCTTCTCAGACTTCCGTCCTCACACTCCTGGCCCCGAAGCCCTCAAGTTTGGCAATTCCGGACCCACAATGCAGCACTCTGCCTGCTCTCTAGAAAAAAAAATTATTGCCTCATGAGCTGCCCAGGCACTTTAATGAGGGTAAACTTACACAGCACTCGACTTTACCCAAATTATATAGTCTAACCTGGGCACTAATGCACTGTCGAACACAACCTGAGCCCGGACCTCCTGACCAACACCCAGAAAGCTGACCGCACACTGAGCACATAAAAGCCGCCATGGCCTTATGTCATCATGTCTTCCCTACCTCAGTTTTCAGGCTACAGAACCGAGACCTTATCTCCAATCACTGCCCAGGGGGGAGTGTGATGCAGAAATCAGAACTCCTCCTTACCCATGGCAAGAACCCTTGTGGTTGCCATGTTGTCCAAAGTTCAGTGTAGGAGAAACCAGCATTCACCCTGAGGCCCCGCCCATTCTTGAGTGCGACTAGGGCATACACAAGCATTGTGACCCTCAGCATGCGTCCTGTCCTCTTGTAAGTCCTCTCAGTGGCTGGACCATTTGATGTCATAAAGGGCTTGACATTTCCCTAGGCCCCAATTTTTAACCAGAATTCTGATTGTCCAGTCGCCCCTCCCCAGGGCTCTACTCTGGAATCCATCATTTGGTGGGACACCTGAGGTTAAAAAAGAAAACAACAACAACAGCAACAAAAAAAAACGGTCTTCTTCCAGCCCACAGAATGACCCCAAACTCTTTGGACGGGGCCAAACCACCAGAGAGTAAGACTCATCCAATTCCCATGAAGTCACCCAGAAATTCCACGACCATGAGTGACACGATATCCCGAGACAAAAACTTGAGCAGGAGCCTCACACTCGCCCTTCTTTCAAATCCCGAAGAGTTCTTCTCATGGTCTGTAGATCAGTCCTGCCATACCTATGACCCGAAACATAAGCTGAGTTTCTGTTTTCAGACAACTGTCCAAACAGCCCTGGCCTACACAACCTACAGGCTCAGGCCCCTGGAGCCAAACCTGAGGACTGTACTTGCCCTCTCCAAGGAAATTGTGTGTGCCCATTCCAATGGCCACTACCTTCTAATAGGATAAACCTCCAAAGTCCCTGATCCATCTCAATAGTGGTGGCTTCCCAAAAAAGACAGGGGCAATCTGAGCCCAACTGAGCACCTACCTGCACTCAGACCCATAGACAGATGTGCCCAGAGGTAAAAAGGAAAGAACAGGCCCCTAGGCACTAATCAGATCCATTGCTTTGGTTTACAGGCATCTCTCCTCACATTCCTGGATTTCAAAAGCATCATCTAGCTGTTTCTTGACTCACCCATCAGAAAACATCTCATCTACACATGGGAAACTTGCACGTTGGAGCTGTGTCAAAGCCTCTGTTTAGGAGAACCCTTTAGGGCCCCAGTGCCACCGCTTCATTCCAAGGTCTCCATAGACACAAAAGCACGTTAGGACCCATCCCCAGGGGTGTCCATTTCAACTCAGCGTCCTCGGTTGCTCCCCACAGATCCAGGAGATCTAACCTGTCTTGTTGCTGGGAGACAATTGGAATGCGAGGTGGGATACCCAGCCATCCATCCTTAGAACCCTGCTCAGAATCATTGGCCTGGAGCCAAACAACAGGTCTCAATTGTCCTGCAGAAGACTCTCTGCAGTTTGGAGCTTCTCACAACTCCCATCGTGGGAAAACACCCATGGCCTCGTGATGCCCCCCCCCCATTCATGAAGGGGCCATCAGGGACAGAAACTCCAACCTGAGCGATCGTCTGATCCTCGCCCTGACTTCAGATGCACGAGATCTCGTTTCAGGTCTGTAGATTGTGCCTGCCATGGCCTCACCCAGAAACCTAAGCCTAGCTTGTGTTCTCAGACTTTTGTCGTCAGACTACTGGCCCACAAGCCCTCCAGTTTGGCAATCCAGAACTACAATGCAGCACTCTGCCGGCCCTCCAGAAGAAAAACATTGTCCTCTGGGGCTACCCAGTAACCCCAAATGAGGATCAACCTGCACCGACCATGGCTGTACCCCAAAAACATAGGCTGACCAGGGCACTAATGCCCTTTCTGACACAGCCTGAGCCTGGACCCCCTGGACCCTCCCAGACAGCTTGCCGCACACTGAGCACATCGAGCCGCCATGGCCTTAGGTCGTCATCTCTTCCCAACCTCGGTTTTCAGGTTTCAGAACCTAGACCTTATCTCCAATCACTGCCCCGGGTTGAAGGTGATGCAGAAATCAGAACTCCTTCCCCATGGCAAGAAACCTTGTGGTTGGCATGTTGTCCAACGTTCAGTGTAGTTGAAACCAGTGTGGCCCATGAGGCCCCGCCCCTGCTCATGGGCCACATTGGTGACAAACACACATTGTGACGCTCAGGCTGAGCCCAGTCCTTAAGTAAGGCCACTCAGTGGCTGGATGAAGAGATAGCATATTGGGCTTGCCATGCCCCTAGGCCCCAATTTTTAACCATAGTTTGGGTTGTCCCTTCAGTCTTCCCCACGGCTTGGCTTTGGAATTCCTCTTTTGGTGGGAGACCTGAGGTAACAAAACTGAAATGAGTCCTCCCATCCCACAGACTGACGAAAAGCAATTGGGAATCGGGCCAAATCCTCAGAGAGGAAGATTCGTCCATGGCCCATGAGGCCTCCCCGACATTCCACGGCCATCGCTGATACAAAATCCAGAGAGAAAAGCCGGAGCAAGCGCCTCAGACTCGCACTTTCTTCATATCCTGAAGAGTTCTTCTCATGGTTTGTAGATCGGGCCTGCCATACCTACGTCCCCAATCCTAAGCTGAGTTTGTGTTTTCAGACTTCTGTCCTCAAAGTCTTGGGCCACCCACCCTCCAGGCTGGGCCCCTGGAGCCACACATTAGGACTGTGCCTACCAATCCATGGGAATTCTGCCCATTCCATGGTCCAAAATCGTACAAATTAGGAGAAACCTCCAAAGTCCCTGAGGCCATCCCAATAGTGTAGGTCGCCCGGAACAAACAAGGGCTGTCTGACACCAGCTGATAATCGACCTCCACTCATACCATAGATGGATGTCCCCAGAGAAGAAGATGGAACCAGACAGGACCCTAGGCCATAATAGGATCCATTGCTTTGGGTTACAGGCATGTGTCCTCAAAAGCCTGATTCCAATACGAGCATAGGGGTTTTCCTGAGGCACCCATCAGAACTCATCTCGTCTCCACAAGGAAACCTGTGAATGGGAGCCATGTCCAAAGCTTAGGAGAGTACTTCAGGGTCCCGGTGCCACCGCCCCATTCCAAGGCCCTCATGGACACAAAAACACATTAGGACCCATCCTCAGGAAAGTCCATTTCAACTCAGCCACCCCGTTTGCTCCGGCAGAGCCATCAGATCTAAACTGTCTTGTTGCTAGGAGACAATTGGAATGTGAGGCGGGCTTCCCAGGCATACATCCGCGAACGGTGCTCTGGAGTCATTCCATATGGGATGTCCTGGAGCTGTCCAACAGGTCTCAATTGTCCCGCAGAAGGAATCCTTGAAGGGGGCATCCCACAACACCCAACGTGGGAAAACCTCAATGGCCTCGAGATTCCCCTCCTTTCATGAAGCGGCCGTCATGCTCAGAAACTCCAACCTGAGCCAACGTCTGATCCTCGCCCTGACTTCAGATGCATGAGATATTGGTTCAGATCTGCAGGGGGTACCTGCCGTGCCCTCGCCCTGAAACCCAAGTCTAGCTTGTCTTCTCAGACTTCCGTCCTCACACTCCTGGCCCCGAAGCCCTCAAGTTTGGCAATTCCGGACCCACAATGCAGCACTCTGCCTGCCCTCTAGAAAAAAAATGATTGCCTCATGAGCTGCCCAGGCACCTTAAATGAGGGTAAACCTACACAGCACTCGACTTTACCCAAATTATATAGTCTAACCTGGGCACTAATGCACTGTCGAACACAACCTGAGCCCGGACCTCCTGAGCAACACCCAGAAAGCTGACCGCACACTGAGCACATAAAACCCGCCATGGCCTTAGGTCATCATCTCTTTCCTACCTCAGTTTTCAGACTTCAAAACCGAGACTTTATCTCCAATCACTGCCCAGGGGTGAGTGTGATGCAGAAGTCAGAACTCCTCCTTACCCATGGCAAGAACCCTTGTGGTTGGCATGTTGTCCAACGTTCAGTGTAGGAGAAACCAGCATTCACCCTGCGGCCCCGCCCATTCTTGAGTGTGACGATTGCATACACACGCATTGTGACCCTCAGCATGAGTCCTGTCCTCTAGTAAGTCCTCTCAGTGGCTGGACCATTAGATGTCATAATGGGCTTGACATGTCCCTAGGCCCCAATTTTTAACCAGATTTCTGATTGTCCAGTCGCCCCTCCCCAGGGCTCTACTCTGGAATCCATCATTTGGTGGGACACCTGAGGTTAAAAAAGAAAAAAACAACAACAACAACAACAAAATAAAACGTACTTCTTCCAGCCCACAGAATGACCCCAAACTCTTTGGACGGGGCCAAACCACCAGAGAGTAAGACTCGTCCATTTCCCATGAAGTCACCCAGAAATTCCACGACCATGAGTGACACGATATCCAGAGACAAAAACTTGAGCAGGAGCCTCACACTCGCCCTTCTTTCAAATCCCGAAGAGTTCTCCTCATGGTCTGTAGATCAGTCCTGCCATACCTATGACCCGAAACATAAGCCGAGTTTGTGTTTTCAGACAACTGTCCAAACAGCCCTGGCCTACACAACCTACAGGCTCAGGCCCCTGGAGCCAAACCTGAGGACTGTACTTGCCCTCTCCAAGGGAATTGTGTGTGCCCATTCCAATGGCCACAACCCTTCTAATAGGATAAACCTCCAAAGACCCTGATCCATCTCAATAGTGGTGGCTTCCCAGGTAAAACAGGGGCAATCTGAGCCCAACTGAGCACCTACGTGCACTCAGACCCATAGACAGATGTGCCCAGAGGTAAAAAGGAAAGAACAGGCCCCTAGGCACTAATCAGATCCATTGCTTTGTTTTCCAGGCATCTCTCGTCAGAGGCCTGGATTTCACAAGCAGCATATAGCTGTTTCAGGACTCACCCATCAGAAAACATCTCATCTACACATGGGAAACTTGCACGTTGGAGCTGTGTCAAAGCCTCTGTTTAGGAGAACCCTTTAGGGCCCCAGTGCCACCGCTTCATTCCAAGGTCTCCATAGACACAAAAGCACGTTAGGACCCATCCCCAGGGGTGTCCATTTCAACTCAGGGTCCTCGGTTGCTCCCCACAGATCCAGGAGATTTAACCTGTCTGGTTGCTAGGAGACAATTGGAATGCGAGGTGGGTTACCCAGCCATCCATCCTTAGAACCCTGCTCAGAATCATTGGCCTGGAGCCAAACAACAGGTCACAATTGTCCTGCAGAAGACTCTCTGCAGTTTGGAGCTTCTCACAACTCCCATCGTGGGAAAACACCCATGGCCTCGTGATGCCCCCCCCATTCATGAAGGGGCCATCAGGGACAGAAACTCCAACATGGGCGATCGTCTGATCCTCGCCCTGACTTCAGATGCACGTGATCTTGATTCAGGTCTGTAGATTGTGCCTGCCATGGCCTCACCCAGAAACCTAAGCCTAGCTTGTGTTCTCAGACTTTTGTCTTCAGACTCCTGGCCCACAAGCCCTCCAGTTTGGCAATCCAGAACTACAATGCAGCGCTCTGCCGGCCCTCCAGAAGAAAAACATTGTCCTCTGGGGCTACGAGTAACCCCAAATGAGGATCAACCTGCACCGACCTTGGCTGTACCCCAAATACATAGGCTGACCAGTGCACTAATGCCCTTTCTAACACAGCCTGAGCCTGGACCCCCTGGACCCTCCCAGACAGCTGGCCGCTCACTGAGCACATTAGCCGCCATGGCCTTGGGTCGTCATCTCTTCCCAACCTCGGTTTTCAGGTTTCAGAACCTAGACCTTATCTCCAATCACTGCCCCGGGTTGATGGTGATGCAGAAATCAGAACTCCTTCCTCATGGCAAGAAACCTTGTGGTTGGCATGTTGTCCAACGTTCAGTGTAGTTGAAACCAGTGTGGCCCATGAGGCCCCGCCCATGCTCGCGGGCCACATTGGTCACAAACACACATTGTGACGCTCAGGCTGAGCCCAGTCCTCCAGTAAGGCCACTCAGTGGCTGGTTGAAGAGATAGCATATTGGGCTTGCCATGCCACTAGGCCCCAATTTTTAACCATATTTCGGGTTGTCCCTTCAGTCTTCCCCACGGCTTGGCTTTGGAATTCCTCTTTTGGTGGTACACCTGAGGTAACAAAACTGAAATGAGACCTCCCATCCCACAGATTGAAGAAAAGCAATTGGGAATCGGGCCAAATCCTCAGAGAGGAAGATTCGTCCATGGCCCATGAGGCCTCCCCGACATTCCACGGCCATCGCTGATACAAAATCCAGAGAGAAAAGCCGGAGCAAGCGCCTCAGACTCGCACTTTCTTCATATCCTGAAGAGTTCTTCTCATGGTTTGTAGATCGGGCCTGCCATACCTACGTCCCCAATCCTAAGCTGAGTTTGTGTTTTCAGACTTTTGTCCTCAAAGTCTTGGGCCACCCACCCTCCAGGCTGGGCCCCTGGAGCCACACATTAGGACTGTGCCTACCAATCCATGGGAATTCTGCCCATTCCATGGTCCAAAATCGTACAAATTAGGAGAAACCTCCAAAGTCCCTGAGGCCATCCCAATAGTGTAGGTCGCCCGGAACAAACAAGGGCTGTCTGACACCAGCTGATAATCGACCTCCACTCATACCATAGATGGATGTCCCCAGAGAAGAAGATGGAACCAGACAGGACCCTAGGCCATAATAGGATCCATTGCTTTGGGTTACAGGCATGTGTCCTCAAAAGCCTGATTCCAATACGAGCATAGGGGTTTTCCTGAGGCACCCATCAGAACTCATCTCGTCTCCACAAGGAAACCTGTGAATGGGAGCCATGTCCAAAGCTTAGGAGAGTACTTCAGGGTCCCGGTGCCACCGCCCCATTCCAAGGCCCTCATGGACACAAAAACACATTAGGACCCATCCTCAGGAAAGTCCATTTCAACTCAGCCACCCCGTTTGCTCCGGCAGAGCCATCAGATCTAAACTGTCTTGTTGCTAGGAGACAATTGGAATGTGAGGCGGGCTTCCCAGGCATACATCCGCGAACGGTGCTCTGGAGTCATTCCATATGGGATGTCCTGGAGCTGTCCAACAGGTCTCAATTGTCCCGCAGAAGGAATCCTTGAAGGGGGCATCCCACAACACCCAACGTGGGAAAACCTCAATGGCCTCGAGATTCCGCTCCTTTCATGAAGCGGCCGTCATGCTCAGAAACTCCAACCTGAGCCAACGTCTGATCCTCGCCCTGACTTCAGATGCATGAGATATTGGTTCAGATCTGCAGGGGGTACCTGCCGTGCCCTCGCCCTGAAACCCAAGTCTAGCTTGTCTTCTCAGACTTCCGTCCTCACACTCCTGGCCCCGAAGCCCTCAAGTTTGGCAATTCCGGACCCACAATGCAGCACTCTGCCTGCCCTCTAGAAAAAAAATGATTGCCTCATGAGCTGCCCAGGCACCTTAAATGAGGGTAAACCTACACAGCACTCGACTTTACCCAAATTATATAGTCTAACCTGGGCACTAATGCACTGTCGAACACAACCTGAGCCCGGACCTCCTGAGCAACACCCAGAAAGCTGACCGCACACTGAGCACATAAAACCCGCCATGGCCTTAGGTCATCATCTCTTTCCTACCTCAGTTTTCAGACTTCAAAACCGAGACTTTATCTCCAATCACTGCCCAGGGGTGAGTGTGATGCAGAAGTCAGAACTCCTCCTTACCCATGGCAAGAACCCTTGTGGTTGGCATGTTGTCCAACGTTCAGTGTAGGAGAAACCAGCATTCACCCTGCGGCCCCGCCCATTCTTGAGTGTGACGATTGCATACACACGCATTGTGACCCTCAGCATGAGTCCTGTCCTCTAGTAAGTCCTCTCAGTGGCTGGACCATTAGATGTCATAATGGGCTTGACATGTCCCTAGGCCCCAATTTTTAACCAGATTTCTGATTGTCCAGTCGCCCCTCCCCAGGGCTCTACTCTGGAATCCATCATTTGGTGGGACACCTGAGGTTAAAAAAGAAAAAAACAACAACAACAACAACAACAAAATAAAACGTACTTCTTCCAGCCCACAGAATGACCCCAAACTCTTTGGACGGGGCCAAACCACCAGAGAGTAAGACTCGTCCATTTCCCATGAAGTCACCCAGAAATTGCACGACCATGAGTGACACGATATCCAGAGACAAAAACTTGAGCAGGAGCCTCACACTCGCCCTTCTTTCAAATCCCGAAGAGTTCTCCTCATGGTCTGTAGATCAGTCCTGCCATACCTATGACCCGAAACATAAGCCGAGTTTGTGTTTTCAGACAACTGTCCAAACAGCCCTGGCCTACACAACCTACAGGCTCAGGCCCCTGGAGCCAAACCTGAGGACTGTACTTGCCCTCTCCAAGGGAATTGTGTGTGCCCATTCCAATGGCCACAACCCTTCTAATAGGATAAACCTCCAAAGACCCTGATCCATCTCAATAGTGGTGGCTTCCCAGGTAAAACAGGGGCAATCTGAGCCCAACTGAGCACCTACGTGCACTCAGACCCATAGACAGATGTGCCCAGAGGTAAAAAGGAAAGAACAGGCCCCTAGGCACTAATCAGATCCATTGCTTTGTTTTCCAGGCATCTCTCGTCAGAGGCCTGGATTTCACAAGCAGCATATAGCTGTTTCAGGACTCACCCATCAGAAAACATCTCATCTACACATGGGAAACTTGCACGTTGGAGCTGTGTCAAAGCCTCTGTTTAGGAGAACCCTTTAGGGCCCCAGTGCCACCGCTTCATTCCAAGGTCTCCATAGACACAAAAGCACGTTAGGACCCATCCCCAGGGGTGTCCATTTCAACTCAGGGTCCTCGGTTGCTCCCCACAGATCCAGGAGATTTAACCTGTCTGGTTGCTAGGAGACAATTGGAATGCGAGGTGGGTTACCCAGCCATCCATCCTTAGAACCCTGCTCAGAATCATTGGCCTGGAGCCAAACAACAGGTCTCAATTGTCCTGCAGAAGACTCTCTGCAGTTTGGAGCTTCTCACAACTCCCATCGTGGGAAAACACCCATGGCCTCGTGATGCCCCCCCCATTCATGAAGGGGCCATCAGGGACAGAAACTCCAACATGAGCGATCGTCTGATCCTCGCCCTGACTTCAGATGCACGTGATCTTGATTCAGGTCTGTAGATTGTGCCTGCCATGGCCTCACCCAGAAACCTAAGCCTAGCTTGTGTTCTCAGACTTTTGTCTTCAGACTCCTGGCCCACAAGCCCTCCAGTTTGGCAATCCAGAACTACAATGCAGCGCTCTGCCGGCCCTCCAGAAGAAAAACATTGTCCTCTGGGGCTACCCAGTAACCCCAAATGAGGATCAACCTGCACCGAACTTGGCTGTACCCCAAATACATAGGCTGACCAGTGCACTAATGCCCTTTCTAACACAGCCTGAGCCTGGACCCCCTGGACCCTCCCAGACAGCTGGCCGCTCACTGAGCACATTAGCCGCCATGGCCTTGGGTCGTCATCTCTTCCCAACCTCGGTTTTCAGGTTTCAGAACCTAGACCTTATCTCCAATCACTGCCCCGGGTTGAAGGTGATGCAGAAATCAGAACTCCTTCCCCATGGCAAGAAACCTTGTGGTTGGCATGTTGTCCAACGTTCAGTGTAGTTGAAACCAGTGTGGCCCATGAGGCCCCGCCCATGCTCGCGGGGCACATTGGTCACAAACACACATTGTGACGCTCAGGCTGAGCCCAGTCCTCCAGTAAGGCCACTCAGTGGCTGGATGAAGAGATAGCATATTGGGCTTGCCATGCCACTAGGCCCCAATTTTTAACCATATTTCGGGTTGTCCTTTCAGTCTTCCCCACGGCTTGGCTTTGGAATTCCTCTTTTGGTGGTACACCTGAGGTAACAAAACTGAAATGAGACCTCCCATCCCACAGATTGACGAAAAGCAATTGGGAATCGGGCCAAATCCTCAGAGAGGAAGATTCGTTCATGGCCCATGAGGCCTCCCCGACATTCCACGGCCATCGCTGATACAAAATCCAGAGAGAAAAGCCGGAGCAAGCGCCTCAGACTCGCACTTTCTTCATATCCTGAAGAGTTCTTCTCATGGTTTGTAGATCGGGCCTGCCATACCTACGTCCCCAATCCTAAGCTGAGTTTGTGTTTTCAGACTTCTGTCCTCAAAGTCTTGGGCCACCCACCCTCCAGGCTGGGCCCCTGGAGCCACACATTAGGACTGTGCCTACCAATCCATGGGAATTCTGCCCATTCCATGGTCCAAAATCGTACAAATTAGGAGAAACCTCCAAAGTCCCTGAGGCCATCCCAATAGTGTAGGTCGCCCGGAACAAACAAGGGCTGTCTGACACCAGCTGATAATCGACCTCCACTCATACCATAGATGGATGTCCCCAGAGAAGAAGATGGAACCAGACAGGACCCTAGGCCATAATAGGATCCATTGCTTTGGGTTACAGGCATGTGTCCTCAAAAGCCTGATTCCAATACGAGCATAGGGGTTTTCCTGAGGCACCCATCAGAACTCATCTCGTCTCCACAAGGAAACCTGTGAATGGGAGCCATGTCCAAAGCTTAGGAGAGTACTTCAGGGTCCCGGTGCCACCGCCCCATTCCAAGGCCCTCATGGACACAAAAACACATTAGGACCCATCCTCAGGAAAGTCCATTTCAACTCAGCCACCCCGTTTGCTCCGGCAGAGCCATCAGATCTAAACTGTCTTGTTGCTAGGAGACAATTGGAATGTGAGGCGGGCTTCCCAGGCATTCATCCGCGAACGGTGCTCTGGAGTCATTCCATATGGGATGTCCTGGAGCTGTCCAACAGGTCTCAATTGTCCCGCAGAAGGAATCCTTGAAGGGGGCATCCCACAACACCCAACGTGGGAAAACCTCAATGGCCTCGAGATTCCGCTCCCTTCATGAAGCGGCCGTCATGCTCAGAAACTCCAACCTGAGCCAACGTCTGATCCTCGCCCTGACTTCAGATGCATGAGATATTGGTTCAGATCTGCAGGGGGTACCTGCCGTGCCCTCGCCCTGAAACCCAAGTCTAGCTTGTCTTCTCAGACTTCCGTCCTCACACTCCTGGCCCCGAAGCCCTCAAGTTTGGCAATTCCGGACCCACAATGCAGCACTCTGCCTGCCCTCTAGAAAAAAAATGATTGCCTCATGAGCTGCCCAGGCACCTTAAATGAGGGTAAACCTACACAGCACTCGACTTTACCCAAATTATATAGTCTAACCTGGGCACTAATGCACTGTCGAACACAACCTGAGCCCGGACCTCCTGAGCAACACCCAGAAAGCTGACCGCACACTGAGCACATAAAACCCGCCATGGCCTTAGGTCATCATCTCTTTCCTACCTCAGTTTTCAGACTTCAAAACCGAGACTTTATCTCCAATCACTGCCCAGGGGTGAGTGTGATGCAGAAGTCAGAACTCCTCCTTACCCATGGCAAGAACCCTTGTGGTTGGCATGTTGTCCAACGTTCAGTGTAGGAGAAACCAGCATTCACCCTGCGGCCCCGCCCATTCTTGAGTGTGACGATTGCATACACACGCATTGTGACCCTCAGCATGAGTCCTGTCCTCTAGTAAGTCCTCTCAGTGGCTGGACCATTAGATGTCATAATGGGCTTGACATGTCCCTAGGCCCCAATTTTTAACCAGATTTCTGATTGTCCAGTCGCCCCTCCCCAGGGCTCTACTCTGGAATCCATCATTTGGTGGGACACCTGAGGTTAAAAAAGAAAAAAACAACAACAACAACAACAAAATAAAACGTACTTCTTCCAGCCCACAGAATGACCCCAAACTCTTTGGACGGGGCCAAACCACCAGAGAGTAAGACTCGTCCATTTCCCATGAAGTCACCCAGAAATTCCACGACCATGAGTGACACGATATCCAGAGACAAAAACTTGAGCAGGAGCCTCACACTCGCCCTTCTTTCAAATCCCGAAGAGTTCTCCTCATGGTCTGTAGATCAGTCCTGCCATACCTATGACCCGAAACATAAGCCGAGTTTGTGTTTTCAGACAACTGTCCAAACAGCCCTGGCCTACACAACCTACAGGCTCAGGCCCCTGGAGCCAAACCTGAGGACTGTACTTGCCCTCTCCAAGGGAATTGTGTGTGCCCATTCCAATGGCCACAACCCTTCTAATAGGATAAACCTCCAAAGACCCTGATCCATCTCAATAGTGGTGGCTTCCCAGGTAAAACAGGGGCAATCTGAGCCCAACTGAGCACCTACGTGCACTCAGACCCATAGACAGATGTGCCCAGAGGTAAAAAGGAAAGAACAGGCCCCTAGGCACTAATCAGATCCATTGCTTTGTTTTCCAGGCATCTCTCGTCAGAGGCCTGGATTTCACAAGCAGCATATAGCTGTTTCAGGACTCACCCATCAGAAAACATCTCATCTACACATGGGAAACTTGCACGTTGGAGCTGTGTCAAAGCCTCTGTTTAGGAGAACCCTTTAGGGCCCCAGTGCCACCGCTTCATTCCAAGGTCTCCATAGACACAAAAGCACGTTAGGACCCATCCCCAGGGGTGTCCATTTCAACTCAGGGTCCTCGGTTGCTCCCCACAGATCCAGGAGATTTAACCTGTCTGGTTGCTAGGAGACAATTGGAATGCGAGGTGGGTTACCCAGCCATCCATCCTTAGAACCCTGCTCAGAATCATTGGCCTGGAGCCGAACAACAGGTCTCAATTGTCCTGCAGAAGACTCTCTGCAGTTTGGAGCTTCTCACAACTCCCATCGTGGGAAAACACCCATGGCCTCGTGATGCCCCCCCCCATTCATGAAGGGGCCATCAGGGACAGAAACTCCAACATGAGCGATCGTCTGATCCTCGCCCTGACTTCAGATGCACGTGATCTTGATTCAGGTCTGTAGATTGTGCCTGCCATGGCCTCACCCAGAAACCTAAGCCTAGCTTGTGTTCTCAGACTTTTGTCTTCAGACTCCTGGCCCACAAGCCCTCCAGTTTGGCAATCCAGAACTACAATTCAGCGCTCTGCCGGCCCTCCAGAAGAAAAACATTGTCCTCTGGGGCTACCCAGTAACCCCAAATGAGGATCAACCTGCACCGACCTTGGCTGTACCCCAAATACATAGGCTGACCAGTGCACTAATGCCCTTTCTAACACAGCCTGAGCCTGGACCCCCTGGACCCTCCCAGACAGCTGGCCGCTCACTGAGCACATTAGCCGCCATGGCCTTGGGTCGTCATCTCTTCCCAACCTCGGTTTTCAGGTTTCAGAACCTAGACCTTATCTCCAATCACTGCCCCGGGTTGAAGGTGATGCAGAAATCAGAACTCCTTCCCCATGGCAAGAAACCTTGTGGTTGGCATGTTGTCCAACGTTCAGTGTAGTTGAAACCAGTGTGGCCCATGAGGCCCCGCCCATGCTCGCGGGCCACATTGGTCACAAACACACATTGTGACGCTCAGGCTGAGCCCAGTCCTCCAGTAAGGCCACTCAGTGGCTGGATGAAGAGATAGCATATTGGGCTTGCCATGCCCCTAGGCCCCAATTTTTAACCATAGTTCGGATTGTCCCTTCAGTCTTCCCCACGGTTTTGCTTTGGAATTCCTCTTTTGGTGGGACACCTGAGGTAACAAACCTGAAATGTGTCCTCCCATCCCACAGATTGACGAAAAGCAATTGGGAATCGGGCCAAATCCTCAGAGAGGAAGATTCGTCCATGGCCCATGAGGCCTCCCCGACATTCCACGGCCATCACTGATACAAAATCCAGAGACAAAAGCCTGAGCAAGCGCCTCAGACTCGCACTTTCATCATATCCTGAAGAGTTCTTCTCATGGTTTCTCGATCGGGCCTGCCATACCTACGTCCCCAAACCTAAGCTGAGTTTGTTTTCAGACAACTGTCTAAACAGCCCTGGCCTACACAACCTACAGGCTCAGGCTCCTGGAGCCAAACCTGAGGACTGTACTTGCCTTCTCCAAGGGAATTGTTTGTGCCCATTCCAATGGCCACAACCCTTCTAATAGGATAAACCTCCAAAGTCCCTGATCCATCTCAAAAGTGGTGGTTTCCCAGGAAAACAGGGGCAATCTGAGCCCAAATGAGCACCTACCTGCACTCAGACCCATAGACAGATGTCCCCAGAGGTAAAAAGGAAAGAACAGGCCCCTAGGCACTAATCAGATCCATTGCTTTGGTTTCCAGGCATCTCTCCTCAGAGGCCTGGATTTCAAAAGCAGCATATAGCTGTTTCTTGATTCACCCATCAGAAAACATCTCATCTACACATGGGAAACTTGCACGTTGGAGCTGTGTCAAAGCCTCTGTTTAGGAGAACCCTTTAGGGCCCCAGTGCCACCGCTTCATTCCAAGGTCTCCATAGACACAAAAGCACGTTAGGACCCATCCCCAGGGGTGTCCATTTCAACTCAGGGTCCTCGGTTGCTCCCCACAGATCCAGGAGATTTAACCTGTCTGGTTGCTAGGAGACAATTGGAATGCGAGGTGGGTTACCCAGCCATCCATCCTTAGAACCCTGCTCAGAATCATTGGCCTGGAGCCGAACAACAGGTCTCAATTGTCCTGCAGAAGACTCTCTGCAGTTTGGAGCTTCTCACAACTCCCATCGTGGGAAAACACCCATGGCCTCGTGATGCCCCCCCCATTCATGAAGGGGCCATCAGGGACAGAAACTCCAACATGAGCGATCGTCTGATCCTTGCCCTGACTTCAGATGCACGTGATCTTGATTCAGGTCTGTAGATTGTGCCTGCCATGGCCTCACCCAGAAACCTAAGCCTAGCTTGTGTTCTCAGACTTTTGTCTTCAGACTCCTGGCCCACAAGCCCTCCAGTTTGGCAATCCAGAACTACAATGCAGCGCTCTGCCGGCCCTCCAGAAGAAAAACATTGTCCTCTGGGGCTACCCAGTAACCCCAAATGAGGATCAACCTGCACCGACCTTGGCTGTACCCCAAATACATAGGCTGACCAGTGCACTAATGCCCTTTCTAACACAGCCTGAGCCTGGACCCCCTGGACCCTCCCAGACAGCTGGCCGCTCACTGAGCACATTAGCCGCCATGGCCTTGGGTCGTCATCTCTTCCCAACCTCGGTTTTCAGGTTTCAGAACCTAGACCTTATCTCCAATCACTGCCCCGGGTTGAAGGTGATGCAGAAATCAGAACTCCTTCCCCATGGCAAGAAACCTTGTGGTTGGCATGTTGTCCAACGTTCAGTGTAGTTGAAACCAGTGTGGCCCATGAGGCCCCGCCCATGCTCGCGGGGCACATTGGTCACAAACACACATTGTGACGCTCAGGCTGAGCCCAGTCCTCCAGTAAGGCCACTCAGTGGCTGGATGAAGAGATAGCATATTGGGCTTGCCATGCCACTAGGCCCCAATTTTTAACCATATTTCGGGTTGTCCTTTCAGTCTTCCCCACGGCTTGGCTTTGGAATTCCTCTTTTGGTGGTACACCTGAGGTAACAAAACTGAAATGAGACCTCCCATCCCACAGATTGACGAAAAGCAATTGGGAATCGGGCCAAATCCTCAGAGAGGAAGATTCGTTCATGGCCCATGAGGCCTCCCCGACATTCCACGGCCATCGCTGATACAAAATCCAGAGAGAAAAGCCGGAGCAAGCGCCTCAGACTCGCACTTTCTTCATATCCTGAAGAGTTCTTCTCATGGTTTGTAGATCGGGCCTGCCATACCTACGTCCCCAATCCTAAGCTGAGTTTGTGTTTTCAGACTTCTGTCCTCAAAGTCTTGGGCCACCCACCCTCCAGGCTGGGCCCCTGGAGCCACACATTAGGACTGTGCCTACCAATCCATGGGAATTCTGCCCATTCCATGGTCCAAAATCGTACAAATTAGGAGAAACCTCCAAAGTCCCTGAGGCCATCCCAATAGTGTAGGTCGCCCGGAACAAACAAGGGCTGTCTGACACCAGCTGATAATCGACCTCCACTCATACCATAGATGGATGTCCCCAGAGAAGAAGATGGAACCAGACAGGACCCTAGGCCATAATAGGATCCATTGCTTTGGGTTACAGGCATGTGTCCTCAAAAGCCTGATTCCAATACGAGCACAGGGGTTTTCCTGAGGCACCCATCAGAACTCATCTCGTCTCCACAAGGAAACCTGTGAATGGGAGCCATGTCCAAAGCTTAGGAGAGTACTTCAGGGTCCCGGTGCCACCGCCCCATTCCAAGGCCCTCATGGACACAAAAACACATTAGGACCCATCCTCAGGAAAGTCCATTTCAACTCAGCCACCCCGTTTGCTCCGGCAGAGCCATCAGATCTAAACTGTCTTGTTGCTAGGAGACAATTGGAATGTGAGGCGGGCTTCCCAGGCATTCATCCGCGAACGGTGCTCTGGAGTCATTCCATATGGGATGTCCTGGAGCTGTCCAACAGGTCTCAATTGTCCCGCAGAAGGAATCCTTGAAGGGGGCATCCCACAACACCCAACGTGGGAAAACCTCAATGGCCTCGAGATTCCGCTCCCTTCATGAAGCGGCCGTCATGCTCAGAAACTCCAACCTGAGCCAACGTCTGATCCTCGCCCTGACTTCAGATGCATGAGATATTGGTTCAGATCTGCAGGGGGTACCTGCCGTGCCCTCGCCCTGAAACCCAAGTCTAGCTTGTCTTCTCAGACTTCCGTCCTCACACTCCTGGCCCCGAAGCCCTCAAGTTTGGCAATTCCGGACCCACAATGCAGCACTCTGCCTGCCCTCTAGAAAAAAAATGATTGCCTCATGAGCTGCCCAGGCACCTTAAATGAGGGTAAACCTACACAGCACTCGACTTTACCCAAATTATATAGTCTAACCTGGGCACTAATGCACTGTCGAACACAACCTGAGCCCGGACCTCCTGAGCAACACCCAGAAAGCTGACCGCACACTGAGCACATAAAACCCGCCATGGCCTTAGGTCATCATCTCTTTCCTACCTCAGTTTTCAGACTTCAAAACCGAGACTTTATCTCCAATCACTGCCCAGGGGTGAGTGTGATGCAGAAGTCAGAACTCCTCCTTACCCATGGCAAGAACCCTTGTGGTTGGCATGTTGTCCAACGTTCAGTGTAGGAGAAACCAGCATTCACCCTGCGGCCCCGCCCATTCTTGAGTGTGACGATTGCATACACACGCATTGTGACCCTCAGCATGAGTCCTGTCCTCTAGTAAGTCCTCTCAGTGGCTGGACCATTAGATGTCATAATGGGCTTGACATGTCCCTAGGCCCCAATTTTTAACCAGATTTCTGATTGTCCAGTCGCCCCTCCCCAGGGCTCTACTCTGGAATCCATCATTTGGTGGGACACCTGAGGTTAAAAAAGAAAAAAACAACAACAACAACAACAAAATAAAACGTACTTCTTCCAGCCCACAGAATGACCCCAAACTCTTTGGACGGGGCCAAACCACCAGAGAGTAAGACTCGTCCATTTCCCATGAAGTCACCCAGAAATTCCACGACCATGAGTGACACGATATCCAGAGACAAAAACTTGAGCAGGAGCCTCACACTCGCCCTTCTTTCATATCCCGAAGAGTTCTCCTCATGGTCTGTAGATCAGTCCTGCCATACCTATGACCCGAAACATAAGCCGAGTTTGTGTTTTCAGACAACTGTCCAAACAGCCCTGGCCTACACAACCTACAGGCTCAGGCCCCTGGAGCCAAACCTGAGGACTGTACTTGCCCTCTCCAAGGGAATTGTGTGTGCCCATTCCAATGGCCACAACCCTTCTAATAGGATAAACCTCCAAAGACCCTGATCCATCTCAATAGTGGTGGCTTCCCAGGTAAAACAGGGGCAATCTGAGCCCAACTGAGCACCTACGTGCACTCAGACCCATAGACAGATGTGCCCAGAGGTAAAAAGGAAAGAACAGGCCCCTAGGCACTAATCAGATCCATTGCTTTGTTTTCCAGGCATCTCTCGTCAGAGGCCTGGATTTCACAAGCAGCATATAGCTGTTTCAGGACTCACCCATCAGAAAACATCTCATCTACACATGGGAAACTTGCACGTTGGAGCTGTGTCAAAGCCTCTGTTTAGGAGAACCCTTTAGGGCCCCAGTGCCACCGCTTCATTCCAAGGTCTCCATAGACACAAAAGCACGTTAGGACCCATCCCCAGGGGTGTCCATTTCAACTCAGGGTCCTCGGTTGCTCCCCACAGATCCAGGAGATTTAACCTGTCTGGTTGCTAGGAGACAATTGGAATGCGAGGTGGGTTACCCAGCCATCCATCCTTAGAACCCTGCTCAGAATCATTGGCCTGGAGCCGAACAACAGGTCTCAATTGTCCTGCAGAAGACTCTCTGCAGTTTGGAGCTTCTCACAACTCCCATCGTGGGAAAACACCCATGGCCTCGTGATGCCCCCCCCATTCATGAAGGGGCCATCAGGGACAGAAACTCCAACATGAGCGATCGTCTGATCCTCGCCCTGACTTCAGATGCACGTGATCTTGATTCAGGTCTGTAGATTGTGCCTGCCATGGCCTCACCCAGAAACCTAAGCCTAGCTTGTGTTCTCAGACTTTTGTCTTCAGACTCCTGGCCCACAAGCCCTCCAGTTTGGCAATCCAGAACTACAATGCAGCGCTCTGCCGGCCCTCCAGAAGAAAAACATTGTCCTCTGGGGCTACCCAGTAACCCCAAATGAGGATCAACCTGCACCGACCTTGGCTGTACCCCAAATACATAGGCTGACCAGTGCACTAATGCCCTTTCTAACACAGCCTGAGCCTGGACCCCCTGGACCCTCCCAGACAGCTGGCCGCTCACTGAGCACATTAGCCGCCATGGCCTTGGGTCGTCATCTCTTCCCAACCTCGGTTTTCAGGTTTCAGAACCTAGACCTTATCTCCAATCACTGTCCCGGGTTGAAGGTGATGCAGAAATCAGAACTCCTTCCCCATGGCAAGAAACCTTGTGGTTGGCATGTTGTCCAACGTTCAGTGTAGTTGAAACCAGTGTGGCCCATGAGGCCCCGCCCATGCTCGCGGGCCACATTGGTCACAAACACACATTGTGACGCTCAGGCTGAGCCCAGTCCTCCAGTAAGGCCACTCAGTGGCTGGATGAAGAGATAGCATATTGGGCTTGCCATGCCCCTAGGCCCCAATTTTTAACCATAGTTCGGATTGTCCCTTCAGTCTTCCCCACGGTTTTGCTTTGGAATTCCTCTTTTGGTGGGACACCTGAGGTAACAAACCTGAAATGTGTCCTCCCATCCCACAGATTGACGAAAAGCAATTGGGAATCGGGCCAAATCCTCAGAGAGGAAGATTCGTCCATGGCCCATGAGGCCTCCCCGACATTCCACGGCCATCACTGATACAAAATCCAGAGACAAAAGCCTGAGCAAGCGCCTCAGACTCGCACTTTCATCATATCCTGAAGAGTTCTTCTCATGGTTTGTCGATCGGGCCTGCCATACCTACGTCCCCAAACCTAAGCTGAGTTTGTTTTCAGACAACTGTCTAAACAGCCCTGGCCTACACAACCTACAGGCTCAGGCTCCTGGAGCCAAACCTGAGGACTGTACTTGCCTTCTCCAAGGGAATTGTTTGTGCCCATTCCAATGGCCACAACCCTTCTAATAGGATAAACCTCCAAAGTCCCTGATCCATCTCAAAAGTGGTGGTTTCCCAGGAAAACAGGGGCAATCTGAGCCCAAATGAGCACCTACCTGCACTCAGACCCATAGACAGATGTCCCCAGAGGTAAAAAGGAAAGAACAGGCCCCTAGGCACTAATCAGATCCATTGCTTTGGTTTCCAGGCATCTCTCCTCAGAGGCCTGGATTTCAAAAGCAGCATATAGCTGTTTCTTGATTCACCCATCAGAAAACATCTCATCTACACATGGGAAACTTGCACGTTGGAGCTGTGTCAAAGCCTCTGTTTAGGAGAACCCTTTAGGGCCCCAGTGCCACCGCTTCATTCCAAGGTCTCCATAGACACAAAAGCACATTAGGACCCATTCCCAGGGGTGTCCATTTCAACTCAGCATCCTCGGTAACTGCCCACAGATCCAGGAGATCTAACCTGTTGTTGCTAGGAGACAATTGGAATGCAATGTGGGCTACCCAGCCATCCATCCTTAGAACCCTGCTCAGAATCATTGGCCTGGAGCCAAACAACAGGTCTCAATTTTCCTGCAGAAGACTCTCTGCAGTTTGGAGCTTCTCACAACT
This sequence comes from Mustela nivalis, assembly GCF_964662115.1. Classification (NCBI taxonomy): domain Eukaryota; kingdom Metazoa; phylum Chordata; class Mammalia; order Carnivora; family Mustelidae; genus Mustela; species Mustela nivalis. The sequence goes on from NW_028136178.1 coordinate 207,279, forward strand.
CCCATAGTGGGAAAACCCCCATGGCCTCGTGATGGCCACCCATTCATGAAGGGGCCATCAGGGTCCGAAACTCCAACCTGAGCGATCGTCTGATCCTCGCCCTGACTTCAGATGCACGAGATCTCAATTCAGGTCTGTAGATTGTGCCTGTTATAGCCTCACCCAGAAACCTAAGCCTAGCTTGTTTTCTCAGACTTTTGTCGTCAGACTACTGGCCCACAAGCCCTCCATTTGGCGATCCAGAACTACAATGGAGCACTCTGCCTGCCCTCCAAAGAAAAACATTGTCCTCTGGGGCTACCCAATAACCCCAAATGAGGATCAACCTGCACCGACCTTGGCTGTACCCCAAATACATAGGCTGACCAGGGCACTAATAACCTTTCTGACACTGCCTGAGCCTGGACCCCCTGGCCCCTCCAAGACAGCTGGCCGCACACTGAGCACATCCAGTCGCCATGGCCTTAGGTCGTCATCTCTTCCCAACCTCGGTTTTCAGGTTTCAGAACCTAGACCTTATCTCCAATCACTGCCCAAGGTTGAAGGTGATGCAGAAATCAGAACTCCTTCCCCATGGCAAGAAACCTTGTGGTTGGCATGTTGTCCAATATTCAGTGTCGTTGAAACCAGTGTGGCCCATTAGGCCCCGCCCATGCTCGCGGGCCACATTGGTCACAAACACACATTGTTACCCTCAGGCTGAGCCCAGTCCTCAAGTAAGGCCACTCAGTGGCTGGATGAAGAGATAGCATATTGGGCTTGCCATGCCCCTAGGCCCCAATTTTTAACCATATTTCGGGTTGTCCCTTCAGTCTTCCCCACGGCTTTGCTTTGGAATTCCTCTTTTGGTGGGACACCTGAGGTAACAAAACTGAAATGAGTCCTCCCATCCCACAGATTGACGAAAAGCAATTGGGAATCGGGCCAAATCCTCAGAGAGGAAGATTCGTCCATGGCCCATGAGGCCTCCCCGACATTCCACGGCCATCGCTGATACAAAATCCAGAGACAAAAGCCTGAGCAAGCGCCTCAGACTCGCTCTTTCTTCATATCCTGAAGAGTTCTTCTCATGGTTTGTCGATCGGGCCTGCCATACCTACGTCCCCAAACCTAGGCTGAGTTTGTGTTTTCAGACTTCTGTCCTCAAAGTCTTGGGCCACACACCCTCCAGGCTGGGCCCCTGGAGCCACACATTAGGACTGTGCCTACCAATCCATGGGAATTCTGCCCATTCCATGGTCCAAAATCGTACAAATTAGGAGAAACCTCCAAAGTCCCTGAGGCCATCCCAATAGTGTAGGTCGCCCGGAACAAAAAAGGGCTGTCTGACACCAGCTGATAATCGACCTCCATTCATACCATAGATGAATGTCCCCAGAGAAGAAGATTGAACCAGACAGGACCCTAGGCCATAATAGGATCCATTGCTTTGGGTTACAGGCATGTATCCTCAAAAGCCTGATTCCAATACGAGCATAGGGGTTTTCCTGAGGCACCCATCAGAACTCATCTCGTCTCCACAAGGAAACCTGTGTATGGGAGCCATGTCCAAAGCTTAGGAGTGTACTTCTGGGTGCCGGTGCCACCGCCCCATTCCAAGGCCCTCATGGACACAAAAACACATTAGGACACATCCTCAGGAAAGTCCATTTCAACTCAGCCACCCCGGTTGCTCCGGCAGAGCCATCAGATCTAAACTGACTTGTTGCTAGGAGACAATTGGAATGCGAGGCGGGCTTTCCAGGCATCCATCCGCGAATGGTGCTCTAGAGTATTTCCATATGGGATGTCCTGGAGCTGTCCAACAGGTCTCAATTGTCCCGCAGAAGGAATCCTTGAAGGGGGCATCCCACAACTCCCAACGTGGGAAAACCTCAATGGCCTCGAGATTCCGCTCCCTTCATGAAGCGGCCGTCATGCACAGGAACTCCAACCTGAGCCAATGTCTGATCCTCGTCCTGACTTCAGAAGCATGATATATTGGTTCAGATCATCACGGGGTACCTGCTGTGCCTTTGCCCTGAAATCCAAGTCTAGCTTGTCTTTTCACACTTCCGTCCTCACACTCCTGACCCCGAAGTCCTAAAATTTGGCAATTCCGGGCCCACAATGCAGCACTCTGCCGGCCCTCTAGAAAAAAATAAATATTGCCTCATGAGCTACCCAGGCACCTTAAATGAGGATAAACCTACACAGCACTCGACCTTTCCCAAATTATGTAGTCTAACCTGGGCACTAATGCACTGTCGAACACAACCTGAGCCTGGACCACCTGACCAACACCCAGAAAGCTGACCGCACACTGAGCACATAAAACCCGCCATGGCCTTAGGTCATCATCTCTTCCCTACCTCAGTTTTCAGGCTTCAGAACCGAGACCTTATCTCCAATCACTGCCCAGGGGTGAATGTGATGCAGAAATCAGTACTCCTCCTTACACATGGCAAGAACCCTTGTGGTTGGCACGTTGTCCAACGTTCAGTGTAGGAGAAACCAGCATTCACCCTGTGGCCCTGCCCATTCTTGAGTGCGACGAGTGCATACACACGCATTGTGACCCTCAGCATGAGTCCTGTCCTCTAGTAAGTCCTCTCAATGGCTGGATCATTAGATGTCATAATGGGCTTGACATGTCCCTAGGCCCCAATTTTTATCCAGATTTCTGATTGTCCAGTCGCCCCTCCCTAGGGCTCTACTCTGGAATCCCTCATTTCGTGGGACACCTGAGGTTAAAAAAGAAAACAACAACAACAATAACAAAAAAAAAACGGACTTCTTCCAGCCCACAGAATGACCCCAAACTCTTTGGACGGGGCCAAACCACCAGAGAGTAAGACTCGTCCATTTCCCATGAAGTCACCCAGAAATTCCACGACCATGAGTGACACGATATCCAGAGACAAAAACTTGAGCAGGAGCCTTACACTCGCCCTTCTTCAAATCCAGAAGAGTTCTCCTCATGGTCTGTAGATCAGTCCTGCCATACCTATGACCCGAAACATAAGTCGAGTTTGTGTTTTCAGACAACTGTCCAAACAGCCCTGGCCTACACAACCTACAGGGTCAGGCCCCTGGAGCCAAACCTGAGGACTGTACTTGCCCTCTCCAAGGGAATTGTGTGTGCCCATTCCAATGGCCACAACGCTTCTCATAGGATAAACCTCCAAAGTCCCTGATCCATCTCAATAGTGGTGGCTTCCCAGGAAAAACAGGGGCAATCTGAGCCCAAATGAGCACCTACCTGCACTCAGACCCATAGAGAGATGTCTCCAGAGGTAAAAAGGAAAGAACAGGCCCCTAGGCACTAATCAGATCCATTGCTTTGGTTTCCAGGCATCTCTGCTCAGAGGCCTGGATTTCAAAAGTAGCATATAGCTGTTTCTTGACTCACCCATCAGAAAACATCTCATCTATACATGGGAAACTTGCACGTTGGAGCTGTGTCAAAGCCTCTGTTTAGGAGAACCATTTAGGGCACCAGTGCCACCGCTTCATTCCAAGGTCTCCATAGACACAAAAGCACATTAGGACCCATCCCCAGGGGTGTCCATTTCAACTCAGCGTCTTCGGTTGCTCCCCACAGATCCAGGAGATCTAACCTGTCTTGTTGCTAGGAGACAATTGGAATGCGAGGTGGGCTACCCAGCCATCCATCCTTAGAACCCTGCTCAGAATCATTGGCCTGGAGCCAAGCAACAGGTCTCAATTGACCTGTAGAAGGCTCTCTGCTGTTTGGAACTTCTCACAACTCCCATAGTGGGAAAACCCCTATGGCCTCGTGATGCCCCCCCCCCCCCATTCATGAAGGGGCCATCAGGGACAGAAACTCCAACCTGAGCGATCGTCTGATCCTCGCCCTGACTTCAGATGCACGAGATCTCGATTCAGGTCTGTAGATTGTGCCTGCCATGGCCTCACCCAGAAACCTAAGCCTAGCTTGTGTTCTCAGACTTTTGTCGTCAGACTACTGGCCCACAAGCCCACCAGTTTGGCACTCCAGAACTACAATGCAGCACTCTGCCTGCCCTCCAGAAGAAAAACATTGTCCTCTGGGGCTACCCAGTAACCCCAAATGAGGATTAACCTGCACCGACCTTGGCTGTACCCCAAATACATAGGCTGACCAGGGCACTAATGCCCTTTCTGACACAGCCTGAGCCTGGACTCCCTAGCCCGTCCCAGACAGCTGGCCGCACACTGAGCACATCGAGCCTCCGTGGCCTTAGGTCGTCATCTCTTCCCAACCTCGGTTTTCAGGTTTCAGAACCGAGACCTTATCTCCAATCACTGCACAAAGTTGAAGGTGATGAAGAAATCAAAACTCCTTCCCCATGGCAAGAAACCTTGTGGTTGGCATGTTGTCCAACGTTCAGTGTGGTTGAAACCAGTGTGGCCCATGTGGCCCCGCCCAAGCTCGCGGGCCACATTGGTCACAAACACACATTGTGACCCTCAGGCTGAGCCCAGTCCTCAAGTAAGGCCACTCAGTGGCTGGATGAAGAGATAGCATATTGGGCTTGCCATGCCCCTAGGCCCCAATTTTTCACCATATTTCGGGTTGTCCCTTCAGTCTTCCCCACGGATTTGCTTTGGAATTCCTCTTTTGGTGGGACACCTGAGGTAACAAACCTGAAATGAGTCCTCCCATCCCACAGATTGACGAAAAGCAATTGGGAATCGGGCCAAATCCTCAGAGAGGAAGATTCGTCCATGGCCCATGAGGCCTCCCCGACATTCCACGGCCTTCGCTGATACAAAATCCAGAGACAAAAGCCTGAGCAAGCGCCTCAGACTCGCACTTTCTTCATATCCTTAACAATTCTTCTCATGGTTTGTCGATCGGGCCTGCCATACCTACGTCCCCAAACCTAAGCTGAGTTTGTTTTCAGACAACTGTCCAAACAGCCCTGGCCTACACAACCTACAGGCTCAGGCCCCTGGAGCCTAACCTGAGGACTGTACTTGCTCTCTCCAAGGGAATTGTTTGTGCCCATTCCAATGGCCACAACCCTTCTAATAGGATAAACCTCCAAATTCCCTGATCCATCTCAATAGTGGTGGCTTCCCAGGAAAAAACAGGGGCAATCTGAGCACTACAGAGCACCTACCTGCACTCAGACCCATAGAGAGATGTCCCCAGAGGTAAAAAGGAAAGAACAGGCCCCTAGGCACTAATCAGATCCATTGCGTTCGTTTCCAGGCATCTCTCCTCAGAGGCCTGGAATTCAAAAGCAGCATATAGCTGTTTCTTGACTCACCCAACAGAAAACATCTCATCTACACATGGGATACTTGCACGTTGGAGCTGTGTCAAAGCCTCTGTTTATTAGAACTCTTTAGGGCCCAAGTGCCACCGCTTCATTCCAAGGTCTCCTTAGACACAAAAGCACATTAGGACCCATGCTTAGGGGTGTCCATTTCAATGCAGCGTCCTAGGTTGCTCCCCACAGATCCAGGAGATCTAACCTGTCTTGTTGCTAAGAGACAATTGGAATGCGAGGTGGGCTACCCAGTCATCCATCCTTAGAACCCTGCTCAGAATCATTGGCCTGGAGCCAAACAACAGGTCTCAATTGTCCTGCAGAAGACTCTCTGCAGTTTGGAGCTTCTCACAACTCCCATCGTGGGAAAACCCCCATGGCCTCGTGATCCCCCCCCCCATTCATGAAGGGGCCATCAGGGACAGAAACTACAACCTGAGCGATCGTCTGATCCTCGCCCTGACTTCAGATGCATAAGATCTCGATTCAGGTCTGTAGATTGTGCCTGCCATGGCCTCACCCAGAAACCTAAGCCTAGCTTGTGTTCTCAAACCTTTGTCGTCAGACTACTGGCCCACAAGCCCTCCAGTTTGGCAATCCAGAACTACAATGCAGCACTCTGCCCAGTAACCTCAAATGAGGATCAACCTGCACCGACCTTGGCTGTACCCCAAATACATAGGCTGAGCAGGGCACTAATGCCCTTTCTGACACAGCCTGAGCCTGGACTCCCTGGCCCATCCCAGACAGCTGGCCGCACACTGAGCACATCGAGCCGCCATGGCCTTAGGTCATCATCTCTTCCCAACCTCGGTTTTCAGGCTTTAGATTCTAGACCTTACCTCCAATCACTGCCCAGGGTTGAACGGGATGCAGAAATCAGAACTCCTTCCCCATAGCAAGATACCTTGTGGTTGGCATGTTGTCCAACTTTCAGTGTAGTTGAATCCAGTGTTGCCCATGAGGCCCCGCCATGCTCGGAGGCTACATTGGTCACAAACACACATTGTGACCCTCAGCCTGACCAAAGTCCTCAAGTAAGGCCTCTCAGTGGCTGGATGAAGAGATAGCATATTGGGCTTGCCATGCCCCTAGTCCCCAATTTTGAACCATAGTTCTGGTGGTCCCTTCAGTCTTCCCCACGGCTTTGCTTTGGAATTCCTCTTTTCGTGGGACACCTGAGGTAACAAAACTGAAAGGAGTCCTCCCATCCCACAGTTTGACGAAAAAAAATTGGGAATCGGGCGAAATCCTCATAGAGGTAGATTCTTCCATGGCCCATGAAGCATCCCCGACATTCTATGGCCATTGCTGATAAAAATTCCAGAGACAAATGCCTGAGCAAGCGCCTCAGACTCGCTCTATATTCAAATCTTCATGAGTTCTTCTCATTGTTTGTATATTGGGCCTGAATACCGCCGTCCCCAAAAGAAGCTGAGTTTGTGTATCAGAATCACAATCAGAACTCTGCCTTCCACATGGCTGTAATGCTTGTTCTTCACATGGAGTCAACCTTCACGTGGGGAACCCTTCATGGCCCCTGATGCCACGCCAAATCATGAGTGCTGCTTGGGCACAAATTCACACTGTGACCCTAGCATGAGCCCCATGTCAAAGAAAGGCCTGTCAGGTTCGTGACGAAGATCCTGCATATAGTCCCTGCCATGCCCATAGGCACCCAAAACTAACTAGATGGTGTGTATTCCAGTTGAAGGAACCCACTGCTGTGCTCTAGAGTCCCTCTCCTGGGGGGTCCTTTCTGGCAGAAAACAGTACTCTTCACTTCCCATAGAATGAACCCAAACACTTGGGAGCTTGGACAATCCCCCGAGAGGAAGGCTCTTCCTCGGCCCCTGAGGCAACCCCTACCCTGACCGGACACTGTGAACGCAACACCCAGAGACAAAAGCCTGAGCAACTGCCTCCCACTTGCCCTCCTTTGATATCCAGAGAATCTCCCCTCACGGACTGGAGATCAGGCCTGCCATTACCTTGGCCCCTTCCTGAGCCAAGTTTGCTTTTTCAGACATCAGTCCCCACAGCCCTGGCAAACACAGCCTCTAGGCTGGGTCCTCTGGAGCCATACAACAGGACCGTGCCTGCTCTCTCCTGGGAAACTGTGTCCATTCCTTTGGACACACACCTCCAGAATATGAGAAACCTCAAGGCCCCCGAGGACATCCCACTACTGGGAGCCTCCCTGGACACACAGGGGCATTCGGACACAAGCTGAGCAGCTACCTCCACGAAGGCATGCACACAGATGTCAACAGAGATAGAAGGTTGAGCCGGACAGGCCCTTAGGCGATAATCTCAACTCTTGCTTTGGGTTCCAGGTGTTACTCCTCAGAAACTTTGGTTCGAAGAACAGGATATGGGGCTTTCCTGAGGCACTGAACAGAACTCCTCTCGTCTCCACATGGGGAGCTTTCTTACTGGGGATGTATCAAACCCTTCAGGTAGTGCCCAAGCAGCACTTGAGTGCTGATTGGGAACAAATTCACACTGTGACCCTAGCATGAGCCCCATGTCAAAGAAAGGCCTGTGAGGGCCTGGACAAAGAGCCCGCATATGGGGCTTGCCAAGCCCCTATGCACCCAATTTTCACCAGGGTTTGAGATTTCCAGTCGCCCCGCCCGTACCTGGGGCTCTGATCTTGAATCCCTTTCTTGGAGAGACACATGAGCCAGACAACACGACTCCACCCTTCCCACAAAATGACCCCAATCTTGGAAGATGGGACAAATCCCCAGAGAGGGATACTCGTCCACAGTCCCTGAGGCCACCCCTCAAATCCACGGCTATCCCGGACACAGCATCCAGAGACAAAAGACTGAAGGAACGCCTCCCACTCGCCCTTTTTTCAGAGGCCCAGGAGTTCCCTCGCGGGCTGTACATCCGGCCTGCCATACCCTAGGCACCACTCATAAGCTGAGTTTGTGTTTTCAGACTTCTGTGCCCACAGCCTGGACCCACACACCTCCAGGCTAGGGCCTCTGGAGCCACAGCGAAAGTTTGTGCCTGCCCTCTCCAAGGAAAGTGTGCCCAATCCACTGAGCACAGCCCTACAGGTTAGGGAAAAGCTCCAAGGCCCCTGAGGACATCAATAGTGTAGGCCACCCTGGACTAAGAGGGGCTCTCTGACACCAGCGGAGCAACTATCTTCACTTAGACTCTCAGAAAGTGTCCCCAGAGATAGAAGGTTGAAATGGACAGACCCCCAGGCCCTAATATGAACCTTAGCTTTGTTCCATGTGTCCGTTCTCAGAGGACTGTTTTCGTAGACCAGCACATGGGGCTTTTCTGAGGCACCAAACCAAGGATCTCTCGTCTCCACATGGGCAGCTTTCTTACTGGGGATGTATCAAACCCTTCAGGTAGGAGAGTTCCGAAGGGCCACTGAACAACCAGCACATTCCAAGGTCTCCATGGACCCAAACGCACATTATGACGCATCCTCAGGAGAGGCCATTTCAACTCAGCCCCCTGGATCGCGTGTTCCAGAGGCCCCAGATCAAACATATCTTATCGCTAATGGCCTATTGGAATGCGAGGCATGCTGTACAGGGATCCATCCTTCGAACCCTGCTCTCCAGTCCTTCCGTATGGTATGTCCTGGAGCCATGCAACAGGACTCGAATGTCCCGCAGAAGGAAACCTTGTGGTTTGGGGCAACCTCCAAACTCAGCGTGGGAAAACTTCCTTGGCCTCATGAGGCCCCCGCTTCATGAACGTGCCATCATGGACAAATACTCCAGCCTCAGCCAACGTCTGATCCTCAGCCTGACTTCAGATGCAGGAGATTTTGATTCAGCCTCTGCAGAATGGACCTGCTCTGCCCTTGGCTCCAATCCTCACCCTAGCTTGTGTTTTCAGACTTCCGTCCTCACACTCCAGGCCCACAAGCCCTCCCTACTGGGAATTCTGGGGCCACAATGAAGCACTCTGCCTGCCTCCCAGTAGAAAATCATTGTCTATGGTGCTGCCCAGAAACACCAAATGAGGATCAAACTGCTTGGCCCTCGGCAACACCCCAATTGCATAGGCTACCTTAAACACTGATGCTCTGAGGCAAATAGCCTGAGCCCAGACCTTCCAACAGACACCGACACAGCTGGCTGCACACCCAGCACATTGGACCCGCCACTGCCTTAGGCCACCATCTATTCCCAACCTGGGTTTTCAGTCATCGGTCCTAGACCTTATATCCAATCCCTGCACAGGGGGGACCCCCTCTGATGCACACAAGTCAGAACCCCTCCTACCACATGGCAAGAAACCTTGCTGCTGGCAGTGAGTCAAACCTTCAGTGTTGGAGAAAACGGCATGACCTATGAGGCCACGCACATGCGTGAGGGCCGCCTTGGGCACAAACACACATTGTGACCCTCAGCGTGAGTACCTTATTCAAGTAACGCCTCTCAGTGACTGGACCAACAGCCCGCATATGTGGTTTGCCATGCCCATAGGCACCCAGGACTAAATAGATGGTGTGTATTCCAGTTGAGGGAACCCACTGCTGTGCTCTAGAGTCCCTCTCCTGGGGGGTCCCCTGTGGCAGAAAACAGTACTCTTCATTCCCACAGAATGAACACAAACACTTGGGAGCTTGGACAATCCCCCGAGAGGAAGGCACTTCTTCGGCCTCTGAGACAACCCCTACCCTGACCGGACACTGTAAATCCTGAGTGACTGCCCCCCACTTGCCCTACTTTGATTTATAGAGGATCTCCCCTCACGGACTGGAGATCAGTCCTGCCATTACATTGGCCACTAGCTGAGCCAAGTTTGCTTTTTCAGACATCTGTCCCCACAGCCCTGGCAAACACAGCCTCTAGGCTGGGTCCTCTGGAGCCATACCACAGGACCGTGCCTGCTCTCTCCTGGGAAACTGTGTCCATTCCTTTGGACACACACCTCCAGAATATGAGAAACCTCAAGGCCCCCGAGGACATCCCACTACTGGGAGCCTCACTGGACTCACAGGGGCATTCGGACACAAGCTGAGCAGCTACATCCATGAATGCATGCACATAGATGTCAACAGAGATAGAAGGTTGAGCCGGACAGGCCCTTAGGCCATAATCTCAACTCTTGCTTTGGGTTCCAGGTGTTACTCCTCAGAGGCTTTGGTTCGAAGAACAGGATATGGGGCTTTCCTGAGGCACTGAACAGAACTCCTCTCGTCTCCACATGGGAAGCTTCCTTGTTGGAGCTGTGTCAAACACCTCAGTTTGGAAAACCCTGCAGAGTTCCTGAGCCACCTCCACATTCCAAGGTCTCCCAGGCCACCAAGCCACAGTAGGACTCATCTTCAGGAGAGTCCATTTCAACTCTCCCCTCTGGGTAGCTCAAACAGGAGCCTGCAGATTGAGCCTGCCTTGTCCTGACTAAAGAGTGGGTATATGAAGTGGCGTTCCCAGGCATCCATGCTTAGACACCTGCTCTCGAGTCTTTCCGTATGGGGCCTCCTGGAACCATCCAATAGGATTCGACTGTCGTGCAGAAGGAAACCTTGAGGTTTGGAGTAGTTCACAAATCCCATCGTAGGCAAACCTCCCTGGCCTAATGAAGCCCTCACCCTTCAGGAAGAGGCCATGCTGGACAAAAACTCTAGCCTGAGGCACGTCTCATAGTTGACATGACCTCAGTGCAGGAGATCTCGATTCAGCCTCTGCAGAGTGGGCCTGCCGTGCCCTCGGTCCCAAACCTCACGCTACCTTGTGTTTTCAGACTTCCTTCCTCACACTCCTGGCAAACAAGCCCTCCGGACCAGGAACTCCAGAACCAAAACCCAGCCCAGTGTCTGCGCAATGGAAGAAAAACGTTTCCCTGTGGGGCTCTCCAGAAAACCCAGATGAGGATCAACCTGCTCGGGCCTCGACGGTACCCGAACTGGATAGGATGCTCTGGGCACTCATGCTCTGTCTGACACAGCCTGAAGCCAGACGTCCAGACAGACAAGGAGACAGCTGGCCGCACACCCAGCACTTCGGACACGCCATGGTCTTATGCCGTCACCTCTTCCTAACCTTGGTTTTCAGATATCTAAACCTAGACATTATATCAATTCTCCACACAGCTGGGTATAGCAAGCACAAAACAGAACTCCTCCTTCCCCATGGCTGTCAAGCTTGCTCTTGGCATGGAGTCACACCTTCATGGTGGGAGAAACCTTCATGGCCCCTGAAGCCACGCCCAAACTTGAGTGCTGCTTGGGCACAAATTCACACTGTGACCCTCAGCATGAGCCCCATGTCAAAGAAAGGCCTGTCAGGACCTGGACCAAGAGCCCGCATATGGGGCTTGCCAAGCCCCTATGCACCCAATCCTCACCAGTGTTTGAGTTTTCCAGTCGCCCCACCTGTACCTGGGCTCTACTCTGGAATCCCTTTCTTGGAGAGACCCATGAGCCAGACAACACGACTCCACCCTTCCCTCAAAATGACCCCAAACTCTTGGGAGCTGGGACAAGTCCCCAGAGAGGGATACTCGTCCACAGTCCCTGAGGCCACCGCTCCAATCCACGGCTATCCCGGACACAACATCCAGAGACAAAAGCCTGAAGGAACGCCTTCCACTCGCCCTTGTTTCAGAGGCCCAGGAGTTCCCTCTCAGGCTGTACATCCGGCCTGTCATACCCTAGGCGCCACTCATAAGCTGACTTTGTGTTTTAAGACTTCTGTGCCCACAGCATGGACCCACACAACCTCCAGGCTAGGGCCTCTGAAGCCACAGCGAAAGATTGTGCTGGCCCTCTCTAAGGAAAGTGTGTCCAATCCATTGACCACAACCCTACAGTTTAGGGAAAAGCTCCAAGGCCCCTGAGGCCATCAATAGGTAGGCCACCCTGGACTAAGAGGGGCTATCTGACACCAGCAGAGCAACTATCTCCACTTAGATTCTAGGACAGTGTCCCCAGAGACAGAAGGTTGAAATGGACAGGCCCCCAAGCCCTAATATGAAACTTAGCTTTGTTTCCATGTGTCTGTTCTCAGAGGAATGTTTTCGTAGACCAGCACACGGGGCTTTTCCGAGGCACCAAACCAAACCTCTCTCTCCACATGGGGTGCTTTCTTACTGGGGATGTATCAAACCCTTCAGGTTGGAGAGTTCCACAGGGCCACTGAACAACCAGCACATTCCAAGGTCTCCATGGACCCAAACGCACATTATGACGCATCCTCAGGAGAGGCCATTTCAACTCAGCCCCCTGGGTAGCGTGACCCAGAGGCAGCAGATCAAACATATCTTTTCGCTAATGGCAAATGGGAATGCGAGGCATGCTGTACAGGGATCCATCCTACGAACACTGCTCTCCAGTCCTTTTATATGGTATGTCCTGGAGCCATGCAACAGGACTCGAATGTCCCACAGAAGGAAACCTTGTGGTTTGGGGCAACCTCCAAACTCAGCGTGGGAAAACTTCCTTGGCCTCATGAGGCCCCCGCTTCATGAAGGTGCCATCATGGACACATACTCCAGCCTCAGCCAACGTCTGATCCTCAGCCTGGCTACAGATGCAGGAGATTTTGATTAAGCCTCTGCAGAGTGGGTCTGCTCTGCCTTTGGCTCCAATCCTCACCCTAGCTTGTGTTTTCAGACTTCCGTCCTCACACTCCTGGCCCACAAGCCCTCCCTACTGGGAATTCTGGGGCCACAAAGAAGCACTCTGCCTGCCTCCCAGGAGAAATACATTGTCTATGGTGCTGCCCAGAAACCCCAAATGAGGATCAAACTGCTTGGCCCTCGGCAACACCCCAATTGCATAGGCTACCTTAAACAGTGATGCTCTGTCGCAAATAGCCTGAGCCCAGACCTTCCAACAGACACCGACACAGCTGGCTGTACACCCAGCACATTGGACCTGCCACTGCCTTAGGCCAGCATCCATTCCCAACCTGGGTTTTCAGTCATCGGAACCTAGACCTTATCTCCAATCCCTGCACAGGGGGGAACCTGATGCACAAATAAGAACCCCTCCTTCCCCATGGCAAGAAAACTTGCTGCTGGCAGTGAGTCAAACCTTCAGTGTAGGAAACACGACATGGCCCATGAGGCAACGCCCAAGCGTGAGGGCCGCCTTGGGCACAAACACACATTGTGACCCTCAGCGTGAGTACCTTATTCAAGTAACGCCTCTCAGTGACTGGACCAAGAGCCCGCATATGTGGCTTGCATGCCCATAGGCACCCAGGATTAACTAGATGGTGTGTATTCCAGTTGAGGGAACCCACTGCTGTGCTCTAGAGTCCCTCTCCTGGGGGGTCCCCTGTGGCAGAAAACAGTACTCTTCCCTTCCCACAGAATGAATCCAAACACTTGGGAGCTTGCACAATCCCCCGAGAGGAAGGCTCTTCCTCGGCCTCTGAGACAACCCCTACCCTGACCGGACACTGTGAACGCAACACCCAGAGACAAAATCCTGAGTGACTGCCTCCCACTTGCCCTCCTTTGATATCCAGAGGATCTCCCCTCACGGACTGGAGATCAGTCCTGCCATTACCTTGGCCACTAGCTGAGCCAAGTTTGCTTTTTCAGACATCTGTCCCCACAGCCCTGGCAAACACAGCCTCTAGGCTGGGTCCTCTGGAGCAATACCACAGGACCGTGCCTGCTCTCTCCTGGGAAACTGTGTCCATTCCTTTGGACACACACCTCCAGAATATGAGAAACCTCAGGACCCCCGAGGACATCCCACTACTGGGAGGCTCCCTGGACACACAGGGGCATTCGGACACAAGCTGAGCAGCTACCTCCACGAAGGCATGCACACAGATGTAACAGAGATAGAAGGTTGAGCCGGACAGGCCCTTAGGCCGTAATCTCAACTCTTGCTTTGGTTTCCAGGTGTTAATCCTCAGAGGCTTTGGTTCGAAGAACAGGATATGGGGCTTTCCTGAGGCACTGAACAGAACTCCTCTCGTCTTCACATGGGAAGCTTCCTTGTTGATGCTGTGTCAAACACCTCAGTTTGGAAAACCCTGCAGAGTCCCTGAGCCACCTCCACATTCCAAGGTCTCCCAGGCCACCAAGCCACAGTAGGACTCATCTTCAGGAGAGTCCATTTCAACTCTCCCCTCTGGGTAGCTCAAACAGGAGCCTGCAGATTGAGCCTGCCTTGTCCTGACTAAAGAGTGGGTATATGAAGTGGCGTTCCCAGGCATCCATGCTTAGACACCTGCTCTCGAGTCTTTCCGTATGGGGCCTCCTGGAACCATCCAATAGGACTCGACTGTCGTGCAGAAGGAAACCTTGAGGTTTGGAGTAGTTCACAAATCCCATCGTAGGCAAACCTCCCTGGCCTAATGAAGCCCTCACCCTTCAGGAAGAGGCCATGCTGGACAAAAACTCTAGCCTGAGGCACGTCTCATAGTTGACATGACCTCAGTGCAGGAGATCTCGATTCAGCCTCTGCAGAGTGGGCCTGCCGTGCCCTCGGTCCCAAACCTCACGCTACCTTGTGTTTTCAGACTTCCTTCCTCACACTCCTGGCAAACAAGCCCTCCGGACCAGAAACTCCAGAACCAAAACCCAGCCCAGTGTCTGTCCAACGGAAGAAAAACGTTTCCCTGTGGGGCTCTCCAGAAAACCCAGATGAGGATCAACCTGCTCGGGTCTCGACGGTACCCGAACTGGATAGGATGCTCTGGGCACTCATGCTCTGTCTGACACAGCCTGAAGCCAGACGTCCAGACAGACAAGGAGACAGCTGGCCGCACACCCAGCACTTCGGACACGCCATGGTCTTATGCCGTCACCTCTTCCTAACCTTGGTTTTCAGATATCTGAACCTAGACATTATATCAATTCTCCACACAGCTGGGTATCGCAAGCACAAAACAGAACTCCTCCTTCCCCATGGCTGTCAAGCTTGCTCTTGGCATGGAGTCACACCTTCAGGGTGGGAGAAACCTTCATGGCCCCTGAAGCCACGCCCAAACTTGAGTGCTGCTTGGGCACAAATTCACACTGTGACCCTCAGCATGAGCCCCATGTCAAAGAAAGGCCTGTCAGGACCTGGACCAAGAGCCCGCATATGGGGCTTGCCAAGCCCCTATGCACCCAATCCTCACCAGAGTTTGAGTTTTCCAGTCGCCCCACCTGTACCTGGGCTCTACTCTGGAATCCCTTTCTTGGAGAGACCCATGAGCCAGACAACATGACTCCACCCTTCCCTCAAAATGTCCCCAAACTCTTGGGAGCTGGGACAAATCCCCAGAGAGGGATACTCGTCCACAGTCCCTGAGGCCACCGCTCCAATCCACGGCTATCCCGGACACAACATCCAGAGACAAAAGCCTGAAGGAACGCCTTCCACTCGCCCTTGTTTCAGAGGCCCAGGTTTTCCCTCTCGGGCTGTACATCCGGACTGTCATACCCTAGGCGCCACTCATAAGCTGACTTTGTGTTTTAAGACTTCTGTGCCCACAGCATGGACCCACACAACCTCCAGGCTAGGGCCTCTGAAGCCACAGCGAAAGATTGTGCCGGCCCTCTCTAAGGAAAGTGTGTCCAATCCATTGACCACAACCCTACAGTTTAGGGAAAAGATCCAAGGCCCCTGAGGCCATCAATAGGTAGGCCACCCTGGACTAAGAGGGGCTCTCTGACACCAGCAGAGCAACTATCTCCACTTAGATTCTCAGACAGTGTCCCCAGAGACAGAAGGTTGAAATGGACAGGCCCCCAGGCCCTAATATGAACCTTAGCTTTGTTTCCATGTGTCCGTTCTCAGAGGACTGTTTTCGTAGACCAGCAAATGGGGCTCCTCTGAGGCACCAAACCAAGCATCTCTCGTCTCCACATGGGCAGCTTTCTTACTGGGGAAGTATCAAACCCTTCAGGTACGAGAGTTCCGCAAGGCCACCGAACAACCAGCACATTCCAAGGTCTCCATGGACCCAAACGCACATTATGACGCATCCTCAGGAGAGGCCATTTCAACTCAGCCCCCTGGGTAGCGTGACCCAGAGGCAGCAGATCAAACATATCTTGTCGCTAATGGCCTATTGGAATGCGAGGAATGCTGTACAGGGATCCATCCTTCGAACCCTGCTCTCCAGTCCTTCCATATGGTATGTCCTGGAGCCATGCAACAGGACTCGAATGTCCCGCAGAAGGAAACCTTGTGGTTTGGGGCAACCTCCAAACTCAGCGTGGGAAAATTTCCTTGGCCTCATGAGGCCCCCGCTTCATGAAGGTGCCATCATGGACACATACTCCAGCCTCAGCCAACTTCTGATCCTCAGCCTGACTTCAGATGCAGGAGATTTTGATTCAGTCTCTGCAGAGTGGGCCTGCTCTGCCCTTGGCTCCAATACTCACCCTAGCTTGTGTTTTCAGACTTCCGTCCTCACACTCCTGGCCCACAAGCCCTCCCTACTGGGAATTCTGGGGCCACACTGAAGCACTCTGCCTGCCTCCCAGGAGAAAAACATTGTCTATGGTGCTGCCCAGAAACCCCAAATGAGGATCAAACTGCTTGGCCCTCGGCAACACCCCAATTGCATAGGCTACCTTAAACACTGATGCTCTGTCACAAATAGCCTGAGCCCTGACCTTCCAACAGACACCGACACAGCTGGCTGCACTCCTAGGACATTGGACCCGCCACTGCCTTAGGCCAGCATCCATTCCCAAC
This sequence comes from Mustela nivalis, assembly GCF_964662115.1. Classification (NCBI taxonomy): domain Eukaryota; kingdom Metazoa; phylum Chordata; class Mammalia; order Carnivora; family Mustelidae; genus Mustela; species Mustela nivalis. The sequence continues at coordinate 224,184 of NW_028136178.1, forward strand.
CTGGGTTTTCAGTCATCGGATCCTAGACCTTATCTCCAATCCCTACACAGGGGGGAACCTGATGCACAAATAAGAACCCCTCCTTCCCCATGGCAAGAAAACTTGCTGCTGGCAGTGAGTCAAACCTTCAGTGTAGGAAAAACGACATGGCCCATGAGGCAACGCCCAAGTGTTAGGGCCGCCTTGGGCACAAACACACATTGTGACCCTCAGCGTGAGTACCTTATTCAAGTAACGCCTCTCAGTGACTGGACCAAGAGCCCGCATATGTGCCTTGCCATGCCCATAGGCACCCAGGATTAACTAGATGGTGTGTATTCCAGTTGAGGGAACCCACTGCTGTGCTCTAGAGTCCCTCTCCTGGGGGGTCCCCTGTGGCAGAAAACAGTACTCTTCCCTTCCCACAGAATGAACCCAAACACTTGGGAGCTTGGACAATCCCCCGAGAGGAAGGCTCTTCCTCGGCCTCTGAGACAACGCCTACCCTGACCGGACACTGTGAACGCAACACCCAGAGACAAAATCCTGAGTGACTGCCTCCCACTTGCCCTACTTTGATATCCAGAGGATCTCCCCTCACGGACTGGAGATCAGTCCTGCCATTACCTTGACCACTAGCTGAGCCAAGTTTGCTTTTTCAGACATCTGTCCCCACAGCCCTGGCAAACACAGCCTCTAGGCTGGGTCCTCTGGAGCCATACCACAGGACCGTGCCTGCTCTCTCCTGGGAAACTGTGTCCATTCCTTTGGACACACACCTCCAGAATATGAGAAACCTCAAGGCCCCCGAGGACATCCCACTACTGGGAGGCTCCCTGGACACACAGGGGCATTCGGACACAAGCTGAGCAGCTACCTCCACGAAGGCATGCCCACAGATGTCAACAGAGATAGAAGGTTGAGCCGGACAGGCCCTTAGGCCGTAATCTCAACTCTTGCTTTGGGTTCCAGGTGTCACTCCTCAGAGGCTTTGGTTCAAAGAACAGGATATGGGGCTTTCCTGAGGCACTGAACAGAACTCCTCTCGTCTCCCCATGGGAAGCCTCCCTGTAGGAGCTGTGTCAAACACCTCAGTTTGGAAAACCCTGCAGAGTCCCTGAGCCAACTCCACATTCCAAGGTCTCCCAGGCCACCAAGCCACAGTAGGACTCATCTACAGGAGAGTCCATTTCAACTCTCCCCCCTGGGTAGCTCACCCAGGAGCCTGCAGATTGAGCCTGCCTTGTCCTGCCTAAAGAGTGGGAATATGAGTCGGCATGCCCAGGCATCCATGCTTAGACACCTGCTCTCGAGTCTTTCCGTATGGGGCCTCCTGGAACCATCCAGTAGGACTCGACTGTCGTGCAGAAGGAAAGCTTGAGGTTTGGAGTAGTTCACAAATCCCATCGTAGGCAAACCTCCCTGGCTTCATGAAGCCCCCACACCCTTCAGGAAGAGGCCATGCTGGGCAAAAACTCTAGCCTGAGGCACGTCTCATAGTTGACATGACCTCAGTGCAGGAGATCTCGATTCAGCCTCTGCAGAGTGGCCCTGCCATGCCCTCCGTCCCAAACCTCACACTAGCTTTTGTTTTCAGACTTCCTTCCTCACACTCCTGGCAAACAAGCCCTACGGACTAGGAACTCCAGAACCACAACCCAGCCCAGTGTCTGCCTTACGGAAGAAAAACGCTTCCCTATGGGGCTCTCCAGAAAACCCAGATGATGGTCAACCTGTTCGGGCCTCGACGGTCCCCGAAGTGGATATGCTGCTCTGGGCACTCATGCTCTGTCTGACACAGCCTGAAGCCAGACGTCCAGACAGACAAAGAGACAGCTGGCCACACACCCAGCACTTCGGACACGCCATGGTCTTATGCCGTCACCTCTTCCTAACCTTGGTTTTCAGATATCTGAACCTAGACATTATATCAATTCTCCACACAGCTGGGTATCGCAAGCACAAAACAGAACTCCTCCTTCCCCATGGCTGTCAAGCTTGCTCTTGGCATGGAGTCACACCTTCAGGGTGGGAGAAACCTTCATGGCCCCTGATGCCACGCCCAAACTTGAGTGCTGCTTGGGCACAAATTCACACTGTGACCCTCAGCATGAGCCCCATGTCAAAGAAAGGCCTGTCAGGACCTGGACCAAGAGCCCGCATATGGGGCTTGCCAAGCCCCTATGCACCCAATCCTCACCAGTGTTTGAGTTTTCCAGTCGCCCCACCTGTACCTGGGCTCTGCTCTGGAATCCCTTTCTTGGAGAGACCCATGAGCCAGACAACACGACTCCACCCTTCCCACAAAATGACCCCAAACTCATGAGGCCACCGCTTCATGAAGGTGCCATCATGGACACATACTCCATCCTCAGCCAACTTCTGATCCTCAGCCTGACTTCAGATGCAGGAGATTTTGATTCAGCCTCTGCAGAGTGGGCCTGCTCTGCCCTTGGCTCCAATACTCACCCTAGCTTGTGTTTTCAGACTTCCGTCCTCACACTCCTGGCCCACAAACCCTCCCTACTGGGAATTCTGGGGCCACACTGAAGCACTCTGCCTGCCTCCCAGGAGAAAAACATTGTCTATGGTGCTGCCCAGAAACCACAAATGAGGATCAAACTGCTTGGCCCTCGGCAACACCCCAATTGCATAGGCTACCTTAAACACTGATGCTCTGTCGCAAGTAGCCTGAGCCCAGACCTTCCAACAGACACCGACACAGCTGGCTGCACACCCAGCACATTGGACCCGCCACTGCCTTAGGCCAGCATCCATTCCCAACCTGGGTTTTCAGTCATCGGAACCTAGACCTTATCTCCAATCCCTGCACAGGGGGAACCTGATGCACAAGTCAGAACCCCTCCTTCCCCATGGCAAGAAACCTTGCTGCTGGCCGTGAGTCAAACCTTCAGTGTAGGAGAAAACGGCAAACCTGCCGGGCCTCATGAAGCCCCCCATATCCTTCAGGGAGAGGCCATCATGGACAAAAACTCTAGCTTGAAGCACGTCTCATAGTAGATATGACCGCAATGCAGGAGTTCTTGATTAAGCCTCTGCAGAGTCGCCTGCCGTGCCCTCGGTCCCAAACCTCACGCTAGCTTGTGTTTTCAGACTTCCTTCCTCACACTCCTGGCAAACAATCCCTCCAGAGTAGGATTTGCAGAACCACAAGCCAGCCCAGTTACTGCCCACTGGTAGAAAACGTTTCCTTGTGGGGCTCTCCATAAAACCCAGATGAGGATCAACCTGCTCTTGCCTCGACGGCACTCAGATTTGATAGGCTGCTCTGGGCACTAATGCTCTGCCTTTCACAGCCTGATGCCAGACGTCCAGACAGGCAAGGAGACCGCTGGCCACACACCTAGCACTTCTGACACGCATGGTCTTATGCCGTTATCTCTTCCTAACCTTGGTTTTCAGATATCTAAACCCAGATATTATATCAATTCCCCACACAGTGGGGCATCTGAATCACAAATCAGAACTCCTTCTTCCCCATGGCTGTAAGGCTTGCTCTTGGCATGGAGTCACACCTTCAGGGTGGGAGAAACCTTCATTTCCCCTGAAACCACGCCCAAACTTGAGTGCTGCCTTCGGCACAAATTCACTCTGTGACCCTCAGCATGAGCCCAATATCAAAGAAAGGCCTGTCAGGGCCTTGACCAAGAGCCCGCATATGAGGCGTGCCAAGCCCCTATACACCCAATCCTCACCAGTGTTTGAGTTTTCCAGTCTCCCCCCCGTTCCTGGGGCTCTGCTCTGGAATCACTTTCTTGGAGAGACACATGAGCCAGACAACAGGACTCCACCCTTCCCACAAAATGACCCCAAACTCCTGTTAGCTGGGACAAATCCCCAGAGAGGGATACTTGTCCACAGTCACTGAGGCCACCCCCTACAATCTACGGCTATCCTGGACGCATCCAGAGACAAAAGCCTAAAGGAATCTCGCCCTTGATTCACAAGCCAAGGAGCTCACTCTCTATCTGTACATCCGGCCTGCCATACCCTCGGCGCCACTCATAAGCTGAGTTTGTGTTTTCAGACTTCTGTGCCCACAGCCTGGACTCACACACCCTCCAGGCTAGGGCATCTGGAGCCACAGCGAAAGATTGTGCCTGCCATCTCCAAGGAAAGTGTGCCCAATCCATTGACCACAACCCTACAGGTTAGGGAAAAGCTCCAAGGCCCCTGAGGCCATCCTGATAGTGTAGGCTGCCCTGGAATAAAAGGGGCACTCTGACACCAGCTGAGCCATTATCACCACTTAGACTCTGACAGTGTCCCCAGAGACAGAAGATTGAAATGGACAGGCCCTTAGGCCCTAATATGAACCTTAGCTTTAGTTTTCATGTGTCTGTCCTTGAGGACTGGTTTCGTATACCAGCATATTAGGTTTTTCTGAGGCTCCAAAGCAAACCTCTCTCGTCTCCACATGGAGTGCTTTCTTACTGGATCTGTATCAAACCCTTCTGGTCGGAGAATTCCGCAGGGCCACAGTACAACCATCACATTCCAAGGTCTCCATGGACAGAAACACACATTATGACGCATCCTCAGGAGAGGCCATTTCAACTCAGCCCGCTGGTTAGCTTGCCCCAGAGCCAGCAGATCAAACATATCTTGTCGTTAATGGCCAAAGGGAATGCGAGGCATGCTGTTCAGGGATCCATCCTTTGAACCCTCCTCTTCAGTCCTTCCGTATGGTATGTACTGTAGCCACTCAACAGGACTCGACTGTCTTGCAGAAGGAAACTTTGTGGTTTGTGGCAACCTCCAAACTCAGCGTGGGAAAATTTCGTTGGCCTCATGAGGCACCTGCTTCATGAAGGTGCTATCAAGGGCACAATCCAACCTCAGCCAACGTCTGATCCTCAGCCTGACTTCAGATGCATGAGATATCCTTTCAGCCTTTGCAGAGTGTGCCTGCTCCCAACCTCACCCTATCTTTTGTTTTCAGACTCTACCCTAGCACTCCTGGCCCAAAAGCCCTCATGATTGGGAATTCTGGTTCCAGAACGAAGGACTCTGCCTGCCCCCCCAAAAAAACATTGTCTATGGCATTGCTCAGAAACCCCAAATGAAAATCAACCTGCTCAGCCCTCGGCAACACCCCAATTGCATAGGCTACCCTAAACACTATGCTCTGTCTTACATAGCCTGACCCCAGACCTTGTGAGAGACATTGAGACAGTTGGCTTCACACCCAGCACATCGAGCCTGCCATGGGTTAGGCCATTTCATCCCTTCCCATTGACCTGGGTGTCTTCCTGGAGGTATATTCTGAGGCTGTGTCAGACTATGCATTTTTTCTGGAGCTTCCTATGGAATTGGGGTGGTATTAGGGGCCTTGCAATTTTCTCTTAATCTGGTGGGTTGGGAAACTGAGACAGGCTGACATTCCTTGGGAGAGCTGGCCCAGTGCTGTTGTGTGTTCCTGGAGGCCCCATCCTGGAGGGCATATGGGTCAGGACTCTGGGTCCAAAGTCTTCAGACACAAACTCGGGTAAGAGTTAAGCTCGAGGTGATGGCAGACCCAATCTTCAGACCCTGAGCGAAGCATCTCCAGATATGAAATTCGGACGGCTGTGAGGCAGGAGCACAGTCTTTTCTGTCTGACTTGTTTGTCTATGATGGCCACGAAATGGAGGGGTGGCCTCATGGGTCCATGTGAGATTCTACCTCTCTGGGAATTCTGCTCGGCACCCAAGAGTTTGGTGTATTTCCGGGGGATGGGAGGAGCGCAGTTTTCTGAGTCAGGGATCCCGTCCAAACAGCCATTCCAGAGATGGGTCCTGGGTTCTGGAGCCTGGATCACCGCAACAAGGCTTAGGATTTGGGCCTAGGGTCCTGCTCTATGTTTTCCTGGTACAGCTCCCGAGTGTTCTTGTTGGAAATGGGTCTCATTCTGAGGGTCACAATGCCGGTTTTTGCCCAGATGCCCATGCTGAGTGGGTGTGACCTCATGGGCTATGCACTTGGCTCCCACTCTGAGGGTTGGACTGCCATCTCAACATTCAGTTTTCCTGCCATGGGGAAGGAGGGGTACTTTTTTATGCTTCAGGTTCCCCCATGGGCAGGAATTTGAGCTAAGTTCTGGGACAGGTGCCTGAATACCCAGTTCACTTTGAGATGAGGTCCTCGGGCCAAGGCAGGACCCACCTGCAGAAAATGAGGCCTGCTTTCTGGGTGCCTGTCAGGAGCTCGGGTCGAGCTGTGTCAGACAGAACATTCGTGGAGAGTTCGGCCTATGATATTGGGGTGCTTTTGAGAGCTGTGCAACTGGATCCTCATGGGGGATTTTTGCACAGACCCTTTCTTCACTTCTTCTATCTGGTGAGCAGGCAGATGGCTGCATTACGGCTCCAGAATATCCAAGTTGGAGGGTTTGCAGGCGAGGAGTGTGAGGACAGAAGTATTAAAACATAAGCTACGGTTACGCTCAGTGCCGAGCACATGTCTATTCCAATGTACAGCAGTTGTTTCGAGATCTCCAGCACCTGGGCGAGGGGAAGATGTCTGCTCACGCTGGAGTTTGTATCCATGATGGCCAACAAATGGTGGGGAGGCCTCAAGAATTCTTGGAGGTTTTTCCAAGCTGGAGCTTGTGAGCTGCTCCAAACATCAAGGTGTCCTACTAAGGGACAGCAGAAGTCTTCTTACAGGGCTCCAGGGTCCCCCATATGGAAGATTCGATAGCAATGCTCTCTGAATGGAGGCCTGGGAAGCCAATCTCGTGTTACCATTGCAGCTGAGGAACAGGGTAAGCTTGAACCAATGACACTGATTCCAAGTTCCAAGTGATTTTCGTTGATGGAAGTTCTCAGTCTAACAGGTCCCAATGCTGCTTGGTGTCCAGGGAGACCTTAGAATGTGGTGGCGGCTCTCTGACCATTGAGGATTCTCTATCCTTAGGATTAGACCCAGTACCCAGGAGCCAGGTTTCCTTCTTGGGACAGGAGGTGTGCTCTTGTATGGCTCACGGACCACAGGTTGGACCATATGCTTGAATTTCCAGAACAGACCTCTAGGAAGAGAGACCTCAAAACATAAGCTAGGGTTCTGATGAGGTTTTAGGGCCATGGAAGTTTCAATCTTCGGACTAAGTGCCATTGGCCTGCATGTCATCCTGGAGGTAGGTGCTGAGGCTGTGTCAGGCTGTGCACTTTTTCCAGAGTGGCCTATGATATTGGGGTGCAGTCAGGGGCCTTGCAGTTTTCTCCTAATCTGGACATTTTGGGAAACTGAGATGGGCAGGGTTTCCTCAGGAGAGCAGGGCCAGTGATGTCATGTGTTTCTCGAGGCCCCATCCTGGAGGTCATGTGTGTCAGGACTTTGGGACCAAAGACTTTAGACACAACCTCGGATAAGAGGTAGGAGTGAGGTGATGGCAGTCCGAATCTGAAGACCCTGAGGGAAGCTCCTCGGGATTTGAAATTCAGGTGGCTGGGAGGGAGGAGCACAGGCTTTTCTATCTAGATTTTGTGTCTAGGATGGCCACTAAATGGAGGGGTGACCTCATGTGTCCATGGGATATTATTCCACTCTGGTGATTCTGCTTGGCACCCAAGAGTTTGATTTCTTTCTGGGGAAGAGGAAAAGACTGTATTCCATCTCTGGGATCCTGTCCAAACAGGGATTCCAGAGATGGGTTCTGGGTCCAGACACTGGGAAAACTTAACCAAAGCTTCGATTTGGGATCCTGGTCCAGATCCAAAGGGGGATCTTTGGAAAGGGGTCTCATTCTGAGGGTCACAATGCCTATTTGTGCCCAGCTGCCCATCCTGTGTAGGCATGGTCTCATGGACCATGCACCTGGTTCCCACTCAGGGTTGTACAGCCATCTCAACATTCAGTTTTCTGGCCATGGGGAAGGAGGAGCACTCTTTTGTGCTTCCGAGTCCCCTATGGGCAGGAATTTGAGCTAAGTCTGGGACAGGTACCTGAATATCCAGGTTGCTTCAAGATGATGGCCTCGGGCCAAGGTTGGACCCACCTGGAGGATATGGGGTCCACTATCTGGGTGGCTGACAGGAGGTCGGGGATCAGGCGGTGTCAGATAGACAATGTATGCAGAGGTCGGTCTATTATATTGGGGTGCCATTGAGGGCCGTGCAGGAGGATCCTCATGTGGGTTTCTACGAAGACTTATAGGGCACTTCTTTCTGGTGGGCAGGCAGAAAGCTGCACTGTGGCTTCAGAATTCCCAATATGGAGGGCTTGTAGGCGAGGAGTTTGAAGACAGAAGTCTGAAAACACAAGCCACGGATAAGCTCAGTGCCGACCACAGGACCATTCCATTGTGCAGTGGTTGTTTCGAGATTTCCAGCACCTCAGTATGGGCGAGGGTGAGATGTCTGCTCACGCTGGGTTTGCATCCATGATGGTCAACGAATTGTGGGGTGGCCTCAAGAATTCTTGGAAATTTTCCCAAGCAGGACCTTGTGAGCTGCTCCAAACAGCAAGGTGTCCTACTGTGGGACAGGGGAAGTCCGCTTACAAGGCTCCAGGGTCCCCCATATAGAAAGATTCGACAGCAGAGGTCTCTGAATGGGGGCCTGGGAAGTCTTCCTTGCATGACCATTGCAGCTGAGGAACATTGCAGGCTTGATCTGCTGGTTTTTGTTCAAATTTCCAAGTGACCTAAGTTGACGGATGTTCTCAGTCTAATGAGTCACAATGCTGCTTGGTGTCCAGGGAGACCTTAGAATGTGGTGGTGAGGGTGCCTGGGTGGCTCAATGGGCTAAGCTGCTGCCTTCGGCTCAGGTCATGATCTCAGGGTCCTGGGATTGAGTCCCGCATCAGGCTCTCTGCTTAGCAGGGAGCCTGCTTCTTCCTCTCTCTCTCTCTGCCTTCCTCTATGCCTACTTGTGATCTCTCTCTGTCAAATAAATAAATAAAATCTATATAAAAAAAAGAATGTGGTTGTATGTCTGTGGACATGCAGGATTCTCCTACCTGAGGGTTAGACCCAGTTCCCAGGAGCCAGGTTCCCTTCTCGGGACAGGAGGGGTTCTCTTGTATGGCTCAGGGACCACATGTCGGATCATATGTTGGATTTCAAGACCAGGCCTCTGGGCACAGAGGCCTGAATATCTAGGCTAGGGTTTTTATGAGGTTGTAGGGGCATGTCATCCTCAACCTTCGGACTTAGGGACTTTGACCTGTGAGTCTTCCTGGAGGTAGATGCTCAGGCTGTGTCAGACTGTGCATTTTTTCCAGAGTGGCCTATGAAATTGGGGTGGGCTCAGGGGCCTTGCAGGCTTTTCCTAATCTGGAGGGTTTGTGCAACTGAGACGGCAGAATTTCATCCAGAGATCAGGCCCAGTGATGTAGTGTGGTTCTGTCAGCCCCATCCTGCAGGGAATGTGGTTAAGGGCTCTGGGACCAAAGTCTTCAGACACAAAATTGTGTATCAATTAGGAGGGAGGTGATGGCAGCCCCGATCTGCAGACGCTGAGGGCAGCTCCTCAGGATTTGAAATTCGTGTGGCTGGGAGGCAGGAGCAAAGGCTTTTCTGTCTGGATTGTGTCTAGGATGGCCTTGGAATGGTGGGGTGTCCTCATGTGTCCATGGAATATTCTACCTCTCTGGGGATTCTGCCCAGCACCCAAGAGTTTGGTGTCTCACTGAGAAGGAGAGAGCGTGGTTTACTGTTTCAGTGTTTCCGTCAACACAGGGATTCCAGAGATGGGTTATAGGTCCCTGTGCCTGGATAACCCTACAAAGGCTTAGTATTTGGGCCTAGAGGCTTGACTGCTTGGCTCTGTGGGGCTTTGGTTCAGCTCCCATGGAGACTTGTTGGAAATGGGTCTCAGGGTAAGGGTCACAATGCCTGTTTTTGCCCAGATGCCCATCCTGAGTGGGCATTGGCTCTTGTTCCATGCACCTGGATCCCAATATGAGGGTTGGACCACCATATCAACATTTAATTTTCCTTCTATGAGGAAGGAGGAGTACTCTTTTGTGCTTCAGATTCCCCCATGCACAGTAATTTGAGCTATGTTCTGGGACTGGTACGTGAATAACCAGGTTGGTTTGAGATGAAGGACTCAGGTCAAGGCAGGTCACACCTGCCAGATATGGGTCCCGCTATCTAGGTGGCTACCAGGAGGTCGGGGCTCGAGCTGTGTCAGACAAAGCATTAGTTCACAAGGTGGCCTATGATATTGTGGTGCTATAGAGGGCTGTGCTGGTGGAACCTTATATGGAGTTTCACGCAGACCCATAGGGCACCTCTTTTTTCTGGTGGGCAGGCAGAAGGCTGCATTGTGGCTCCCAAATTCCCAATATGGGGGACTTGAAGGCGAGGAGTGTGAGAACAGAAGGCAGAAAACACAATCTATGCTTAATCTCAGTGCCGAGAACATGGCCGTTCCAATGTGCAGTGGTTTTTTCGAGATCTCCAGCATCTGAGTACAGGCGAGGGTCAGATGTCTGCTCATGATAGAGTTTGTATCTATCGTGGCCAACAAATGAAATATCCAGCACCTGAGTAAAGGTGGATTTCAGATGTTTACGCACACTGGAGTTTGTGTCTCTGATGACCGAATGGAGGAGTGGCATCAAGAGGCTGATGCATGTGAGATGCTCCAAACAGCAAGGTTGTTTTTTCTACTGGACAGTTAGAGTCTGGTATGTTTTCTGCAGGGCCCCCCATGTGAAAAGTATGGGTAGCAGAGCCCTTCCACATGGATGCCTGGAAAGCACACCTCCATTGACCAATGCAGCTGAGGAACATGCAGGTTCTTTACGGTGCTTCTGGGGCGAAGCACCAAGGTCTTGAGTTGACATGGAATCTCTTGAAGATGGGTTACAATGCTGGTTTTTTTTACCAGGTAGATCTTAGAATGTGTTGGTGGCTAAGGTGCCTGCAAGATTCTCCTACCCTGAGGGTTTAACACAGGTCGAAGAGCACGGTTACCTTCTGGGGACAGGAGATGTAGTGTTTTGTGGCTCAGGGACCACATGCCATATCATAAGTTCCTATTCAAGAACAGGCCTCTGAAGACAGATGCCCGACAACCTAATCTAGGGTTCCAATGAGTCCCAGGGGCATGAGAGGTTCAATCTTCAGACTTAGGAAAGTTGACTTGGGTGTCTGCCAGGATGTAGGTGATCAGGGAGTTTCAGACTGCGCACTTATGTCCAGAGTAACCTCCAATATTGGGGTGGCCACAGGGGTCTTGAATGTTTCAACCAACTCTGGAGGGTTTGGTTAACTGACATGCACAATTTCCATGGGGATGGCAAGCACAGTCCTGTGGTGTGGCTCCAGAGACTCCACCCTGGAGGGCATGTGAGCCATGGTTCTGGGAGGGAAGTCTGCAAACACAAACTCGGGTTAGGTTTAGTGGCTAGGTTATCGCAGGGCAATGTGTAGACCTGGAAGGCTACTCGTCAGGAACAGTAACTGGAATGACCCGAAGGTGGAAGCACAGGCTTTTCTATCTGGATTGTGTGTCTAGGGTGACCTCAGAATGTAGCTGTGGCCTCATGGGTCTATGGGAGATTTTTCCTCTAAGGATACTGGCGGCTCCCAATATTTTGATGACTTTTTGAGATGGGAAGACTGCTATTTTTGATCTTAGGTGTGCCCCAAAACAGGGATTCCAGAGATGGGCTCTGGGTCTAGGCGCCTGGAAAATCCCACCAAGGGTTGGGATTTGGGCTTATGGGCAGACCAGGCCTGCAATGCAGGATCTTGGTGGTGCAACTGAGAGGGCTTGTTTGGAAGCATGCTCAGGCTGAGCATTACAATGCCTGTTTGTGCCCAGGGTGGCCCTCAGGAGTGGGCGTGGTCCCATTGTCCATTTTCTGGCTCCCACACTGAGGGATGGACACACATTCCAATGGCCAGGTTTCCAGCCATGGGGAAGGAGGAAATATCTATTGTGCTTCATGTTCCCCCATAGGCAGGGATTACAGCAAAGGTCTGGGGACAGATGCCTGAATACCAAGGATGCATAGAGATGACAGATTTGGGCCATGGCCGTTCTCACATGCTGGATATGGGCCCCGCTCTCTGGGTGGCTGACACGAGGTCTGGGCTCAGGCTGTGTCAGACACAGCACTAGTGGCCAGAGAAGTCTATATATTGGGGTTCTCTCCAGGGCCGAGTAAATTGATCCTCATGTAGGGTTTCTGGCCAGACTCACGAAGCACTTCTTTCTGTGGGGCAGGCAGAATGCTGCCTTATGGATCCAGAATTCCCTATCAAGAGGGTTTGGGGACAAATAGGGTGAGAATGCAATTGTAAACACCAGCTATGCTTAAATTGAGTGCCAAGCGGAAGTCAGTTTCAATGTGCAGCAGCTTATACGAGATATCCAGCACCTGAGTAAGGGCAGATGTCAGATATTTGCTCACACTTGAGTTTGTGTCTAGGATGACGACTAATGGAGGGGTGGCTTCAGGAGGCAATGGAGGATTACCCACGCTTAAGATTGTGAGATGCTCCAAACAACAAGGTTTCCTTCTAATGGACAGGAGGAGTCTGTTTTTTTTTTCCTCCAGGGTCCCTCAAGTGGAAGTTTGCATAGCAGAGCCCTCCCGCATGGATGACTGGAAAGCACACGTCCAATGACCATTGCAGCTGAGGAACATGACAGGTTCGTTTTGGTGGTTCTGGTGCCAAGTACCAAGGCCTTGAGTTGACTTGGAATCTCTTACAGATGTGTCCCAAAACTGGTTTGTTACAAGGGAGTTCTTAGAATGTATTGGTGGCTATGGGCCACGCTGAGGGTTTGGCACAGGTCGATGTGCACAGTTTCCATCTTGGGAGAGGAGATGTTCTGTTTTGTGGCTCAGGGTACATATGTTGTATCCTGACTTGGTATTCAAGAACAGGCCTCTGAGGATTGATGCTGGCAACCTAATCTAGAGATCCAATGATGTCCTTGGTGCCCATCAGGTTCAATTTTCTTACTAAGGACCATTGATATGGTTGTCTGACTGGATGTAGGTGATCAGGGTGTTTCAGACTGTGCATTTGCATCCAGAGCCACTTCCAATATTGGGGTGGGCTCAGGGGCCTTGCAGGTTTCTCCTAACTTGGAGGCTTTGGGGAACTGTGATGGGCACAGTTTCCTTGGGGATGGCAGGCCCAGTCCTGTGGTAAGGCTTCAGAGACCACCTCCTTGAGGATATGAGAGCCATGGTTTTGGGAGGGAAGTCTGCAAACACAAATTTGGGTCAGGGATAGTGGCAAGGTGATGGCAGGTCCAATGCATAGACCTAGAAGGCATCACGTCAGGAACTGTAATTAGGGTGACTGAAAGCTGGTAGCACAGGCTTTTCTATCTGGATTGTGTGTCCAGGATGGGCTCTGAATGTAGACGTGGTCTCATGGTTCAATGGGAGACTTTTCCTCTCTAAGGATCCTGGTGGATCTCCATAGATTGGTGGTTTTTCAGAGAAGAAAAGAGTGCTCTTTTCCATCTTAGGGGTGCTCCAAAACAGGGAAGAATGCTGTTTTCCAACTTAGGCTTATGCCAAAACAGGGATTCCAGAGACGGGCTCTGGGTCTGGGTGCCCGGATATCCCACCAAGTGTTAGGATTTGGGCCTAGGGGCATTTTAGGCCTGCAATGCAGGATCCTAATGGTGTAACAGAGAGGGCTTGTTTGAAAGCATGCTCAGGCTGAGGGTCATCATGCCTCTTTGTGCCCAGGGGGGCCATCAGGAGAGGGCGTAGTCTCATTGGCCATATAGCTGGATCCCACTTTGAGGGTTGGACACCCATTGCAACAGCCAGGCTTCCTGCAATGGAAAGAGGAGTTCTCTATTGTGCTTCAGGTTCCCCCATTGGCAGGGTTACAGGAAAGGTCTGTGGAAAGTTGCCTTAATACCAAGGATGTGTACAGATGACAGGCTAAGAATTCCCAGGTAACAAAACAGCATTGTTACCCATGTTCATGACATTCCATGTAGAAATAAGCCCTTAGTACTTCGCCCCAGAGCCACCAGAATGAACTTGCCATGTTCCTAAGCTGCAATGGTCAGTGGAGGTGTGGTTTCCAGGCAACCATACGGGGGTGCTCTGCTACACAAACTTTGCAATTGGCTGGGACCCTTGAGACAAAAAAACAGAATGCCCCTGTCCGGTAGAAGGAAACCTTCTGTTTGGAGCATCTCACAAGCCCCAGCGTGGGAAATTCTCCATTTCCTCTTGAAGCCACCACTCCATTTGTCAGTCATCATAGACAAAAACTCCAGCATGAGCAAACATCTGACATCCGCCCTTACTCAGGTGATGGATTTCAATTCGATCGCTGCACACTGGAATTGCCTTTAGTTTGACTGAATTAAGCCATAGCTTGGGTTTACAATTCCATCCTCAGTCTACTGGTCCACAAGCCCTATTGTGAGGGAATTCTGGAGCTACAACACAATATTCTGCCTTCCCCATAGAAAGAAAAAGGGCCTGGAGAGTCTGCCCAGAAACTCCATATGATGGTCAATCTTCTCGGTGCTAGACGGAACCCTGATTCATAGGCTGCCCTGGGCACTAGTGCTGTGTCTGACATAGCCGGAGCCAGGACCTAGTGTCAGCCACTGAGAGATCAGGGCCCATATCCAGCATGTGAGACCAGCTATGGCCCAAGTCTGTCTTCTCTTCTATTCTTGGTATTCAGGCATCTGTACCCACACCTTTGCTGAAATCCTTGCCATTGGGGGAACCTGAAGCACAATAGAGAACTCCTCCTTCCCCATGGAAGGTATTCTGACAGTTGGGATAGTTGCTCAACCCTCAAAGTGGAAGGCAGCTCCATGGCCAAGGAGACCATGTGCACTCATGATGGCTTCCCCGGGCACAAGCAGGCATTGTGACCTCAGCCTGAGCATGCTTTCAACCAAACGCTCTCAATTGCATCTCTGGGACCCGAATTGCAGGCCTAGTACACACCTAGGCCCAAATCCTAACCCTAGTGGGATTTTACAGGGGCCCAGACACAGAGCCCATCTCTGGAATCCCTATTTTGGGGGACCCTTAAGATGGAAAACAGCACTCTTCCCTTCCCCGAGATAGTCACCAAGCTCTTGGTAGCCACCAGGATCCTTGAGTGGAAAAATCTGCCAGAGACCCATGAGAACACACCTGCATTCCGAGGCCATCCTGGACATACAATCCAGATACATATCATGTGCTATCACCTTTGAGTCATCGGATTTACAGTTCCTGAAGAGCTGCCTTCCAGGTCTATGCATTGGGCCTGCAATCACCTTGCCATTAACCTAAACTGAGTTTGTGTTTGCAGACTTCCTTCCTAAAACCATGGCTCACATGACCTCCAGGTTCTGGCATCTGAAGCCACACCACAAGACTGTGCCTGAGATCGTCAAGGAAACTGTGCCCATCACTTTTGCCCGATACCTTTAGATTAGGAGAAACCTGCAAGGCCCCTGAGCGCAGCCAAATAATGGAGGCCGCTCTGGGCACAAATGCACAGTCTGAGACACCCTGATCACCTCCATACAGGCAGACACCCAAGTCAATGCTCCTGAGTCAGAAGATTGAACCTGACATGCCCCGAGGACTTCATTGGCACACTAGATTAGGTTTACAGGTATCTGTCGTCAGAGGCCTGCTCTGGAATATCAACTTATGATAAAATATATAGTCCCTGAGCCACAGAACAGAATATGTCCTCCCCAAAAAGGAAGCCATGCTCCTGGAATTGTGTCATACCCTAAGGGTATTTGGATCCTGAATGGCCCCTTAGCAACCAGCACATTCTATGATATTCCTGGTAACAAACCATCATTGTGCCCCATCTTCATGAGACTCCATGTCAACTCAAGGTCTCGATATATTGCCCCAGAGCCACCAGAATGCACCTGCCATGTTCCTCAGCTGCAATGGTCAATGGAGGGGTGATTTCCAGGCATCCCTGTGGCGTTCTCTGCTACAAAACTTTCCACATGGAGAAACCAGAGAAAACAAACCAGACTTCTCCTGTCCGGTAGAAAGAAACTTTGCTATTTGGAGCATCTCACAAGCCCCAGCATGGGAAATCCTCCATGGCCTCTTGACGCCACCCTTCCATTTGTGGGTAATCACAGACACAAACTCCAGTGTGAGCAAACATCTGACATCCACCCTTACTCAGGTGCTGGATATTCGAAACGGCAGCTGCACACTGGAACTGCCTTTTGCTTTTCACTGAACTGAACCATAGCTTTGTATTACTATTCTATCCTCACCACACTGCTCCACAATATCTCCTGATAGGGAATTCTGGAGCCACAACGCAGTATTCTGCCTTCCACATAGAAAGAAGAAGGACCTGTTGAGTCTGCCCAGAAACTGCACATGAGGATCAATCTACTCAGACCACGAGGCAACCCTGATTAATAGATTTCCCTGACCACTAGTGCTGTGTCTGACAGAGTCTAAGCCCCGACCTCGTGTCAGCCACCCAGAGGTGAGGGCCCATATTTAGCATGAAGATCGGCCATGGCCCTGGGCCATCATCTTTACCCATCCTTGGTATCCAGTCATCTGTCCCCCAAACTTTGCTGGAATTCCTGCCAATGGCGAACCTGAAACACAATAGAGAACACCTCCTTCCCCATGGCAGGAATATTGGCTGTTGGGATGGTTGTCCAACAGCGTGGGAGCCAGCTGCATGGCCAAGGAGACCATGCCCACTCCTGAGGGCCGACATGGGCACAGGCAGGCATGGTGATCCTCAGCCTGAGCATGTTTTCAAACAAACACTCTCAGTTGCTCCTCCAGTACCAGCATTGCAGGCCTGGTATGCCCCTAGGCCCAAATCCTAACCCTTGGTGGGATTTTCCAGGTGCCCAGACCCAGAGTCCGTCTCAGAATCCCTGTTTGGGGCACCCTTAAGTTGGAAAACAGCACTCTTCCCTTCCCTGAGAAAGGCACCAAACTATTGGGAGCCGCCAGGATCCTTAGAGAGAAAAAATCTCCCATGGACCCATGAAAACAAACCTGCATTCCGAGGCCATCCTGTCCACACAATCCAGAGAGAAAAGTCTTTGCTACCGATTTCGAGTCATCCTATTTACATTTCCTGACGAGCTGCCCTCCATGTCTATGCATTGGGCCTATGATTATCTCGACACTAACCCTAACCCCAGTTTGTGTTTGCCGACTTCTCTCCCAATACCATGGCTTACATGCCCACCAAGATGTGGTCCCTCAAGCCACATCACAGGAAAGTTCCTGCCATCCCCAAGAAAACTGTGCCCATCAGGTTGTCCAAACCCTCCAGATTAGGAGAAACCTGCCAGGCCCCTGAACCCACCCCAATATTGGCGGTTGCTCTGGATGGAAACGTGCAGTCTGAAACACCCTGAGCACCTCCATCGAGGCAGAAAGCCAAGTCAATGGTTCTGAGTCAGATGATTGAACCTGACATGCCCCTAGGACTTCACTGGAACCCTAGATTGGGTCTTCAGACATCTGTTCTCAGAGTCCTGTTCTGGAATACCAAGTTATGATACAACATGTGGTCCCTGATTCCCACAACAGAACATCTCCTGTCTCCAGAAGGAAAATGTGCTCTTGGATCTATGTCCAACTTTCAGGGTAGATGGATCCTGCATGACCCATTAGCCCCAGCACCTTCTATGATCTCCCTGGTAACAAACCAGCATTGTGACCCAACTTCCTGAGACTTGATGCCAACTCAAGGTGTTGGTACTTTGCCCAAGAGCCATGAAACGAATCTGCCATGTTCCTCAGGTACAAAGGTCAATGGACGTGTGCTTTCTAGGAATCCAAGAGGTAGTTCTCTGCTACACAAAAATTCCACATAGGGAACCCTAGAGCAAACAAATAAGACTGCTCCTGTCAGGTTGAAGGAAACCTTGGTTGTTTGGAGCATCTCACAAGCCCCAGCCTGGGAAGTCCTCCACATTCTCTTGATGCCAACCCTCCATTTGTTAGTCATCATAGACACAAATTCCAGCATGAGCAAACATCTGACATCTGCTCTTACTCAGGTGCTGGATATTCGAATCAGTCACGCACACTGGAAATACCTTTCACTTGACACTGTATTCTTGCATAGTTTGGGTTTACAATTCCATCCTCACCCTACTGGACTGCAACTCCTCTTGAGAGGGAATTAGGGAGACAAAACGCAACATTCTGCCTTCCCCATAGAAAGAAGAAGGGCCTGGTGAGTCTGCCCAGAAACTCCCCATGAAGATCAATCTACTTGGCCCTCGAGGGAACCCCGATTTATACTTTGCGCTGGCCACTAGCACTGTGTCTGAGAGAGCCTGAGCCCCAACCTCGTGCCAGCCACCCAGAGTGTGGGGCCCTTATCCAGCATGTGGGACTGGCCATGGCCCAGTCATCTCTACCCATCCTTGGTATTCCGGCAACTATCCCAGACCTTTGCTGGAATCCCTACCAGTGGGGGAACCTGAAGCACAATTGAGAACTCCTCCTTCCCCATGGCAGGAAGCCTGGCTGTTGCTATGGGTGCCCAACCCTCAGAATTAGAACCAGGTGCATGGCCAATGAGACAACGCCCAATCATAAGGGCCGCCTGGGCCAAAGCAGGCATTGTGTCCCTCAACCTTAGCATGCATTCAAACAAATGCTCTCAGTTGTTTCTGCAGGGTCCCGCATCGCAGGCCTGGTATGCCCTTAGGACCAAATCCTAACACTTCGTGGGATTTTCCATGCCAACATAACCAGAGCCCGTCTCTGGAATCTCTGTTTTGAAGCACCCCTATGATGGAAAACAGCAATCTTCCCTCCCCTGAGAAAACTATTAGGAGCTGCCAGGATGCGTAGAGAGAAAAAATCTCCCAGGGCTCCATAAGACCACACCTTCATTCCGAGGCCATCCTGGACACACAATCCAGATACAAGAGACTGTGCTACCACCTTCGAATCACCTGGTTTACAGTTCCAGACGAGCTGCCCTACAGACCTATGCATTGGGCCTGTGATCACCTCGCCATTAACCCTACCCCAAGTTTGTGTTTGCAGACTTCTTTCCCAAAACCATGGCTCACATGCCCTCTATGATGGGTCTCTGTAGCCACACCACAGGAAAGATCCTGCTATCCCCAATGAAACTGTGTCCATCACAGTTGCCCAAACCCTCCAGATTAGGAGAGACCTGCAAGTCCCCTGAGCCCAGTCCAATATTGGAGGCCACTCTGGACACAAATGCACAGTGTGCAACACCCTGATCACCTCCATCCAGGAAGACACCCAAGTCAATGGTCCTGAGTCAGAAGATTGGTCCCTGAACCCCACAATAGAATATCTCCTGTCCCCAGATGGAATTCGTGCTCTTCAACTTGTGTCAAGGGTCGGGGTATATGAATTATGCACAGCCCCTTAGCCCCCAGCACATTCTAAGATCTCTCTGGTAACAAACAAACAGCATTGTGATCCATCTTCATGAGATTCCATGTCACTTCAAGTCCTTGGTAATTCGCCCCAGAGCCACCAGAATGAACCTGCCATGTTCCTCACCTGATATGGTCAGTGGAGGTGTGCTTTCCAGGCATCCATGTGGGAGTGCTCTTCTACTTATTCTTTCCACATGTGGGACCCTGGAGCAAACAAACCAGACTGCCACTGACCAGTAGAAGGGAACCCTCTGTTTGGAGCATCTCAGAAGCACCAGCAGGAGAAATCCTCCATGGCCCTTGACACAACCCCTCCATTTGTCAGTCATCATAGACAAAAACTCCAGCATGAGAAAACATCTGAAATCTGCCGTTATTTAGATTCTGCATTTTCTTTTCCACCACTGCACACTAGAACTGCGTTTCACTTGACACTGAATTTATCCATAGCTTGGGTTTAGAATTCCATCCTCAGCCTCCTGGTCTGCAAGCCCTCTAGAGAGGGAATTTGGAGCCACAAGGCAACATTCTCCATTCCCACTAGAAAGAAATAGGGCCTGGTGAATCTTCCCAGAAACTCCACATGAGGTTCAATCTACTTGGCACTCGATGGAACCTTGATTTATAGGCTGTCCTGGGCACTAGTACTAGTACTAGTACTAGTACTAGTACTGTGTCTGACAGAGCCTGAGCCAAGACCTAGTTTCAGGCACCCAGAGATATGAGCCCATATCCAGCATGTGAGATTGGCCAGGGCCCAAGTCCATCATCTCTACCCATCCTTGGTATTCAGGCACCTGTCCCCAGACCTTTTATGTAATCCCTACCAATGGGGTAACCTAAAGCACAATAGAGAACTCCTGCTTCCCCATCGTAGGAATCCTGGCTGTTGATATGAGTGTCCAAACCTCAAAGTGGGAGCCAGCTGCATGGCCAAGGAGACAATGCCCACTCATGAGGGCTGCCCTGGGCACACGTAGCCATTGTAACCCTCAGCTTGATCAAGCCTTCAAAAAAATGCTCTTAGTTGCACCTCCAGGATCCTGCATTGCAGGCCTGATATGCCCTTAAGCCCAAATCCTAACACATCGTGGGATGTTCCATGTGCACATACCCAGAGCCCGTCACTGGAATCCCTGTTTTGAGGCACCCCTAAGATGGAAAACAGCACTCTTCACTTCCCTGAGAAAGCCACCAAACTAATGGGATCCCCCAGGATCCTTGAAAAGAAGAATCTCCCATGGTCCCATGAGTCCACACCTGTATTCCGAGGCCAGCGTGGATATGCTATCCAGATACAAGAGACTGTGCTACTGGCTTCGAGTCACCTGATTTACAGTTCCTGACGTGCTGCCCTCCAGATCTTTGGATTGGGACTGTGAACACCTCTCCATTAACCTTATCCCGAGTTTGTGTTTGCAGATCTCTCTCTAAAAACCATAGCTCACATGTCCTCCAGGATGGGGCCCCTAGAGTCACACCAGAAGACTGTGCTTGTCATCCCCAAGGAAACTGGGCCCATCACAGTTGCCCAAACCCTCCTGATTAGGAGAAACCCGGAAGGCTCCTGAGCACATCCCAATATTGGAGGCTGCTCTGGATGCAAATGCACAGTCTGAAACACCCTGATCACCTCCATCCAGGCAGACACCCAAATCAATGGTCCTGAGTCAGATAATTGAACCTGACATGGCCCTAGGACCTCATTGGAAGAGGGATTAACTTTTCAGGCACCTGTCCTCAGAGGCCTCTTCTGGAATACCAACTTATGATACAAATTATGGCCCCTGAGCCCCAGGGTGGGAAATCCTCCATGGCCTCTTGACGCCACCTCTCCATTTGTTGGTCATCGTAGACACAAACTCCAGCCTGAGCAAACATCTGACATCCGCCCATATTCAGGCGCTGATATTGGAATCAGCTGCTGCACACTGGAACTGCCTTTCGCTTTGCAATGAATTTAAGCCTAGCTTCAGACTACAATTTCATCCTCACCCTACTGTTCTGCCATATCTCTTGATAGGGAATTCTGGAGCCACAACGCAACATTCTGCCTTCTTCATAGATAGAAGGACCTGGTGAGTCTGCCCATAAACTGCACATGAAGATCAATATACTCAGCCCAGGAGGGAGCCCCTATTTATAGTTTGCCCTAGCCACTAGTGCTGTGTCTGACAGCGCCTGAGCCCCTACCTCGTGTCAGCAACCCAGAGGGTGGGGCCCACATTAACCATGTGAGACCGGCCATGGCCCAGGGCTGTCATTACTACCCATCCTTGGTATTCAGGCATCTGTCCCCTAGATCTTAGCTGGAATCCCTACCAATGGGGGGACATGAAGCACAATAGAGAATTCATCCTTCGCCATGGCAGGAATCCTGGCTTTTGGATGGGTGTCCAACCCTAGGAATGGGAACTGGCTGCATGGCTGAGTAGACATCGCCCAATCCTGATGGCCTCCGGGGCACAAGCAGGCATTGGGACCCTCAGCTTGACCATACTTTCAAACAAACGCTCTCAGTTGCACCTCCAGGATCCCGCATTGCATGCCTGGTATGGCCCTAGGCCTAAATATTAACCCTTGGTGGGATTTTCCAAGCACTTAGACCCAGAGCTCATCTCTGGAATGCCTGTTTTGGGGCACGCCTAAGCTGGAAAACAGTACTCATCCCTTCCCGGAGAAATCCAACAAACTATTGAGAACCGCCAGGATCCTTGAGAGGAGAAATCTCCCATGGACCCTTGAGACAACACCTGCAATAAAGGCCATTCTGGAAATTAAATCCAGATACAATTACCTGTGCTACCACCTTTGAGTTACGTGATTTACAGTTCCAGACTTGCTGCCCTCCTGGTCTATGGATTGGGACTATGATCACCTTGCCACTAACCCTAACCTAAGTTTGTGTTTGCAGACTTCTCTCTCAAAATCATGGCGCACATGTCCTCCAGGATGGGGTCTCTGGAGTCACACCACAGGACAGTTCCTGCAATCCCCAAGGAAACTGCCCATCACAGTTGTCCAAAAACCCCATATAAGGAGAAACCTGCAAGGAACCTGAGCCAACCCTAGTATTGGATGCCACTCTGGACACAAATGCACAGTCTGAAACACCCTCATCACCTGCATCCAGTCAGACACCAGAGTCAATGATCCTGAGTCAGAAGATTGAATGACATTCCCCTAGGGCCTCATTCAAACCCTTTATTAGGTTTTCAGGCTTCTTTCCTCAGAGACCTGTTCTGGATTACCAATTTATGATACAACATATGGCCGCTGAGCCCCACAACAGAATATCTCCTGCCCCCAGAAGCAATCCAGGCTCTTGGGCCTGTGTCAAATCCTCAGGCTAGATGAATCCTGCATGGCCCATTAACCACCAGCACATTCTAAGATCTCCCTGGTAACAAACCAACATTTTGACCCATCTTCATGAGGTTCCATGTCCAATCCAGTCTTTATTTCTTCGCCTCAAAGCCACCAGATGCCATGTTCCTTCGCTGTCATGGTCAATGAAGGTGTGCTTTCCAGTCACCCATGTGGGAGATCTATGTTATCCGATCTTTCGACATGGGGAACCATGGAGGAAACAAATCAGACTGCCCCTGTCTCGTAGAAGGAAACCTTGCTGTTTGGAGCATCTCAAAAACACCAGATTGGGAAATCCTCCATAACCTCTTGACGCCACCCCTCCATTTTTGTGTCATCATAGACACAAACTCCAGCATGAGCAAATATCTGACATCCACCCTCACTCAAGTGCTGAATATTGGATTCAAACATTGCACACTGGAAATTTCTTTCGCTTGATACAGAATGTAACCATAGCTTAGGTTTACAATTCCATCCTCAGCCTCCTGGTTCACAAGCCCTCTTGATAGTGAATTCTAGAGCCACAAAACAGCATTCTGCCTTCCCCTTACAAACAAGAAGGGCCTGGTGAGTCTGCCCAGAAACCATACATGAGGATCAATCTGCTCGGCACTCGAGGGAACCCCAATTTATAGGCTGCCCTGGGCACTAGTGCTGTGTCTGACAGAGCCTGAGCCAAGACCTAGTGTCAGCCACCCAGTGATCGGGGCCCATATCCACGATTTGATACTGGCCATGGCCCATGTCCATCATCTTTACCCATCCTTGGTATTCAGGCCTCTGTCCCCAGACCTTTGCTGGAATCCCCGCTAATGGGGGAACCTGATGCACTATAGAGAACTCCTCTTTCCCCATGGCAGGATTCTGGCTGTTGGGATGGTTTTCCAACCCTCAAAGTGGGAGCCAGCTGCATGGCCAATGTGACCACGCCCACTCATGAGGGCCACCTGGGCATAAGCAAGTATTGTGACCCTCAGCCTGAGAATGATTTCAAACAAGACCTCTCAGTTGCACCTCCAGGATCCTGCATGCAGGCCTGGTAAGCCACTAGGCCCAAATCTTAACACTTGGTGGGATTTTCCAGGGGACCAAACCCAGAGTCCGTCTCTGGAATCCATATTTTGGGTCACCCCTAACATGAAAAACAGCACTCTTCCCTTCCCCGAAAAAGCCACCAACTATTGGGAGCCACCAGGATCCTTAGAGAGGAAAAATCTCCCATGGACCCATGAGGCCACAACTGCATTCTGAGGCCATCCTGCACACAATACAGAGAAAAAAGCCTGTGATTCTGCCTTTGAGTCACCCGATTAACAGTTCCTGAAGAGCTGCCATCCATGTCTATGCATTGGGCCTGTGATAACCTTGCCACTAACCCTAACCCAAGTTTGTGTTTTCAGACTTCCCTCCCAAAACCGTGGCTCACATGCCCTCCAGTTTGTGATAACTGGAGCCACACCACGGGATTGTACCTGTCTTCCCAAAGGAAACTGTGATTGTCACTATTAAACAAACCCTCTAGATTAGGAGAACCCTGCAAGTTCCCTAAGCCCAGCCCAATATTGGAGGCCACTCTGGACGCAAATGCACAGTCTGACACACCATATCACCTACATCCAGGCTGATATCCAAGTCAATGGTCCTCAGACAGAAGATTGAACCTGACATGCTCCTAGGATTCACTGGAACACTAGAATAGGTTTTCAGGTATCTGTACTCAGAAGGCTGTTCTGAATATCAATGTATGATACAATATGGTCACTGAGCCACACAAAAGAACATCTCCTGTCCTTAGAAGAAAGCTGTGCTCTGGACCTGTGTCAAACACTCTGGGTAGATGAATCCTTCAAGGCCCCCTGGCAACCAGCACATTCTATGATCTCCCTGACAACATACCAGCATTGTGACCCATCTTCATGAGACTCCATGAAAACTCCAGCCCTTGGTACTTCGGCCCAGAGCCACCAGAATGAAACTGCCATGTTCCTCTGCTGCCATGGTCAATGTAGGTGTACTTTCCAGGCATCCAGCGGGAGTGCTCTGATACCAACTTTCCACATGGGGAACCCTGGAGGAAACAAACCAGACTCCCCTGTACGGTAAAAGGAATCTTTGCTGTATGGAGTATCTCAAGCCTGAGTGTGGGTAATCCTCCATGGCCTCTTGAGGCCACCCATCCATTTGTTGGTCATCATAGACACTAACTCCAGCGTGAGCAATCAACTGACATCTGCACTTACTCAAGTGCTGGATATTTGAATAAGCTGCTACACACTGGAATTGCCTTATGCTTGGCACTGAATTTAAAAGTAGCTTGGCGGGACGCCTGGGTGGCTCAGTTGCTTAAACAGCTGCCTTCGGCTCAGGTCATGATCCCAGCGTCCTGGGATCGAGTCCCACATCAGGCTCCTTGCTCCGCAGGGAGCCTGCATCTCCGTCTGACTCTGCCTTCCACTCTGTCTGCCTGTGCTTGCTCTCGCTCGCTCTCTGACAAATAAATAAAATCTTGAAAAAAAAAAGTAGCTTGGGTTTGCAATTCCATCCTCACCCTGGTGTTCAGTAAGCTCTCTTGATAGGGAATTCTGAAGCCACAACACAGCATTCTGCCTTCCCCATAGCAAGAAAAAACAGCCTGGAGAGACTGCCCAGAAACCCTACATGAGGATAAATCTACTCGACCCTCGAGTGAACCCCATTTATAGGTTTACCTGGCCACTAGCGCTGAGTCTGACAGAACCTCGTCTCTGACCTCGTGTCAGGACCCAGAGACTGGGCTCCAACTCCAGAATGTGAGACCAGCCATGTCCCAGGGCTGTCATCTCTACCCATTCTTGATTCAGGCATCTGTCCCCAGACATTTGCTGAAATCCCTGCCAATGGGGGAACCAGAAGCACAATAGGGAAATCCTCCTTCCCCATGGCAGGAATGATGGCTCTTGGGATGGGTTTCCAGACCTCAGAGTGGTAGCCAGCTGAATGGCCAATGATAACCCGCCCACTCATGAGGGCCGCCCTGGACACAAGCAGGCATTGTGACCCCCAACATGAGCATGCTTTCAAACAAACACTCTCAGTTGCATTCCAGAATCCAAATTTGCAGGCCTGATATGCCCCTAAGCACAAATCCTAACACCTGGTGGGATTTTTCAGGGGCCCAGAAACACAGCCTGTCTCTGGAATCCCTGTTTTGGGACACCCCTAAGATGGAAAATAGCACTCTCCCCTTTGCCAAGAAAGCCACCATAGTATAGGGAGCCGCTAGGATCCTTCAGAGGAAAAATCTCCCATGGATCCATGAGACCACACCTGTATTCCGAGGCCATCCTGGACACAAAAGCCAGATACACAAGCCTGTGCTACCACCTTCAAGGCAACTAATTTATAGTTCCAGACGAGCTGCCCTCCAGGTCTATGCATTGGGCCTGCGATCACCTCACCGCTAACCTTAACCCGAGTTTGTGCTTACAGACTTCTATCCCGAAACCATGGCTCATATTTCCTCCAGGATGGGGTCTTTGGAGCCACACCAAAGGACTGTGCCTGCCATCCCCAAGGAAAATGTGTCCGTCACATTTGCCTAAAACTTCGAGATAAGGAGAAACCTGCAAGGCCCCTGAGCCCACCCCAATACTGGAGGCCCCTCTGGACACAAATGTGCAGTCTGAAATACGCTGATCACCTGAATCCAGGCAGATACCCAAGTCAGTGTTTCTCAGTCAGAAGATTGAACCTGACATGCTCCTATGACCTCATTGTAACCCCTGATTAGGTTTTCAGGCATCTGTAATCAGAGACCTGTTCTGGAGTACCAACTTAAGATACAACATATGGTCCCTGATCCCCACAACAGAACATCTCCTTTCTCTAGATGGAAGCCGTGCTCTTGGAACTGTGTCAAACCCTCAGGGTAGATGAATCCTACTTGGCCCGTAGCCACCAGCAGATTCTAAGATCTCACTGGTAACAAGCCAGCATTGTGAGCCATCTTCATGAGATTCCATGTCAACTACAGGCCTTGGTACTTCACCCCAGAGCCTTCGGAAAGAACCTGTCATGTTCCTCAGCTGCAATGTTCAGTGGAAGTGTGCTTTCCAGGCATCCATGTGGGAGTGCTCTGCTACCCAAACTTTCCACATGGGGGACTCTCGAGCAAACAAATCTGACTGCCCTGTCCTGTAGAAGGAAACCTGGCTGTTTGGAGCATCTCACAAGCTCAAGTGTGGGAAATCCTCTATGACCTCTTTTCAACTCCTCTCCATTTGTCGGTCATTATAGACACAAACTCCAGCTTGAGCAAACATCTGACGTCTGCGCTTACTCAGGTGCTGGATATTCGAATCAGCCGCTGCACACTGGAAATGCCATTCGCTTGTCACTGAATTTATTCATAGCTTGGGTTTACAATTCCATCCTCACCCTACTGGTCTACAAGCCCTCATGATAGGGAATTCTGCAGCCACAACACAGCATTCTGCCTTCCCAATAGAAAGAAGAAGGGCCTGGTGAGTCTGCCCAGAAACTCCACATTATGATCAATCTACTTGTCCCTTGAGGGAACCCTGAATTATAGACAGCCCTGGCCCCTAGTGTTGTGTCTGACAGAGCCTAAGCCCCGACCTCGTGTCAGCCACCTAGAAGGCGGGGCCCATATCCCGCATGTTAGACTGGCCACGGAACAGAGCCGTCATCTTTACCCATCCTTGGTATTCAGGCATGTGTCCCCAGACCTTTCCTGGAATCCCTACCAATGAGGGAACCTGAATCACAATAGAGAAATCCTCATTCCCCATGGCAGGATTCCTGTAAGTTCGGAAGGGTGTCCAACACTCAGAGTGTTAGCCTACTGAATGGCCATTGAGACCACCCCCATTCCTGAGGGCCACCCTATGCAAAAGCTTGCATAGTGACCCTCAGCCTGAGCATGCTTTCAAACAAACGCTCTCAGTTGTATCTCCAGGACTTGCATTGGAGGCCTGGTAAGCCCCTATGCCCAAATCATAACCCTTGGTGGGTATTTCCAGGTGCCCAGAGCCAGAGCACTTCTCTGCAATCCCTGCTATGGGACACCCTTAATATGGAAAACAGAACTCTTTCCTCTCTGAGAAAGCCACCACATTATAAGGAGCCGCCAGGATACTTGAGAGGAAATATCACCCATGGACACCTGAGACCACACCTGCATTCTTAGTCCATCGTGGATACACAATCCAGATAAAAAAGCCTGTGCTACCTCCTTTGAGGCATGCGATTTACATTTCACACGGAGCTTCCCTCCAGGAGTATGCATTGGGCCTACAATCACTTCGCCACTAAACCTAACCCGCATTTGTGTTTGCAGACTTCCCTCCGAAAACCATGGCTCTCATGCCCTCCAGCATGGGGTCTTTGGAGCCACACCACAGGACTGTGCCCACCATTGCCAAGGAAACTGTGCCCATCAAATTGCCCTATCTTTCCAGATTAGGAGAAACCTGCAAGGCCCCTGAGCCCACCCCAATACTGGTTGCCACTCTGTACACAAATGCACAGTCTGGAACACCCTGATCACCTACATCTAGGCAGACTTTGAAGTCAATGATACTGAGTCAGAGGATTGAACCTGACATTCCGTTAGGATTTTATTGGAACCCTAGATTAAATTTTCAGGCATCTATCCTCAGAGGCCTGTTCTGCAATACCAAATTATGATACATTTGGTCCGTTAGCCCCACATCAGAACATCTCTGGTCCGAGAAGGAAACCGTGCCCTTTGACCAGTGTCAAACCCTCAGGGTAGATGAATCCTACATGGTCCCTTAGCCACCAGCACACTGTAAGGTCTCCATGGTAACAAACCTTCATTATGACCCATCTTCATGAGACTTCATGTCAACTCCAGGCCTTGGTAATTCGCCCAAGAGCCACCAGAACGAATTGGCCATGTTTCTCAGCTGCAATTTTAATGGAGGTGTGCTTTTCAGGCATCCACGTGGGAGTGCTCTGCTACCCAAACTTTCCACATGGGGGACCCTGGAGCAAATAAACCAGTCTCCCCCTGTGTGGTAGAAGGAAACTTTGCTGTTTGAAGCATCTCACAAGCCCCAGCATGTGAAATCCTCCATGGCCTCTTGACGCCACCCCTCCATTCATCGGTCATCATAGACATAAACTCCAGCATGAGGAAATGTCTGACTTTCACCTTTACTCAGGTGCTGGATATCTGGAATCAGACACTGCACAATGGAACTGCCTTTTGCTTGGCACTGAATTGAACCTTAGCTTGAGTTTACAATTCCATCCTCACCCTACTGGTCCCCAAGCCCGCTTGATAGGGAATTCTGGGGCCACAACGCAGCTTTTTGCCTTCCCCTTAGAAAGAAGAAGGGCATGGTGATTCTGCCCAGAAACTCTGCATGAGGATCAATCTTCTCAGCCCTTGAGGGATCCCTGATTCATACTCAGCCCTGACCACTAGTTCTGTTTCTGACAGAGCCTGAGTGCTCAATTCATGTCAGCTACTCAGAGAGTCAGGCATGTGAGACTGGCCATGTCTCAGGTCCCTCATCTCTACCCATCCTTGGTATTCAGGCATCTGTCCCCAGACATTTGCTAGAATACCTGCTAATGGGGGAACCTGAGGCACAATAGAGAATTCTTCCTTTTCCATGGCAGGAATCCTGGTAGTTGGGATGGGTGTCCTACATTAAAGTGGTAGCCAGCTGCATGGCCAAGGAGACAACTCCCACTCATAAGGGCTGCCCTAATCACATCAGGCATTGTGACACTCAGACTAGCATGCTTTCAAACAAACGCTCTCAGTTGTACCTCCAAGTCACACATTGTAGGCCTGGTACTCCCCTAGGCCCAAATCCTAATCCTGGTGGGATTTTCCAAGCACCCAGACTCACAGCCCTTCTCTGGAATCCCTTTTTGGGGAACATCTAAGATTGAAAACAGCACTCTTCCATTCAAACGAGAAAGCCACCATACTATTGGGAGCTTACAGGATCCGTAGAGAGGAAAATACTCTCATGGAAACATTAGAACACACCTGCATTCCAAGGCTATCATGGACACACAATCCAGATACAAAAGCCAGTGCTAGTGCCTTCGAGGTACGTGATTTACAGTTCCTGACGATCTGCCCTCCAGGTCTATGCATTGGGCCTACGATCACCTCGCAACTCAACCTAATCCGAGTTTGTGATTGCAGACTTCTCTCCCAAAACCATGGCTTACATGCCCTCCACGATGGAGTCTCTGGAGCCACACCACAGGACTGTGCCTGCCACCCCCAAGGAAACCGTGCCCACAAATTTGCCTAAACCTTCAAGATTAGGAGAAACCTGCAAGGCCCCAGAGCCCACCCCAATATTGGAGGCCACTCTGTACACAAAGGCACAGTCAGAAACACCCTGGTTGCCTACATATAGGCAGACACCGAAGTCAATGTTCCTGAGTCTGATGATTCAACCTGAAATTCCCCTTGGACTTCATTGGAACCCTAGATGAAGTTTTTAGGCATCTGTCCTCAGAGGCCTGTTCTGGAATACCAACTTATGATACAACATTTGGTCCGTGAGCCCCACAACAGAACATCTCCGATACCCAGAAAGAAACCATGTTCTTCGACCGGTGTCAAACCATCAGGATAGACTAATCATACATGGCCCCTTAGCCACCAGCACATAGTAAGATTTCCGTGGTAACAAAACTGCATTTTGACCCAACTTTATTAGAATCCAGGCCTTGGTACTTTGCCCTAGAGCAACCAGAAAGAACCTGCCATGTTCCTTAGGTGCAATGGTCAATGTAGGTGTGCTTTCCAGTATCCACGTGCGAGTACTATGCTACCCAAACTTTGCACATGGGGGAACCTGGTGTAAACAAACCAGACCTCCCCTGTCCAGTAGAAGGAAACCTTATGTTTGGATCAACTCACAGGCCTCAGCGTGTAAACTGCTCCATGGCCTCTTGATGCCACCACTCCATTGGTCGGTCATCATAGACACAAACTCCAGTCTAAGCAAACATCTGACATGCACCCTTATCCCGGTGCTGGATGTCTTGAATAAACCACTGCACATTGGAACTGCCTTCCACTTGGCACTGAATTGAACCATAGCTTGTGTTTACAATTCCATCCTCACCTGACTGGTCCCTAAGCCCTCTTGATAGGGAAATCTGGGGCCACAATGCAGCATTCTGCCTTCCCCATCGAATGAAGAAATGCCTGGTGAGTCTGCCCTGAAAACCCACATGAGGATCAATCAGGTCGGCCCTCGAGTCAACACTGATTTATAGGCTGCCATGGCCACTAGTGCCGTGTCTGACAGAGCCTGAGCTCGACTGAGTTTCAGCCACTAAAGAGCAGGCCCCATATCTAGCATTTGGGATTGCCATGGCCAAAGTATGTCATCTCTACCCATCCTTGATATTCAGGCACCTGTCCCCAGACCTTGGCAGGGATCCCTGCCAATTAGGGAACTTGAAGCACAATAGAGAACTCTTCTTTCCCCATGGCAATAAACCTGGCTTTTGGGATGGGTGTTCTACCCTCAAAGGGGGAGCCAGTTACAACATCAATGACACCACACACACTCCTGAGGACTACCCTTGGCACAAACAGGCATTGTGACCCTCACCCTGAGCATGCTTTCAAAAAATCCCTCTCAGATTCACCACAATGATCCCTCATTTCAGGCCTGGTATGCCTGTAGGTTCAAATCATAAAACTTGGTGGGATTTTCGAGGTGCTCAGACCCAGAGACCATCTCTGGGATTTTTGTTTTGGTGCACCCTTCAGATGGAAAACAGCACTCATCCCTTCCCCAAAAATGTCACCAAATTATGAGGAGCCACCAGGTTCCATAGAGAGGCAATGTCTCCCATGGACCCATGAGAACACACCTGCATTCCGAGGCCATCCTGGACACACAATCCGGAGAGAAAAGCCTGTGCTACTGCCTTCCATTCACCCTAATTACAGTTCCAGATGAGCTGCTCTCAAGGTATATGCATTGGGCCTGTGATCACCTCGCCACTCACCCTAATTCGAATTTGTGTTTGCAGACTTATCTACCAAAACCATGGCACACATGCCCTCCAGGATGGGGTCTCTGGATCCACACTGCAGGACTGTCCCTGCCATCCACAAGGAAACTGTTTCCATCACAGTTGCCCAAACTGTCTAGATTAGGAGAAACCTACAAGGCCTCTGGGCCTACCCCAATTTCGGCGGCCGCTCTGAACCCAAATGCACAGTCTGAAATACCCTGATCTCCTACATCCAGGAACACAGCCAAGTCAATGGTCCTGAGTCAGAATAATGAACCTAACATGCCCCTAGGACATCATTGGAACCATTGATTCGGTTTTCAGACATGTGTCCTCAGAGGCCTGTTCTAGAATGCGAACTTATGATACAACATGTGGTGGCTGGGCCACACAACAGAACATCTCCTGTCCCCAGAAGGAAACCGTGCCCTACAATCTGTGCAAAATCCCAGAGTAGTAGATTCCTGCACAACTACTAAGCCACCACCACATTCTAAGATCTACCTGGTAACAAACCAGCTGTGTGGCCCATCTGCAAGAGATTCCATGTCAAATCAAGGACTTGGTACTTTGCTACAGAGACACCAGAATAAAGCTGCCATGTTCTTCAGTTGCAATGGTCAATGAAGTTGAACATTCCAGGCATCCATGCGGTAGAGCTCTGCTACCCAAACTTTCCACATGGGGGACCCTGGAGCAAATAAACCACACTCCACCTGTCCAGTAGAATGAAACCTTGCTATTTGGAGCAGCTCATGAGTCTCAACGTGAAAATCCCTACATGGCTTCTTGACGCCACCCCTCCATTTGTCAGTCATCATAGACACAAACTCCAGTGTGAGCAAATATCCGACGTCCTCCCTTACTAAGGTGCTGGATATCTCGAAAAAGCTGCTGGACACAGGAACTGCCTTCTGCTTGGCAGTGAATTGAACTGTAGCTTGTGTTTACAATTCCTTCCTCACCCGACTGGTCCCCAAGCCTTCTTGATAGCGAATTATGGAGACACAACACAGCATTCTGCCTTCCCGATAGAAACAAGTGCCTGGTGAGTCTGGCCAGAAACCCCACATGAGGATCAATCTGCTCGGCCCTATATCGGAGGGACCCTGATTTATAGGTTACCCTGGCCACTAGTGCTGTGTCTGACAGAGCCTGAGCCCAGACCTAGTGTCAGTCACCAGAGTTTGAGCCCCACATCTAGTATTTGGGAATGCCATGGCTCAAGTATTTCATCTCTACCCATCCTTGGTATTCAGGCACCTGTCCCCAGACCTTTGCTGGAATCCCTGATAATGGGGCATCCTGAAGCACAATAGAGAACTCCTCCTTCTTCATATCAGGAAACTTGGCTGTTAGGATGGGTGTTCAACCCTGAAAGGGGGAGTCATTTACAAGTCCAGTGAGACCACACAAACGCCTCAGGGATGCCCTGGAGGCAAACAGGCCTTGTGACCCTCAGCCTGAGCATGCTTTCAAACAATCCTTCTCTGTTGCACCACCATGAACCCGCATTGCAGGCCTAATATGCCCTAAGCCCAAATCTTAGCACTTGTTGTGATGTCCCAGATGCCATGAACCAGAGCCCGTCTCTGGAATCCCTGTTTTGGGGCACCCATAAGGTGGAAAACATCACTCTCCCCTTCCCTGAAAAACCCACCAAACTATGGAGAGCCACCAGGATCCATAGAGAGGAAAAGACTCCCATGGACCCATGAGACCACACCTGCATTCCAAGGCCATCCTGGACACACAATCCAGAGAGAAAAGCCTGTGCTACTGCCTTCCAGTCTCCCTAATTATAGTTCATGACGAGCTTCCCTCAAGGTCTACGCATTGGGCCTGTGATCACCTCGCCACTCACCCTAATTTGTATTTGTGTTTGCAGACTTCTCTCCCAAAACCATGGCTCACATGCCCACCAGAATGTGATCTCTGGAGCCACACCACAGAACTCTGGCTGCCAATCCCAAGGACACTGTGCATATCAGATTTGCCCAAACCTTCCAAATTAGGAGAAACCTGTGTGGCCCCTGAGCCCACACCAATATTGCCGGCCACTCGGGATGGAAATGCGCAGTCTGAAACACCCTTATCACCTACATCCAGGGAAATAGCCAAGTCAATGATCGTGAGATACACGATTGAACCTAAAATGCCCCTAGGCTCTCAATGGAACCCCATTAGGTTTTTAGGCATCTGTCCTCAAGGGCCTGTTCTGAAATACCAATCTATGACACATCATATGGTCTCTGAGCCACACGACAGAACATCCCCTGTCCCCAGAAGAATACCATGCTCTTGGACCTGTGCCAAACCCTCAGGGTAGGAGAATCCTGCATGGCACCTTAGCAACCAGCACATTCTAAGTTCTCCCTGGTAACAAACAAGCATTGTGACCCATCTGCAAGAGATCCCATGTCAACTCAAGGCCTTGGCACTTTGTCCCAGAGCCACCAGAACGAATCTGCCATGTTCCTCAGCTGCAATTGTCAATGGAGGTGTGCTTTCCTGGCATCCATGCTGGAGAGCTCTTCTTCACAAACTTTCCACATGGGGAAACCTAGAGTAAACAAACCAGACTTCA
The DNA here is from genome assembly GCF_964662115.1 of Mustela nivalis. NCBI lineage: Eukaryota > Metazoa > Chordata > Mammalia > Carnivora > Mustelidae > Mustela > Mustela nivalis. Next base: position 258,511 of record NW_028136178.1, read on the forward strand.
CCTACACTGTACAAAAAAATGTTACTTTTTGCAGCAGTTCACAGGCCTCAGCATGTGAACTCCTCCATGGCCTCTTTATACCACCCCTCCACTTGTCGGTCATCATAGACAAAAACTCTAGTGTGAGCAAGCATCTGACATCCACCCTTATTCCAGTGCTGGATATCTCGAGTAAACTGCTACAAATTGGAACTGCCTTCTGCTTGGCACTGAATTGAACCATAGCTTTTGTTTACAATTCCACCCAAAACTGACTGGTTCCCAAGCTCTCGTGATTGGGAATCCTGGAGCCACAACACAGCATTCTGCCTTCCCTATTCAATGAACAAATGCCTGGGAATCTTCCCAAGAAACTCCACATGAGGATCAATCTGCTCCGCCCTCGAATCTACTCTGATATAAAGGCTGCCATGGCCACTAGCGCTGTGTCTGACAGAGCCTGAGCCCCGACCGAGTTTTAGGCCTCATATCTAGCATTTGGGATTGCTATGGCCCAAGTACGTCATCTCCACCCATCCTTGGTATTCAGGCACCTATCTCGAGACCTTGCTGGAAACCCTGCCAATGGGGCAACCTGAAGCACAGAGGAACCTGACGGAAGAGAACTCATCCTTCCTCATGGCAGGACATTTGGCTGTTGGGTTGGGTGTCCAACTCTCTAAGAGGGAGCCAGATATATGACCAATGAGACCACTCCCACTCCTGAGGGCCGCCATGGGAGCAAACAGGCATTGTGAGACTCAGCCTGAGCAAGCTTTCAAACAATCCCTCTCAGTTGCACCATCATGATCCCGCATTGCAGGCCTCATACACCCCTAGGTGCAAATCCTAACCCTTGGTGGGAAGTCCCAGATGCCCAGAAAAAGAGCCTGTATCTGGAATCCCTGTTTTGGGGCACCCATAAGATGGAAAACAACACTCTTCCCTTCCCCAAAAAAGCCACCAAACTATGAGCTGCACAGATCCATAGAGAGGAAAAGTTTCCCATGGACCCATGAGACTATACCTGCATTCCAAGGCCATCCTGGACACACAATATAGAGAGAAAAGCCTGTGCTACTGCCTTCCAGTCACCCTAATTACTCCTGACAAGCTGCACTCCAGGTCTACTCATTGGGCCTGTGATCACCTTTCCACTAACCATAACCCACATTTGTGTTTGCAGACTTCTCTCCCAAAACCATGGCTCATATGCCCTCCAGGACAGGGTCTCTGGATCCACAACACATGACTGGGCCTGCCATCCCCAAGGAAACTGTGCCCGTCAAACCTGCCCAAACCTTCCAGTTTAGGAGAAACACGCAAGAGCCCTGAGCCCGACCCAATATTGTCGGCAGCACTGGACACAAATGCCAGTCTGAAACGCCCTGATCACCTACATCCAAGCAGACAGCCATTTCAATGTTCCTGGGTCAGAAGATTGTACCTGACATGCTCCTAGGACGTCATTGGAACACTAGATTAGGTTTTCAGGCATCTGTCCTCAGGGTCCTGTTCTGAAATACCAACTTAGGATACAACATGTGGTCCCTGAGCCACACAATAGAATATCTCCTGTCCCCAGTAGGAAACCATGCCCTTCGACCTGTGCCAAACCCTCAAGATTGGAGAATCCTGCACAGCACCTTAGACACCAGCACAAACTCTAGTTTGTGCGTTGACCCATACCACAAGCTTTCCATCTGCTGGACAGTCGAGTCCTGTTGAATGGCTCCAGGATGTCCCATACGGAAAGACTGGAGAGCAGGATTCGAAGGATGGATGCCTGTACAGCATACCTCACATTCCCATTGGCTCTTTGTGACAAGACATGTTTGAACTACTGGCTCTGGGGCGAGCTAACTAGGGGGCTGAATTGAAATGGACTCTCCTGCGGATGGGTCATATTGTGGGTTTGTGTGCATGGAGACCTTGGAATATTTTGGCAGCTCAGGGGCCATGAAGTATTCGCCTAACCGAAGGGTGTAATATTGCTCCAATTAAAAAGAGATCCCTATGTGGAGATGAGACAGGTTCTCTTTGGTGCCTCAGAAAAGCCCCAGATTCTGGTCTTCAAACCAGTTCTCTGTGTAGAGACACCTGGAAACCAAAGCTAGGGTTCAGATTAGAGCCTAGATGCTCCAAACCACAAGGATTTTCTGCGGGTCAGTTGAAACCTATTGGATGGCTCCAGGACATCCCATATGGAACAATTGCAGAGCAGGGTTCTAAGGATGGATGCCTGGGCATCCGGCCTTGCATTCCAATTGTCTCCTAGCGAAACGGCACGTTTGATTGCTGCCTATGATGTAGCAGCCGAGGGGGCTGAGTTGAAATGCATTCTCCTGAGGATCGGTCATAATGTGGGATTATGTCCATGGAGACCTTGGAATGGGGCAGTGGCACCAGGGCTCTGAAGGATGCTCCTAACCAGAGGTTTTGACACAGCTCCAAGAAGCATTTTTCCCATGGGGAAACAAGATTTGTTCTCATTGGTGCTTCAGTAACCCCCAATATGCTGGTATTGGAAACCAGAACTCTGAGGAGAGATGCCTGGAAACCAAGGCAATGGATCTGATTAGGGCCTGGGGCCTGTCTGGTTTAATCTTCTTCTCTCGGTTCATCTGTCTATGGGATTGAGTGGAGGTAGTTCCTCAGCTGGTGTCAGATTGCCCCTATTTGTCCTGGGCAGTCTACACTATTGGGATGGCCACTTTGACTTTGGAGGTTTCTCCTAATTTGCAAGTTTGTGGCCAATGAAATGGGCAGAATTCCTTTGGGGAGGGAAGGCACAATCCTGAGGTGTGGCTCTAGGGGCTCAAGCATGGAGGGTGTGTGGGTCAGAGCTGTGGGGACAGAAGTCTGAAAACAGAAACTCGTCTTAGGTTTGGGGACATAGGTATGGGAGGCCCGATCTACAGACCTTGAGCAGAACTCTTCAGGATATGAACAAAGAGTGAGTGTGAGGCACTTGCTCAGGCTTTTGACTCTGGATTTTGTGTCACTGATGGCCGTGGAATGTAGGGGCGTCCTCATGGACCATGGGTGAGACTTCCTCTATGGGGATTTGGATGATCCCAATATTTTGGGGTCATTCCGTGGGATGGGAGGAGTCCATTCTGTTTTTTTTTTTTTTTTTTTTTTACCTCAGGTGTGCCACTAAAGAGGGATTCCAGAGCAGAACCCTGGGAAGGGGCGACTGGACAACCCGAACTCTGTATAAGATTGGGGGCCTAAGGGCATGGCAATCCCCATATGGGGTACCTTGGTCCAGCCACTGAGAGGTCTTACTTGAGTACAGTGCTCACACTGAGGGTCACAATGCATGTTTGTGCCCAATGTAGGCATCAAGCATGGGCGGGGACTCATGGGCCATGCTTGATTCTCCTACACTGAACTTTGGACAACATACGAACCACAAGGTTTCTTTCCATGGGGAAGGAGGAATTCTGATTTCTGCATCATGTTCACGCCTGGGCAGTGACTGGAGATAAGATCTAAGTTCTGAATCCAGAAAATCGAGGTTGGGATGAGATGATAACCTAAGGTCATGGAGGGTCCGATGTGCTCAGTGTGCGGTCAGCTTTCTGGGTGTTGTTCAGGAGGTATGGATTCAGGCTGTGTCAGACAATGCATTAGTGCCCAGGTTAGAATGTATAATTTGGGTACAGTTGAGTTCCATGTAGGTTCATCCTCATTTATTGTGTCAGGGAAGCTCACTGGGGCAACATTTTTCTTCTGGTGGGCAGGCAGAGTGCAGCATTGTGGGTCCAGAATTGCCAAACTTGAGGGCGTCGGGACCAGGAGTGTGAGGACGTAAGTCTGAGATCATAAGCTAGACTTAAGTTTCAGGGCGAGGGCACGGCAGGCACCCTCTGCAGATCCGAATCAAAATCTCATTCATCTGAAGTCAGGACGAGGATCAGACTTAGGCGCAGGTTGGAGTTTCTGTCCATGATGGCCCCTCCATCAAAGGGGTGGAATCTCGAGGCCATGGAGGTTTTCCCACGTTGGGAGTTGTGGGATGCTCCAAACTGCAAGGATTCCTTCTGCGGGAAAATTGAGACCTGTTGGATGGCTCCAGGACATCCCATATGGAATGACTCCAGAGCCGGGTTCTAAGGTTGGATGCCTGAGCAGACTGCCTCTTACACCAATTGTCTCCCTGCCACAAGACAGGTACGATCTGATGGCTATGCAGGAGCAATCGTGGGAGCTGAGTTGAAATGGACTCTCCTGAAGATGGGTCTTAATGTGTGTTTGTGTCCATGAGGACGTTGGAATGGGGTGGTGGCCCCAGGGCTCTAAAGGATTCTAACCGGAGATTTTGAAACAACTCGAAAGAGCAAGTTTTCCATGTGGAGACAAGATTTGTTCTAATTGGTGCCTCAGGAAACCCACATATGCTGGTATTAGAACCAGGTCTCTGAGGAGAGATACATAGAAACCACAGCAATGCATCCAATTAGGTCCTAGGAACCTCTCTGGTTCAATCTTCTTCTCTGTCGACATCTGTCTATTTTATGAAATGGAGGTAGTTGCTCAGCTGGTGTCAGACCGCTCCTGTTTGTCCGGGCGGCCTACACTATAGGGATGGCCTCGGGGACTTTGGAGGTTTCTCCTAAATTGTATGATTATGGACAATGGCATGGGCAGAATTCCTGTGGAGTGGGCAGGCACAGACCTGATGTGTGGCTCCAAGGGCCCAGCCTTGAGGGTGTGTGGGCAAGGACTGTGGGGACAGATGTCTGAAAACACAAACTCAGCTTAGCTTTGGGGACGTAGGTATGGCAGGTACGATTTACAGACTATGAGGAGAACTTTTTGGGATATGAATAAAGGGTGAAAGTGTGACACTTGTCAGGCTTTTGCCCCTGGATTTTGTGTCAATGATGGCTGTGGAATGTCAAGGAGTCCTCATGGGCCATGGAAGAGTCTTTCTCTCTGTGGATTTGGCCAGATCCCAATTGTTTTGGGTTAATCTGTGGGATTCAGTTTTGTTAACTAAGGTGTCCCACCAAAAGAGGGATTCCAGAGCAGAGCCCTGGACAACAAGAAATCTAACTAAAAATACGGGCCTAGGGGCATGGCAAGCCCAATATGCCTTCTAATGGTCCAGCCACTGAGAGGCCTTCATTGAGGACAGAACTCATGCTGAGGGTCACAATGCGTGTTTATGCCCTCGTGGTACTCAAGCATGGGTGGGGACTCATGGTGCATGCTTGTTTCTCCTACACTGAATGATAGTCAACATGTCAACCACATGAGTTCTTGCCATGGGGAAGTATTAATTCTGATTTCTGCATGTCATTCACCCCTGGGCAGTGATTGGAGATAAGGTCTAGGTTGTGAAGTCTGAAAACCGAGGTTGGGAAGAGATGACGACCTAAGACCATGTCGGGTCCGATATGCTCAGCGTGGAGCCAGCTGTCTGGGTGTTGGTCGGGAGGTCCAAGCTTGGGCTGTGTCAGACAGGGCCTTAGTGCCCAGGGTAGATTGTATAATTGGGGTACAACTGAGTGCCATGCAGGTTGATCTTTATTTGGCATTTCTGGGTAGCCCCAAGGGCAATGTTTTTCTTCTGGAGAACAGGCAGAGTGCTGCATTGTGGCTCCGGAATTTCCAAAGTGGATGCCTTGTGGACGGGGAGTGTGAGGACGGAAGTCTGAGAACACATGTTAGGCGTAGGTTCTGGGCGAGGGCACGGCAGGCACCCTCTGCAGATCTGAATCGGGATATCATGAATCTGAAGTCAGGGCGAGGTTCAAACCTAGGCTTAGGTTTGAATTTCTGTCCATTCTGGCCACTTTATGAAGGGGACAGCATCTCCAGTCCATGGAGGTTTACCCACAATGGAAGTTGTGAGATGCTCCAAACAACAAAGATTCCTTCTGATCAACAATTGAGACCTTTTGTATCACTCCAGTACATACCATACAGAATGACACCAGAGCAGGGATCTAAGGATGGATGCATGGGAAGCCCGCCTCACATTGCAGTTGTCTCCTAGCAAATAGACAGGTTTGATATGCTGGCTCTGTCAGAGCAACCAAGGGGGCTGAGTTGAAATGGACTCTCCTGAGGATGGATGCTAATGTGGGTTTGTGTCCATGGAGACCTTGGAATGGGGCGTTGGTGCATGGGCCCTGAAGGATTCTCCTAACCGGAGGTTTTGAGACATCTCCAAAGGACAAGTTTCCCATGTGGAGACGAGATTTGTTCTGATTGGTGCCTCAGGAAACCCCCATATACTGTTATTGGAATATAGGCCTCTGAAGAGAAATAACTGGAACCCAAAGCAATGGCTCCATTTAGAGCCTAGGGGCCTGTCCGGTTGAATCTTCTTCTCTGTGTACATCCATCTAAGGTATTAGTGGAGTTAGATGCTCAGCTGGTGTCAGATGGCCCTAGTTTGTCCCAGGCAGCCTACACTATTGTGAAGGCCTTGGGGACTTTGGAGGTTTCTCCTAATTTTATGATTATGGACAATGGAATGGGCAGAATTCCCGTGGAGAGGGAAGGCACAGTTTTGATGTGGCTCCAGGGGCCCCAGCCTGCAGGGTGTGTGCACCAGGACTGTGGAGACAGAAGTCTAAAACACTAACTCAGTTTAGGTTTAGGGACGTAGGTATGGCAGGCCCGATCTACAGACCGTGAGGAGAATTCTTCCGGATATGAAGAAAGAGAGATTGTGAGGCACTTGTTCAGGCTTTTGTTTCTGGATTTTGTGTCAACGATGGGCGTGGAATGTCGGGGAGGCCTCATGGGCCATGGACGAGTCTTCCGCTCTGTGGATTTGGCCCGATTCCAATTGTTTTGGGTCAAACTGTGGGATGGGAGGAGTCCTTTCAGTTTTGTTACCTCAGGTGTCCCACCAAAAGAGGGATTCCAAAGCCGAGCCCTGGGGAGGGGAGACTGGACAACCAGAAATCTGGTTAAAAATTGGGGCCTAGGGGCATTGCAAGCCCAATATGCTATCTTTTGGTCCAGCCGCTGAGAGGCCTTACTTGAGAACTGGGCTCACGTTGAGGGTCACAATGCATGTTTGTGACCGACTTGGTCCTCAAGCATCTGCAGGGCCTCATGGGCCACACTGGTTTCAACTACACTTTACGTTGGACAACATGCCAACCACAAGGTTTCTTGCCATGGGGAAGGAGTTCTGATTCCTGCATCATGTTTAACCCTGGGTGGTGACTGGAGATAAGGTTTAGGATCTGAAGCCTGAAAACCGAGGTTGGAAAGAGATGATGACCTAAGGCCATGGCGGGTCTGATGTGCTCAGTGTGTGGCTAGCTGGGTGGGTGCGAGCCAGGAGGTTCAGTCTCAGGCTGTGCCAGAAAGGGCAGTAGTGCCCAGGGCAGCCTGTATAATTGGGGTCCAGTCAAGTGGCATGCAGGTTGATCCTCATTTGGGGAATCTGGGTAGCCCCAGAGGGCAAAGTTTTTCTTCCGGAAAGCAGGCAGAGTGCTGCCTTGTAGTTCTGGAATTGCCAAACTGGAGGGCTTGTGGGCCAGGAATGTGAGGATGGAAGTTGAGAACACAAACTAGACTTACGTTTCTGGGCAAGGGCACGGCAGGCACACTCTGCAGAGCTGAATCAAGATGTCCTGCATCTGAAGTCAGGGCGAGGATCAGACGATCGCTCAGGTTGGAGCTTCTGTCCCTGATGGCCCCTTCATGAAGCGCAGGGGGCGGGATCACGAGGCCATGGAGGTTTTCCCACGATGGGAGTTGTGAGATGCTCCAAACAGTAAAGATTCTTCTGCGGGACTATTGAGACCTGTTGGTTGGCTCCAGGACTTCCCATACAGCATAATTCTGAGAATGGTTCTAAGTATGGATGTCTGGGAAGCCTGCCTCTCATTCCAATCATCTCCTAGCGACAAGACGGGTTAGATCTGCTGGATCAGGGGGAGCAACTGAGGGGGCTGAGTTGAAATGGACTCTCCTGTGGATGGGTCCTAATGTGGGTGTGTCTCCATGGAGACCTTGGAATGAGGCGCTGGCACCGGGAACCTGAAATGTCCTTCTAACCAGAGGCTTTGAGAGAGCTCCAACATGCAAGTTTCCCATGTGTAAACGAGATTTGTTCTGATGGGTGCCTCAGGAAAAGCCCTCAGCTGGTATTGGAAACCAGGCTTTTGAAGAGACATGCCTGTAAACCAAAGCTATGGATCCCATTATGGCCTGGGGTCCTGTCTGGTCAATCTTCTTCTCTGGGGATATCCATCTATGGTATGAGTGGAGGTAGATGCTCAGCTGGTGTCAGACGGCCCTTTTTTGTCCCGGACAACCTACACCATTGGTATGGCCTCAGGGAATTTGGAGGTTTCTCCTAATTTGTATGGTTTTGGATAATGGAATGGGCAGAATTCCCATGGATTGGTAAGGCACAGTCCTAATGTGTGGTTCCAGGGGCCCAGCCTGGAGGGTGTGTGGCCCAGGACTTTGAGGACAGAACTCAAAAAACACAAACTCAGCTTAGGTTTGGGGACGTAGGTATGGCACGGCCGAACTACAAATCATGAGAAGAACTCTTCAGGATATGAAGAAAGAGCGAGTCTGAGGCGCTTGCTTAGGCTTTTGTCTCTGGATTTTGTATCAGCGATGGCCGTGGAATGTCGGGGAGGCCTCATGAGCCATGGACGAATCTTCCTCTCTGTGGATTTGGCCCTATCCCAATTCTTTTTCGTGAATCTGTGGAATGGGAGGACTCCTTTAAGGTTTGTTACCTGAGGTGTCCCACCAAAAGAGGAATTCCAAAGCAGATCCCTGGGCAAGAGTGAAGGGACAACCCGAACTTGGTTAAAAATTGGGGTCTAGGGGCATGGCAAGCCCAATATGCTCTTTCTTCATGCAGCCACTGAGAGGCCTTGCCTGAGGACCGGGCTCAGTCTGAGGGTCACAATGTGTGTTTGAGACCAATGTGGCCCTCAAGCGTGGGCTGGGTCTCATGTGCCACACTGGTTTCAACTACACTGAAAGTTGGACAACATGCCAACCACGAGGTTTCTTGCCAAGGGAACGAGTTCGGATTTCTGCAACATTTTCAAACCTGGGCAGTGATTGGAGATAAGGTCAAGGTTCTGAAGCCTGAAAACCGAGGTTGGGTAGAGATGACGACCTATGGCCATGGCGGGTCCGATGTGCTCAGTGTGTGGCCAGCTGTCTGGGTGGGGCCAGGAGTTCCAGGCTCAGGCTGTGTCAGAATGGGCAATTGTGCCCACTTCAGCCTATATATTTGGTGTACAGCCAAATGGCGTGCAGGTTGATCCTCATTTGGGGTTTCTGGGTAGCCCCAGAGGGCAATGTTCTTCTTCCAGGGAGCAGGCAGAGTGCCGCATTGTACTTCTGGATTGCCAAACTGGAGGGCTTATGGACCGGTAGTCTGAGGACGGAACTCCGAGAACACAAGCAAGGCTTAGGTTTTATGTGTGAGGACATGGCAGACCTGAATCGAGAACTCTTGCACCTGAAGTCAGGTTGAGCATCAGACGATGCCTCAGGTTTGACTTTCTGTCCCTGATGGCCCCTTCATAAAGGGGGGGAATCACGAGGCCGTGGGGGTTTTCAAACCATGGGAGTTGTGAGTAGCTCCAAACTGCAAAGATTCTACTGTGGGACAATTGAGACCAGTTGGTTGGCTCCAGGCCAACGATTCTGAGCAGGGTTCTAAGGATGGATGGCTGGGTAGCCCACCTCGCATTCCAATATTCTCCTAGCTACAAGACAGGCTAGATCTGTTGGATCTCGGGGAGCAACCGAGGAGGCTGAGTTTAAATGGACTCTCCTGTGGATGGGTCCTAATATGTTTTTGTGTCTATGGAGACTGTGGCATTAAGCGGTGGCACTAGGGCCCTGAAGGCTTCTCCTAAACAGAGGTTTGACACAGGTCCACCATGCAAGTTTCCCATGTGTAGAGGAGATTTGTTCTGATGGGTGAGTCAAGAAACAGCCATATTCTGGTATTGAAATCCAGGCCTCTGAGGAGAGATGCCTGGAAACCAAAGCAATGGATCTGATTAGTGCCTAGGGGCCTGTTGGTTTCTTTTTACCTCGGGCGACATCTATCTATGGGTCAGAGTGCAGGTAGGTGCTCAGATGAACTCAGATTGCCCGTGTTTGTCCTTGGAAGCCAACACTATGGGATGGCCTCAGGGAATTTAAAGGTTTATACTTTTAGTTGCGTTGTCGCCATTGGAATGGGCTCACACAATTCCCTTGCGAGGGCAAGAACAGTCCTCAGGTTTGGCTTCAGGGGCCTGAGCCTATAGGGTGTGTAGGCCAGGGCTGTTTGGACAGTTGTCTGAAAACACAAACTCGACTTCTGTTTCGGGTCATAGGTAGGGCAGGACTGATCTACAGAGCATGAGGAGAACATTTCGGTATATGAAAAAAGGGCGAGTGTGAGGCTATTGCTCATGTTTTTGTCTCTGCATATCATGTCACTCATGGTCGTGAAATTTCCGGGTGACTTCATGGGAAATGGACGAGTCTTACTCTCTGGAGATTTGGCCCCTTCCAAAGAGGTTGGGGTCATTCTGTGGGATGGAAGAAGTCGTTTTTTTTTTTGTTGTTGTTGCTTTGTTTTGTTTCATTTTTTAACCTCCGTTGTCCCACCACATGAGGAATTCCAGAATAGAGCTCTGGGGAGGGGTGACTGAACAACCAGAAATATGCTTAAAATTGGGGCCTAGGGCTATGTCAAGCCCATTATGACATCTAGTGATCCAGGCTCTGAGAGGACTTACTAGAGGACAGGACTCACCCTGAGGGTCACAATGCATATTTATGCCCTCGTCGCACTCAAGAATAGGCGGGCCTCAGGGTGAATGCTAGTTTCTCCTACAATGAACGTTGGACAACATGCCAACCACAAGGTTTCTTGCCATGTGTAAGGAGAAGTTCTGATTTCTGCATCACACTCACCCCCAGGCAGAGATAAAGTCTAGTTTCTGAGGCCTGAAAACTGAGGTAGGGAAGAGATGAGGACCTAAGGCCATGGCGAGTCTGATGTGCTCAGTGTGCGGTCAGCTGTCTGGGTGTTGGTCAGGAAGTCCGGGCTCAGGTTGTGTCAGACAGTGCATTAGTGCCCAGGTTAGACTATATAATTCGGGCAAAGTCGAGTACCGTGTAGGTTTATCTTCATATAAGGTGCCTTGGCAGCTCTTTAGGCAATATTTTTTTTCCAGAAAGCAGGCCATGTGCTTAATTGTGGGACCGGATTTACCAATCATGAGGGCTTTGAGGCCAGGAGAGTGAGGTCGGAATTCTGAGAACAAAAGCTATACTTGGGCTCAGGGCAAGGGCACGGCAGGTACCCCCTGCAGATCTGAACCAATATCTCATCCATTTCAAGTCAGGGAGAGAATTAGACTTTGGCTTAATTGGAGTTTCTGTGCCTGACGGCTCCTTCATGAAGGGAGCGGAATCTCGTGTCCATGGAGTTTTTCCCACGTGGGAGTTGTGGGTTGCCCCCTTCAAGAATTCCTTCTGCGGGACAATTGAGACCTTTGGGCAGCTCCAGGACATCCCATATGGAGTGACTCCATAGCACCGTTCGAGGGAGGATGCCTGGGAAGCCAGCCTCGCATTCCAATTGTCTCCTAGCAACAAGCTAGTTTAGATCTGATGGCTCTGCGGGAGCAACCGGGGTGACTGACTTGAAATGGACTTTCCTCAGGATGGGCCCTAATGTGTCTTTGTGTCCATGGGGCCTTGGAATGGGGCCGTGGCACCGGGACCCTGAAGTATTCTCCTAAGCTTTTGACAGAGCTCGATGCACATGTTTCCTTGTGGAGACGAGATTTGTTCTGATTGCTACCTCAGGAAAACACCTATGCTGGTATTGGAATCCAGGCTTTTGAGGAGACATGCCTCTCACCAAAGCAATGGATCCGATTGGCCAGGGTCCTGTCTGGTTCAATCTTCTTCTCTGGGGACATCCATCTATGGTATGAGTGGAGGTTGATGCTCAGCTGCTATCAGACCGCGCCTGTATGTCACGGGCGACATGCCCTATTGGGATGGCCTCAGGGATTTGGAGGGTTCTCCTAATTTTACGGTTTTGGACAATGGAATGGGCAGAGTTCCCATGGATTGGGTAGGCACAGTCCTTATGTGTGGCTCCAGGGACCGCAGCCTGGAGGGTGTGTGGCCCAGGACTTTGAGGACAGAAGTCTGAAAACATAAACTCAGCTTAGGTTTGGAGACGTAGGTATGGCAGGCCCGATCTATAAACCATGAGAAGAACTCTTCAGGATATGAAGAAAGAGCGAGTCTGAGGTGCTTGTTCAGTCTTTTGTCTCTAGATTCGGTATCAGCGATGGCCGTGGATTGTCTGGGAAACCTCATGGGCCATGGACGAATCTTCCTCTCTGTGGAATTGGACCGATCCCAATTCTTTTTCGTCAATCTGTGGAATGGGAGGTCTCCTTTCAGGTTGGTTACCTTAGGTGTCCCGCCAAAAGAGGAATTCCAAAGAAGAGCCCTGGGGAAAAGCGAAGGGACAACCCGAATTATGGGTAAAATTTGGGGCCTAGGGGCATGGCAAGCCCAATATGCTGTCTCTTCATCCAGCCACTGAGAGGCCTTACCTGAGGACTGGGATCAGGCTGAGGGTCACAATGTGTGTTTGTGACCAATGTGGCCCATAAACATGGGCGGGGCCTCATGGGCCACACTGGTTTCAACTACAATGAACATTGGAAAACATGCCAACCACATGGTTTCTAGCCACGGGGAAGGAGTTGTGATTTCTGCATCACTTACAAGCCTGGGCAGTGATTGGAGATAAGGTCTAGGTTCTGAGACTTGACAACCGAGGTTGGGAAGAGATGACGACCTAAGGACATGGCTCGTCCGGCGTGCTCAGTGTTCGACCAGCTTTCTGGGTGGGGCCATGAAGTCCAGGCTCAGGCTGTGTCAGAAAGGGCAATAGTGCCTAGGTCATCCTATATATTTGGGGTACAGTCGAATGGCATGCAGGTTGATCCTCCTTTGGAGTTTCTGGGTAGCCCCACAGGGCTATGTTTTTCTTCCTGAAGGCTGGCAGAGTGCTGCATTATAGTTCTGGTTTGCAAACTGGAGGGCTTGTGGGCCAGTAGTCTGAAGACGGAAATCTGATAACACAAACTAGGCTTAGGTTTCTGGGTGAGGACAAGGCAGGAACAATCTACAGACCTGAATCGAGATCTCGTGCTTCTAAAGTCAGGGTGAGGATCAGAAGATCGCTCAGGTTGGTGTTTCTGTCCCTGATGGCCCCTTCATGAAGGGGCGGGGTCTCGAGTTCGTGGGGGTTTTCCCACGATGTTAGTTGTGAGAAGCTCCAAACTGCAAAGATTCTTGTGCAGGACAATTGAGACATGTTGGTTGGCTCCAGGGCAACGATTCCGAGCAGGGTTCTAAGGATGGATGCCTGGGTAGCCCACCTTGCATTCCAATTGTGTCCTAGCAACAAGACAGGTTATATCTGCTGGATCTGGGCGAGCAATCTGGATCTGGGTTGAAATGGACTTTCCTGTGGATGGATGCTAATATGTTTTTGTGTCTATGGAGACCTTGGAATGAAGGGGTGGCACTGGGGTCATGAAGGGTTTTTTCAAACAGAGGCTTTGACACAGCTCCAACGTGCAAGTTTCCCATATGTAGATGAGATTTGTTCTGATGGATGAGTCAGGAAACAGCCATATGCTGGTATTGAAATCCAGGCCTCTGAGGAGAGATGACTGGATACCACAGCAATGGATCCGAATAGTGCCTAGGGGCCTGTTCGTTCCTTTTTACCTCTGGGGACATCAGTCTATGCGTCTGAGAGCATGTAGGTGCTCAGATGGGCTCAGATTGCCCCTGTTTGTCCTGGGAAGCCACCACTATTGGGATGGCCTCAGGGAGTTTGCAGGTTTATCCTATTAGTAGGTTGTGGCCATTGGAATGGGCACATACAATTCCCTTGTAGAGGGCAAGTACAATCCTCAGGTTTGGCTCCAGGGGCCTGAGCCTGTAGGGTGTGTAGGCAGAGCTGTTTGGACAGTCTGAAAACACAAACGCGGCTTATGTTTCAGGTCATAGGTATGGCAGGATTGATCTACAGACCATGAGGAGAACTCTTCGGGATATGAATAAGGGGCGAGTGTGAGGCTCGTGCTCAAGTTTTTGTCTCTGGATATCGTGTCACTCATGGTCGTGAAATTTCCTGGTGACTTCATGGGAAATGGACGAGTCTTACACTCTGGGGGTTTGGCCCCATCCAAGGAGTTTTGGGTCATTCTGGGGATGGAAGAAGTCCGTTTTGTTGTTGTTGTTGATTTGCCTTGTTTTGTTTTTTAACCTCAGGTGTCCCACCAAATGGGGGATTCCAGAGTAGAGCCCTGGGGAGGGCCGACCAGACAACAAGAAATGTGGTTAAAAATTGTGGCCTAGGGACATGTCAAGCACATTATGACATCTAATGGTCGAGGCACTGAGAGGACTTACTAGAGCACAGACCTCACGCTGAGGGTCACAATGCGTGTTTATGCCCACTTCGCAAACAAGAATGGGCAGGGCCTCATGGTGAATACTGGTTTCTCGTACACTGAACGTTGGACAACATGCCAACCATAAGGTTTCTTGCCATGGGTAAGGAAGAGTTCTGATTTCTGCATCACAGGCACCACTGGGCAGTGATTGGAGATAAGGTCTAGGTTCTGAAGCCTAAAAACTGAGGTAGGGAAAAGATGATGACCTAAGGCCATGGCGGGTCTGATGTGCTCAGTGTGCGGTCAGCTGTCTGGGTGTTGGTCAGGAGATCCGGGCTCAGGTTGTGTCAGAGAGTGCATTAGTGCCCAGTTTAGACTATATACTTTGGGTACAGTCGAGTGCCATGTAGATTTATCCTCATATAAGTTGTCTGGGCAGCTCATTAGGCAAAATTTGTTTTCTAGAGGGCAGGCAGAGTGCTTAATTGTCGGTCCGGAATTTTAAACTTGAGGGATTCGTGTCCAGGAGTGTGAGGACGGAAGTCTGAGAACACAAGCTAGACTTGGGTTTCAGGGCGAGGACACGGCAGGTACCACTGTAGATCTGAACCTATATCTCATGCATCTGAAGTCAGGGCGAGGATCAGACGTTGGCTCAGGTTGGAGTTTCTGTGCATGACGGACCCTTCATGAAGGGAGTGGAATCTCAAGGCCATGGAGTTTTTCCCACGTTGGGAGTTGTGGGATGCCCACTTCAAGGATTCCTTCTGCGGGACAATTGAGACCTGTTGGGCAGCTTCAGGACATCCCATATGGAATGACTCCAGGGCACTGTTCGAGGTTGGATGCCTGGGAAGCCGGCCTCGCATTCCATTTGTCTCCCAGCAACAAGACAGTTTAGATCTGATGGCTCTGCAGGAGAAACCGGGGTGGCTGACTTGAAATGGACTTTCCTGAGGATGGGTCCTAATGTGTGTTTGTGTCCATGAGGGCCTTAAAATGGGGCGGTGGCACCGGGACCCTGAAGTATTCTCCTAAGCTTTTGACATAGCTCGATGCACAAGGTTCCTTGTGGAGACGAGATTTGTTTTGATGGGTGCCTCAGGAAAACCTCTATGCTGGTATTGGAATCCAGGCGTTTGAGGAGACATGCCTGTAATCCAAAGCAATGTATCCGATTATGGCCTAAGGTCCTGTCTGGTTCAATCTTCTTCTCAGGGGACATCCATCTATGGTATGAGTGGAGGTAGATGCTCAGCTGGTATCAGACCGCCCTTGTTTGTCCCGGGCGACCTGCACTATTGGGATGGCCTCAGCGATTTGTAGGGTTCTCCAAATTTTACTGTTTTGGACAATGGCATCGGCAGTATTCCCATGGATTGGGTAGGCACAGTCCTACTGTGTGACTCCAGGGGCCCCAGCCTGGAGGGTGTGTGGCCCAGGACTTTGAGGACAGAAGTCTGAAAACACAAACTCAGATTAGGTTTGGGGACGTAGGTATGGCAGGCCCGATCTATAAACCATGAGAAGAACTCTTCCGGATATGAAGAAAGAGTGAGTCTGAGGGGCTTGCTCAGGCTTTTGTCTCTGGATTTTGTATCAGAGATGGCCGTGGAATGTTGGGGAGGCCTCATGGGCCATGGACCAATCTTCCTCTCTGTGGATTTGGCCCGATCCCAATTGTTTTTCGTCAATCTGTGGAATGGGAGGACTCCTTTCAGGTTTGTTACCTCAGGTGTCCCGCCAAAAGAGGAATTCCAAAGAAGAGCCCTGGGGAAAAGTGAAGGGAGAACCCGAACTATGGGTAAAATTTGGTGCCTAGGGGCATGGCAAGCCCAATATGCTATCTCTTCATCCAGCCACTGAGAGGCCTTATTGAGGACTGGGATCAGGGTGAGGGTCACAATGTGTGGTTTTGACCAATGTGGCCCGCTAACATGAGCGGGCCCTCATGGGCCACCCTGGTTTCAACTACACTGAACGTTGGACAACATGCCAACCACATGGTTTCTTGCCACGGGGAAGGAGTTGTGATTTCTGCATCACTTTCAAGCCTGGGCAGTGATTGGAGATAAGGTCTAGGTTCTGAAACTTGACAACCGAGGTTGGGAAGAGATGACGACCTAAGACCATGGCGGGTCCGATGTGCTCAGTGAGCGGCCAGCTTTCTGTGTGGGGCCAGGTAATCCAGGCTCAGGCTGTGTCAAAAAGGGCAATAGTGCCCAGGTCAGCCTATATATTTGGGGTACAGTCGTATGGCGTGCAGGTTGATCCTCTTTTGGAGTTTCTGGGTAGCCCCAGAGGGCAATGTTTTTCTTCCTGAGGGCCGGAAGAGTGCTGCATTATAGTTCTGGTTTTCAAACTGGAGGCTTGTGGGCCAGTAGTCTGAGGAAGGAAATCTGAGAACAAGCTAGGCTTAGGTTTCTGGGTGAGGACAAGGCAGGAACAATCTACAGACCTGAATCGAGATCTCGTGCTTATGATGTCAGGGCGAGGATCAGAAGATCGCTCAGGTTGGAGTTTCTGTCCCTGATGGCCCTTCATGAAGGGGTGGGGGGGTCATGAGGCCGTGGGGGTTTTCCCACGACGTTAGTTGTGAGAAGCTCCAAACTGCAAAGATTCTTCTGCAGGACAATTGAGACCTGTTGGTTGGCTCCAGGGCAACGATTCCGAGCAGGGTTCTAAGGATGGATGGCTGGGTAGCCCACCTCGCATTCCAATTGTGTCCTAGCAACAAGACAGGTTAGATCTGCTGGATCTGGGGGAGCAACCCAGGAGGCTGAGTTGAAATAAACTCTCCTGTGGATGGGTCCTAATGTCTTTTTGTGTCTATGGAGACCTTGGAATGTAGCGGTGGCACTGGGGTCCTGAAGGGTTTTTCCAAACAGAGGCTTTGACACAGCTCCAACGTGCAAGTTTCCCATATGTAGATGAGATGTTTTCTGATGGGTGAGTCAAGAAACAGCCATACGCTGGTATTGAAATCCAGGCCTCTGAGGAGAGATGACTGGATACCACAGCAATGGATCCGAATAGTGCCTAGGGGCCTGTTCGTTCCTTTTTACCTCTGGGGACATCAGTCTATGCGTCTGAGTGCAGGTAGGTGCTCAGATGAGCTCAGATTGCCCCTGTTGGTCCTGGGAAGCCACCACTATTGGGATGGCCTCAGGCAGTTTGGAGGTTTATCCTATTAGTAGGGTTGTGGCCATTGGAATGGGCACATACAATTCCCTTGTAGAGGGCAAGTACAGTCCTCAGGTTTGGCTCCAGGGGCCTGAGCCTGTAGGGTGTGTAGGCCAGAGCTGTTTGGACAGTTGTCTGAAAACACAAACGCGGCTTATGTTTCGGGTCATAGGTATGGCAGGACTGATCTACAGACCATGAGGAGAACTTTTCAGGATATGAAAAAAGGGCGAATGTGAGGCTCGTGCTCAAGTTTTTGTCTCTGGATATCGTGTCACTCATGGTCGTGAAATTTCCGGGTGACTTCATGGGAAATGGATGAGTCTTACTCTCTGGGGTTTTGCCCCGTCCCAAGAGTTTTGGGTCATTCTGGGGATGGAAGAAGTCCGTTTTGTTGTTGTTGTTGTTGATTTGTTTTGTTTTGTTTTTTAACCTCAGGTATCTCACCAAATGAGGTATTCCAGAGTAGAGCCCTGGGGAGGGCCGACCGGACAACCAGAAATCTGGTTAAAAATTGTGGCCTAGGGACATGTCAAGCCAATTATAACATCTAATGGTCGAGCCACTGAGAGGACTTACTAGAGCACAGGACTCACGCTGAGGGTCACAATGCGTGTTTATGCCCTCTTCGCACTCAAGAATTGGCGGGGCCTCTGGGTGAATGCTGGTTTCTCCTACACTGAACGTTGGACAACATGCCAACCACAAGGTTTCTTGCCATGGGTAAGGACAAGGTCTGATTTCTGCATCACAGGCACCACTGGGCAGTGGTTGGAGATAAGGTCTAGGTTCTGAAGCCTGAAAAACCGCAGTTGGGAAGAGATGATAACCTAAGGCCATGGCGGTTCTGATGTGCTCAGTGTGCGGTCAGCTGTCTGGGTGTTGGTCAGGAGGTCCGAGCTCAGGTTGTGTCAGACAGTGCATTAGTGCACAGGTTAGACTATATACTTTGGGTATAGTCGAATGCCATGTAGATTTATCCTCATATAAGGTGCCTGGGCACTCATTAGGCCAAATTTTTTTTTCTAGAGGGCAGGCAGAGTGCTGCATTGTGGGTCTGGAATTGCGAAACTTCCGGGCTTCGGGGCCTGGAGTGTGAGGACGGAAGTCTGAGAACACAAGCTAGACTTGGGTTTCAGGGCCAGGGCACGGCAGGTACCCCTGTAGATCTGAACCTATATCTCATGCATCTGAAGTCAGGGCGAGGTTCAGAAGTTGGCTCAGGTTGGAGTTTCTGTGCATGACGGCCCCTTCATGAAGGGAGCGGAATCTCGAGGCCATGGAGGTTTTCCCACGTTGGGAGTTGTGGGATGCCCCCTTCAAGGATTCCTTCTGCGGGACAATTGAGACTTGTTGGGCAGCTCCAGGACATCCCATATGGAATGACTCAAGGTCACCGTTCGAGGATGGATGCCTGGGAAGCCCGCCTCGCATTCCAATTGTCTCCTAGCAACAAGACAGTTTAGATCTGATGGCTTAGCGGGAGAAACCGGGGTGGCTGACTTGAAATGGACTTTCCTGAGGATGGGTCCTAATGTGTGTTTGTGTCCATGAGGGCCTTAAAATGGGGCGGTGGCACCGGGACCCTGAAGTATTCTCCTAAGCTTTTGACATAGCTCGATGCACAAGGTTCCTTGTGGAGACGAGATTTGTTTTGATGGGTGCCTCAGGAAAACCTCTATGCTGGTATTGGTATCCAGGCTTTTGAGGAGACATGCCTGTAATCCAAAGCAATGTATCCGATTATGGCCTAAGGTCCTGTCTGGTTCAATCTTCTTCTCAGGGGACATCCATCTATGGTATGAGTGGAGGTAGATGCTCAGCTGGAATCAGACCGCCCTTGTTTGTCCCGGGCGACCTGCACTATTGGGATGGCCTCAGGGATTTGGAGGGTTCTCCAAATTGTACTGTTTTGGACAATGGCATCGGCAGAATTCCCATGGATTGGGTAGGCACAGTCCTAATGTGTGACTCCAGGGGCCCCAGCCTGGAGGGTGTGTGGCCCAGGACTTTGAGGACAGAAGTCTGAAAACACAAACTCAGATTAGGTTTGGGGACGTAGGTATGGCAGGCCCGATCTATAAACCTTAAGAAGAACTCTTTCGGTTATGAAGAAAGAGCGAGTCTGAGGCGCTTGCTCAGGCTTTTGTCTCTGGATTTTGTATCAGAGATGGCCGTGGAATGTCGGGGAGGCCTCATGGGCCATGGACGAATCTTCCTCTCTGTGGATTTGGCCCGATCCCAATTGTTTTTCGTCAATCTGTGGAATGGGAGGACTCCTTTCAGGTTTGTTACCTCAGGTGTCCCGCCAAAAGAGGAATTCCAAAGAAGAGCCCTGGGGAAAAGTGAAGGGAGAACCCGAACTATGGGTAAAATTTGGTGCCTAGGGGCATGGCAAGCCCAATATGCTATCTCTTCATCCAGCCACTGAGAGGCCTTATTGAGGACTGGGATCAGGGTGAGGGTCACAATGTGTGGTTTTGACCAATGTGGCCCGCAAACATGAGCGGGGCCTCATGGGCCACCCTGGTTTCAACTACACTGAACGTTGGACAACATGCCAACCACATGGTTTCTTGCCACGGGGAAGGAGTTGTGATTTCTGCATCACTTTCAAGCCTGGGCAGTGATTGGAGATAAGGTCTAGGTTCTGAAACTTGACAACCGAGGTTGGGAAGAGATGACGACCTAAGACCATGGCGGGTCCGATGTGCTCAGTGAGCGGCCAGCTTTCTGTGTGGGGCCAGGTAATCCAGGCTCAGGCTGTGTCAAAAAGGGCAATAGTGCCCAGGTCAGCCTATATATTTGGGGTACAGTCGTATGGCGTGCAGGTTGATCCTCTTTTGGAGTTTCTGGGTAGCCCCAGAGGGCAATGTTTTTCTTCCTGAGGGCAGGAAGAGTGCTGCATTATAGTTCTGGTTTTCAAACTGTAGGCTTGTGGGCCAGTAGTCTGAGGAAGGAAATCTGAGAACAAGCTAGGCTTAGGTTTCTGGGTGAGGACAAGTCAGGAACAATCTACAGACCTGAATCGAGATCTCGTGCTTATGATGTCAGGGCGAGGATCAGAAGATCGCTCAGGTTGGTGTTTCTGTCCCTGATGGCCCTTCATGAAGGGGCGGGGGGGTCATGAGGCCGTGGGGGTTTTCCAACGATGTTAGTTGTGAGAAGCTCCAAACTGCAAAGATTCTTCTGCAGGACAATTGAGACCTGTTGGTTGGCTCCAGGGCAACGATTCCGAGCAGGGTTCTAAGGATGGATGGCTGGGTAGCCCACGTCGCATTCCAATTGTGTCCTAGCAACAAGACAGGTTAGATCTGCTGGATCTGGGGGAGCAACCCAGGAGGCTGAGTTGAAATGGACTCTCCTGTGGATGGATCCTAATATGTTTTTGTGTCTATGGAGATCTTGGAATGAAGCGGTGGCACTGGGGCCCGATGGGTTTTTTCAAACAGAGGCTTTGACACAGCTCCAACGTGCAAGTTTCCCATATGTAAATGAGATTTGTTCTGAGGGATGAGTCAGGAAACAGCAATACGCTGGTATTGAAATCCAGGCCTCTGAGGAGAGATGACTGGATAGCACAACAATGAATCCAAATAGTGCCTAGGGGCCTGTTCGTACCTTTTTACCTCTGGGGACATCAGTCTATGCATCTGAGTGCATGTAGGTGTCAGATGGGCTCAGATTGCTCCTGTTTGTCCTGGAGAGCCACCACTATTGGGATGGCCTCAGGGAGTTTGGAGGTTTATCCTATTAGTAGGTTGTGGCCATTGGAATGGGCACATACAATTCCCTTGGAGAGGGCAAGTACAGTCCTCAGGTTTGGCTCCAGGGGCCTGAGCCTGTAGGGTGTGTAGGCAGAGCTGTTTGGACAGTTGTCTGAAAACACAAACGCGGCTTATGTTTCGGGTAATAGGTATGGCAGTATTGATCTACAGACCATGAGGAGAACTCTTCGGGATATGAAAAAAGGGCGAGTGTCAGGCTCTTGCTCAAGTTTTTGTCTCTGGATATCGTGTGACTCATGGTCATGAAATTTCCGGTTGACTTCATGGGAAATGGACGAGTCTTACTCTCTGGTGGTTTGTCCCCATCGCAAGATTTTGGGGTCATTCTGTGGGATGGAAGAAGTCCGTTTTGTTGTTGTTGTGATTTGCCTTGTTTTGTTTTTTAACCTCAGGTGTCCCACCAAATGAGGTATTCCAGAGTAGAGCCCTGGGGAGGGCCGACTGGACATCCAGAAATCTGGTTACAAATTTGGGCCTAGGGACATGTCAAGCCCATTATGACATCTAATGGTCGAGCGACTGAGAGGACTTACTAGAGGACAGGACTCACACTGAGGGTCACAATGCGTGTTTATGCCCACTTCGCAAACAAGAATGGGCGGGGCCTCATGGTGAATCCTGGTTCTCCTACACTGAACATTGGACAACCTGCCAATGACAAGATTTCTTGCCATGGGTAAGGAAGAGTTCTGATTTCTGCATCACAGTCACCCTTGGGCAGTGATTGGAGATAAGGTCTAGATTCTGAAGCCTGAAAACAGAGGTAGGGAAGAGATGATAACCTAAGGCCATGGCGGGTCTGATGTGCTCAGTGTGCGGTCAGCTGTCTGGGTGTTGGTCAGGAGGTCCGGGCTCAGGTTGTGTCAGACAGTGCATTAGTGCCCCCGTAGACTATATAATTTGGGTAAAGTCGAGTGCCATGTAGATTTATCCTCATATAAGTTGTCTGGGCAGCTCATTAGGCAAAATTTGTTTTCTAGAGGGCAGGCAGAGTGCTTCATTGTCGGTCCGGAATTGCCAAACTTGAGGGCTTCGTGTCCAGGAGTGTGAGGACGGAAGTCTGAGAACACAAGCTGGACTTGTGTATCAGTGCGAGGACACGGCAGGGACCACTGTAGATCTGAACCAATATCTCATACATCTGAAGTCAGGGCGAGGATCAGACGTTGTCTCACGTTGGAGTTTATGTTCATGACGGCCCCTTCATGAAGAGAGCGAAATCTCGAGGCCATGTAGGTTTTCCCACGTTGGGTGTTGTGGGATGCCCCCTTCAAGGATACCTTCTGCGGGACAATTGAGACCTGTTGGGCAGCTTCAGGACATCCCATATGGAATGACTCCAGGGCACCATTCGAGAATGGATGACTGGGAAGCAGGCCTCGCATTCCAATTTTCTCCTAGCAACAAGAGAGTTTAGATCTGATGGCTCTGCGTGAGCAACAGGAGTGACTGACTTGAAATGGACTTTCCTGAGGATGGGTCCTAATGTGTGTTTGTGTCCATGAGGGCCTTAAAATGGGGCGGTGGCACCGGGACCCTGAAGTATTCTCCTAAGCTTTTGACATAGCTCGATGCACAAGGTTCCTTGTGGAGACGAGATTTGTTTTGATGGGTGCCTCAGGAAAACCCCTATGCTGGTATTGGAATCCAGGCTTTTGAGGAGACATGCCTGTAAACCAAAGCAATGTATCCGATTATGGCCTAGGGTCCTGTCTGGTTCAATCTGCTTCTCAGGGGACATCCATCTATGGTATGAGTAGAGGTAGATGCTCAGCTGGTATCAGACCGCCCTTGTTTGTCCCGGGCGACCTGCACTATTGGGATGGCCTCAGGGATTTGGAGGGTTCTCCTAATTTTATGGTTTTGGACCATGGAATGGGCAGAATTCCCATGGATTGGGTAGACACAGTCCTAATGTGTGACACCTGGGGCCCCAGCCTGGAAGGTGTGTGGCCCAGGACTTTGGGGACAGAAGTCTGAAAACACAAACTCAGCTTAGCTTTGGGGACGTAGGTATGGCAGGCCCAATCTATAAACCATGAGAAGAACTCTTCCGGATATAAAGAAAGAGCGAGTCTGAGGCACTTGCTCAGGCTTTTGTCTCGGGATTTTGTATCAGAGATGGCCGTGGAATGTCGGGGAAGCCTCATGGGCCATGGACGAATCTTTCTCTCTGGGGATTCGGTCCGATCCCAATTGCTTTTCATCAATCTGTGGAATGGGAGGACTCCTTTCAGGTTTGTTACCTCAGGTGTCCCGCCAAAAGAGGAATTCCAAAGAAGAGCCCTGGGGAAAAGTGAAGGGAGAACCCGAACTATGAGTAAAATTTGGGGCCTAGGGGCATGGCAAGCCGAATATGCTGACTCTTCATCCAGCCACTGAGAGGCCTTACCTGAGGCCTGGGATCAGGCTGAGGGACACAATGTGTGTTTGTGACCAATGTGGCCCATAAACATGGGCGGGGCATCATGGGCCACACTGGTTTCAACTACACTGAACGTTGGAAAAACATGCCAACCACTAGGTTTCTTGCCAAGACGAAGGAGAAGTTCTGATTCTTGTATCACGTTCACTCCTGAGCAGTGAGTGGAGATAAGGTCTAGGTTCTAAAGGTGAAAACTGAGGTTGTGTAGAGTTGATGGCCTAAAGCCATTGTGGGTGTGATATGCTCTGTTTATGGCCAGCTGTCTGGGTGTTGGACTGGAGGTCTTCCCTCAGGCTGTTTCAGACAGGGCTTTAGTGCACAGGCTAGACTGTATAATTGGGGTAAGGTCGAGTGGCATGCAGGTTGTTACTCATTTGGCGTTTCTGGTTAGCCCTATAGGGCAACATTTTTCTTCTGGAGGGCAGGCAGAGTGCTGCATTGTGTCTCCAGAATTGCCAAACTGGAGGGGTGTGGCCAGGATTGTGAGGAAGGAAGTCTGAAAACACAAGCTAGCACGAGTTTTGGGGCCAAGAGCATGGCAGGCCCACTCTGCAGGGGCTGAATCGAGATCTCCTGCAGGTGAGGTCAGGGCGAGTATCAGATGTTGCCTCAAGCTGGAGTTTGTGTCCATGACGGCCCCTTCCTGAAGGGGGTGGGGGCGTCATGAGGCCAGGGAGGTTTCCCTACGCTGGGAGTTGTGAGCTGCTCCAAACTTCAAAGTTTCCTTCTTCAGGACAGTCGAGTACTATTGGATGGTTCCAGGATGCCCCATACAGAAAGACTCGAGAGCAGGGCCCTAAGCATGGATGCCGAGAAACGCCAACTCACCTTCCCATTGCCTGGTCGAGACAAGGCACGCTCAATCTGCGGGCTTTTGGGTGAGCTACCCAGAAGGCTGAGTTTAAATGGACTCTCCTGAGGATGAGTCATAATGTGGGTTGGTGGCCAAGGAGACCTTGGAATGTGGCAGTAGCTAAGGGACTCTGCATGATTCTCCAACCCGAAGGGCTTGACACAACTCCAACAAGGAAGCTTCCCATGTGGAGATGAGAGGTCTTCTGTCTGGTGCCTCAGGAAAGCCCCGTATGCTGGTCTTCAAACCCAGGCCTCTGAGGAGTGATACCTGGACACCAAAGCAAGAGTTCATAATAGGGCCTAGGGGCCTGTCTGGTTCAATCTTCTTTCTCTGCGGATATCTGTCTGTGTGTCTGCATGGAGGTAGTAGTTGCTCATCTTGTGTCATAATGCCAGTATTTGTCCAGTGCGGCTTGTGGTAGTGGGATGTCCTTGGGGACCTTGAGGTTTCTACTATTTTGTAGAGTTGTGGCCAATGGAATGGGCATTTTCTTAGGAGAGAGCAGGCACAGTTCTGTGGTGTGGCTCCAGAGACCCCAGCCTGGGGGCTGTGTGGGCCATGGCTGTGCAGACAGACATCCAAAAACCCTAACTCAGCTCAGGTTTGGGGCCGAGGTTACGGCAGGCCTGATCTACAGTCCATGAGGGGAGCTCCTCTGGATATGAAAGAAGAGTGAGAGGGAGGCAGTCGCTCAGGCTTTTGTCTCTGGATGTTTTGTCCACAATGGCCGTTTAATGTAGGAGTTGCCTCATGGGTCGTAGAAGTCTCCCTCTCTGGTAGTTTGTCCAGCCCCCAAGAGTTTGGGGTCATTCTGTGGGAAGGGAAGTGTCCTGTTTTCTGCTTCATGTGTCCCCCCAGTAGAGGGATTCTAGAGCATAGCAGTGGGTACTGACAACTGGAATACTCGCCCTCTGGTTAAGCCTGGGGGCCTATGGATATGATAAGCCCCATATGCAGGATCTTGGTCCAGCCACTGAGAGGCGTTACTTTAATACGGGACTCACGCTGCAGGTCACAATGCATGTCTGTGCCCTAGGCGGCCCTCAAGCACTGGCGTGGCCTTTCGGACAATGCAGGTTTTCCCACATTGAACGTTGGACAACATGCCAACCACAAGGTTTCTGGCCATGGGGAAGGAGGAATTCTAATTTCTGCATCACGTTCACCCCTGGGCAGTGATTGGAGATAAGGTCTAGGTTCTGAAGCCTGAATACCGAGGTTGGGAAGAGATGACGACCTACAGCCATAGCGGGTCCTATGTGTCCAGGTTGGGGCCAGCTGTCTGGGTATCGTTTGGGATGTCTTGTCTCAGGCTGTGCCAGACAGGGCATTAGTATACAGGGTAGGCTGTATAATTGCTTTACAATCAAGTGGCATGCATTAGAAAATCATTTGGGGTTTCTTATTAGCAGCATAGGGCAAAGTTTTTCTTCTGGAGGGCAGGCAGCATGCTGCATTGTGGCTTCGGAATTCCCAAACTGGAGGGCTTGTGGGCCAGGAGAGTGAGGACGGAAGTCTGAGAACACAAGCTAGGCTTAGGTTTCGGGGCAAGGACATGGCAGGTACACTCTGCAGAGCTGAATTGAGATCTCATGCGTCTGAAGTCAGGTCGAGGTTCAGACTTTGGCTCAGGTTTGAGTTTCTGTCCATGTTGGCCCCTTCATGAAGGGGGGACATATGAGCCCATGGGTGTTTTCCCTCTATTGGAGTTGTGAGATGCTCCAAACCGCAAGGATTCCTTCTGTGGGACAATTAAGATTTGTTGGATGGCTCCAGGACGTCTTATAAGGTATTTTTCCAGAACAGGGTTCTAAGTATGAATGCCTGGGCAGCCAGCCTCACATTCCAATTGTCTCCTAGCAACAAGAAACGTTTGATCTGCTGGCTTGGGGTAGCAACAGGGGGCTGAGTTGAAATGGACTTTCCTGAGGATGGTCTTAATGTTGGTTTGAGTCCATGGAGACCTTGGTATGGGGCAGTGGCACCAGGGCCCTGAAGGATTCTCCTAACCAGAGGTTATGACAAAGCTCCAATGAGCAAGTTTTCCATGGGGAGACGAGATTTGTTCTTATTGGTGCCTCAGGAAACCACCATATGCTGGTATTGGAAAGGAGGCCTCTGAGGAGAGATGCCTGAAAACCAAAGCAATGGATCTGATTAGGGCCTAGGGGCCTGTCCGGTTCAATATTCTTCTCTGGGGACATCTGTTGTCTGAGTGGAGGTAGTTGCTCAGCTGGTTTGAGATCACCCCTGTTTGTCCTGGGCGGCCTACACTAATGGGATGGCCTCGGTGACTTTGGAGGTTTTTCCTCATTTGCAAGGTTGTGGCCAATGGAATGGGAAGAATTCCCTTGAAAGGGAAGCACAGTCCTGAGGTGTGGCTCCAGGGACCCAATTGTGGAGCGTGTTTGGTCCAGGGCTATTTGGACAAAAGTCTGAAAACACAAACTCCACTTAGGTTGGGGGATGTAGGTATGGCCGGCCCGATCTATAGACCGTGAGGAGAACTCTTCGGGATATGAACAAAGGGCGAATGTGAGGTGCTGGCTCATGCTTTTTTTTTTTTTTTTTTTTTTTTTTTCTGGAAATGTGTCACTGATTGCCATGGAATGTCGGGGTGTCCTCATGGGCCATCGATGAGGCTCCCTTTCTGGGGATTTGACCCGATCCCAAGAGTTTGGGGTCATTCTGTGAGAAGGGAGGAGGCCTTTCTTGTTTTTTTGTTTATTTTTTTATTATTATTTTTTTTTTACCTAAGGTGGACCACCAAAAGAGGGATTCAAGAGCAGAGTCCTGGGGAGGGGCGACTGGACAACCAGACCTCTGGTTAACATTGGGACCTAAGAACATGGCAAGCCCCATATGTGGGCTCTTGGTCCAGACACTGAGAGACCTTCCTTGAGGAATGGTCTCACACTGAGTTTCACAATGTGTTTTTGTGCCCAAGGAGCCCCTCAAGTCAGGGCGTGGCCTAATGTACCATGCTGGTTTCTCCTACAGGGAACGTTGCACAATATGGCAACCACAAGTTTTCTGGCCATGGGGAAGATGGAGTTCTAATTTCTGCAACACTTTCACTCCTGGACTGTGATTGGATTTAAGGTCTAGGTTCTGAAGCCTAAAAACTGAGGTTGGGAAGAGATGAAGACCTAAGGCCATGGTGTGGCTGATGTGCTCAGTGTTCGGCCAGCTGTTGAGTGTGGGTTGGGAGGTGCAACTCAGGCTGTGGCAGACAGGGAATTAGTGCCCAGGCTAGACTCTATCATTGGGGTGCAGTCGAGTTTCGTGCAGGATGGTACTCATTTGTGGTTACTGGGTAGCCCCAGAGGGCAACGTTTTTCTTCTGGAGGGAAGACACAGTGCCACATAGTGGCTCCAGAATTCCCAAACTGGAAGGCTTGTGGGCCAGGAGTGTGATGAAAAAATTCTGAGAACACAAGCCAGACTTAGATTTCGGGGTGAGGGGACGGCAGGCACCCTCTGCAGAGATGATTCGAGATCCTGTATACCTGAAGACAGAGCTAGGATCAGACGTTGGCTTAGGTCGAAGTTTCTGTCCATGACGGCCCCTTCATGAAGGGGAGGGTGTCACGAGGACATGGAGGTTTTCCCACGATGGGAATTGTGAGATGCTCCAAACCGCAATGATTCCTTCTGTGGGACAGTCGAGACCTGTTGGATGGCTCCAGGACATCCCATAAGGAAGTTATCCAGAGCAGGGTTCTAAGGATGGATGCCTGGGCAGCCTGCCTCCCATTCCAGGTGTCTCATAGCGCCAAGGCAAGTTCGATCTGCTGGATCTAGGGGAGCAACCGAGGCGGGTGTGTTGAAATGGGTGAGTTGAGGATGGGTCATAATGTGCATTTGTGTCCATGTAGACCTTGGAATGGGGTGCTTGAACCGGGGCCTTGAGGGATGTTCATAACCGGAGGTTTTGATGGAGCTCTAAAGAGTATGTTTCCTATGTAGAGAAGAGAATTGTTTTGATGAGTGCCTAAGGAATCTCCCATATGCTGGTATTGGAAACCAGGCCTCTGAGGAGAGATGACTGGAATCAAAAGCAATGGATCTGATTAGGGCCTAAGTGCCTGTCCAGTTCAATCTTATTCTATGGGGATATCTGTCTCTGGGTCTGAGTGGAGGTAGTTTCCTACCTTGTGAAAGATCATCCCTGTGTGTCCTGGGCAGCCAACATTATTCGGATGGCCTGGGGGAGTTTGGCGGATTCTCCTAATCTATTGGGTTGTGGCCAATGGAAATGCAGAATTCCCCTGGAGCGGGAAGCCACAGTCCTGAGGTGTGGCTCCAGGGGCCCCAACTTGGATGGTGTGTGGGCCAGGCCTGTGGGGTCAGAAGTCTGAAAACACAAACTCAGCTTAGGTTTGGGGATGTATGTATGAAGGCTCGATATACAGACCGTGAGAATTTTCCGGGCTATGAACAAAGGGCGAGTATGTGGCGCTTGCTCAGGCTTTTGTCTCTGGATTTTGTGTCAACGGTGGCCGTGGAATGTCGGGGTGTCCTCAAGGTCCATGGACAATTCTTTCTCTGGTGATTTGGCCTGATCGCACGGGGTTGGGATCATTCTGTGGATTGGAAGAGTCCTTTCTGTATTTTTTTTTTTACCTCAGGTGTCCAATCAACGAGGGATTCCCGAGTAGAGCCCTGAGTAGGGGTGACTAGACATCACGAACTCTGGTTGAGATTGGGGGACTAGGGGCTTGTCAAGCCCCATATGTGGGCTGTTGTTCCAGTCACTAAGAGGCTTTACATGAGGATAGAGCTCACGCTGAGGGTCACAATGTGTGTTTGTGCAAATTGTGGCGCTCAGGGATAGGTGGGGCCTCATAGTCCATGCTGCTTTCTCCTACAATGAACAATGGACAACAGGCCAACCACTAGGTTACTTGCCAAGGCGAAGGAGAAGTTCTGATTCTTGCATCACGTTCACTCCTGAGCAGTGAGTGGAGATAAGGTCTAGGTTCTGAAGGTGAAAACTGAGGTTGGGTAGAGATGATGGCCTAAAGCCATTGTGGGTGTGTTATGCTCTGTGTACGGCCAGCTGTCTGGGTGTTGGACTGGAGGTCTGCCCTCAGGCTGTGTCAGACAGGGCTTTAGTGCACAGGCTAGACTGTATAATTGGGGTATGGTCGAGTGGCATGCAGGTTGTTACTCATTTGGCGTTTCCGGTTAGCCCTATAGGGCAACATTTTTCTTCTGGAGGGCAGGCAGAGTGCTGCATTGTGTCTCCAGAATTGCCAAACTGGAGGGGTGTGGCCAGGATTGTGAGGAAGGAAGTCGAAAACACAAGCTAGCATGAGTTTTGGGGCCAAGAGCATGGCAGGCCCACTCTGCAGAGGCTGAATCGAGATCTCCTGCAGGTGAGGTCAGGGCGAATATCAGATGTTGCCTCAAGCTGGAGTTTGTGTCCATGACGGCCCCTTCCTGAAGGGGGTGGGGGCGTCATGAGGCCAGGGAGGTTTCCCTACGCTGGGAGTTGTGAGCTGCTCCAAACTTCAAAGTTTCCTTCTTCAGGACAGTCGAGTATTATTGGATGGTTCCAGGATGCCCCATACAGAAAGACTCGAGAGCAGGGCCCTAAGCATGGATGCCGAGAAACGCCAACTCACCTTCCCATTGCCTGGTGGAGACAAGGCACGCTCAATCTGCGGGCTCTTGGGTGAGCTACCCAGAAGGCTGAGTTTAAATGGACTCTCCTGAGGATGAGTCATAATGTGGGTTGGTGGCCATGGAGACCTTGGAATGTGGCAGTAGCTAAGGGACTCTGCAGGATTCTCCAACCCGAAGGGCTTGACACAACTCCAACAAGGAAGCTTCCTATGTGGAGATGAGAGGTCTTATGTCTGGTGCCTCAGGAAAGCCCCGTATGCTGGTCTTCGAACCCAGGCCTCTGAGGAGTGATACCTGGACACCAAAGCAAGAGTTCATAATAGGGCCTAGGGGCCTGTCTGGTTCAATCTTCTGTCTCTGCGGATATCTGTCTGTGTGTCTGCATGGAGGTAGTAGTTGCTCAGCTTGTGTCATAATGCCCCTATTTGTCCAGTGCGGCTTGCGGTAGTGGGATGTCCTTGGGGACCTTGAGGTTTCTACTATTTTGTAGAGTTGTGGCCAATGGAATGGGCAGTTTCTTAGGAGAGAGCAGGCACAGTTCTGTGGTGTGGCTCCAGAGACCCCAGCCTGGAGGCTGTGTGGGCCATTGCTGTGCAGACAGACATCCAAAAACCCTAACTCAGCTCAGGTTTGCGGCCGAGGTTACGGCAGGCCTGATCTACAGTCCATGAGGGGAGCTCCTCTGGATATGAAAGAAGGGTGAGAGGGAGGCAGTCGCTCAGGCTTTTGTCTCTGGATGTTTTGTCCACAATGGCCGTTTAATATAGGAGTTGCCTCATGGGTCGTAGAAGTCTCCCTCTCTGGTAGTTTTCCAGGCCCCAAGAGTTTGGGGTCATTCTGTGGGAAGGGAAGTGTCCTGTTTTCTGCTTCATGTGTCCCCCCAGTAGAGGGGTTCTAGAGCATAGAAGTGGGTACTGACAACTGGAATACTCGCCCTCGGGTTAAGCCTGGGGGCCTATGGATATGACAACCCCATATGCCGGATCTTGGTCCAGCCACTAAGAGGCGTTACTTTAATAAGGGACTCACGCTGCAGGTCACAATGCATGTCTGTGCCCTAGGCGGCCCTCAAGCACTGGCGTGGCCTTTCAGACAATGCAGGTTTTCCCACATTTAACGTTGGACAACATGCCAACCACAAGGTTTCTGGCCATGGGGAGGAGGAATTCTAATTTCTGCATCACGTTCACCCCTGGGCAGTGATTGGAGATAAGGTCTAGGTTCTGAAGCCTGAAAACCGAGGTTGGGAAGAGATGACAACCTACAGCCATAGTGGGTCTTATGTGTCCATTTTGTGGCCAGCTGTCTGGGTGTCGTTTGGGATGTCTTGTCTCAGGCTGTGCCAGACAGGGCATTAGTATACAGGGTAGGCTGTATAATTGCTTTACCATCGAGTGACATGCATTAGAAAATCATTTGGGGTTTCTTATTAGCAGCATATGGCAAAGTTTTTCTTCTGGAGGGCAGGCAGAGTGCTGCATTGTGGCATTGGAATTCCCAAACTGGAGGGCTTGTGGGCCAGGAGAGTGAGGACGGAAGCTGAGAACACAAACTAGGCTTAGGTTTCGGGGCAAGGGCATGGCAGGCACACTCTGCAGAGCTGAATTGAGATCTCATGTGTCTGAAGTTAGGTCGAGGATCAGACTTTGGCTCAGGTTTGAGTTTCTTTCCATTTTGGCCCCTTCAAGAAGAGGGGGGATTATGAGGCCATGGGGGTTTTGCCACTATTGGAGTTGTGAGATGCTCCAAACCGCAAGGATTCCTTCTGTGGGACAATTAAGATTTGTTGGATGGCTCCAGGACGTCTTATAAGGTATTTTTTCAGAACAGGGTTCTACGTATGGATGCCTGGGCAGCAGCCTCACATTCCAATTGTCTCCTAGCAACAAGAAACGTTTGATCTGCTGGCTTGGGGTAGCAACAGAGGGGGCTGAGTTGAATGGACTTTCCTGAGGATGGTCTTAATGTTGGTTTGAGTCCATGGAGACCTTGGTATGGGGCAGTGGCACCAGGGCCCTGAAAGTTTCTCCTAACCAGAGGTTATGACAAAGCTCCAATGAGCAAGTTTTCCATGGGGAGACGAGATTTGTTCTTATTGGTGCCTCAGGAAACCACCATATGCTGGTATTGGAAACGAGGCCTCTGAGGAGCGATGCCTGGAAACCAAAGCAATGGATCTGATTAGGGCCTAGGGGCCTGTCCGGATCCATATTTTTCTCTGGGGACATCTGTTGTCTGAGTGGAGGTAGTTGCTCAGCTGGTTTGAGATCACCCCTGTTTGTCCTGGGCGGCCTAAACTATTGGGATGGCCTCGGTGACTTTTTAGGTTTTTTCTAATTGGCAAGGTTGTGGCCAATGGAATGGGAAGAATTCCCTTGAAAGGGAAGCACAGTCCTGAGGTGTGGCTCCAGGGACCCAAGTGTGGAGCGTGTGTAGTCCAGGGCTATTTGGACAAAAGTCTGAAAACACAAACTCCACTTAGATTGGAGGATGTAGGTATGGCCGGCCCGATCTATAGACCGTGAGGAGAACTCTTCGGGATATGAACAAAGGGCGAATGTGAGGTGCTTGCTCATGCTTTTTTTTTTTTTTTCTGGAAATGTGTCACCGATTGCCATGGAATGTCGGGGTGTCCTCATGGGCCATCGATGAGGCTCCCTTTCTGGGGATTTGACCCGATCCCAAGAGTTTGGGGTCATTCTGTCGGAAGGGAGGAGGACTTTCTGGTTTTTTTTTTTGTTTATTTTTTTATTATTTTTTTTTTAACCTCAGGTGGACCACCAAAAGAGGCATTCCAGAGCAGAGTCGTGGGTGGAGGCAACAGGACAACTAGACCTCTGGTTAACATTGGGACCTAAGAACATGGCAAGCCCCATATGTGGGCTCTTGGTCCAGACACTGAGAGGCCTTCCTTGAGGAATGGTCTCACACTGAGTTTCACAATGTGTTTTTGTGCCCAAGGAGCCCCTCAAGTCAGGGCGTGGCCTAATGTACCATGCTGGTTTCTCCTACAGAGAACGTTGCACAATATGGCAACCACAAGTTTTCTGGCCATGTTGAAGAAGGAGTTGTAATTTCTGCAACACTTTCACTCCTGGACTGTGATTGGATTTAAGGTCTAGGTTCTGAAGCCTGAAAACTGAGGTTGGGAAGAGATGAAGCCCTAAGGCCATGGTGTGTCTGATGTGCTCAGTGTTCGGCCAGCTGTTGAGTGTGGGTTTGGAGGTGCAGGCTCAGGCTGTGGCAGACAGCGAATTAGTGCCCAGGCTAGACTCTATCATTGGGGTGCAGTCGAGTTTTGTGCAGGATGGTACTCATTTGTGGTTACAGGGTAGCCCCAGAGGGCAACGTTTTTCTTCTGGAGGGAAGACACAGTGTCACATACTAGCTCCAGAATTCCCAAACTTGAAGGCTTGTGGGCCAGGAGTGTGAGGAAAAAATTCTGAGAACACAAGCCAGACTTAGATTTCGGGGTGAAGGGACAGCAGGCACCCTCTGCAGAGATGATTCGAGATCCTGTATGCCTGAAGACAGAGCTAGGATCAGACGTTGGCTTAGGTCGGAGTTTCTGTCCATGACGGCCCCTTAATAAATGGGAGGGTGTCACGAGGACATGGAGGTTTTCCCACGATTTGAATTTTGAGATGCTCCAAACCGCAATGATTCCTTCTGTGGGACAGGTGAGACCGGTGGATGGCTCCAGGACATCCCATAAGGAAGTTATCCAGAGCAGGGTTCTAAGGATGGATGCCTGGGCAGCCTGCCTCCCATTCCAGGTGTCTCATAGAGCCAAGGCAAGTTCGATCTGCCTGATCTAGTGGAGCAACCGAGGCGGGTGTGTTGAAATGGGTGAGTTGAGGATGGGTCATAATGTGCATTTGTGTCCATGGAGACCTTGGAATGGGGTCTTGATCCGGGTCCTTGAGGGATGTTCATAACCGGAGGTTTTGATGGAGCTCTAAAGAGTATGTTTCCTATGTAGAGAAGAGAATTGTTTTGATGAGTGCCTAAGGAATCTCCCATATGCTGGTATTGGAAACCAGGTCTCTGAGGAGAGATGACTGGAAACAAAAGCAATGGATATGATTAGAGCCTAGGTGCCTGTCCGGTTCAATCTCTTTGCTGGGGATACGTGTCTAAGTATCTGAGGTGAGGTAGTTGCTCAGATTGTGTCAGATCGCCCCTGTTTGTCCTGGGCGACCTATAATATTGGAATGGCCTCGGGACTTTGGAGTTTCTCCTAATCTATAGGGTTGTGGTCAATGGAATGGGCAGAAATCCCCTGGAGAGGGCAGGCAAAGTTCTGAGTTTGGCTCTAGGGGCCCAACCTTGTGGGTGTGTGGGCCAGGCCTGTTGAGCAAAAATCTGAAAACACAAACTCCGCTTAGAATTGGGGACATAGTTATGGCACGCCCAATCTACAGACCGTGATAACACTTCAGGATATGAAAAAGTGTGAGTTTGAGGTGCTTGCTCAGATTTTGTCTCTGGATTTGTGTCAACAATGTGGGTGGAATGCTGGCGTGGCCTCATGGGTTGTGGACGGCTTTCCTTCTCTGAGGATTTGACCCAATCCCAAGAGTTTGGGTATGTTCTGTGGGATGGGAGGAGTCCTTTCTGTTTTTTATTTTATTTTATTTTATTTTATTTTTTGTACCTCATGTGTCCCAATAAAGGAGGGATTCCAGAGCAGAGTCCTCGGGAGGGACAACTGGACAACCCCACCTCTGTTTTAGTTTGGGGGCCTAGGGGCATGGCAAGTCCAATATGTGGGCTCTTGATTCAGACACTGAGAGGCCTTCCTTGAGGACAGGGCTCATGCTGAGGGTCACAATGCCTATTTGTGCCAACAAGGCCCTCAAGCATGGGAAGGGCCTCATGGGCCACGCTGGATTCTCCGACACTGAACGTTGGAGAATATGCCAACCACAAGGTTTCTGGCCATGGCGAAGGAAGAGTTGTGACTTCTGCATCACGTTAACCCCTGGACAGTGATTGGAGTTTAGGTCTAGGTTCTGAAACCCGAAAACCGAGGTTGGGAAGAGATGAAGACCTAAGGACCTGTTGGGTCCAATGAGCTCAGTGTGCGGCCAGCTGTTCAGCGTAGGTCTGGAGGTGTGGGCTCATGCTGTGTCAGACAAGGCATTAGACAGGGTAGACTGTATATTTGGGGTGCAGTCGAGTGGCGTTCAATTGATCCTCATTCGGGTCTCTAGGTAGTTCCATAAGGCAACGTTTTTTCTCTGGGAGGGCAGGCAGAGTGCTGCATTGTGGCCCCAGTATTGCCAAACTGTAGGGCTTTTGGGCCAGGGGTGTGAGGACTGTAGTCTGAGAACACAAGCTAGGCTTCGTTTTTGAAGTGAGGGCACAGAAGGCACACTCTGCAGAGCTGAATCATGATCTCATGCACCTGAAGTCAGGGCGAATATCAGACGTTTGCTCAGGTTGGAGTTTCTGTCCATGATGGCCACTTTATAAAGTGGAGCGTCTCAAGAGGCCATGTAGATTTTCCCACAATGGGAGTTCTGAGATGCTCCAGACTGCAAAGATTCCTTCTGTGGAACACTTGAGACCTGTTGGATGGCTCTAGGATGTCCCATATGGAATGACTCCAGAGTAGGGTTCTAAGGATTGATGCCTAGGCAGCCCACCTCCCATTCTAGTTGTCTCCTAGCGACAAGGCAGGTTTGATCTGCAGGCCCTGGGGGAGAAACCAAGGGGGTTGAGTTGACATGGACGCTCCCGAGGATAGATCATAATGTGGGTTTAAGTCCATGGAGACCTTGGAATGGGGCGCTTGATCCGGGGCCCTGAAAGATTCTCCTAAACAGAGGTTTTTATAGAGCTCCAAAGAGTACATTTCCTATGTGGAGACGAGATTTTTCTGATGAGTGCCTCAGTAATCCCCTTATGCTGGTATTGGAAACCAGGCCTCTGAGGAGAGATGCCTGGAAACAAAAGCAATGGATCTGATTAGGGCCTAAGTGCCTGTCCAGTTCAATCTTATTCTATGGGGATATCTGTCTCTGGGTCTGAGTGGAGGTAGTTTCCTAACTTGTGAAAGATCATCCCTGTTTGTCCTGGGCAGCCAACACTATTCAGATGGCCTCGGGGAGTTTGGAGGTTTCTCCTAATCTATAAGGTTGTGGCCAATGGAAATGGCAGAATTCCCCCGGAGAGGGAAGCCACACACCTGAGGTGTGGCTCCAGGGGCCCCAGCTTGGATGGTGTGTGGACGAGGACTGTGGGGACAGAAGTTTGAAAACACAAACTCAGCTTATGTTTGGGGATGTATGTATGAAGGCTCGATCTACAGACCGTGAGAATTTTCCGGGCTATGAACAAAGGGCGAGTATGTGGCACTTGCTCAGGCTTTTGTCCCTGGATTTTGTGTCAACGGTGGCCGTGGAATGTCGGGGTGTCCTCAAGGTCCATGGACAATTCTTTCTCTGGTGATTTGGCCTGATCCCAAGGGGTTGGGATCATTCTGTGGATGGGAAAAGTCCTTTCTGTATTGTTTTTTTTTTTACCTCAGGTGTCCCACCAAAGAGGGATTCCAGAGCAGAGCCCTGAGTCGGGTGACTAGACATCTCGAACTCTGGTTGAGATTGGGTGACTAGGGGCTTGGCAAGCCCCATATGTGGGCTGTTGTTCCAGTCACTAAGAGGCTTCACAAGAAAATAAGGCTCACGCTGAGGGTCACAATATGTGTTTGTGCAAATTGTGGCCCTCAGGGATAGGTGGGACCTCATAGTCCATGCTGCTTTCTCCTACAATGAACGTTGGACAACATGCCAACCACAAGGTTTCTTGCCATGGTGAAGGAGAAGTCCTGATTCTTGCATCACGTTCACTCCTGAGCAGTGAGTGTAGATAAGGTCTAGGTTCTGAAGGTGAAAATTGAGGTTGGGTAGAGATGATGGCCTAAAGCCATTGTGGGTGTGATATGTTCTGTGTACGGCCAGCTTTCTGGGTGTTGGACTGGAGGTCTGCCCTCAGGCTGTGTCAGACAGGGCTTTAGTGCACAGGCTAGACTGTATAATTGGGGTATGGTCGAGTGGCATGCAGGTTGTTACTCATTTGGCGTTTCCGGTTAGCCCTATAGGGCAACATTTTTCTTCTGGAGGCCAGGCAGAGTGCTGCATTGTGTCTCCAGAATTTCCAAACTGGAGGGGTTGGCCAGGATTCTGAGGACGGAAGTCTGAGAACACAAGATAGGCTTAGGTTTCAAGGCGAGGGCCCAGCAGGCACACTCTCAAGTGCTGAATCGAGATCTCATGCTTCTGAATTCAGGGCGAGGATCAGACTTTGGGTTAGGATGGAGTTTCTGTCCATGATGGCCCATTTATGAAGGTGTGGTGCATCATGAGGAAATGGATGTTTTCTCACAGTGTTATTGTGTGATGCTTCAAACCACAAGGATTCATTCTGCGAGACAGTCAAGACAGGTTGGTTGGATTCAAGACGTCCCATAAAGAAGTTCTCCAGAGCAGGGTTCTAAGGATGGATGCCTGGGCAGCCCGCCTCCCATTCTAACTGTCTCTGAGTGACAAGGAAGGTTTGATCTGCTGGCTCTGGGTGAGCAGCCGAGGGGGCTGATTTGAAATGGACTCTCCTGAGAATGGTTCATAATGTAAGTTTGTGTCCTTGGAGACCTTGGGATTGGGCCATGGTGCCAGCGCCCTGAAGGATCCTCCTAACCTGAGGTATTGACACAGCTCCAAAGAGCAAGTTTCCCATGTGGAGATGAGATCTGTTCTGATTGTTTCCTTAGGAAACCCCCATATTCTGATATTGGAAACCAGGCCTCTGAGGAGAGATACCTAGAAACCAAAGCAATGCATCAGAAGTTGGCTCAGGTTGGAGTTTCTGTCCATGATGGCCCCTTTATAAAGGGGAGCATATCATGAGGCCATGTAGGTTTTCCCACGATAGGAGTTGTGAGATGCTCCAATCTGCAAGGATTCCTTCTGTGGGACAGTCAAGACCTGTTGGAAGGCTCCAGGACATCCCATATGGAACGGCGCCAGAGCAGGATTCCAAGGATGGATGCCTAGAGAGTCTGCTTTGCATTCCAGTTGTCTCCTAGCGACAAGGCAGGTTTGATATTCTGCCTCTGGGGGAGTAATCGACGGGGCTGAGTTGAAATGTACTCTCCTGCCGAATGGTCATAATGCGGGTATGTGTCCATGGAGACCTTGGAATAGGGCGGTTGCTCCGGCTACCTGAAGGTTTCTCCTAACTGGAGGCTTTTACAGAGCTCCAAAGGATAAGTTTCCCATGTGAAGACAAGATTTGTTCTGATTGGTATCTCTGGAATCCCCCATATGCTGGTATTGGAAAACAGGCCTCTGAGGAGAGATGCTTAGAAAAAAAAGCAATGGAACCAATTACGTTCTAGGGGCCAGTCCAGTTTAATCTTCTTCTCTTGGGTTATCTGTCTACGGGTGAGTTGACGTCGTTGCTCAGCTTGTGAGAGATCGCCCCTCTTTGTCCTGGGTGGCCTACACTATTGGAATGGCCTCTGGGACTTTGGAGGTTTCTCCTTATCTGTAGGGTTGTGGCCAATGGAATGGGAAGAATTTCCTAGGAGAGGGCAGGCACAGTCCTGAGGTGTGGCTCCAGGGGCCTCAGTCTGGAGGGTGTGTGGGACAGGGATGTCAGGATAGAAGTCTGAAAACACAAACTCGGCTTAGGTTTGGGGACGTAGGTATGGCAGGCCCAATCTACAGACTATGAGGAGAATTTTTTGGGCTATGACCTAAGGGTGAGTGTGAACGCTTGCTGAAGCTTAGGTCTCTGGATTTTGTGTTAATAGTGGCCGTGGAATGTCGGGCTGGCCTCATGGGCCATGGACGAGTCTTTCTCTCTGGACCCCAATCACTTGGGATGGCCCAATCCCAAGTGATTGGGGTCATTCTGTGAGTGGGAGGAGTCCTTTCTGTGTTTATTTACCTCAAATGTCCCACCAAAGAGGGATTCCAGAGCAGAGCCCTGAGTAGGGATGACTAGATGTCTCTACCTCTGGTTAAGATTGGGTGACTTGGCGCATGGCAGGCCCCATATGCGGGCTCATGGTCCAGCCACTGAGAGGCTTTACTTGAGGACAGGGCTCAAACTGAGGGTCCCAATGTGTGTTTGAGCCCACCGCAGCTCTTAAGCATAGGCAGGGCCTCAGGGACCCTACACTACCCTCAGGGGCCCTACTACTACCCCTGTAGGCCCTACAGGGGTCCTACACTGAACGTTGGACAAGATGCCAACCACAAGATTCTGGCGAGAGGGAAGGAGAAGTTCTGATTTCTGCATCACTTTCACCCATGGGAAGTGAGTAGAGATAAGGTCTAGGATTCTGTAGCCTGAAAACCGAAGTTGGAAAGAGATGGCGACCTAAGGCCATGGTGGTTCAGATGTTCTCAGTGTACTGCAAGCTGTCTGGGTGTCGGTTGGGAATTCAGGCCTCAGGTTCTGTCAGACAGGGCATTAGTGCACAGGCTAGACTATATAATTGGTGTACAGTTCAGTGACGTGCAGGTTTATCCTCATTTGAGGTTTCTGGGTAGACCCATAGGGCAATATTTTTCTTCTAGAGGGCAGGCAGAGTGCAGCACTGTGTCATCGGAAATCCCAAAATAGAGGGCGTGTGGTCCAGGAGAGTGAGGACGGAAGTCGGAGAACACTAGCTACGCTTAGGTTTTGGGGTGAGGGCACAACAGGTACACTCTGAAGAGCTGAATCAAGATCTCGTGCATCTGAAGTCAAGGCGAAGATCAGCTGTTGGCTCAGGTTGGAGTTTCTTTCCATGATCTGCCTTCATGAAGATTGGGGGCATCATGTGACCTTGGAAGCTTTCCATGATATGAGTTGTTAGGTGGTCCATGCACAAGGACTCCTGTGGGACAGTCGAGACCTGTTGGATGGCTCAAGGATGTCCCATAAGGAACGACGCAAGAGCAGGGTTCTAAGGATGGATGCCTGAAGAGCCCAACTCGCATTTCAATTGTCTCCTAGCGACAAGGCAGGTTCAATCTGCTGGCTCTGGGGTAGCAACCGAGGGGGTTTAGTTGAAATGGACTCTCCTGAGGATGGGTCATAATTTGGGATTGTGTCCATGGAGATATTCAAATGGGGCAGTGGCTCCAGTGACCTGAAGTTTTCTCCTAACTGGAGGTTATGACACAGCTCCATAGAGCAAGATTCCCATGTGGAGACGAGATTTTTTCTGATAGGTAGCTCTGGAAACCCCCTTATGCTGGTATTGGAATCCAGGACTCTGAGGAGAGATGCCTGAAAACAAAAGCAATGGATCCAATTAGGGCCTAGGTGCCTGTCTTGTTCAATATTCTTTTCTATGGATATCTGTCTAAGGTTCTGATTGGAGGTAGTGGCTCAGCTTGTGCCAGAGGGTCCCTGTATGTCCAGGACATTCTACACTATTGGGATAGCCTCAGAGATTTTGGATGATTCTCCTAATCTGTCAGGTTGTGCCAAATGAATGAGCAGAATTCCCTTGGATAGAGCAGGCACAGTCCTGAGGTGTGGCTCCATGGGGCCCAGCCTTTAGGGTGTGTGGGTGAGGACAATGGAGACAGAAGTCTGAAAACACAAACTCGGCTTAGGTTTGGGGACATAGGTATGGCAGGCCCGATCTACAGACCTTGAGAATTTTGGGGGCTCTGAA
This sequence comes from Mustela nivalis, assembly GCF_964662115.1. Taxonomy (NCBI): domain Eukaryota; kingdom Metazoa; phylum Chordata; class Mammalia; order Carnivora; family Mustelidae; genus Mustela; species Mustela nivalis. Next base: position 299,516 of record NW_028136178.1, read on the forward strand.
CAAAGGGCAAGTGTGTGGCGCTTTTTCAGGTTTTTGTCTCCGGATTTTGTGTCAATGGTGGCCGTGGAATGTCAGGCTGGCCTCATCGACCATGGACGAGTATTTCTCTCTGTGGATTTGGCCAAATTCCAAGTGTTTGTGGTCATTCTTTGGATGGTAGGAGTCCTTACTTTTTTTTTTTCTTTATCTTGTTTTTTTTTTTTTTTTTTTTTTTTTTTTTACCTTATGTGTCCCACCAAAGAGGGATTCCAGAAAAGAGCTCTGAATAAGGTTGACTAGACTTCTCAAGCTCTGGCTAGGATTGGGGGAGTAGGGGCATGGCAAGTCCCATATGCAGGCTCTTGGTCCAGCCCCGGAGAGGCTTTACTTGAGGCCAGGGTTCATGCTTAGGGTCCTAATGTGTGTTTGTGCCCATCGCAGCCCTCAAGCATGTCTGAGGCCTCATGGGCCATGCTGGGTTCTCATATACTGAACGTTGGACAACATGCCAACCACAAGGTTTCTGGTCATGGGGAAGGTGAAGTTCTGATTGCTGCATCACGTACGTCACTTAGTTGTGAGTGGAGATAATGTCTAGGTTCTGAAGCCTGAAGACCAAGGTTGGGAAGAGATGATGACCTAAGGCCATGGCATGTTCGATGTGTTCAGTGTGAGGCCAGGTGTCTGGGTGTCGGTCACGAGGTCTGGGGTCAGGCTGTGTCAGACAGGGCATTAGTGCCCAGGCTAGACTGTATAATTGGGGTACAGTCTAGAGAATTGCAGGTTGATCCTCATTTGATGTTTCTGGGTAGACCCCTAGGGCAAAGTCTCTCTTCTGGAGGGCAGGCAGAGTGCTGCATTTTGTCTCCAGAATTCCCAAAGTGGAAGGCTTGTGTGCCAGGAGTGTGAGGACGGAAGTCTGAGAACGTGAGCTGGCTTAGGTTTTGGAGCGAGGGAAAGGCAGGCACACTCTGCAGAGCTGAATTGAGATCTCATGCATCTGAAGTTAGGGCGAGGATCAGACGGGAGTTTCTGTCCATGATGTCCTCTACCTGAAGGTGGAGGCATCACGAGGCCATGGAGGTTTTCCCACGGTGCGAGTGTGTGATGCTGCAAACCACAAGGATTCCTTCTGCAGGACAGTTGAGACCTGTTGAATGGATCAAGGACACCCCATTAGGAATTTCTCCAGAGCAGAGTTCTAACAACGGATACCTGGGCAACGAACTCGCATTCCAATTGTCTCCTAGTGACAAAGCAGGTTTGATCTGCTGGCACTGGGTGAGCAACCGCCAGGTTTGAGTTGAAATGGACTCTCCTGAGGATGGGTCATAATGTGGGATTGTGTCCATTGAGACATTGGAATGGGGCGGTGGCTTCAGTGACGTGAAATTTTCTCCTAACTGGAGGTTTTGACACAGTTCCATATAGCATGATTCCCATGTGGCATGCGATTTGTTCTGATTGGTAGCTCCAGAAACCCCCATGTGCTGGTATTGGAATCCAGGCTTCTGAGGAGAGATACGTGAAAACAAAAGCAATGGATCCGTTTAGGGCCTAGGTGCCTGTCCTGTTCAATCTTCTTTTCTATGGATATCTATCTACAGGTCTGATTGGAGGTAGTGGCTCAGCTTGTGGCAGATGGTCCCTGTTTGTCCCGGACATTCTGCAATATTGGGGTGGCCTCGGGGACTTCGGATGTTTCTCCTAATCTGTCAGGTTGTGCCAAACGAATGAGCAGAATTCCCATGGAGAGGGCAGGCACAGTCCTGAGGTGTGGCTCCATGGGGCCAAGCCTTGAGGGTGTGTGGGCCAGGACAATGGAGACAGAAGTCTGAAAACACAAACTTGGCTTAGGTTTGGGGACATAGGTATGGCAGGCCCGATCTACAGACCGTGAGAATTTTTCAGGCTTTGAACAAAGGGCGAGTGTGTGGCGCTTTTTCAGGCTTTTGTCTCCGGATTTTGTGTCAATGGTGGCCGTGGAATGTCAGGATGGCCTCATCAGCCATGGACGAGTATTTCTCTCTGTGAATTTGGCCCAATTCCAAGTGTTTGCGGTCATTCTTTGGACGGTAGGAGTCCTTTCTCTATTTTTTTTTAACCTCATGTGTCCCACCAAGGAGGGATTCTAGAGAAGAGATCTGAGTAGGGGTGACTAGACTTCTCAAGAACTGGTTAAGGCTTGGGGAGTAGGGGCATGGTAATCTCCATATGTGGGCTCTTGGTCCAGCCCCGGAGAGGCTTTACTTGAGGCCAGGGATCATGCTTAGGATCCTAATGTGTGTTTGTGCCCATCACAGCCCTCAAGCATGTCTGAGGCCTCATGGGCCATGCTGGTTTCTCCTACATTGCACGTTGGACAACATGCCAACCACAGGGTTTCTGGTCATGGGGAAGGAGGAGTTCTGATTTCTGCATCATGTACACGGCATGGCAGTGAGTAGAGATAAGGTCTAGATTCTGAAGCCTGAAAACCGAGGTTGGTAAGAGATGACAACCTAAGGCCATGGTGGGTCCGATGCACTTAGTGTGCGGCCAGATGTCTGTGTCCATCATGAGGTCTGGGCTCAGGCTGTGTCAGGCAGGGCATTAGTCCCCAGGCTAGACTGTATAATTGGGGTACAGTCGAGTGATGTGAAGGTTGGTCCTCATTTGGGGTTTCTGGTTGGCCCCATAGGGCAAAGATTTTCTTCTGGAGGGCAGGCAGAGTGCTGCATTCTGGCTCCAGAATTGCCAACTTCAGGGCTTGTGGGCCAGGTGTTTTAGGACAGAAGTCTGAGAACACAAGTTCAGCTTTGAATTCGCAGCGGTGACATGGCAGGCACACTCTACAGACCTGAAATGAGATCTCGTGCATCTGAAGTAAGGGCGAGGATCAGATGTTGGCTTAGGTTGGAGTTTCTGTACATGATGTCCCCTTCATGAAGGTGGGGGGGGCATCAGGAAACCATGGAAGATTTCCAACTTTGTGAGTGTGTGATGCTCCAAACCACAAGGATTCCGTCAGCGGGACAGTCACGACATTTTGGATGGATCAAGGACGTCCCATAAGAAATGCTCCAAAGCACAGTTCTAATGATGGATGCCTGGGCAGTCCAACTTGCATTCCAGTTGTGTCCTAGTGAAAAGGAGGATTTGATCTGCTGTCACTGGGGGAACAACCGAGGGGGCTGAATTGAAATGGAATCTCATGAGGATCAGTCGATGTGGATTTGTGTCCATGGATCCCTTGGAATGGGGCAGTGGCTCTGTTGCCCTGAAGAATTCTCCTAACCTGAGGTTTTGATGCAGCTCCAAAGAGCAAGTTTCCCATGTAAAGACGAGATTTGTTCTGAAACCCCCTCAACCTGGTATTGGAAACCAAGCATCTGGGGAACAATGCCTGGAATCCAAAGCAATGGATCTGATTACGGTCTAGGGGCCTGTCCTTTTCAATATTCTCCTCTGAGTGTCTCTGTCTAAGATTCAGAATGGAGGTCACTGCTCAGCTTGTGTCAGATCACCCATGTTTGTTGGGGGAGGCCAACACTATTGGACTGGTCTTGGGAATTGGAGGTTTCTCCTAATCTGTAAGGTTGTGGCAAATGAAACGGGCAGAGTTCCCTTGGAGAGCACTGGCACAGTCCTTAGGTGTGACACCACCTTTCTGGGTGTCATCCAGGAGGTCCAGGCTCAGGCTGTGTCAGACAGGGCATTAGTGCCAAGCTTAGACTGTATAATTGGAGTAAAGTTGAGTGGCATGCAGGTTGATCCTCATTTGGCGTTTCTGGGTAGCCCCAGGGGCAACGTTTTTCTTCTGGAGGGAAGGAAGAGTGCTGCATTGTGGCGACGGAATTCTCACACTGGAGGGCTTGTGGGCCAGAATTGTGAGGAAGGAAGTGTGAGAACACAAGCTAGGCTTAGGTTTTGGGTCAAGATCATGGCAGGCACACTCTGTAGAGCTAAATCTAAATCTCATGCATCTGAAGTCAGGGCGAGGATCAGACGTAGGCTCAGGTTGAAGTTTCTGTTCAGGATGGCCCCTTCATGATGGTGGGGGGCATCATGGGGCTATGGAGACTTTCCCACGATTGGCATTGTATGTTGCTCCAATCGGCAAGGATTCCTTCTACGGGACAGTCGAGACCGGTCAGATTGCTCCAGGATGTCCCATGCGGAACCACGGCAGTGCAGGGTTCTAAGGATGGATTCCTGGAGTGCCCGCCTCACATTCCTATTGTCTCCTAGTGACAAGGCAGGTTCGATCTGCTTCTTTTGGGGAGCAACCAAAGGGGATGTGTTGAAATGGACTCGCCTGCGGATGGGTCATAATGTGGGTTTGTGTCCATGGAGACCTTGGAATGGGGTGTTGGCTGCTGGGACCTGAAGGTTTCCCTTAACTGGAGGTTGTGACACAGCTCCAAAATGCATGTTTCCCATGTGGAAATGAGATTTGTTCAGACTGGTACCTCCAGAAGAACACATATGCTGGTATTGGAAACCAGGCCTCTGAGGAGAGATGCCTGGAATCAAAAGCAATGGATCTGATTAGGTCCTAGGTGCCTGTCCGGTTCAATCTTCTTCTCTGGGGTTATCTGTCTATGGGTCTGAGTTGAGGTAGTTGCTCATCTTGGGACAGATCACCCTGTTTGCCCTGAGTGGCCAACACTATTGGGATGGCCTCAGGGACGTTGGAGTGTTCTCCTAATCTTTAGGGTTGTGGCCAATGGAATGGGCAGAATTTGCTTGGAGAAGGCAGGCACAGTCCTGAGGCATGGCTCCAGGGGCCCCAGCCTGGAGGGTGTGTGGGCCAGGACAGTGGGGACAGAAATCTGAAAACCCAAACTCAGCTTAGGTTTGGGGACGTAGGTATGACAGGCCTGATCTATAGACCGTGAGGAGAATTTTTCAGGCTATGAACAAAGGGCAAGTGTGAGGCATATATCCAGGCTTTTGTCTCTAGATTTTGTGTCAATGGTGGCCATGGAATGAAGGGATGGCCTCTTTGGCAATGGATGATTCTTTCTCTTTTAAGATTTGGTTAGATCCCAAATTTTGGGGCTCATTCAGGGGATGGAGGAGACCCTTCGATATTTTTTTCCTCAGGGGTTCCAGAGCAGAGACCTGAATAGGGGTGACTAGACCTCTCAACCTCTCATCAATATTGGGGGACTTGGGATGGCAATGCGGGTTCTTGGTCCAGCCCCTGAGAGGCTTTACTTGAGGACAGGGCTCACACTGAGGGTCCCAATGTGTTTGTGCCCATTGCGGTTCTCAAGCATGGGCAGGGACTCATGGGCTACACTGGATTCTCCTACACTGAACGTTGGAAAACATGCCAACCACAAGGTTTCTTGCCTTGAGGAAGAAGGAGTTTCATTTCTGCATCACGTTCACCCCTGGGTAGTGAGTATATATAAGGTCTAGGTTCTGAAGCCTGAAAACCAAGGTTGGGAAGAGATGATGACCTAAAGCCATGGCGGGTCTGATGTGCTCAGTGTACAGCCAGCTGTCTGGGTGTCGGTTGGGAATTCAGACCTCAGGCTGTGCAAGACAGGGCATTAACGCCCAAGCGAAACTGTATAATTGGGGTAGAGGCAAGTGGCATGCAGGTTGATCCTCATTTGGTGTTTCTGGTTAGCCCCATAGGACAACGTTTCTCTTCTGGAGGGCAGTCAGAGTGCTGCATTGTGTCTCTCCAGAATTCCCTAACTGGAGGGCTGGTGGGCTCGGAGTGTGAGGACGAAGTCTGAGAACAATAGCTAGGTTTTGCTTCGGGGCGGGGTTTCGGCAGGCACACTCTGCAGAGTTGAATCAAGTATCGTGCATCTGAAGTCAGGGCGAGGATTAGACGTTGGCTCAGGTTGGAGTTTCTGTCCAAGATGGCTCTTTCATGAAGGGGACGGTGCACCACGAGGCCACAGATCTTTTCCCATGATGGGAGTGGTGAGGTGCTCCAAAGCGCAAGGATTCCTTCTGCAGGACAGCTGTGACCTGTTGGATGGCTCCAGGACGTCCCATATGGAATTACTTCAGAGTAGTTTTCTACAGATGGATGCCTAGCCAGCCCGCCTCACATTCCAATTGTCTCCTAGTGACAAGATAGGTTCGATCTGCTGGCTCTAGGGGAGCACCCAAGGGCACTGAGTTGAAATAGACTCTCCTGCAGATGGGTCCTAATGTGGGATTGTGTCCATGGAGACCTTGGAATGAGGTGGTGGCACCGGGGCCCTGAAGGATTTTCCTAGCCGGAGGTTTTGACACAGCTTGAAAGAGCACGTTTCCCATGTGGAGAAGACATTTGTTCTGACTGATGACTCAGGAAACCCCCATATGGTGGTATTGAAAACCAGGCCTCTGAGGTTCTGACATAGCTCCACGAGCAAGTTTCCAATGTGCAGAAAAGACTTGCTCTGAAGGGGCCTCTGGAAACCCCATAGGCTGGTATTGGAAACCAGGCCTCTGAGAAGAGATGCCTGGAAACCAAAGCAATGGATCTGATTAGGGCCTAGGGGCCTGTCCAGTTCAATGTTCTTCTCTGGGGACATCTGTCTCCAAGTTGGTGGGGAGCTAGTTGCTCAGCTAGTGTCAGATCACCCCTGTTTGTTCCAAACGGCCTACAATATTGGTATGGTCCCAGGGACATTGGAGATTTCTCCTGATTTATATGGTTGTGGCCAATGGAATATGAAGAATTCCCTTTGAGAGGGCAGGAACAATCCTGAGGTGTGGTTCCAGGGGCCCTACCCTGGAGGGTGTGTGTTTTCAGACAACTGTCCAAACAGCCCAGGCCTACACAACCTACAGGATCAGGCCCCTGGAGCCAAACCTGAGGACTGTACTTGCCCTCTCCAAGGGAATTGTGTGTGCCCATTCGAATGGCCACAACCCTTCTAATAGGATAAACCTCCAATGTCCCTGATTCAACTCAATAGTGGTGACTTCCCAGGAAAAACAGGGGCAATCTGAGCCCAACTGAGCACCTACCTGCACTCAGACCCATAGACAGATGTCCCCAGAGATAAAAAGGAAAGAACAGGCCCCTAGGCACTAATCAGATCCATTGCTTTGGTTTTCAAGCATCTCTCCTCAGAGGCCTGGATTTCAAAAGCAGCATATAGCTGTTTCTTGACAGACACATCAGAAAACATCTCATCTACACATGGGAAACTTGCACGTTGGGGCTGTGTCAAAGCCTCTGTTTAGGAGAACCCTTTAGGGCCCCAGTGCCTCCGCTTCATTCCAAGGTCTCCATAGACACAAAAGCACGTTAGGACCCATCCCCAGGGGTGTCCATTTCAACTCAGCGTCCTCGGTTGCTCCCCACAGATCCAGGAGATCTAACCTGTCTTGTTGCTGGGAGACAATTGGAATGCGAGGTGGGCTACCCAGCCATCCATCCTTAGAACCCTGCTCAGAATCATTGGCCTGGAGCCAAACAACAGGTCTCAATTGTCCTACAGAAGACTCTCTGCAGTTTGGAGCTTCTCACAACTCCCATCGTGGGAAAACACCCATGGCCTCGAGATGCCCCCGCCCATTCATGAAGGGGCCATCAGGGACAGAAACTCCAACCTGAGCGATCGTCTGATCCTCGCCCTGACTTCAGATGCACGAGATCTCGATTCAGGTCTGTAGATTGTGCGTGCCATGGCCTCACCCAGAAACCTAAGCCTAGCTTGTGTTCTCAGACTTTTGTCGTCAGACTACTGGCCCACAAGCCCTCCAGTTTGGCAATCCAGAACTACAATGCAGCACTCTGCCGGCCCTCCAGAAGAAAAACATTGTCCTCTGGTGCTACCCAGTAACCCCAAATGAGGATCAACCTGCACCGACCTTGGCTGTACCCCAAATACATAGGCTGACCAGGGCACTAATGCCCTTTCTGACACAGCATGAGCCTGGAACCCCTGGCCCCTCCCAGACAGCTGGCCGCACACTGAGCACATCGAGCCGCCATGGCCTTAGGTCGTCATCTCTTCCCAACATCAGTTTTCAGGTTTCAGAACCTAGACCTTATCTCCAATCACTGCCCAGGGTTGAAGGTGATGCAGAAATCAGAACTCCTTCCCCATGGCAAGAAACCTTGTGGTTGGCATGTTGTCCAACGTTCAGTGTAGTTGAAACCAGTGTGGCCCATGAGGCCCCGCCCATGCTCGCGGGCCACATTGGTCACAAACACACATTGTGACGCTCAGGCTGAGCCCAGTCCTCAAGTAAGGCCACTCAGTGGCTGGATGAAGAGATATCATATTGGGCTTGCCATGCCCCTAGGCCCCAATTTTTAACCATAGTTCGGGTTGTCCCTTCAGTCTTCCCCACGGCTTGGCTTTGGAATTCCTCTTTTGGTGGGACACCTGAGGTAACAAACCTGAAATGAGTCCTCCCATCCCACAGATTGACGAAAAGCAATTGGGAATCGGGCCAAATCCTCAGAGAGGAAGATTCGTCCATGGCCCATGAGGCCTCCCCGACATTCCACGGCCATCGCTGATACAAAATCCAGAGACAAAAGCCTGAGCAAGAGCCTCAGACTCGCACTTTCTTCATATCCTGAAGAGTTCTTCTCATGGTTTGTAGATCGGGCCTGCCATACCTACGTCCCCAAACCTAAGCTGAGTTTGTGTTTTCAGACTTCTGTCCTCAAAGTCTTGGGCCACACACCCTCCAGGCTGGGCCCCTGGAGCCACACATTAGGACTGTGCCTACCAATCCATGGGAATTCTGCCCATTCCATGGTCCAAAATCGTACAAATTAGGAGAAACCTCCAAAGTCCCTGAGGCCATCCCAATAGTGTAGGTCGCCCGGAACAAACAAGGGCTGTCTGACACCAGCTGATAATCGACCTCCACTCATACCATAGATGGATGTCCCCAGAGAAGAAGATTGAACCAGACAGGACCCTAGGCCATAATAGGATCCATTGCTTTGGGTTACAGGCATGTGCCCTCAAAAGCCTGATTCCAATACGAGCATAGGTGTTTTCCTGAGGCACCCATCAGAACTCATCTCGTCTCCACAAGGAAACCTGTGCATGGGAGCCATGTCCAAAGCTTAGGAGAGTACTTCAGGGTCCCGGTGCCACCACCCCATTCCAAGGCCCTCATGGACACAAAAACGCATTAGGACCCATCCTCAGGAAAGTCCATTTCAACTCAGCCACCCCGGTTGCTCCCGCAGAGCCATCAGATCTAAACTGTCTTGTTGCTAGGAGACAATTGGAATGCGAGGTGGGCTTCCCAGGCATCCATCCGCGAACGGTGCTCTGGAGTCATTCCATATGGGATGTCCTGGAGCTGTCCAACAGGTCTCAAATGTCCCGCAGAAGGAATCCATGAAGGGGGCATCCCACAACTCCCAACGTGGGAAAACCTCAATGGACTCGAGATTCCGCTCCCTTCATGAAGCGGCCGTCATGCTCAGAAACTCCAACCTGAGCCAACGTCTGATCCTCGCCCTGACTTCAGATGCATGAGATATTGGTTCAGATCTGCAGGGGGTACCTGCCGTGCCCTCGCCCTGAAACCCAAGTCTAGCTTGTCTTCTCAGACTTCCGTCCTCACACTCCTGGCCCCGAAGCCCTCAAGTTTGGCAATTCCGGACCCACAATGCAGCACTCTGCCTGCCCTCTAGAAAAAAAATTATTGCCTCATGAGCTGCCCAGGCACCTTAAATGAGGGTAAACCTACACAGCACTCGACTTTACCCAAATTATATAGTCTAACCTGGGCACTAATGCACTGTCGAACACAACCTGATCCCGGACCTCCTGACCAACACCCAGAATGCTGACAGCACACTTAGCACATAAAACCCGCCATGGCCTTAGGTCATCATCTCTTCCCTACCTCAGTTTTCAGGCTTCAGAACCGAGACCTTATCTCCAATTACTTCCCAGGGGTGAGTGTGATGCAGAAATCAGAACTCCTCCTTACCCATGGCAAGAACCCTGTGGTTGGGACGTTGTCCAACGTTCAGTGTAGGAGAAACCAGCATTCACCCTGAGTCCCCGCCCATTCTTGAGTACGACGAGGGCATACACACGCATTGTGACCCTCAGCATGAGTCCTGTCCTCTAGTAAGTCCTCTCAGTGGCTGGACCATTAGATGTCATAATGGGCTTGACATGTCCCTAGGCCCCAATTTTTAACCAAATTTCTGATGGTCCAGTCGCCCCTCCCCAGGGCTCTACTCTGGAATCCCTCATTTGGTGGGACACCTGAGGATGAAAAAGAAAAAAACAAGAATAAAAAAAAAAAAAACGGACTTCTTCAAGCCCACAGAATTACCCCAAACTCTTTGGACGGGGCCAAACCACCAGAGAGTAAGACTCGTCCATTTCCCATGAAGTCACCCAGAAAATCCACGACAATGAGTGACACGATATCCAGAGACAAAAACTTGAGCAGGAGCCTCACACTCGCCCTTCTTTCAAATCCCGAAGAGTTCTCCTCATGGTCTGTAGATCAGTCCTGCCATACCTATGACCCGAAACATAAGCCGAGTTTGTGTTTTCAGACAACTGTCCAAATAGCCCTGGCCAACACAACCTACAGGCTCAGGCCCCTGGAGCCAAACCTGAGGACTGTACTTGCCCTCTCCAAGGGAATTGTGTGTGCCCTTCCAATGGCCACAACCCTTCTAATAGGATAAACCTCCAAAGTCCCTGATCCATCTCAATAGTGGTGGCTTCCCAGGAAAAACAGGGGCAATCTGAGCCCAACTGAGCACCTACCTGTACTCAGACCCATAGACAGATGTCCCCAGAGGTAAAAAGGAAAGCACAGGCCCCTAGGCACTAATCAGATCCATTGCTTTGGTTTCCAGGCATCTCTCCTCAGAGGCCTGGATTTCAAAAGCAGCATATAGCTGTTTCTTGACTCACCCATCAGAAAACATCTCATCTACACAAGGAAACTTGCACGTTGGAGCTGTGTCAAAGCCTCTGTTTAGGAGAACCCTTTAGGGCCCCAGTGCCACCGCTTCATTCCAAGGTCTCCATAGACACAAAAGCACGTTAGGACCCATCCCCAGGGGTGTCCATTTCAACTCAGCGTCCTCGGTTGCTCCCCACAGATCCAGGAGATCTAACCTGTCTTGTTGCTAGGAGACAATTGGAATGCGAGGTGGGCTACCCCGCCATCCATCCTTAGAACCCTGCTCAGAATCATTGGCCTGGAGCCAAACAACAGGTCTCAATTGTCCTGCAGAAGACTCTCTGCAGTTTGGAGCTTCTCACAACTCCCATCGTGGGAAAACCCCCATGGCCTCGTGATGCCCCCGCCCATTCATGAAGGGGCCATCAGGGACAGAAACTCCAACCTGAGCGATCGTCTGATCCTCGCCCTGACTTCAGATGCACGAGATCTCGATTCAGGTCTGTAGATTGTGCGTGCCATGGCCTCACCCAGAAACCTAAGCCTAGCTTGTGTTCTCAGACTTTTGTCGTCAGACTACTGGCCCACAAGCCCTCCAGTTTGGCAATCCAGAACTACAATGCAGCACTCTGCCGGCCCTCCAGAAGAAAAACATTGTCCTCTGGTGCTACCCAGTAATCCCAAATGAGGATCAACCTGCACCGACCTTGGCTGTACCCCAAATACATAGGCTGACCAGGGCACTAATGCCCTTTCTGACACAGCATGAGCCTGGAACCCCTGGCCCCTCCCAGACAGCTGGCCGCACACTGAGCACATCGAGCCGCCATGGCCTTAGGTCGTCATCTCTTCCCAACATCAGTTTTCAGGTTTCAGAACCTAGACCTTATCTCCAATCACTGCCCAGGGTTGAAGGTGACGCAGAAATCAGAACTCCTTCCCCATGGCAAGAAACCTTGTGGTTGGCATGTTGTCCAACGTTCAGTGTAGTTGAAACCAGTGTGGCCCATGAGGCCCCGCCCATGCTCGCGGGCCACATTGGTCACAAACACACATTGTGACGCTCAGGCTGAGCCCAGTCCTCAAGTAAGGCCACTCAGTGGCTGGATGAAGGGATATCATATTGGGCTTGCCATGCCCCTAGGCCCCAATTTTTAACCATAGTTCGGGTTGTCCCTTCAGTCTTCCCCACGGCTTGGCTTTGGAATTCCTCTTTTGGTGGGACACCTGAGGTAACAAACCTGAAATGAGTCCTCCCATCCCACAGATTGACGAAAAGCAATTGGGAATCGGGCCAAATCCTCAGAGAGGAAGATTCGTCCATGGCCCATGAGGCGTCCCCGACATTCCACGGCCATCGCTGATACAAAATCCAGAGACAAAAGCCTGAGCAAGAGCCTCAGACTCGCACTTTCTTCATATCCTGAAGAGTTCTTCTCATGGTTTGTAGATCGGGCCGGCCATACCTACGTCCCCAAACCTAAGCTGAGTTTGTGTTTTCAGACTTCTGTCCTCAAAGTCTTGGGCCCCACACCCTCCAGGCTGGGCCCCTGGAGCCACACATTAGGACTGTGCCTACCAATCCATGGGAATTCTGCCCATTCCATGGTACAAAATCGTACAAATTAGGAGAAATCTCCAAAGTCCCTGAGGCCATCCCAATAGTGTAGGTCGCCCGGAACAAACATGGGCTGTCTGACACCAGCTGATAATCGACCTCCACTCATACCATAGATGGATGTCCCCAGAGAAGAAGATTGAACCAGACAGGACCCTAGGCCATAATAGGATCCATTGCCTTGGGTTACAGGCATGTGTCCTCAAAAGCCTGATTCCAATACGAGCATAGGGGTTTTCCTGAGGCACCCATCAGAACTCATCTCGTCTCCACAAGGAAACCTGTGCATGGGAGCCATGTCCAAAGCTTAGGAGAGTACTTCAGGGTCCCGGTGCCACCGCCCCATTCCAAGGCCCTCATGGACACAAAAACACATTAGGACCCATCCTCAGGAAAGTCCATTTCAACTCAGCCACCCCGGTTGCTCCCTCAGAGCCATCAGATCTAAACTGTCTTGTTGCTAGGAGACAATTGGAATGCGAGGCGGGCTTCCCAGGCATCCATCCGCGAACGGTGCTCTGGAGTCATTCCATATGGGATGTCCTGGAGCTGTCCAACAGGTCTCAATTGTCCCGCAGAAGGAATCCATGAAGGGGGCATCCCACAACTCCCAACGTGGGAAAACCTCAATGGCCTCGAGTTTCCACTCCCTTCATGAAGCGGCCGTCATGCTCAGAAACTCCAACCTGAGCCAACGTCTGATCCTCGCCCTGACTTCAGATGCATGAGATATTGGTTCAGATCTGCAGGGGGTACCTGCCGTGCCCTCGCCCTGAAACCCAAGTCTAGCTTGTCTTCTCAGACTTCCGTCCTCACACTCCTGGCCCCGAAGCCCTCAAGTTTGGCAATTCCGGACCCACAATGCAGCACTCTGCCTGCCCTCTAGAAAAAAAATGATTGCCTCATGAGCTGCCCAGGCACCTTAAATGAGGGTAAACCTACACAGCACTCGACTTTACCCAAATTATATAGTCTAACCTGGGCACTAATGCACTGTTGAACACAACCTGAGCCCGGACCTCCTGACCAACACCCAGAGAGCTGAACACACACTGAGCACATAAAACCCATCATGGCCTTAGGTCATCATCTCTTCCCTACCTCAGTTTTCAGGCTTCAGAACCGAGACCTTATCTCCAATCACTTCCCAGGGGTGAGTGTGATGCAGAAATCATAACTCCTCCTTACCCATGGCAAGAACCCTGTGGTTGGCACGTTGTCCAACGTTCAGTGTAGGAGAAACCAGCATTCACCCTGAGGCCCCACCCATTCTTGAGTGCGACGAGGGCATACACACGCATTGTGACCCTCAGCATGAGTCCTGTCCTCTAGTAAGTCCTCTCAGTTGCTAGACCATTAGATGTCATAATGGGCTTGACATGTCCTAGGCCCCAATTTTTAACCAAATTTCTGATGGTCCAGTCGCCACTCCCCAGGGCTCTACTCTGGAATCCCTCATTTGGTGGGACACCTGAGGATAAAAAAGAAAAAAACAAGAATAAAAAAAAAACGGACTTCTTCCAGCCCACAGAATGACCCCAAACTCTTTGGACGGGGCCAAACCACCAGAGAGTAAGACTCGTCCATTTCCCATGAAGTCACCCAGAAATTCAACGACCATGAGTGACACGATATCCAGAGACAAAAACTTGAGCAGGAGCCTCACACTCGCCCTTCTTTCAAATCCCGAAGTGTTCTCCTCAGGTGTGTAGATCAGTCCTGCCATACCTATGACCCGAAACATAAGCCGAGTTTGTGTTTTCAGACAACAGTCCAAACAGCCCTAGCCTACACAACCTACAGGCTCAGGCCCCTGGAGCCAAACCTGAGGACTGTACTTGCCCTCTCCAAGGGAATTTTGTGTGCCCATTCCAATGGCCACTACCCTTCTAATAGGATAAACCTCCAAAGTCCCTGATCCATCTCAATAGTGGTGGCTTCCCAGGAACAACAGGGGCAATCTGAGCCCAACTGAGCACCTACCTGCACTCAGACCCATAGACAGATGTCCCCAGAGGTAAAAAGGAAAGAACAGGCCCCTAGGCACTAATCAGATCCATTGCTTTGGTTTCCAGGCATCTCGCCTCAGAGGCCTGGATTTCAAAAGCAGCATATAGCTGTTTCTTGACTCACCCATCAGAAAACATCTCATCTACACATGGGAAACTTGCACGTTGGAGCTGTGTCAAAGCCTCTGTTTAGGAGAACCCTTTAAGGCCCCAGTGCCACCGCTTCATTCCAAGGTCACCATAGACACAAAAGCACGTTAGGACACATCCCCAGGGGTGTCCATTTCAACTCAGCGTCAACGGTTGCTCCCCACAGATCCAGGAGATCTAACCTGTCTTGTTGCTAGGAGACAATTGGAATACGAGGTGGGCTACCCCGCCATCCATCATTAGAACCCTGCTCAGAATCATTGGCCTGGAGCCAAAAACAGGTCTCAATTGTCCTGCAGAAGACTCTCTGCAGCTTGGAGCTTCTCACAACTCCCATCGTGGGAAAACCCCCATGGCCTCGTGATGCCCCCGCCCATTCATGAAGGGGCCATCAGGGACAGAAACTCCAACCTGAGCGATCGTCTGATCCTCGCCCTGACTTCAGATGCACGAGATCTCGATTCAGGTCTGTAGATTGTGCGTGCCATGGCCTCACCCAGAAACCTAAGCCTAGCTTGTGTTCTCAGACTTTTGTCGTCAGACTACTGGCCCACAAGCCCTCCAGTTTGGCAATCCAGAACTACAATGCAGCACTCTGCCGGCCCTCCAGAAGAAAAACATTGTCCTCTGGTGCTACCCAGTAATCCCAAATGAGGATCAACCTGCACCGACCTTGGCTGTACCCCAAATACATAGGCTGACCAGGGCACTAATGCCCTTTCTGACACAGCCTGAGCCTGGACCCCCTGGCCCCTCCCAGACAGCTGGCCGCACACTGAGCACATCGAGCCGCCATGGCCTTAGGTCGTCATCTCTTCCCAACATCAGTTTTCAGGTTTCAGAACCTAGACCTTATCTCCAATCACTGCCCAGGGTTGAAGGTGATGCAGAAATCAGAACTCCTTCCCCATGGCAAGAAACCTTGTGGTTGGCATGTTGTCCAACGTTCAGTGTAGTTGAAACCAGTGTGGCCCATGAGGCCCCGCCCATGCTCGCGGGCCACATTGGTCACAAACACACATTGTGACGCTCAGGCTGAGCCCAGTCCTCAAGTAAGGCCACTCAGTGGCTGGATGAAGAGATATCATATTGGGCTTGCCATGCCCCTAGGCCCCAATTTTTAACCATAGTTCGGGTTGTCCCTTCAGTCTTCCCCACGGCTTGGCTTTGGAATTCCTCTTTTGGTGGGACACCTGAGGTAACAAAACTGAAATGAGTCCTCCCATCCCACAAATTGACGAAAAGTAATTGGGAATCGGGCCAAATCCTCAGAGAGGAAGATTCGTCCTTGGCCCATGAGGCCTTCCCGACATTCCACGGCCATCGCTGATACAAAATCCAGAGACAAAAGCCTGAGCAAGAGCCTCAGACTCGCACTTTCTTCCTATCCTGAAGAGTACTTCTCATGGTTTGTAGATCGGGCCTGCCATACCTACGTCCCCAAACCTAAGCTGAGTTTGTGTTTTCAGACTTCTGTCCTCAAAGTCTTGGGCCCCACACCCTCCAGGCTGGGCCCCTGGATCCACAGATTAGGACTATGCCTACCAATCCATGGGAATTCTGCCCATTCCATGGTCCAAAAACGTACAAATTAGGAGAAACCTCCAAAGTCCCTGAGGCCATCCCAATAGTGTAGGTGGCCCGGAACAAACAAGGGCTGTCTGACACCAGCTGATAATCAACCTCCACTCATACCATAGATGGATGTCCCCAGAGAAGAAGATTGAACCAGACAGGACCATAGGCCATAATAGGATCCATTGCTTTGGGTTACAGGCATGTGTCCTCAAAAGCCTGATTCCTATACGAGCATCGGGGTTTTCCTGAGGCACCCATCAGAACTCATCTCGTCTCCACAAGGAAACCTGTGCATGGGAGCCATGTCCAAAGCTTAGGAGAGTACTTCAGGGTCCCGGTGCCACCGCCCCATTCCAAGGCCCTCATGGACACAAAAACACATTAGGACCCATCCTCAGGAAAGTCCATTTCAACTCAGCCACCCCGGTTGCTCCCGCAGAGCCATCAGATCTAAACTGTCTTGTTGCTAGGAGACAATTGGAATGCGAGGCGGGCTTCCCAGGCATCCATCCGCGAACGGTGCTCTGGAGTCATTCCATATGGGATGTCCTGGAGCTGTCCAACAGGTCTCAATTGTCCCGCAGAAGGAATCCATGAAGGGGGCATCCCACAACTCCCAACGTGGGAAAACCTCAATGGCCTCGAGTTTCCACTCCCTTCATGAAGCGGCCGTCATGCTCAGAAACTCCAACCTGAGCCAACGTCTGATCCTCGCCCTGACTTCAGATGCATGAGATATTGGTTCAGATCTGCAGGGGGTACCTGCCGTGCCCTCGCCCTGAAACCCAAGTCTAGCTTGTCTTCTCAGACTTCCGTCCTCACACTCCTGGCCCCGAAGCCCTCAAGTTTGGCAAATCCGGACCCATAATGCAGCACTCTGCCTGCCCTCTAGAAAAAAAATTATTGCCTCATGAGCTGCCCAGGCACCTTAAATGAGGGTAAACCTACACAGCACTCGACTTTACCCAAAGTATATAGTCTAACCTGGGCACTAATGCACTGTCGAACACAACCTGAGCCTGGACCTCCTGACCAACATCCAGAATGCTGACCAAACACTGAGCACATAAAACCCGCATTGGCCTTAGGTCATCATCTCTTCCCTACCTCAGTTTTCAGGCTTCAGAACCGAGACCTTATCTCCAATCACTTCCCAGGGGTGAGTGTGATGCAGAAATCATAACTCCTCCTTACCCATTGCAAGAACCATGTGGTTGGCACGTTGTCCAACGTTCAGTGTAGGAGAAACCAGCATTCACCCTGAGGCCCCGCCCATTCTTGAGTGCGACGAGGGCATACACATGCATTGTGACCCTCAGCATGAGTCCTGTCCTCTAGTAAGTCCTCTCAGTGGCTGGACCATTAGATATCATAATGGGCTTGAACATGCCCCTAGGCCCCAATTTTTAACCAAATTTCTGATGGTCCAGTCGCCCCTCCCCAGGGCTCTACTCTGGAATCCCTCATTTGGTGGGACACCTGAGGATAAAAAAGAAAAAAACAAGAATTAAAAAAAAAAAAACGGACTTCTTCCAGCCCACAGAATGACCCCAAACTCTTTGGACGGGGCCAAACCACCAGAGAGTAAGACTCGTCCATTTCCCATGAAGTCACCCAGAAATTCCACGACCATGAGTGACACGATATCCAGAGACAAAAACTTGAGCAGGAGCCTCACACTCGCCCTTCTTTCAAATCCCGAAGTGTTCTCCTCAGGTGTGTAGATCAGTCCTGCCATACCTATGACCCGAAACATAAGCCGAGTTTGTGTTTTCAGACAACAGTCCAAACAGCCCTAGCCTACACAACCTACAGGCTCAGGCCCCTGGAGCCAAACCTGAGGACTGTACTTGCCCTCTCCAAGGGAATTTTGTGTGCCCATTCCAATGGCCACTACCCTTCTAATAGGATAAACCTCCAAAGTCCCTGATCCATCTCAATAGTGGTGGCTTCCCAGGAACAACAGGGGCAATCTGAGCCCAACTGAGCACCTACCTGCACTCAGACCCATAGCAGATGTCCCCAGAGGTAAAAAGGAAAGAACAGGCCCCTAGGCACTAATCAGATCCATTGCTTTGGTTTCCAGGCATCTCGCCTCAGAGGCCTGGATTTCAAAAGCAGCATATAGCTGTTTCTTGACTCACCCATCAGAAAACATCTCATCTACACATGGGAAACTTGCACGTTGGAGCTGTGTCAAAGCCTCTGTTTAGGAGAACCCTTTAAGGCCCCAGTACCACCGCTTCATTCCAAGGTCTCCATAGACACAAAAGCACGTTAGGACCCATCCCCAGGGGTGTCCATTTCAACTCAGCGTCCTCGGTTGCTCCCCACAGATCCAGGAGATCTAACCTGTCTTGTTGCTAGGAGACAATTGGAATGCGAGGTGGGCTACCCCGCCATCCATCCTTAGAACCCTGCTCAGAATCATTGGCCTGGAACCAAAAACAGGTCTCAATGGTCCTGCAGAAGACTCTCTGCAGTTTGGAGCTTCTCACAACTCCCATCGTGGGAAAACCCCCATGGCCTCGTGATGCCCCCGCCCTTTCATGAAGGGGCCATCAGGGACAGAAACTCCAACCTGAGCGATCGTCTGATCCTCGCCCTGACTTCAGATGCACGAGATCTCGATTCAGGTCTGTAGATTGTGCGTGCCATGGCCTCACCCAGAAACCTAAGCCTAGCTTGTGTTCTCAGACTTTTGTCGTCAGACTACTGGCCCACAAGCCCTCCAGTTTGGCAATCCAGAACTACAATGCAGCACTCTGCCGGCCCTCCAGAAGAAAAACATTGTCCTCTGGTGCTACCCAGTAATCCCAAATGAGGATCAACCTGCACCAACCTTGGCTGTACCCCAAATACATAGGCTGACCAGGGCACTAATGCCCTTTCTGACACAGCCTGAGCCTGGACCCCCTGGCCCCTCCCAGACAGCTGGCCGCACACTGAGCACATCGAGCCGCCATGGCCTTAGGTCGTCATCTCTTCCCAACATCAGTTTTCAGGTTTCAGAACCTAGACCTTATCTCCAATCACTGCCCAGGGTTGAAGGTGATGCAGAAATCAGAACTCCTTCCCCATGGCAAGAAACCTTGTGGTTGGCATGTTGTCCAACGTTCAGTGTAGTTGAAACCAGTGTGGCCCATGAGGCCCCGCCCATGCTCGCGGGCCACATTGGTCACAAACACACATTGTGACGCTCAGGCTGAGCCCAGTCCTCAAGTAAGGCCACTCAGTGGCTGGATGAAGAGATATCATATTGGGCTTGCCATGCCCCTAGGCCCCAATTTTTAACCATAGTTCGGGTTGTCCCTTCAGTCTTCCCCACGGCTTGGCTTTGGAATTCCTCTTTTGGTGGGACACCTGAGGTAACAAACCTGAAATGAGTCCTCCCATCCCACAGATTGACGAAAAGCAATTGGGAATCGGGCCAAATCCTCAGAGAGGAAGATTCGTCCATGGCCCATGAGGCGTCCCCGACATTCCACGGCCATCGCTGATACAAAATCCAGAGACAAAAGCCTGAGCAAGAGCCTCAGACTCGCACTTTCTTCATATCCTGAAGAGTTCTTCTCATGGTTTGTAGATCGGGCCGGCCATACCTACGTCCCCAAACCTAAGCTGAGTTTGTGATTTCAGACTTCTGTCCTCAAAGTCTTGGGCCACACACCCTCCAGGCTGGGCCCCTGGAGCCACACATTAGGACTGTGCCTACCAATCCATGGGAATTCTGCCCATTCCATGGTACAAAATCGTACAAATTAGGAGAAATCTCCAAAGTCCCTGAGGCCATCCCAATAGTGTAGGTCGCCCGGAACAAACATGGGCTGTCTGACACCAGCTGATAATCGACCTCCACTCATACCATAGATGGATGTCCCCAGAGAAGAAGATTGAACCAGACAGGACCCTAGGCCATAATAGGATCCATTGCTTTGGGTTACAGGCATGTGTCCTCAAAAGCCTGATTCCAATACGAGCATCGGGGTTTTCCTGAGGCACCCATCAGAACTCATCTCGTCTCCACAAGGAAACCTGTGCATGGGAGCCATGTCCAAAGCTTAGGAGAGTACTTCAGGGTCCCGGTGCCACCGCCCCATTCCAAGGCCCTCATGGACACAAAAACACATTAGGACCCATCCTCAGGAAAGTCCATTTCAACTCAGCCACCCCGGTTGCTCCCGCAGAGCCATCAGATCTAAACTGTCTTGTTGCTAGGAGACAATTGGAATGCGAGGCGGGCTTCCCAGGCATCCATCCGCGAACGGTGCTCTGGAGTCATTCCATATGGGATGTCCTGGAGCTGTCCAACAGGTCTCAATTGTCCCGCAGAAGGAATCCATGAAGGGGGCATCCCACAACTCCCAACGTGGGAAAACCTCAATGGCCTCGAGTTTCCACTCCCTTCATGAAGCGGCCGTCATGCTCAGAAACTCCAACCTGAGCCAACGTCTGATCCTCGCCCTGACTTCAGATGCATGAGATATTGGTTCAGATCTGCAGGGGGTACCTGCCGTGCCCTCGCCCTGAAACCCAAGTCTAGCTTGTCTTCTCAGACTTCCGTCCTCACACTCCTGGCCCCGAAGCCCTCAAGTTTGGCAATTCCGGACCCACAATGCAGCACTCTGCCTGCCCTCTAGAAAAAAAAATGATTGCCTCATGAGCTGCCCAGGCACCTTAAATGAGGGTAAACCTACACAGCACTCGACTTTACCCAAATTATATAGTCTAACCTGGGCACTAATGCACTGTCGAACACAACCTGAGCCTGGACCTCCTGACCAACATCCAGAATGCTGACCAAACACTGAGCACATAAAACCCGCATTGGCCTTAGGTCATCATCTCTTCCCTACCTCAGTTTTCAGGCTTCAGAACCGAGACCTTATCTCCAATCACTTCCCAGGGGTGAGTGTGATGCAGAAATCAGAACTCCTCCTTACCCATGGCAAGAACCATGTGGTTGGCACGTTGTCCAACGTTCAGTGTAGGAGAAACCAGCATTCACCCTGAGGCCCCGCCCATTCTTGAGTGCGACGAGGGCATACACATGCATTGTGACCCTCAGCATGAGTCCTGTCCTCTAGTAAGTCCTCTCAGTGGCTGGACCATTAGATATCATAATGGGCTTGAACATGCCCCTAGGCCCCAATTTTTAACCAAATTTCTGATGGTCCAGTCGCCCCTCCCCAGGGCTCTACTCTGGAATCCCTCATTTGGTGGGACACCTGAGGATAAAAAAGAAAAAAACAAGAATAAAAAAAAAACGGACTTCTTCCAGCCCACAGAATGACCCCAAACTCTTTGGACGGGGCCAAACCACCAGAGAGTAAGACTCGTCCATTTCCCATGAAGTCACCCAGAAATTCAACGACCATGAGTGACACGATATCCAGAGACAAAAACTTGAGCAGGAGCCTCACACTCGCCCTTCTTTCAAATCCCGAAGTGTTCTCCTCATGGTCTGTAGATCAGTCCTGCATACCTATGACCCGAAACATAAGCCGAGTTTGTGTTTTCAGACAACTGTCCAAACAGCCCTGGCCTACACAACCTACAGGCTCAGGCCCCTGGAGCCAAACCTGAGGACTGTACTAGCCCTCTCCAAGGGAATTGTGTGTGCCCATTCCAATGGCCACTACCCTTCTAATAGGATAAACCTCCAAAGTCCCTGATCCATCTCAATAGTGGTGGCTTCCCAGGAACAACAGGGGCAATCTGAGCCCAACTGAACACCTACCTGCACTCAGACCCATAGACAGATGTCCCCAGAGGTAAAAAGGAAAGAACAGGCCCCTAGGCACTAATCAGATCCATTGCTTTGGTTTCCAGGCATCTCTCCTCAGAGGCCTGGATTTCAAAAGCAGCATATAGCTGTTTCTTGACTCACCCATCAGAAATCATCTCATCTACACATGGGAAACTTGCACGTTGGAGCTTTGTCAAAGCCTCTGTTTAGGAGAACCCTTTAGGGCCCCAGTGCCACCGATTCATTCCAAGGTCTCCATAGACACAAAAGCACGTTAGGACCCATCCCCAGGGGTGTCCATTTCAACTCAGGGTCCTCTGTTGCTCCCCACAGATCCAGGAGATCTAACTTGTCTTGTTGCTAGGAGACAATTGGAATGCGAGGTGGTCTACCCAGCCATCCGTACTTAGAACCCTGCTCAGAATCATTGGCCTGGAGCCAAACAACAGGTCTCAATTGTCCTGCAGAAGACTCTCTGCAGTTTGGAGCTTCTCACAACTCCCATCGTGGGAAAACACCCATGGCTCGTGATGCCACCCACCATTCATGAAGGAGCCATCAGGGACAGAAACTCCAACCTCAGCGATCGTCTGATCCTCGCGCTGACTTCAGATGCACGAGACCTCAATTCAGGTCTGTAGATTGTGCGTGCATGGCCTCACCCAGAAACCTAAGCTTAGCTTGTGTTCTCAGACTTTTGTCGTCAGACTACTGGCCCACAAGCCCTCCAGTTTGGCAATCCAGAACTACAATGCAGCACTCTGCCGGATCTGCAAAAGAAAAACATTGTCTTCTGGGGCTACCCAGTAACCCCAAATGAGGATCAACCTGCACCGACCTTGGCTGTACCCCAAATACATAGGCTGACCAAATCACTAATGCCCTTTCTGACACAGCCTGAGCCTGGACCCCCTGGCCCCTCCCAGACAGCTGGCCGCACACTGAGCACATCGAGCCGCCATGACCTTAGGTCATCATTTCTTCCCAACATCAGGTTTCAGGTTTCAGAACCTAGACCTTATCTCCAATCACTGCCCAGGGTTGAAGGTGATGCAGAAATCAGAACTCCTTCCCCATGGCAAGAAACCTTGTGGTTGGCATGTTGTCCAACGTTCAGTGTAGTTGAAACCAGTGTGGCCCATGAGGCCCCGCCCATGCTCGCGGGCCACATTGGTCACAAACACACATTGTGACGCTCAGGCTGAGCCCAGTCCTCAAGTAAGGCCACTCAGTGGCTGGATGAAGAGATATCATATTGGGCTTGCCATGCCCCTAGGCCCCAATTTTTAACCATAGTTCGGGTTGTCCCTTCAGTCTTCCCCACGGCTTGGCTTTGGAATTCCTCTTTTGGTGGGACACCTGAGGTAACAAAACTGAAATGAGTCCTCCCATCCCACAGATTGACGAAAAGCAATTGGGAATCGGGCCAAATCCTCAGAGAGGAAGATTCGTCCATGGCCCATGAGGCGTCCCCGACATTCCACGGCCATCGCTGATACAAAATCCAGAGACAAAAGTCTGAGCAAGCGCCTCAGACTCGCACTTTCTTCATATCCTGAAGAGTTCTTCTCATGGTTTGTAGATCGGGCCTGCCATACCTACGTCCCCAAACCTAAGCTGAGTTTGTGTCTTCAGACTTCTGTCCTCAAATTCTTGGGCCACACACCCTCCAGGCTGGGCCCCTGGAGCCACACATTAGGACTGTGCCTAACAATCCATGGGAATTCTGCCCATTCCATGGTCCAAAATCGTACAAATTAGAAGAAACCTCCAAAGTCCCTGAGGCCATCCCAATAGTGTAGGTCCCCCGGAACAAACAAGGGCTGTCTGACACCAGCTGATAATCGACCTCCACTCATACCATAGATGGATGTCCCCAGAGAAGAAGATTGAACCAGACAGGACCCTAGGCCATAATAGGATCCATTGCTTTGGGTCACAGGCATGTGTCCTTAAAATTCTGATTCCAATACGAGCATAGGTGTTATCCTGAGGCACCCATCAGAACTCATCTCGTCTCCACAAGGAAACCTGTGCATGGGAGCCATGTCCAAGCTTAGGAGAGTACTTCAGGGTCCCGGTGCACCCGCCCCATTCCAAGGCCCTCATGGACACAAAAACACATTAGGACCCATCCTCAGGAAAGTCCATTTCAACTCAGCCACCCCGGTTGCTCCCGCAGAGCCATGAGATCTAATCTGTCTTGTTGCTAGCAGACAATTGGAATGGAGGCGGGCTTCCCAGGCATCCATCCGCGAACGGTGCTCTGGAGTCATTACATATGGGATATCCTGGAGCTGTCCAACAGGTCTCAATTGTCCCGCAGAAGGAATCCTTGAAGGGGGCATCCCACAACTCCCAACGTGGGAAAACCTCAATGGCCTCGAGATTCCGCTCCCTTCATGAAGCGGCCGTCATGCTCAGAAACTCCAACCTGAGCCAACGTCTGATCCTCGCCCTGACTTCAGATGCATGAGATATTGGTTCAGATCTGCAGGGGGTACCTGCCGTGCCCTCGCCCTGAAACCCAAGTCTAGCTTGTCTTCTCAGACTTCTGTCCTCACACTCCTGGCCCGAAGCCCTCAAGTTTGGCAATTCCGGACCCACAATGCAGCACTCTGCCTGCACTCTAGAAAAAAAAATTATTGCCTCATGAGCTGCCCAGTCACCTTAAATGAGGGTAAACCTACACAGCACTCGACTTTACCCAAATTATATAGTCTAACCTGGGCACTAATGAACTGTCGAACACAACCTGAGCCCGGACCTCCTGACCAACACCCAGAATGATGACCGCACACTGAGCACATAAAACCCGCCATGGCCTTAGGTCATCATCTCTTCCCTACCTCAGATTTCAGGCTTCAGAACCGAGACCTTATCTCCAATCACTTCCCAGGGGTGAGTGTGATGCAGAAATCAGAACTCCTCCTTACCCATGGCAAGAACCCTGTGGTTGGCACGTTGTCAAACGTTCAGTGTAGGAGAAACCAGCATTCACCCTGAGGACCCGCCCATTCCTGAGTGCGACGAGGGCATACACATGCATTGTGACCCTCAGCATGAGTCCTGTCCTCTAGTAAGTCCTCTCAGTTGCTAGACCATTAGATGTCATAATGGGCTTGACATGTCCCTAGGCCCCAATTTTTAACCAAATTTCTGATGGTCCAGTCACCCCTCCCCAGGGCTCTCTCTGGAATCCCTCATTTGGTGGGACACCTGAGGATAAAAAAGAGAAAAACAAGAATAAAAAAAAACGGACTTCTTCCAGCCCACAGAATGACCCCAAACTCTTTGGACGGGGCCAAACAACCAGAGAGTAAGACTCGTCTATTTCCCATGAAGTCACCCAGAAATTCAACGACCATGAGTGACACGATATCCAGAGACAAAAACTTGAGGAGGAGCCTCACACTCGCCCTTCTTTCAAATCCCGAAGTGTTCTCCTCATGGTCTGTAGATCAGTCCTGCCATACCTATGACCCGAAACATAAGCCGAGTTTGTGTTTTCAGACAACTGTCCAAACAGCCCTGGCCTACACAACCTACAGGCCCAGGCCCCTGGAGCCAAACCTGAGGACTGTACTTGCCCTCTCCAAGGGAATAGTGTGTGCCCATTCCAATGGCCACTGCCCTTCTAATAGGATAAACCTCCAAAGTCCCTGATCCATCTCAATAGTGGTGGCTTCCCAGGAACAACAGGGGCAATCTGAGCCCAACTGAGCACCTACCTGCACTCAGACACATAGACAGATGTCCCCAGAGGTAAAAAGGAAAGAACAGCCCCTAGGCACTATACAGATCCATTGCTTTGGTTTCCAGGCATCTCTCCTCAGAGGCCTGGATTTCAAAAGCAGCATATAGCTGTTTCTTGACTCACCCATCAGAAATCATCTCATCTACACATGGGAAACTTGCACGTTGGAGCTCGGTCAAAGCCTCTGTTTAGGAGAACCCTTTAGGGCCCCAGTGCCACCGCTTCATTCCAAGGTCTCCATAGACACAAAAGCACGTTAGGACCCATCCCCAGGGGTGTCCATTTCAACTCAGCGTCCTCGGTTGCTCCCCACAGATCCAGGAGATCTAACCTGTCTTGTTGCTAGGAGACAATTGGAATGCGAGGTGGGATACCCAGCCATCCATCCTTAGAACCCTGCTCAGAATCATTGGCCTGGAGCCAAACAACAGGTTTCAATTGTCCTGTAGAAGACTCTCTGCAGTTTGGAGCTTCTCACAACTCCCATCGTGGGAAAACCCCCATGGCATTGTGATGCCCCCGCCCATTTATGAAGGGGCCATCAGGGACAGAAACTCCAACCTGAGCGATCGTCTGATCCTCGCCCTGACTTCAGATGCACGAGATCTCGATTCAGGTCTGTAGATTGTGCGTGCCATGGCCTCACCGAGAAACCTAAGCCTAGCTTGTGTTCTCAGACTTTTGTCGTCAGACTACTGGCCCACAAGCCCTCCAGTTTGGCAATCCAGAACTACAATGCAGCACTCTGCCGGCCCTCCAGAAGAAAAACATTGTCCTCTGGTGCTACCCAGTAATCCCAAATGAGGATCAACCTGCACCGACCTTAGCTGTACCCCAAATACATAGGCTGACCAGGGCACTAATGCCCTTTCTGACACAGCCTGAGCCTGGACCCCCTGGCCCCTCCCAGACAGCTGGCCGCACACTGAGCACATCGAGCCGCCATGGCCTTAGGTCGTCATCTCTTCCCAACATCAGTTTTAAGGTTTCAGAACCTAGACCTTATATCCAATCACTACCCAGGGTTGAAGGTGATGCAGAAATCAGAACTCCTTCCCCATGGCAAGAAACCTTGTGGTTGGCATGTTGTCCAACGTTCAGTGTAGTTGAAACCAGTGTGGCCCATGAGGCCCCGCCCATGCTCGCGGGCCACATAGGTCACAAACACACATTGTGACGCTCAGGCTGAGCCCAGTCCTCAAGTAAGGCCACTCAGTGGCTGGATGAAGAGATATCATATTGGGCTTGCCATGCCCCTAGGCCCCAATTTTTAACCATAGTTCGGGTTGTCCCTTCAGTCTTCCCCACGGCTTGACTTTGGAATTCCTCTTTTGGTGGGACACCTGAGGTAACAAAACTGAAATGAGTCCTCCCATCCCACAGATTGACGATAAGCAATTGGGAATCGGGCCAAATCCGCAGAGAGGAAGATTCGTCTATGGCCCATGAGGCGTCCCCGACATTCCACGGCCATCGCTGATACAAAATCCAGAGACAAAAGCCTGAGCAAGAGCCTCAGACTCACACATTCTTCATATCCTGAAGAGTTCTTCTCATGGTTTGTAGATCGGGCCTGCCATACCTACGTCCCCAAACCTAAGCTGAGTTTGTGTTTTCAGACTTCTGTCCTCAAAGTCTTGGGCCACAAACCCTCCAGGCTGGGCCCTGGAGCCACACATTAGGACTGTGCCTACCAATCCATGGGAATTCTGCCCATTCCATGGTCCAAAATCGTACAAATTAGGAGAAATCTCCAAAGTCCCTGAGGCCATCCCAATAGTGTAGGTCGCCCGGAACAAACATGGGCTGTCTGACACCAGCTGATAATCGACCTCCACTCATACCATAGATGGATGTCCCCAGAGAAGAAGATTGAACCAGACAGGACCCTAGGCCATAATAGGATCCATTGCTTTGGGTTACAGGCATGTGTCCTCAAAAGCCTGATTCCAATACGAGCATCGGGGTTTTCCTGAGGCACCCATCAGAACTCATCTCGTCTCCACAAGGAAACCTGTGCATGGGAGCCATGTCCAAAGCTTAGGAGAGTACTTCAGGGTCCCGGTGCCACCGCCCCATTCCAAGGCCCTCATGGACACAAAAACACATTAGGACCCATCCTCAGGAAAGTCCATTTCAACACAGCCACCCCGGTTGCTCCCGCAGAGCCATCAGATCTAAACTGTCTTGTTGCTAGGAGACAATTAGAATGCGAGGCGGGCTTCCCAGGCATCCATTCGCGAACGGTGCTCTGGAGTCATTCCATATGGGCTGTCCTGGAGCTGTCCAACAGGTCTCAATTGTCCCGCAGAAGGAATCCATGAAGGGGGCATCCCACAACTCCCAACGTGGGAAAACCTCAATGGCCTCGAGATTCCGCTCCCTTCATGAAGCGGCCGTCATATTCAGAAACTCCAACCTGAGCCAACGTCTGATCCTCGCCCTGACTTCAGATGCATGAGATATTGGTTCAGATCTGCAGGGGGTACCTGCCGTGCCCTCGCCCTGAAACCCAAGTCTAGCTTGTCTTCTCAGACTTCCGTCCTCACACTCCTGGCCCCGAAGCCCTCAAGTTTGGCAATTCCGGACCCACAATGCAGCACTCTGCCTGTCCTCTAGAAAAAAAATGATTGCCTCATGAGCTGCCCAGGCACCTTAAATGAGGGTAAACCTACACAGCAGTCGACTTTACCCAAATTATATAGTCTAACCTGGGCACTAATGCACTGTGGAACACAACCTGAACCCGGACCTCCTGACCAACACCCAGAGAGCTGACCACACACTGAGCACATAAAACCCGCCATGGCCTTAGGTCATCATCTCTTCCCTACCTCAGTTTTCAGGCTTCAGAACCGAGACCTTATCTCCAATCACTGCCCAGGGGTGAGTGTGATGCAGAAATCAGAACTCCTCCTTACCCATGGCAAGAACCCTGTGGTTGGCACGTTGTCCAACGTTCAGTGTAGGAGAAACCAGCATTCACCCTGAGGCCCCGCCCATTCTTGAGTGCGACGAGGGCATACACACGCATTGTCACCCTCAGCATGAGTCCTGTCCTCTAGTAAGTCCTCTCAGTTGCTGGACCATTAGATGTCATAATGGGCTTGACATGTCCCTAGGCTCCAATTTTTAACCAAATTTCTGATGGTCCAGTCGCCCCTCCCCAGGGCTCTACTCTGGAATCCCTCATTTGGTGGGACACCTGAGGATAAAAAAGAAAAAAACAAGAAAAAAAAAAACGGACTTCTTCCAGCCCACAGAATGACCCCAAACTCTTTGGACGGGGCCAAACCACCAGAGAGTAAGACTCGTCCATTTCCCATGAAGTCACCCAGAAATACCACGTCCATGAGTGACACGATATCCAGAGACAAAAACTTGAGCAGGAGCCTCACACTCGCCCTTCTTTCAAATCCCGAAGAGTTCTCCTCATGGTCTGTAAATCAGTCCTGCCATACCTATGACCCGAAACATAAGCCGAGTTTGTGTTTTCAGACAACTGTCCAAACAGCCCTGGCCTACACAACCTACAGGCTCAGGCCCCTGGAGCCAAACCTGAGGACTGTACTTGCCCTCTCCAAGGGAATTGTGTGTGCCCATTCCAATGGCCACTACCCTTCTAATAGGATAAACCTCCAAAGTCCCTGATCCATCTCAATAGTGGTGGCTTCCCAGGAACAACAGGGGCAATCTGAGCCGAACTGAGCACCTACCTGCACTCAGACCCATAGACAGATGTCCCCAGAGGTATGAAGGAAAGAACAGGCCCCTAGGCACTAATCAGATCCATTGCTTTGGTTTCCAGGCATCTCTCCTCAGAGGCCTGGATTTCAAAAGCAGCATATAGCTGTTTCTTGACTCACCCATCAGAAAACATCTCATCTACACATGGGAAACTTGCACGTTGGAGCTGTGTCAAAGCCTCTGTTTAGGAGAACCCTTTAGGGCCCCAGTGCCACCGCTTCATTCCAAGGTCTCCATAGACACAAAAGCACGTTAGGACCCATCCCCAGGGGTGTCCATTTCAACACAGCGTCCTCGGTTGCTCCCCACAGATCCAGGAGATCTAACCTGTCTTGTTGCTAGGAGACAATTGGAATGCGAGGTGGGCTATCCAGCCATCCATCCTTAGATCCCTGCTCAGAATCATTGGCCTGGAGCCAAACAACAGGTCTCAATTGTCCTGCAGAAAACTCTCTGCAGTTTGGAGCTTCTCACAACTCCCATCGTGGGATAACACCCATGGCCTCGTGATGCCCCGCCCATTCATGAAGGGGCCATCAGAGTCAGAAACTCCAACCTGAGCGATCGTCTGATCCTCGCTCTGACTTCAGATGCACGAGACATCGATTCAGGTCTGTAGATTGTGCCTGCCATGGACTCACCCAGAAACCTAAGCCTAGCTTGTGTTCTCAGACTTTTGTCGTCAGACTACTGGCCCACAAGCCCTCCAGTTTGGCAATCCAGAACTACAATGCAGCACTCTGCCGGCCCTCCAGAAGAAAAACATTGTCCTCTGGTGCTACCCAGTAATCCCAAATGAGGATCAACCTGCACCGACCTTGGCTGTACCCCAAATACATAGGCTGACGAGGGCACTAATGCCCTTTCTGACACAGCCTGAGCCTGGACCCCCTGGCCCCTCCCAGACAGCTGGCCGCACACTGAGCACATCGAGCCGCCATGGCCTTAGGTCGTCATCTCTTCCCAACATCAGTTTTAAGGTTTCAGAACCTAGACCTTATATCCAATCACTGCCCAGGGTTGAAGGTGATGCAGAAATCAGAACTCCTTCCCCATGGCAAGAAACCTTCTGGTTGGCATGTTGTCCAACGTTCAATGTAGTTGAAACCAGTGTGGCCCATGAGGCCCCGCCCATGCTCACGGGCCACAGTGGTCACAAACACACATTGTGACGCTCAGGCTGAGCCCAGTCCTCAAGTAAGGCCACTCAGTGACTGGATGAAGAGATAGCATATTGTGCTTGCCATGCCCCTAGGCCCCAATTTTTAACCATAGTTCGGGTTGTCCCTTCAGTCTTCCCCTCGGCTTTGCTTTGGAATTCCTCTTTTGGTGGGACACCTGAGGTAACAAAACTGAAATGAGTCCTCCCATCCCACAGACTGACGAAAAGCAATTGGGAATCGGGCCAAATCCTCAGAGAGGAAGATTCGTCCATGGCCCATGAGGCCTCCCGGACATTCCACGGCCATCGCTGATACAAAATCCAGAGACAAAAGCCTGAGCAAGCGCCTCAGACTCGCACTTTCTTCATATCCTGAAGAGTTCTTCTCATGGTTTGTAGATCGGGCCTGCCATACCTACGTCCCCAAACCTAAGCTGAGTTTGTGTTTTCAGACTTCTGTCCCCAAAGTCTTGGGCCACACAACCTCCAGCCTGACCCCTGGAGCCACACATTAGGACTGTGCCTACCAATCCATGGGAATTCTGCCCATTCCATGGTCCAAAATCGTACAAATTAGGAGAAACCTCCAAAGTCCCTGAGGCCATCCCAATAGTGTAGGTCGCCCGGAACAAACAAGGGCTGTCTGACACCAGCTGATAATCGACCTCCACTCATACCATAGATGGATGTCCACAGAGACGAAGATTGAACCAGACAGGACCCTAGGCCATAATAGGATCCATTGCTTTGGGTTACAGGCATGTGTCCTCAAAAGCCTGATTCCAATACGAGCATAGGGGTTTTCCTGAGGCACCCATCAGAACTCATCTCGTCTCCACAAGGAAACCTGTGCATGGGAGCCATGTCCAAAGCTTAGGAGATACTTCAGGGTCCCGGTGCAACTGCCCCATTCCAAGGCCCTCATGGACACAAAAGCACATTAGGACCCATCCTCAGGAAAGTCCATTTCAACTCAGACACCCCGGTTG
This sequence comes from Mustela nivalis, assembly GCF_964662115.1. Taxonomy (NCBI): domain Eukaryota; kingdom Metazoa; phylum Chordata; class Mammalia; order Carnivora; family Mustelidae; genus Mustela; species Mustela nivalis. The sequence goes on from NW_028136178.1 coordinate 331,114, forward strand.
CTCCCGCAGAGCCATCAGATCTAAACTGTCTTGTTGCTAGGAGACAATTGGAATGCGAGGCGGGCTTCCCAGGCATCCATCCGCGAACGGTGCTCTGGAGTCATTACATATGGGATGTCCTGGAGCTGTCCAACAGGTCTCAATTGGCCCGCAGAAGGAATCCATGAAGGGGGCATCCCACAACTCCCAACGTGGGAAAACCTCAATGGCCTCGAGTTTCCGCTCTCTTCATGAACCGGCCGTCATGATCAGAAACTCCAATCTGAGCCAACGTCTGATCCTCGCCCTGACTTCAGATGCATGAGATATTGGTTCAGATCTGCAGGGGGTACCTGCCGTGCCCTCGCCCTGAAACCCAAGTCTAGCTTGTCTTCTCAGACTTCCGTCCTCACACTCCTGGCCCCGAAGCCCTCAAGTTTGGCAATTCCGGACACACAATGCAGCACTCTGCCTGCCCTCTAGAAAAAGAATTATTGCCTCATGAGCTGCCCAGGCACGTTAAATGAGGGTAAACCTACACAGCACTCGAATTTACCCAAATTATATAGTCTAACCGGGGCACTAATGCACTGTCGAACACAACCTGAGCCCGGACCTCCTGACCAACACCCAGAATGATGACCGCACACTGAGCATATAAAACCCGCCATGGCCTTAGGTCATCATCTCTTCCCTACCTCAGTTTCAGGCTTCAGAACCGAGACCTTATCTCCAATCACTGCCCAGGGGTGAGTGGGATGCAGAAATCAGAACTACTCCTTACCCATGGCAAGAACCCTGTGGTTGGCACGTTGTCCAACGTTCAGTGTAGGAGAAACCAGCATTCACCCTGAGGCCCCGCCCATTCTTGAGTGCGACGTGGGCATACACACGCATTGTGACCCTCAGCATGAGTCCTGTCCTCTAGTAAGTCCTCTCAGTTGCTGGACCATTAGATGTCATAATGGGCTTGACATGTCCCTAGGCCCCAATTTTTAACCAAATTTCTGATGGTCCAGTCGCCCCTCCCAGGGCTCTTCTCTGGAATCCCTCATTTGGTGGGACACCTGAGGATAAAAAAGAAAAAAACAAGAATAAAAAAAAAAAACGGACTTCTTCCAGCCCACAGAATGACCCCAAACTCTTTGGACGGGGCCAAACAACCAGAGAGTAAGACTCGTCCATTTACCATGAAGACACCCAGAAATTCCACGACCATGAGTGACACGATATCCAGAGACAAAAACTTGAGCAGGAGCCTCACACTCGCCCTTCTTTCAAATCCCGAAGAGTTCTCCTCATGGTCTGTTGATCAGTCCTGCCATACCTATGACCCGAAACATAAGCCGAGTTTGTGTTTTCAGACAACTGTCCAAACAGCCCTGGCCTACACAACCTACAGGCTCAGGCCCCTGGAGCCAAATCTGAGGACTGTACTTGCCCTCTCCAAGGGAATTGTGTGTGCCCATTCCAATGGCCACAACCCTTCTAATAGGATAAACCTCCAAAGTCCCTGATCCATCTCAATAGTGGTGGCTTCCCAGGAAAAACAGGGGCAATGTGAGCCGAACTGAGCACCTACCTGCACTCAGACCCATAGACAGATGTCCCCAGAGGTATGAAGGAATGAACAGGCCCCTAGGAACTAATCAAATCCATTGCTTTGGTTTCCAGGCATCTCTCCTCAGAGGCCTGGATTTCAAAAGCAGCATATAGCTGTTTCTTGACTCACCCATCAGAAAACATCTCATCTACACATGGGAAACTTGCACGTTGGAGCTGAGTAAAAGCCTCTGTTTAGGAGAACCCTTTAGGGCCCCAGTGCCACCGCTTCATTCCAAGGTCTCCATAGACACAAAAGCACGTTAGGACCCATCCAAAGGGGTGTCCATTTCAACACAGCGTCATCGGTTGCTCCCCACTGATCCTGGATATCTAACCTGTCTTGTTGCTAGGAGACAATTGGAATGCGAGGTGGGCTACCCAGCCATCCATCCTTAGAACCCTGCTCAGAATCATTGGCCTGGAGCCAAACAACAGGTCTCAAATGTCCTGCAGAAAACTCTCTGCAGTTTGGAGCTTCTCACAACTCCCATCGTGGGAAAACCCCCATGGCCTCGTGATGCCCCCGCCCATTCATGAAGGGGCCATCAGGGACAGAAACTCCAACCTGAGCGATCGTCTGATCCTCGCCCTGAATTCAGATGCACGAGATCTCGATTCAGGTCTGTAGATTGTGCGTGCCATGGCCTCACCCAGAAACCTAAGCCTAGCTTGTGTTCTCAGACTTTTGTCGTCTGACTACTGGCCCACAAGCCCTCCAGTTTGGCAATCCAGAACTACAATGCAGCACTCTGCCGGCCCTCCAGAAGAAAAACATTGTCCTCTGGTGCTACCCAGTAATCCCAAATGAGGATCAACCTGCACCGACCTTGGCTGTACCCCAAATACATAGGCTGACCAGGGCACTAATGCCCTTTCTGACACAGCCTGAGCCCGGACCCCCTGGCCCCTCCCAGACAGCTGGCCGCACACTGAGCACATCGAGCCGCCATGTCCTTAGGTCGTCATCTCTTCCCAACATCAGTTTTCAGGTTTCAGAACCTAGACCTTATCTCCAATCACTGCCCAGGGTTGAAGGTGATGCAGAAATCAGAACTCCTTCCCCATGGCAAGAAACCTTGTGGTTGGCATGTTGTCCAACGTTCAGTGTAGTTGAAACCAGTGTGGCCCATGAGGCCCCGCCCATGCTCGCGGGCCACATTGGTCACAAACACACATTGTGACGCTCAGGCTGAGCCCAGTCCTCAAGTAAGGCCACTCAGTGGCTGGATGAAGAGATATCATATTGGGCTTGCCATGCCCCTAGGCCCCAATTTTTAACCATAGTTCGGGTTGTCCCTTCAGTCTTCCCCACGGCTTGGCTTTGGAATTCCTCTTTTGGTGGGACACCTGAGGTAACAAAATTGAAATGAGTCCTCCCATCCCACAGATTAACGAAAAGCAATTGGGAATCGGGCCAAATCCTCAGAGAGGAAGATTCGTCTATGGTCCATGAGGCGTCCCTGACATTCCACGGCCATCGCTGATACAAAATCCAGAGACAAAAGCCTGAGCAAGAGCCTCAGACTCACACATTCTTCATATCCTGAAGAGTTCTTCTCATGGTTTGTAGATCGGGCCTGCCATACCTACGTCCCCAAACCTAAGCTGAGTTTGTGTTTTCAGACTTCTGTCCTCAAAGTCTTGGGCCACACACCCTCCAGGCTGGGCCCCTGGAGCCACACATTAGGACTGTGCCTACCAATCCATGGGAATTCTGCCCATTCCATGGTCCAAAATCGGACAAATTAGGAGAAATCTTTAAAGTCCCTGAGGCCATCCCAATAGTGTAGGTCGCCCGGAACAAACATGGGCTGTGTGACAACAGCTGATAATCGACCTCCACTCATACCATAGATGGATGTCCCCAGAGAAGAAGATTGAACCAGACAGGACCCTAGGCCATAATAGGATCCATTGCTTTGGGTTACAGGCATGTGTCCTCAAAAGCCTGATTCCAATACGAGCATAGGGGTTTTCCTGAGGCACCCATCAGAACTCATCTCGTCTCCACAAGGAAACCTGTGCATGGGAGCCATGTCCAAAGCTTAGGAGAGTACTTCAGGGTCCCGGTGCCACCGCCCCATTCCAAGGCCCTCATGGACACAAAAACACATTAGGACCCATCCTCAGGAAAGTCCATTTCAACTCAGCCACCCCGGTTGCTCCCGCAGAGCTATCAGATCTAAACTGTCTTGTTGCTAGGAGACAATTGGAATGCGAGGCGGGCTTCCCAGGCATCCATCCGCGAACGGTGCTCTGGAGTCATTCCATATGGGATGTCCTGGAGCTGTCCAACAGGTCTCAATTGGCCCGCAGAAGGAATCCATGAAGGGGGCATCCCACAACTCCCAACGTGGGAAAACCTCAATGGCCTCGAGTTTCCGCTCCCTTCATGAAGCGGCCGTCATGCTCAGAAACTCCAACCTGAGCCAACGTCTGATCCTCGCCCTGACTTCAGATGCATGAGATATTGGTTCAGATCTGCAGGGGGTACCTGCCGTGCCCTCGCCCTGAAACCCAAGTCTAGCTTGTCTTCTCAGACTTCCGTCCTCACACTCCTGGCCCCGAAGCCCTCAAGTTTGGCAAATCCGGACCCACAATGCAGCACTCTGCCTGCCCTCTAGAAAAAGAATTATTGCCTCATGAGCTGCCCAGGCACCTTAAATGAGGGTAAACCTACACAGCACTCGACTTTACCCAAATTATATAGTCTAACCTGGGCACTAATGCACTGTCGAACACAACCTGAGCCTGGACCTCCTGACCAACACCCAGAAAGCTGACCGCACACTGAGCACATAAAACCCGCCATGGCCTTAGGTCATCATCTCATCCCTAACTCAGTTTTCAGGCTTCAGAACCGAGACCTTATCTCCAATCACTTCCCAGGGGTGAGTGTGATGCAGAAATCAGAACTCCTCCTTACCCATGGCAAGAACCTTGTGGTTGGCACGATGTCCAATGTTCAGTGTAGGAGAAACCAGCATTCACCCTGAGGCCCCGCCCATTCTTGAGTGCGACGTGGGCATACACACGCATTGTGACCCTCAGCATGAGTCCTGTCCTCTAGTAAGTCCTCTCAGTTGCTCGACCATTAGATGTCATAATGGGTTTGACATGTCCCTAGGCCCCAATTTTTAACCAAATTTCTGATGGTCCAGTCGCCCCTCCCCAGGGCTCTACTCTGGAATCCCTCATTTGGTGGGACACCTGAGGTTAAAAAAGAAAAAAACAAGAATAAAAAAAAAACGGACTTCTTCCCGCCCACAGAATGACCCCAAACTCTTTGGACGGGGCCAAACCACCAGAGAGTAAGACTCGTCTATTTCCCATGAAGTCACCCAATAATTCAACGACCATGAGTGACACGATATCCAGAGACAAAAACTTGAGCAGGAGCCTCACACTAGCCCTTCTTTCAAATCCCGAAGAGTTCTCCTCATGGTCTGTAGATCAGTCCTGCCATACCTATGACCCGAAACATAAGCCGAGTTTGTGTTTTTGACAACTGTCCAAACAGCCCTGGCCTACACAACCTACAGGCTCAGGCCCCTGGAGCCAAACCTGAGGACAGTACTGGCCCTCTCCAAGGGAATTGTGTGTGCCCATTCCAATGGCCACAACCCTTCTAATAGGATAAACCTCCAAAGTCCCTGATCCATCTCAATAGTGGTGGCTTCCCAGGAAAAACAGGGGCAATCTGAGCCCAACTGAGCACCTACCTGTACTCAGACGCATAGACAGATGTCCACAGAGGTAAAAAGGAAAGAACAGGCCCCTAGGCACTAATCAGATCCATTGCTTTGGTTTACAGGCATCTCTCCTCAGAGGCCTGGATTTCAAAAGCAGCATATAGCTGTTTCTTGACTCACCCATCAGAAAACATCTCATCTACACATGGGAAACTTGCACGTTGGAGCTGTGTCAAAGCCTCTGTTTTGGAGAACCCTTTAGGGCCCCAGTGCCACCGCTTCATTCCAAGGTCTCCATAGACACAAAAGCACATTAGGACCCATCCCCAGGGGTGTCCATTTCAACTCAGGGTCCTCGGTTGCTCGCCACAGATCCAGGAGATCTAACCTGTCTTGTTGCTAGGAGACAATTGGAATGCGAGGTGGGCTACCCAGCCATCCATCCTTAGAACCCTGCTCAGAATCATTGGCCTGGAGCCAAACAACAGGTCTCAAATGTCCTGCAGAAAACTCTCTGCAGTTTGGAGCTTCTCACAACTCCCATCGTGGGAAAACCCCCATGGCCTCGTGATGCCCCCGCCCATTCATGAAGGGGCCATCAGGGACAGAAACTCCAACCTGAGCGATCGTCTGATCCTCGCCCTGAATTCAGATGCACGAGATCTCGATTCAGGTCTGTAGATTGTGCGTGCCATGGCCTCACCCAGAAACCTAAGCCTAGCTTGTGTTCTCAGACTTTTGTCGTCTGACTACTGGCCCACAAGCCCTCCAGTTTGGCAATCCAGAACTACAATGCAGCACTCTGCCGGCCCTCCAGAAGAAAAACATTGTCCTCTGGTGCTACCCAGTAATCCCAAATGAGGATCAACCTGCACCGACCTTGGCTGTACCCCAAATACATAGGCTGACCAGGGCACTAATGCCCTTTCTGACACAGCCTGAGCCCGGACCCCCTGGCCCCTCCCAGACAGCTGGCCGCACACTGAGCACATCGAGCCGCCATGTCCTTAGGTCGTCATCTCTTCCCAACATCAGTTTTCAGGTTTCAGAACCTAGACCTTATCTCCAATCACTGCCCAGGGTTGAAGGTGATGCAGAAATCAGAACTCCTTCCCCATGGCAAGAAACCTTGTGGTTGGCATGTTGTCCAACGTTCAGTGTAGTTGAAACCAGTGTGGCCCATGAGGCCCCGCCCATGCTCGCGGGCCACATAGGTCACAAACACACATTGTGACGCTCAGGCTGAGCCCAGTCCTCAAGTAAGGCCACTCAGTGGCTGGATGAAGAGATATCATATTGGGCTTGCCATGCCCCTAGGCCCCAATTTTTAACCATAGTTCGGGTTGTCCCTTCAGTCTTCCCCACGGCTTGGCTTTGGAATTCCTCTTTTGGTGGGACACCTGAGGTAACAAAATTGAAATGAGTCCTCCCATCCCACAGATTAACGAAAAGCAATTGGGAATCGGGCCAAATCCTCAGAGAGGAAGATTCGTCTATGGTCCATGAGGCGTCCCTGACATTCCACGGCCATCGCTGATACAAAATCCAGAGACAAAAGCCTGAGCAAGAGCCTCAGACTCACACATTCTTCATATCCTGAAGAGTTCTTCTCATGGTTTGTAGATCGGGCCTGCCATACCTACGTCCCCAAACCTAAGCTGAGTTTGTGTTTTCAGACTTCTGTCCTCAAAGTCTTGGGCCACACACCCTCCAGGCTGGGCCCCTGGAGCCACACATTAGGACTGTGCCTACCAATCCATGGGAATTCTGCCCATTCCATGGTCCAAAATCGGACAAATTAGGAGAAATCTTTAAAGTCCCTGAGGCCATCCCAATAGTGGAGGTCGCCCGGAACAAACATGGGCTGTGTGACAACAGCTGATAATCGACCTCCACTCATACCATAGATGGATGTCCCCAGAGAAGAAGATTGAACCAGACAGGACCCTAGGCCATAATAGGATCCATTGCTTTGGGTTACAGGCATGTGTCCTCAAAAGCCTGATTCCAATACGAGCATAGGGGTTTTCCTGAGGCACCCATCAGAACTCATCTCGTCTCCACAAGGAAACCTGTGCATGGGAGCCATGTCCAAAGCTTAGGAGAGTACTTCAGGGTCCCGGTGCCACCGCCCCATTCCAAGGCCCTCATGGACACAAAAACACATTAGGACCCATCCTCAGGAAAGTCCATTTCAACTCAGCCACCCCGGTTGCTCCCGCAGAGCTATCAGATCTAAACTGTCTTGTTGCTAGGAGACAATTGGAATGCGAGGCGGGCTTCCCAGGCATCCATCCGCGAACGGTGCTCTGGAGTCATTCCATATGGGATGTCCTGGAGCTGTCCAACAGGTCTCAATTGGCCCGCAGAAGGAATCCATGAAGGGGGCATCCCACAACTCCCAACGTGGGAAAACCTCAATGGCCTCGAGTTTCCGCTCCCTTCATGAAGCGGCCGTCATGCTCAGAAACTCCAACCTGAGCCAACGTCTGATCCTCGCCCTGACTTCAGATGCATGAGATATTGGTTCAGATCTGCAGGGGGTACCTGCCGTGCCCTCGCCCTGAAACCCAAGTCTAGCTTGTCTTCTCAGACTTCCGTCCTCACACTCCTGGCCCCGAAGCCCTCAAGTTTGGCAATTCCGGACCCACAATGCAGCACTCTGCCTGCCCTCTAGAAAAAGAATTATTGCCTCATGAGCTGCCCAGGCACCTTAAATGAGGGTAAACCTACACAGCACTCGACTTTACCCAAATTATATAGTCTAACCTGGGCACTAATGCACTGTCGAACACAACCTGAGCCTGGACCTCCTGACCAACACCCAGAAAGCTGACCGCACACTGAGCACATAAAACCCGCCATGGCCTTAGGTCATCATCTCATCCCTACCTCAGTTTTCAGGCTTCAGAACCGAGACCTTATCTCCAATCACTTCCCAGGGGTGAGTGTGATGCAGAAATCAGAACTCCTCCTTACCCATGGCAAGAACCTTGTGGTTGGCACGATGTCCAATGTTCAGTGTAGGAGAAACCAGCATTCACCCTGAGGCCCCGCCCATTCTTGAGTGCGACGTGGGCATACACACGCATTGTGACCCTCAGCATGAGTCCTGTCCTCTAGTAAGTCCTCTCAGTTGCTCGACCATTAGATGTCATAATGGGTTTGACATGTCCCTAGGCCCCAATTTTTAACCAAATTTCTGATGGTCCAGTCGCCCCTCCCCAGGGCTCTACTCTGGAATCCCTCATTTGGTGGGACACCTGAGGATAAAAAAGAAAAAAACAAGAATAAAAAAAAAAAAACGGACTTCTTCCAGCCCACAGAATGACCCCAAACTCTTTGGACGGGGCCAAACCACCAGAGAGTAAGACTCGTCCATTTCCCATGAAGTCACCCAGAAATTCCACCACCATGAGTGACACGATATCCAGAGACAAAAACTTGAGCAGGAGCCTCACACTCGCCCTTCTTTCAAATCCCGAAGTGTTCTCCTCAGGTCTGTAGATCAGTCCTGCCATACCTATGACCCGAAACATAAGCCGAGTTTGTGTTTTCAGACAACTGTCCAAACAGCCCTAGCCTACACAACCTACAGGCTCAGGCCCCTGGAGCCAAACCTGAGGACTGTACTTGCCCTCTCCAAGGGAATTGTGTGTGCCCATTCCAATGGCCACTACCCTTCTAATAGGATAAACCTCCAAAGTCCCTGATCCATCTCAATAGTGGTGGCTTCCCAGGAACAACAGGGGCAATCTGAGCCCAACTGAGCACCTACCTGCACTCAGACCCATAGACAGATGTCCCCAGAGGTAAAAAGGAAAGAACAGGCCCCTAGGCACTAATCAGATCCATTGCTTTGGTTTCCAGGCATCTCGCCTCAGAGGCCTGGATTTCAAAAGCAGCATATAGCTGTTTCTTGACTCACCCATCAGAAAACATCTCATCTACACATGGGAAACTTGCACGTTGGAGCTGTGTCAAAGCCTCTGTTTAGGAGAACCCTTTAGGGCCCCAGTGCCACCGCTTCATTCCAAGGTCACCATAGACACAAAAGCACGTTAGGACCCATCCCCAGGGGTGTCCATTTCAACTCAGCGTCCTCGGTTGCTCCCCACAGATCCAGGAGATCTAACCTGTCTTGTTGCTAGGAGACAATTGGAATGCGAGGTGGGCTACCCCGCCATCCATCCTTAGAACCCTGCTCAGAATCATTGGCCTGGAGCCAAACAACAGGTCTCAATTGTCCTGCAGAAGACTCTCTGCAGTTTGGAGCTTCTCACAACTCCCATCGTGGTTAAACCCCCATGGCCTCGTGATGCCCCCGCCCATTCATGAAGGGGCCATCAGGGACAGAAACTCCAACCTGAGCGATCGTCTGATCCTCGCCCTGACTTCAGATGCACGAGATCTCGATTCAGGTCTGTAGATTGTGCGTGCCATGGCCTCACCCAGTAACCTAACATAGCTTGTGTTCTCAGACTTTTGTCGTCAGACTACTGGCCCACAAGCCCTCCAGTTTGGCAATCCAGAACTACAATGCAGCACTCTGCCGGCCCTCCAGAAGAAAAACATTGTCCTCTGGTGCTACCCAGTAATCCCAAATGAGGATCAACCTGCACCGACCTTGGCTGTACCCCAAATACATAGGCTGACCAGGGCACTAATGCCCTTTCTGACACAGCCTGAGCCTGGACCCCCTGGCCCCTCCCAGACAGCTGGCCGCACACTGAGCACATCGAGCCGCCATGGCCTTAGGTCGTCATCTCTTCCCAACATCAGTTTTCAGGTTTCAGAACCTAGACCTTATCTCCAATCACTGCCCAGGGTTGAAGGTGATGCAGAAATCAGAACTCCTTCCCTATGGCAAGAAACCTTGTGGTTGGCATGTTGTCCAACGTTCAGTGTAGTTGAAACCAGTGTGGCCCATGAGGCCCCGCCCATGCTCGCGGGCCACATTGGTCACAAACACACATTGTGACGCTCAGGCTGAGCCCAGTCCTCAAGTAAGGCCACTCAGTGGCTGGATGAAGAGATATCATATTGGGCTTGCCATGCCCCTAGGCCCCAATTTTTAACCATAGTTCGGGTTGTCCCTTCAGTCTTCCCCACGGCTTGGCTTTGGAATTCCTCTTTTGGTGGGACACCTGAGGTAACAAACCTGAAATGAGTCCTCCCATCCCACAGATTGACGAAAAGCAATTGGGAATCGGGCCAAATCCTCAGAGAGGAAGATTCGTCCATGGCCCATGAGGCGTCCCCGACATTCCACGGCCATCGCTGATACAAAATCCAGAGACAAAAGCCTGAGCAAGCGCCTCAGACTCGCACTTTCTTCATATCCTGAAGAGTTCTTCTCATGGTTTGTAGATTGGGCCGGCCATACCTACGTCCCCAAACCTAAGCTGAGTTTGTGTTTTCAGACTTCTGTCCTCAAAGTCTTGGGCCACACACCCTCCAGGCGGGGCCCCTGGAGCCACACATTAGGACTGTGCCTACCAATCCATGGGAATTCTGCCCATTCCATGGTACAAAATCGTACAAATTAGGAGAAATCTCCAAAGTCCCTGAGGCCATCCCAATAGTGTAGGTCGCCCGGAACAAACATGGGCTGTCTGACACCAGCTGATAATCGACCTCCACTCATACCATAGATGGATGTCCCCAGAGAAGAAGATTGAACCAGACAGGACCCTAGGCCATAATAGGATCCATTGCTTTGGGTTTCAGGCATGTGTCCTCAAAAGCCTGATTCCAATACGAGCATCGGGGTTTTCCTGAGGCACCCATCAGAACTCATCTCGTCTCCACAAGGAAACCTGTGCATGGGAGCCATGTCCAAAGCTTAGGAGAGTACTTCAGGGTCCCGGTGCCACCGCCCCATTCCAAGGCCCTCATGGACACAAAAACACATTAGGACCCATCCTCAGGAAAGTCCATTTCAACTCAGCCACCCCGGTTGCTCCCGCAGAGCCATCAGATCTAAACTGTCTTGTTGCTAGGAGACAATTGGAATGCGAGGCGGGCTTCCCAGGCATCCATCCGCGAACGGTGCTCTGGAGTCATTCCATATGGGATGTCCTGGAGCTGTCCAATAAGTCTCAATTGTCCCGCAGAAGGAATCCATGAAGGGGGCATCCCACAACTCCCAACGTGGGAAAACCTCAATGGCCTCGAGATTCCGCTCCCTTCGTGAAGCGGCCGTCATGCTCAGAAACTCCAACCAGAGCCAACGTCTGATCCTCGCCCTGACTTCAGATGCATGAGATATTGGTTCAGATCTGCAGGGGGTACCTGCCGTGCCCTCGCCTTGAAACCCAAGTCTAGCTTGTCTTCTCAGACTTCCGTCCTCACACTCCTGGCCCCGAAGCCCTCAAGTTTGGCAATTCCGGACACACAATGCAGCACTCTGCCTGCCCTCTAGAAAAAAAATGATTGCCTCATGAGCTGCCCAGGCACCTTAAATGAGGGTAAACCTACACAGCACTCGACTTTACCCAAATTATATAGTCTAACCTGGGCACTAATGCACTGTTGAACACAACCTGAGCCCGGACCTCCTGACCAACACCCAGAGAGCTGACCACACACTGAGCACATAAAACCCGCCATGGCCTTAGGTCATCATCTCTTCCCTACCTCAGTTTTCAGGCTTCAGAACCGAGACCTTATCTCCAATCACTTCCCAGGGGTGAGTGTGATGCAGAAATCATAACTCCTCCTTACCCATGGCAAGAACCCTGTGGTTGGCACGTTGTCCAACGTTCAGTGTAGGAGAAACCAGCATTCACCCTGAGGCCCCGCCCATTCATGAGTGCGACGAGGGCATACACACGCATTGTGACCCTCAGCATGAGTCCTGTCCTCTAGTAAGTCCTCTCAGTTGCTGGACCATTAGATGTCATAATGGGCTTGACATGTCCCTAGGCCCCAATTTTTAACCAAATTTCTGATGGTCCAGTCGCCCCTCCCCAGGGCTCTACTCTGGAATCCCTCATTTGGTGGGACACCTGAGGATAAAAAAGAAAAAAACAAGAATAAAAAAAAAAAAACGGACTTCTTCCAGCCCACAGAATGACCCCAAACTCTTTGGACGGGGCCAAACCACCAGAGAGTAAGACTCGTCCATTTCCCATGAAGTCACCCAGAAATTCAACGAACATGAGTGACACGATATCCAGAGACAAAAACTTGAGCAGGAGCCTCACACTCGCCCTTCTTTCAAATCCCGAAGTGTTCTCCTCATGGTCTGTAGATCAGTCCTGCCATACCTATGACCCGAAACATAAGCCGAGTTTGTGTTTTCAGACAACTGTCCAAACAGCCCTGGCCTACACAACCTACAGGCTCAGGCCTCTGGAGCCAAACCTGAGGACTGTACTTGCCCTCTCCAAGGGAATTGTGTGTGCCCATTCCAATGGCCACTACACTTCTAATAGGATAAACCTCCAAAGTCCCTGATCCATCTCAATAGTGCTGGCTTCCTAGGAACAACAGGGGCAATCTGAGCCCAACTGAGCACCTACCTGCACTCAGACCCATAGACAGATGTCCCCAGAGGTAAAAAGGAAAGAACAGGCCCCTAGGCACTAATCAGATCCATTGCTTTGGTTTCCAGGCATCTCGCCTCAGAGGCCTGGATTTCAAAAGCAGCATATAGCTGTTTCTTGACTCACCCATCAGAAAACATCTCATCTACACATGGGAAACTTGCACGTTGGAGCTGTGTCAAAGCCTCTGTTTAGGAGAACCCTTTAGGTCCCCAGTGCCACCGCTTCATTCCAAGGTCACCATAGACACAAAAGCACGTTAGGACCCATCCCCAGGGGTGTCCATTTCAACTCAGCGTCCTCGGTTGCTCCCCACAGATCCAGGAGATCTAACCTGTCTTGTTGCTAGGAGACAATTGGAATGCGAGGTGGGCTACCCAGCCATCCATCCTTAGAACCCTGCTCAGAATCATTGGCCTGGAGCCAAACAACAGGTCTCAATTGTCCTGCAGAAGACTCTCTGCAGTTTGGAGCTTCTCACAACTCCCATCGTGGGAAAACCCCCATGGCCTCGTGATGCCCCCGCCCATTCATGAAGGGGCCATCAGGGACAGAAACTCCAACCTGAGCGATCGTCTGATCCTCGCCCTGACTTCAGATGCACGAGATCTCGATTCAGGTCTGTAGATTGTGCGTGCCATGGCCTCACCCAGAAACCTAAGCCTAGCTTGTGTTCTCAGACTTTTGTCGTCAGACTACTGGCCCACAAGCCCTCCAGTTTGGCAATCCAGAACTACAATGCAGCACTCTGCCGGCCCTCCAGAAGAAAAACATTGTCCTCTGGTGCTACCCAGTAATCCCAAATGAGGATCAACCTGCACCGACCTTGGCTGTACCCCAAATACATAGGCTGACCAGGGCACTAATGCCCTTTCTGACACAGCCTGAGCCTGGACCCCCTGGCCCCTCCCAGACAGCTGGCCGCACACTGAGCACATCGAGCCGCCATGGCCTTAGGTCGTCATCTCTTCCCAACATCAGTTTTCAGGTTTCAGAACCTAGACCTTATCTCCAATCACTGCCCAGGGTTGAAGGTGATGCAGAAATCAGAACTCCTTCCCCATGGCAAGAAACCTTGTGGTTGGCATGTTGTCCAACGTTCAGTGTAGTTGAAACCAGTGTGGCCCATGAGGCCCCGCCCATGCTCGCGGGCCACATTGGTCACAAACACACATTGTGACGCTCAGGCTGAGCCCAGTCCTCAAGTAAGGCCACTCAGTGGCTGGATGAAGGGATATCATATTGGGCTTGCCATGCCCCTAGGCCCCAATTTTTAACCATAGTTCGGGTTGTCCCTTCAGTCTTCCCCACGGCTTGGCTTTGGAATTCCTCTTTTGGTGGGACACCTGAGGTAACAAACCTGAAATGAGTCCTCCCATCCCACAGATTGACGAAAAGCAATTGGGAATCGGGCCAAATCCTCAGAGAGGAAGATTCGTCCATGGCCCATGAGGCGTCCCCGACATTCCACGGCCATCGCTGATACAAAATCCAGAGACAAAAGCCTGAGCAAGAGCCTCAGACTCGCACTTTCTTCATATCCTGAAGAGTTCTTCTCATGGTTTGTAGATCGGGCCGGCCATACCTACGTCCCCAAACCTAAGCTGAGTTTGTGTTTTCAGACTTCTGTCCTCAAAGTCTTGGGCCACACACCCTCCAGGCGGGGCCCCTGGAGCCACACATTAGGACTGTGCCTACCAATCCATGGGAATTCTGCCCATTCCATGGTACAAAATCGTACAAATTAGGAGAAATCTCCAAAGTCCCTGAGGCCATCCCAATAGTGTAGGTCGCCCGGAACAAACATGGGCTGTCTGACACCAGCTGATAATCGACCTCCACTCATACCATAGATGGATGTCCCCAGAGAAGAAGATTGAACCAGACAGGACCCTAGGCCATAATAGGATCCATTGCTTTGGGTTTCAGGCATGTGTCCTCAAAAGCCTGATTCCAATACGAGCATCGGGGTTTTCCTGAGGCACCCATCAGAACTCATCTCGTCTCCACAAGGAAACCTGTGCATGGGAGCCATGTCCAAAGCTTAGGAGAGTACTTCAGGGTCCCGGTGCCACCGCCCCATTCCAAGGCCCTCATGGACACAAAAACACATTAGGACCCATCCTCAGGAAAGTCCATTTCAACTCAGCCACCCCGGTTGCTCCCGCAGAGCCATCAGATCTAAACTGTCTTGTTGCTAGGAGACAATTGGAATGCGAGGCGGGCTTCCCAGGCATCCATCCGCGAACGGTGCTCTGGAGTCATTCCATATGGGATGTCCTGGAGCTGTCCAATAAGTCTCAATTGTCCCGCAGAAGGAATCCATGAAGGGGGCATCCCACAACTCCCAACGTGGGAAAACCTCAATGGCCTCGAGATTCCGCTCCCTTCGTGAAGCGGCCGTCATGCTCAGAAACTCCAACCAGAGCCAACGTCTGATCCTCGCCCTGACTTCAGATGCATGAGATATTGGTTCAGATCTGCAGGGGGTACCTGCCGTGCCCTCGCCTTGAAACCCAAGTCTAGCTTGTCTTCTCAGACTTCCGTCCTCACACTCCTGGCCCCGAAGCCCTCAAGTTTGGCAATTCCGGACACACAATGCAGCACTCTGCCTGCCCTCTAGAAAAAAAATGATTGCCTCATGAGCTGCCCAGGCACCTTAAATGAGGGTAAACCTACACAGCACTCGACTTTACCCAAATTATATAGTCTAACCTGGGCACTAATGCACTGTTGAACACAACCTGAGCCCGGACCTCCTGACCAACACCCAGAGAGCTGACCACACACTGAGCACATAAAACCCGCCATGGCCTTAGGTCATCATCTCTTCCCTACCTCAGTTTTCAGGCTTCAGAACCGAGACCTTATCTCCAATCACTTCCCAGGGGTGAGTGTGATGCAGAAATCATAACTCCTCCTTACCCATGGCAAGAACCCTGTGGTTGGCACGTTGTCCAACGTTCAGTGTAGGAGAAACCAGCATTCACCCTGAGGCCCCGCCCATTCATGAGTGCGACGAGGGCATACACACGCATTGTGACCCTCAGCATGAGTCCTGTCCTCTAGTAAGTCCTCTCAGTTGCTGGACCATTAGATGTCATAATGGGCTTGACATGTCCCTAGGCCCCAATTTTTAACCAAATTTCTGATGGTCCAGTCGCCCCTCCCCAGGGCTCTACTCTGGAATCCCTCATTTGGTGGGACACCTGAGGATAAAAAAGAAAAAAACAAGAATAAAAAAAAAAAAAACGGACTTCTTCCAGCCCACAGAATGACCCCAAACTCTTTGGACGGGGCCAAACCACCAGAGAGTAAGACTCGTCCATTTCCCATGAAGTCACCCAGAAATTCAACGAACATGAGTGACACGATATCCAGAGACAAAAACTTGAGCAGGAGCCTCACACTCGCCCTTCTTTCAAATCCCGAAGTGTTCTCCTCATGGTCTGTAGATCAGTCCTGCCATACCTATGACCCGAAACATAAGCCGAGTTTGTGTTTTCAGACAACTGTCCAAACAGCCCTGGCCTACACAACCTACAGGCTCAGGCCTCTGGAGCCAAACCTGAGGACTGTACTTGCCCTCTCCAAGGGAATTGTGTGTGCCCATTCCAATGGCCACTACACTTCTAATAGGATAAACCTCCAAAGTCCCTGATCCATCTCAATAGTGCTGGCTTCCTAGGAACAACAGGGGCAATCTGAGCCCAACTGAGCACCTACCTGCACTCAGACCCATAGACAGATGTCCCCAGAGGTAAAAAGGAAAGAACAGGCCCCTAGGCACTAATCAGATCCATTGCTTTGGTTTCCAGGCATCTCGCCTCAGAGGCCTGGATTTCAAAACAGCATATAGCTGTTTCTTGACTCACCCATCAGAAAACATCTCATCTACACATGGGAAACTTGCACGTTGGAGCTGTGTCAAAGCCTCTGTTTAGGAGAACCCTTTAGGTCCCCAGTGCCACCGCTTCATTCCAAGGTCACCATAGACACAAAAGCACGTTAGGACCCATCCCCAGGGGTGTCCATTTCAACTCAGCGTCCTCGGTTGCTCCCCACAGATCCAGGAGATCTAACCTGTCTTGTTGCTAGGAGACAATTGGAATGCGAGGTGGGCTACCCAGCCATCCATCCTTAGAACCCTGCTCAGAATCATTGGCCTGGAGCCAAACAACAGGTCTCAATTGTCCTGCAGAAGACTCTCTGCAGTTTGGAGCTTCTCACAACTCCCATCGTGGGAAAACCCCCATGGCCTCGTGATGCCCCCGCCCATTCATGAAGGGGCCATCAGGGACAGAAACTCCAACCTGAGCGATCGTCTGATCCTCGCCCTGACTTCAGATGCACGAGATCTCGATTCAGGTCTGTAGATTGTGCGTGCCATGGCCTCACCCAGAAACCTAAGCCTAGCTTGTGTTCTCAGACTTTTGTCGTCAGACTACTGGCCCACAAGCCCTCCAGTTTGGCAATCCAGAACTACAATGCAGCACTCTGCCGGCCCTCCAGAAGAAAAACATTGTCCTCTGGTGCTACCCAGTAATCCCAAATGAGGATCAACCTGCACCGACCTTGGCTGTACCCCAAATACATAGGCTGACCAGGGCACTAATGCCCTTTCTGACACAGCCTGAGCCTGGACCCCCTGGCCCCTCCCAGACAGCTGGCCGCACACTGAGCACATCGAGCCGCCATGGCCTTAGGTCGTCATCTCTTCCCAACATCAGTTTTCAGGTTTCAGAACCTAGACCTTATCTCCAATCACTGCCCAGGGTTGAAGGTGATGCAGAAATCAGAACTCCTTCCCCATGGCAAGAAACCTTGTGGTTGGCATGTTGTCCAACGTTCAGTGTAGTTGAAACCAGTGTGGCCCATGAGGCCCCGCCCATGCTCGCGGGCCACATTGGTCACAAACACACATTGTGACGCTCAGGCTGAGCCCAGTCCTCAAGTAAGGCCACTCAGTGGCTGGATGAAGAGATATCATATTGGGCTTGCCATGCCCCTAGGCCCCAATTTTTAACCATAGTTCGGGTTGTCCCTTCAGTCTTCCCCACGGCTTGGCTTTGGAATTCCTCTTTTGGTGGGACACCTGAGGTAACAAAACTGAAATGAGTCCTCCCATCCCACAGATTGACGAAAAGCAATTGGGAATCCGGCCAAATCCTCAGAGAGGAAGATTCGTCTATGGCCCATGAGGCGTCCCCGACATTCCACGGCCATCGCTGATACAAATCCAGAGACAAAAGCCTGAGCAAGAGCCTCAGACTCACACATTCTTCATATCCTGAAGAGTTCTTCTCATGGTTTGTAGATCGGGCCGGCCATACCTACGTCCCCAACCTAAGCTGAGTTTGTGTTTTCAGACTTCTGTCCTCAAAGTCCTTGGGCCACACACCCTCCAGGCTGGGCCCTGGAGCCACACATTAGGACTGTGCCTACCAATCCATGAAAATTCTGCCCATTCCATGGTACAAAATCGTACAAATTAGGAGAAACCTCCAAAGTCCCTGAGGCCATCCCAATAGTGTAGGTCGCCCGGAACAAATATGGGCTGTCTGACACCAGCTGATAATCGACCTCCACTCATACCATAGATGGATGTCCACAGAGAAGAAGATTGAACCAGACAGGACCCTAGGCCATAATAGGATCCATTGCTTTGGGTTACAGGCATGTGTCCTCAAAAGCCTGATTCCAATACGAGCATCGGGGTTTTCCTGAGGCACCCATCAGATCTCATCTCGTCTCCACAAGGAAACCTGTGCATGGGAGCCATGTCCAAAGCTTAGGAGAGTACTTCAGGGTCCCGGTGCCACCGCCCCATTCCAAGGCCCTCATGGACACAAAAACACATTAGGACCCATCCTCAGGAAAGTCCATTTCAACTCAGCCACCCCGGTTGCTCCCGCAGAGCCATCAGATCTAAACTGTCTTGTTGCTAGGAGACAATTGGAATGCGAGGCGGGCTTCCCAGGCATCCATCCGCGAACGGTGCTCTGGAGTCATTCCATATGGGATGTCCTGGAGCTGTCCAACAGGTCTCAATTGTCCCGCAGAAGGAATCCATGAAGGGGGCATCCCACAACTCCCAACGTGGGAAAACCTCAATGGCCTCGAGATTCCGCTCCCTTCATGAAGCGGCCGTCATGCTCAGAAACTCCAACCTGAGCCAACGTCTGATCCTCGCCCTGACTTCAGATGCATGAGATATTGGTTCAGATCTGCAGGGGGTACCTGCCGTGCCCTCGCCCTGAAACCCAAGTCTAGCTTGTCTTCTCAGACTTCCGTCCTCACACTCCTGGCCCCGAAGCCCTCAAGTTTGGCAATTCCGGACCCACAATGCAGCACTCTGCCTGCCCTCTAGAAAAAAAATGATTGCCTCATGAGCTGCCCAGGCACCTTAAATGAGGGTAAACCTACACAGCACTCGACTTTACCCAAATTATATAGTCTAACCTGGGCACTAATGCACTGTTGAACACAACCTGAGCCCGGACCTCCTGACCAACACCCAGAGAGCTGACCACACACTGAGCACATAAAACCCGCCATGGCCTTAAGTCATCATCTCTTCCCTACCTCAGTTTTCAGGCTTCAGAACCGAGACCTTATCTCCAATCACTTCCCAGGGGTGAGTGTGATGCAGAAATCATAACTCCTCCTTACCCATGGCAAGAACCCTGTGGTTGGCACGTTGTCCAACGTTCAGTGTAGGAGAAACCAGCATTCACCCTGAGGCCCCTCCCATTCTTGAGTGCGACGAGGGCATACACACGCATTGTGACCCTCAGCATGAGTCCTGTCCTCTAGTAAGTCCTCTCAGTTGCTGGACCATTAGATGTCATAATGGGCTTGACATGTCCCTAGGCCCCAATTTTTAACCAAATTTCTGATGGTCCAGTCGCCCCTCCCCAGGGCTCTACTCTGGAATCCCTCATTTGGTGGGACACCTGAGGATAAAAAAGAAAAAAACAAGAATAAAAAGAAAAAAAAAACGGACTTCTTCCAGCCCACAGAATGACCCCAAACTCTTTGGACGGGGCCAAACCACCAGAGAGTAAGACTCGTCCATTTCACATGAAGTCACCCAGAAATTCAACGAACATGAGTGACACGATATCCAGAGACAAAAACTTGAGCAGGAGCCTCACACTCGCCTTCTTTCAAATCCCGAAGTGTTCTCCTCATGGTCTGTAGATCAGTCCTGCCATACCTATGACCCGAAACATAAGCCGAGTTTGTGTTTTCAGACAACTGTCCAAACAGCCCTGGCCTACACAACCTACAGGCTCAGGCCTCTGGAGCCAAACCTGAGGACTGTACTTGCCCTCTCCAAGGGAATTGTGTGTGCCCATTCCAATGGCCACTACCCTTCTAATAGGATAAACCTCCAAAGTCCCTGATCCATCTCAATAGTGCTGGCTTCCCAGGAACAACAGGGGCAATCTGAGCCCAACTGAGCACCTACCTGCACTCAGACCCATAGACAGATGTCCCCAGAGGTAAAAAGGAAAGAACAGGCCCCTAGGCACTAATCAGATCCATTGCTTTGGTTTCCAGGCATCTCGCCTCAGAGGCCTGGATTTCAAAAGCAGCATATAGCTGTTTCTTGACTCACCCATCAGAAAACATCTCATCTACACATGGGAAACTTGCACGTTGGAGCTGTGTCAAAGCCTCTGTTTAGGAGAACCCTTTAGGTCCCCAGTGCCACCGCTTCATTCCAAGGTCACCATAGACACAAAAGCACGTTAGGACCCATCCCCAGGGGTGTCCATTTCAACTCAGCGTCCTCGGTTGCTCCCCACAGATCCAGGAGATCTAACCTGTCTTGTTGCTAGGAGACAATTGGAATGCGAGGTGGGCTACCCAGCCATCCATCCTTAGAACCCTGCTCAGAATCATTGGCCTGGAGCCAAACAACAGGTCTCAATTGTCCTGCAGAAGACTCTCTGCAGTTTGGAGCTTCTCACAACTCCCATCGTGGGAAAACCCCCATGGCCTCGTGATGCCCCCGCCCATTCATGAAGGGGCCATCAGGGACAGAAACTCCAACCTGAGCGATCGTCTGATCCTCGCCCTGACTTCAGATGCACGAGATCTCGATTCAGGTCTGTAGATTGTGCGTGCCATGGCCTCACCCAGAAACCTAAGCCTAGCTTGTGTTCTCAGACTTTTGTCGTCAGACTACTGGCCCACAAGCCCTCCAGTTTGGCAATCCAGAACTACAATGCAGCACTCTGCCGGCCCTCCAGAAGAAAAACATTGTCCTCTGGTGCTACCCAGTAATCCCAAATGAGGATCAACCTGCACCGACCTTGGCTGTACCCCAAATACATAGGCTGACCAGGGCACTAATGCCCTTTCTGACACAGCCTGAGCCTGGACCCCCTGGCCCCTCCCAGACAGCTGGCCGCACACTGAGCACATCGAGCCGCCATGGCCTTAGGTCGTCATCTCTTCCCAACATCAGTTTTCAGGTTTCAGAACCTAGACCTTATCTCCAATCACTGCCCAGGGTTGAAGGTGATGCAGAAATCAGAACTCCTTCCCCATGGCAAGAAACCTTGTGGTTGGCATGTTGTCCAACGTTCAGTGTAGTTGAAACCAGTGTGGCCCATGAGGCCCCGCCCATGCTCGCGGGCCACATTGGTCACAAACACACATTGTGACGCTCAGGCTGAGCCCAGTCCTCAAGTAAGGCCACTCAGTGGCTGGATGAAGGGATATCATATTGGGCTTGCCATGCCCCTAGGCCCCAATTTTTAACCATAGTTCGGGTTGTCCCTTCAGTCTTCCCCACGGCTTGGCTTTGGAATTCCTCTTTTGGTGGGACACCTGAGGTAACAAACCTGAAATGAGTCCTCCCATCCCACAGATTGACGAAAAGCAATTGGGAATCGGGCCAAATCCTCAGAGAGGAAGATTCGTCCATGGCCCATGAGGCGTCCCCGACATTCCACGGCCATCGCTGATACAAAATCCAGAGACAAAAGCCTGAGCAAGAGCCTCAGACTCGCACTTTCTTCATATCCTGAAGAGTTCTTCTCATGGTTTGTAGATCGGGCCGGCCATACCTACGTCCCCAAACCTAAGCTGAGTTTGTGTTTTCAGACTTCTGTCCTCAAAGTCTTGGGCCACACACCCTCCAGGCGGGGCCCCTGGAGCCACACATTAGGACTGTGCCTACCAATCCATGGGAATTCTGCCCATTCCATGGTACAAAATCGTACAAATTAGGAGAAATCTCCAAAGTCCCTGAGGCCATCCCAATAGTGTAGGTCGCCCGGAACAAACATGGGCTGTCTGACACCAGCTGATAATCGACCTCCACTCATACCATAGATGGATGTCCCCAGAGAAGAAGATTGAACCAGACAGGACCCTAGGCCATAATAGGATCCATTGCTTTGGGTTACAGGCATGTGTCCTCAAAAGCCTGATTCCAATACGAGCATAAGGGTTTTCCTGAGGCACCCATCAGAACTCATCTCGTCTCCACAAGGAAACCTGTGCATGGGAGCCATGTCCAAAGCTTAGGAGAGTACTTCAGGGTCCCGGTGCCACCGCCCCATTCCAAGGCCCTCATGGACACAAAAACACATTAGGACCCATCCTCAGGAAAGTCCATTTCAACTCAGCCACCCTGGTTGCTCCCGCAGAGCCATCAAATAAACTGTCTTGTTGCTAGGAGACAATTGGAATGCGAGGCGGGCTTCCCAGGCATCCATCCGCGAACGGTGCTCTGGAGTCATTCCATATGGGATGTCCTGGAGCTGTCCAACAGGTCTCAATTGTCCCGCAGAAGGAATCCATGAAGGGGGCATCCCACAACTCCCAACGTGGGAAAACCTCAATGGCTTCGAGTTTCCACTCCCTTCATGAAGCGGCCGTCATGCTCAGAAACTCCAACCTGAGCCAACGTCTGATCCTCGCCCTGACTTCAGATGCATGAGATATTGGTTCAGATCTGCAGGGGGTACCTGCCGTGCCCTCGCCCTGAAACCCAAGTCTAGCTTGTCTTCTCAGACTTCCGTCCTCACACTCCTGGCCCCGAAGCCCTCAAGTTTGGCAAATCCGGACCCATAATGCAGCACTCTGCCTGCCCTCTAGAAAAAAAATTATTGCCTCATGAGCTGCCCAGGCACCTTAAATGAGTGTAAACCTACACAGCACTCGACTTTACCCAAAGTATATAGTCTAACCTGGGCACTAATGCACTGTCGAACACAACCTGAGCCTGGACCTCCTGACCAACATCCAGAATGCTGACCAAACACTGAGCACATAAAACCCGCATTGGCCTTAGGTCATCATCTCTTCCCTACCTCAGTTTTCAGGCTTCAGAACCGAGACCTTATCTCCAATCACTTCCCAGGGGTGAGTGTGATGCAGAAATCAGAACTCCTCCTTACCCATTGCAAGAACCATGTGGTTGGCACGTTGTCCAACGTTCAGTGTAGGAGAAACCAGCATTCACCCTGAGGCCCCGCCCATTCTTGAGTGCGACGAGGGCATACACATGCATTGTGACCCTCAGCATGAGTCCTGTCCTCTAGTAAGTCCTCTCAGTGGCTGGACCATTAGATATCATAATGGGCTTGAACATGCCCCTAGGCCCCAATTTTTAACCAAATTTCTGATGGTCCAGTCGCCCCTCCCCAGGGCTCTACTCTGGAATCCCTCATTTGGTGGGACACCTGAGGATAAAAAAGAAAAAAACAAGAATTAAAAAAAAAAAAACGGACTTCTTCCAGCCCACAGAATGACCCCAAACTCTTTGGACGGGGCCAAACCACCAGAGAGTAAGACTCGTCCATTTCCCATGAAGTCACCCAGAAATTCCACGACCATGAGTGACACGATATCCAGAGACAAAAACTTGAGCAGGAGCCTCACACTCGCCCTTCCTTCAAATCCCGAAGTGTTCTCCTCAGGTGTGTAGATCAGTCCTGCCATACCTATGACCCGAAACATAAGCCGAGTTTGTGTTTTCAGACAACAGTCCAAACAGCCCTAGCCTACACAACCTACAGGCTCAGGCCCCTGGAGCCAAACCTGAGGACTGTACTTGCCCTCTCCAAGGGAATTTTGTGTGCCCATTCCAATGGCCACTACCCTTCTAATAGGATAAACCTCCAAAGTCCCTGATCCATCTCAATAGTGGTGGCTTCCCAGGAACAACAGGGGCAATCTGAGCCCAACTGAGCACCTACCTGCACTCAGACCCATAGCAGATGTCCCCAGAGGTAAAAAGGAAAGAACAGGCCCCTAGGCACTAATCAGATCCATTGCTTTGGTTTCCAGGCATCTCGCCTCAGAGGCCTGGATTTCAAAAGCAGCATATAGCTGTTTCTTGACTCACCCATCAGAAAACATCTCATCTACACATGGGAAACTTGCACGTTGGAGCTGTGTCAAAGCCTCTGTTTAGGAGAACCCTTTAAGGCCCCAGTACCACCGCTTCATTCCAAGGTCTCCATAGACACAAAAGCACGTTAGGACCCATCCCCAGGGGTGTCCATTTCAACTCAGCGTCCTCGGTTGCTCCCCACAGATCCAGGAGATCTAACCTGTCTTGTTGCTAGGAGACAATTGGAATGCGAGGTGGGCTACCCCGCCATCCATCCTTAGAACCCTGCTCAGAATCATTGGCCTGGAACCAAAAACAGGTCTCAATTGTCCTGCAGAAGACTCTCTGCAGTTTGGAGCTTCTCACAACTCCCATCGTGGGAAAACCCCCATGGCCTCGTGATGCCCCCGCCCATTCATGAAGGGGCCATCAGGGACAGAAACTCCAACCTGAGCGATCGTCTGATCCTCGCCCTGACTTCAGATGCACGAGATCTCGATTCAGGTCTGTAGATTGTGCGTGCCATGGCCTCACCCAGAAACCTAAGCCTAGCTTGTGTTCTCAGACTTTTGTCGTCAGACTACTGGCCCACAAGCCCTCCAGTTTGGCAATCCAGAACTACAATGCAGCACTCTGCCGGCCCTCCAGAAGAAAAACATTGTCCTCTGGTGCTACCCAGTAATCCCAAATGAGGATCAACCTGCACCGACCTTGGCTGTACCCCAAATACATAGGCTGACCAGGGCACTAATGCCCTTTCTGACACAGCCTGAGCCTGGACCCCCTGGCCCCTCCCAGACAGCTGGCCGCACACTGAGCACATCGAGCCGCCATGGCCTTAGGTCGTCATCTCTTCCCAACATCAGTTTTCAGGTTTCAGAACCTAGACCTTATCTCCAATCACTGCCCAGGGTTGAAGGTGATGCAGAAATCAGAACTCCTTCCCCATGGCAAGAAACCTTGTGGTTGGCATGTTGTCCAACGTTCAGTGTAGTTGAAACCAGTGTGGCCCATGAGGCCCCGCCCATGCTCGCGGGCCACATTGGTCACAAACACACATTGTGACGCTCAGGCTGAGCCCAGTCCTCAAGTAAGGCCACTCAGTGGCTGGATGAAGGGATATCATATTGGGCTTGCCATGCCCCTAGGCCCCAATTTTTAACCATAGTTCGGGTTGTCCCTTCAGTCTTCCCCACGGCTTGGCTTTGGAATTCCTCTTTTGGTGGGACACCTGAGGTAACAAACCTGAAATGAGTCCTCCCATCCCACAGATTGACGAAAAGCAATTGGGAATCGGGCCAAATCCTCAGAGAGGAAGATTCGTCCATGGCCCATGAGGCGTCCCCGACATTCCACGGCCATCGCTGATACAAAATCCAGAGACAAAAGCCTGAGCAAGAGCCTCAGACTCGCACTTTCTTCATATC
Organism: Mustela nivalis; assembly: GCF_964662115.1. Classification (NCBI taxonomy): domain Eukaryota; kingdom Metazoa; phylum Chordata; class Mammalia; order Carnivora; family Mustelidae; genus Mustela; species Mustela nivalis. Next base: position 356,726 of record NW_028136178.1, read on the forward strand.
CTGAAGAGTTCTTCTCATGGTTTGTAGATCGGGCCGGCCATACCTACGTCCCCAAACCTAAGCTGAGTTTGTGTTTTCAGACTTCTGTCCTCAAAGTCTTGGGCCACACACCCTCCAGGCTGGGCCCCTGGAGCCACACATTAGGACTGTGCCTACCAATCCATGGGAATTCTGCCCATTCCATGGTACAAAATCGTACAAATTAGGAGAAATCTCCAAAGTCCCTGAGGCCATCCCAATAGTGTAGGTCGCCCGGAACAAACATGGGCTGTCTGACACCAGCTGATAATCGACCTCCACTCATACCATAGATGGATGTCCCCAGAGAAGAAGATTGAACCAGACAGGACCCTAGGCCATAATAGGATCCATTGCTTTGGGTTACAGGCATGTGTCCTCAAAAGCCTGATTCCAATACGAGCATCGGGGTTTTCCTGAGGCACCCATCAGAACTCATCTCGTCTCCACAAGGAAACCTGTGCATGGGAGCCATGTCCAAAGCTTAGGAGAGTACTTCAGGGTCCCGGTGCCACCGCCCCATTCCAAGGCCCTCATGGACACAAAAACACATTAGGACCCATCCTCAGGAAAGTCCATTTCAACTCAGCCACCCCGGTTGCTCCCGCAGAGCCATCAGATCTAAACTGTCTTGTTGCTAGGAGACAATTGGAATGCGAGGCGGGCTTCCCAGGCATCCATCCGCGAACGGTGCTCTGGAGTCATTCCATATGGGATGTCCTGGAGCTGTCCAACAGGTCTCAATTGTCCCGCAGAAGGAATCCATGAAGGGGGCATCCCACAACTCCCAACGTGGGAAAACCTCAATGGCCTCGAGTTTCCGCTCCCTTCATGAAGCGGCCGTCATGCTCAGAAACTCCAACCTGAGCCAACGTCTGATCCTCGCCCTGACTTCAGATGCATGAGATATTGGTTCAGATCTGCAGGGGGTACCTGCCGTGCCCTCGCCCTGAAACCCAAGTCTAGCTTGTCTTCTCAGACTTCCGTCCTCACACTCCTGGCCCCGAAGCCCTCAAGTTTGGCAATTCCGGACCCACAATGCAGCACTCTGCCTGCCCTCTAGAAAAAAAAATGATTGCCTCATGAGCTGCCCAGGCACCTTAAATGAGGGTAAACCTACACAGCACTCGACTTTACCCAAATTATATAGTCTAACCTGGGCACTAATGCACTGTCGAACACAACCTGAGCCTGGACCTCCTGACCAACATCCAGAATGCTGACCAAACACTGAGCACATAAAACCCGCCATGGCCTTAGGTCATCATCTCTTCCCTACCTCAGTTTTCAGGCTTCAGAACCGAGACCTTATCTCCAATCACTTCCCAGGGGTGAGTGTGATGCAGAAATCAGAACTCCTCCTTACCCATGGCAAGAACCATGTGGTTGGCACGTTGTCCAACGTTCAGTGTAGGAGAAACCAGCATTCACCCTGAGGCCCCGCCCATTCTTGAGTGCGACGAGGGCATACACATGAATTGTGACCCACAGCATGAGTCCTGTCCTCTAGTAAGTCCTCTCAGTGGCTGGACCATTAGATATCATAATGGGCTTGAACATGCCCCTAGGCCCCAATTTTTAACCAAATTTCTGATGGTCCAGTCGCCCCTCCCCAGGGCTCTACTCTGGAATCCCTCATTTGGTGGGACACCTGAGGATAAAAAAGAAAAAAACAAGAATAAAAAAAAAAAAACGGACTTCTTCCAGCCCACAGAATGACCCCAAACTCTTTGGACGGGGCCAAACCACCAGAGAGTAAGACTCGTCCATTTCCCATGAAGTCACCCAGAAATTCAACGACCATGAGTGACACGATATCCAGAGACAAAAACTTGAGCAGGAGCCTCACACTCGCCCTTCTTTCAAATCCCGAAGTGTTCTCCTCAGGTGTGTAGATCAGTCCTGCCATACCTATGACCCGAAACATAAGCCGAGTTTGTGTTTTCAGACAACAGTCCAAACAGCCCTAGCCTACACAACCTACAGGCTCAGGCCCCTGGAGCCAAACCTGAGGACTGTACTTGCCCTCTCCAAGGGAATTGTGTGTGCCCATTCCAATGGCCACTACCCTTCTAATAGGATAAACCTCCAAAGTCCCTGATCCATCTCAATAGTGGTGGCTTCCCAGGAACAACAGGGGCAATCTGAGCCCAACTGAGCACCTACCTGCACTCAGACCCATAGACAGATGTCCCCAGAGGTAAAAAGGAAAGAACAGGCCCCTAGGCACTAATCAGATCCATTGCTTTGGTTTCCAGGCATCTCGCCTCAGAGGCCTGGATTTCAAAAGCAGCATATAGCTGTTTCTTGACTCACCCATCAGAAAACATCTCATCTACACATGGGAAACTTGCACGTTGGAGCTGTGTCAAAGCCTCTGTTTAGGAGAACCCTTTAAGGCCCCAGTGCCACCGCTTCATTCCAAGGTCACCATAGACACAAAAGCACGTTAGGACACATCCCCAGGGGTGTCCATTTCAACTCAGCGTCCTCGGTTGCTCCCCACAGATCCAGGAGATCTAACCTGTCTTGTTGCTAGGAGACAATTGGAATGCGAGGTGGGCTACCCCGCCATCCATCCTTAGAACCCTGCTCAGAATCATTGGCCTGGAGCCAAAAACAGGTCTCAATTGTCCTGCAGAAGACTCTCTGCAGCTTGGAGCTTCTCACAACTCCCATCGTGGGAAAACCCCCATGGCCTCGTGATGCCCCCGCCCATTCATGAAGGGGCCATCAGGGACAGAAACTCCAACCTGAGCGATCGTCTGATCCTCGCCCTGACTTCAGATGCACGAGATCTCGATTCAGGTCTGTAGATTGTGCGTGCCATGGCCTCACCCAGAAACCTAAGCCTAGCTTGTGTTCTCAGACTTTTGTCGTCAGACTACTGGCCCACAAGCCCTCCAGTTTGGCAATCCAGAACTACAATGCAGCACTCTGCCGGCCCTCCAGAAGAAAAACATTGTCCTCTGGTGCTACCCAGTAATCCCAAATGAGGATCAACCTGCACCGACCTTGGCTGTACCCCAAATACATAGGCTGACCAGGGCACTAATGCCCTTTCTGACACAGCCTGTGCCTGGACCCCCTGGCCCCTCCCAGACAGCTGGCCGCACACTGAGCACATCGAGCCGCCATGGCCTTAGGTCGTCATCTCTTCCCAACATCAGTTTTCAGGTTTCAGAACCTAGACCTTATCTCCAATCACTGCCCAGGGTTGAAGGTGATGCAGAAATCAGAACTCCTTCCCCATGGCAAGAAACCTTGTGGTTGGCATGTTGTCCAACGTTCAGTGTAGTTGAAACCAGTGTGGCCCATGAGGCCCCGCCCATGCTCGCGGGCCACTTTGGTCACAAACACACATTGTGACGCTCAGGCTGAGCCCAGTCCTCAAGTAAGGCCACTCACTGGCTGGATGAAGAGATATCATATTGGGCTTGCCATGCCCCTAGGCCCCAATTTTTAACCATAGTTCGGGTTGTCCCTTCAGTCTTCCCCACGGCTTGGCTTTGGAATTCCTCTCTTGGTGGGACACCTGAGGTAACAAAACTGAAATGAGTCCTCCCATCCCACAAATTGACGAAAAGTAATTGGGAATCGGGCCAAACCCTCAGAGAGGAAGATTCGTCCTTGGCCCATGAGGCCTTCCCGACATTCCACGGCCATCGCTGATACAAAATCCAGAGACAAAAGCCTGAGCAAGAGCCTCAGACTCGCACTTTCTTCCTATCCTGAAGAGTTCTTCTCATGGTTTGTAGATCGGGCCTGCCATACCTACGTCCCCAAACCTAAGCTGAGTTTGTGTTTTCAGACTTCTGTCCTCAAAGTCTTGGGCCCCACACCCTCAGGGCTGGGCCCCTGGAGCCACAGATTAGGACTATGCCTACCAATCCATGGGAATTCTGCCCATTCCATGGTCCACAAACGTACAAATTAGGAGAAACCTCCAAAGTCCCTGAGGCCATCCCAATAGTGTAGGTGGCCCGGAACAAACAAGGGCTGTCTGACACCAGCTGATAATCAACCTCCACTCATACCATAGATGGATGTCCCCAGAGAAGAAGATTGAACCAGACAGGACCATAGGCCATAATAGGATCCATTGCTTTGGGTTACAGGCATGTGTCCTCAAAAGCCTGATTCCAATACGAGCATCGGGGTTTTCCTGAGGCACCCATCAGAACTCATCTCGTCTCCACAAGGAAACCTGTGCATGGGAGCCATGTCCAAAGCTTAGGAGAGTACTTCACGGTCCCGGTGCCACCGCCCCATTCCAAGGCCCTCATGGACACAAAAACACATTAGGACCCATCCTCAGGAAAGTCCATTTCAACTCAGGCACCCCGGTTGCTCCCGCAGAGCCATCAGATCTAAACTATCTTGTTGCTAGGAGACAATTGGAATGCGAGGCGGGCTTCCCAGGCATCCATCCACGAACGGTGCTCTGGAGTCATTCCATATGGGCTGTCCTGGAGCTGTCCAACAGGTCTCAATTGTCCCGCAGAAGGAATCCATGAAGGGGGCATCCCACAACTCCCAACGTGGGAAAACCTCAATGGCCTCGAGATTCCGCTCCCTTCATGAAGCGGCCGTCATGCTCAGAAACTCCAACCTGAGCCAACGTCTGGTCCTCGCCCTGACTTCAGATGCATGATATATTGGTTCAGATCTGCTGGGGGTACCTGCAGTGCCCTCGCCCTGAAACCCAAGTCTAGCTTGTCTTCTCAGACTTCCGTCCTCACACTCCTGGCCCCGAAGCCCTCAAGTTTGGCAATTCCGGACCCACAATGCAGCACTCTGCCTGTCCTCTAGAAAAAAAATGATTGCCTCATGAGCTGCCCAGGCACCTTAAATGAGGGTAAACCTACACAGCACTCGACTTTACCCAAATTATATAGTCTAACCTGGGCACTAATGCACTGTCGAAAACAACCTGAGCCCGGACCTCCTGACCAACACCCAGAATGATGACCGCACACTGAGCACATAAAACCCGCCATGGCCTTAGGTCATCATCTCTTCCCTACCTCAGTTTTCAGGCTTCAGAACCGAGACCTTATCTCCAATCACTTCCCAGGGGTGAGTGTGATGCAGAAATCAGAACTCCTCCTTACCCATGGCAAGAACCCTGTGGTTGGCACGTTGTCCAACGTTCAGTGTAGGAGAAACCAGCATTCACCCTGAGGCCCCTCCCATTCTTGAGTGCGACGAGGGCATACACACGCATTGTCACCCTCAGCATGAGTCCTGTCCTCTAGTAAGTCCTCTCAGTTGCTGGACCATTAGATGTCATAATGGGCTTGACATGTCCCTAGGCCCCAATTTTTAACCAAATTTCTGATGATCCAGTCGCCCCTCCACAGGGCTCTACTCTGGAATCCCTCATTTGGTGGGACACCTGAGGATAAAAAAGAAAAAAACAAGAATAAAAAAAAAAAACGGACTTCTTCCAGCCCACAGAATGACCCCAAACTCTTTGGACGGGGCCAAACCACCAGAGAGTAAGACTCGTCCATTTCCCATGAAGTCACCCAGAAATTCAACGACCATGAGTGACGCGATATCCAGAGACAAAAACTTGAGCAGGAGCCTCACACTCGCCCTTCTTTCAAATCCCGAAGTGTTCTCCTCATGGTCTGTAGATCAGTCCTGCATACCTATGACCCGAAACATAAGCCGAGTTTGTGTTTTCAGACAACTGTCCAAACAGCCCTGGCCTACACAACCTACAGGCTCAGGCCCCTGGAGCCAAACCTGAGGACTGTACTAGCCCTCTCCAAGGGAATTGTGTGTGCCCATTCCAATGGCCACTACCCTTCTAATAGGATAAACCTCCAAAGTCCCTGATCCATCTCAATAGTGGTGGCTTCCCAGGAACAACAGGGGCAATCTGAGCCCAACTGAACACCTACCTGCACTCAGACCCATAGACAGATGTCCCCAGAGGTAAAAAGGAAAGAACAGGCCCCTAGGCACTAATCAGATCCATTGCTTTGGTTTCCAGGCATCTCTCCTCAGAGGCCTGGATTTCAAAAGCAGCATATAGCTGTTTCTTGACTCACCCATCAGAAATCATCTCATCTACACATGGGAAACTTGCACGTTGGAGCTTTGTCAAAGCCTCTGTTTAGGAGAACCCTTTAGGGCCCCAGTGCCACCGCTTCATTCCAAGGTCTCCATAGACACAAAAGCACGTTAGGACCCATCCCCAGGGGTGTCCATTTCAACTCAGGGTCCTCTGTTGCTCCCCACAGATCCAGGAGATCTAACTTGTCTTGTTGCTAGGAGACAATTGGAATGCGAGGTGGTCTACCCAGCCATCCGTACTTAGAACCCTGCTCAGAATCATTGGCCTGGAGCCAAACAACAGGTCTCAATTGTCCTGCAGAAGACTCTCTGCAGTTTGGAGCTTCTCACAACTCCCATCGTGGGAAAACACCCATGGCTCGTGATGCCCCCCACCATTCATGAAGGAGCCATCAGGGACAGAAACTCCAACCTCAGCGATCGTCTGATCCTCGCGCTGACTTCAGATGCACGAGACCTCAATTCAGGTCTGTAGATTGTGCGTGCATGGCCTCACCCAGAAACCTAAGCTTAGCTTGTGTTCTCAGACTTTTGTCGTCAGACTACTGGCCCACAAGCCCTCCAGTTTGGCAATCCAGAACTACAATGCAGCACTCTGCCGGATCTGCAAAAGAAAAACATTGTCTTCTGGGGCTACCCAGTAACCCCAAATGAGGATCAACCTGCACCGACCTTGGCTGTACCCCAAATACATAGGCTGACCAAATCACTAATGCCCTTTCTGACACAGCCTGAGCCTGGACCCCCTGGCCCCTCCCAGACAGCTGGCCGCACACTGAGCACATCGAGCCGCCATGACCTTAGGTCATCATTTCTTCCCAACATCAGGTTTCAGGTTTCAGAACCTAGACCTTATCTCCAATCACTGCCCAGGGTTGAAGGTGATGCAGAAATCAGAACTCCTTCCCCATGGCAAGAAACCTTGTGGTTGGCATGTTGTCCAACGTTCAGTGTAGTTGAAACCAGTGTGGCCCATGAGGCCCCGCCCATGCTCGCGGGCCACATTGGTCACAAACACACATTGTGACGCTCAGGCTGAGCCCAGTCCTCAAGTAAGGCCACTCAGTGGCTGGATGAAGAGATATCATATTGGGCTTGCCATGCCCCTAGGCCCCAATTTTTAACCATAGTTCGGGTTGTCCCTTCAGTCTTCCCCACGGCTTGGCTTTGGAATTCCTCTTTTGGTGGGACACCTGAGGTAACAAAACTGAAATGAGTCCTCCCATCCCACAGATTGACGAAAAGCAATTGGGAATCGGGCCAAATCCTCAGAGAGGAAGATTCGTCCATGGCCCATGAGGCGTCCCCGACATTCCACGGCCATCGCTGATACAAAATCCAGAGACAAAAGTCTGAGCAAGCGCCTCAGACTCGCACTTTCTTCATATCCTGAAGAGTTCTTCTCATGGTTTGTAGATCGGGCCTGCCATACCTACGTCCCCAAACCTAAGCTGAGTTTGTGTCTTCAGACTTCTGTCCTCAAATTCTTGGGCCACACACCCTCCAGGCTGGGCCCCTGGAGCCACACATTAGGACTGTGCCTAACAATCCATGGGAATTCTGCCCATTCCATGGTCCAAAATCGTACAAATTAGAAGAAACCTCCAAAGTCCCTGAGGCCATCCCAATAGTGTAGGTCCCCCGGAACAAACAAGGGCTGTCTGACACCAGCTGATAATCGACCTCCACTCATACCATAGATGGATGTCCCCAGAGAAGAAGATTGAACCAGACAGGACCCTAGGCCATAATAGGATCCATTGCTTTGGGTCACAGGCATGTGTCCTTAAAATTCTGATTCCAATACGAGCATAGGTGTTATCCTGAGGCACCCATCAGAACTCATCTCGTCTCCACAAGGAAACCTGTGCATGGGAGCCATGTCCAAGCTTAGGAGAGTACTTCAGGGTCCCGGTGCACCCGCCCCATTCCAAGGCCCTCATGGACACAAAAACACATTAGGACCCATCCTCAGGAAAGTCCATTTCAACTCAGCCACCCCGGTTGCTCCCGCAGAGCCATGAGATCTAATCTGTCTTGTTGCTAGCAGACAATTGGAATGGAGGCGGGCTTCCCAGGCATCCATCCGCGAACGGTGCTCTGGAGTCATTACATATGGGATATCCTGGAGCTGTCCAACAGGTCTCAATTGTCCCGCAGAAGGAATCCTTGAAGGGGGCATCCCACAACTCCCAACGTGGGAAAACCTCAATGGCCTCGAGATTCTGCTCCTTTCATGAAGCGGCCGTCATGCTCAGAAACTCCAACCTGAGCCAACGTCTGATCCTCGCCCTGACTTCAGATGCATGAGATATTGGTTCAGATCTGCAGGGGGTACCTGCCGTGCCCTCGCCCTGAAACCCAAGTCTAGCTTGTCTTCTCAGACTTCTGTCCTCACACTCCTGGCCCGAAGCCCTCAAGTTTGGCAATTCCGGACCCACAATGCAGCACTCTGCCTGCACTCTAGAAAAAAAAAATTATTGCCTCATGAGCTGCCCAGTCACCTTAAATGAGGGTAAACCTACACAGCACTCGACTTTACCCAAATTATATAGTCTAACCTGGGCACTAATGAACTGTCGAACACAACCTGAGCCCGGACCTCCTGACCAACACCCAGAATGATGACCGCACACTGAGCACATAAAACCCGCCATGGCCTTAGGTCATCATCTCTTCCCTACCTCAGATTTCAGGCTTCAGAACCGAGACCTTATCTCCAATCACTTCCCAGGGGTGAGTGTGATGCAGAAATCAGAACTCCTCCTTACCCATGGCAAGAACCCTGTGGTTGGCACGTTGTCAAACGTTCAGTGTAGGAGAAACCAGCATTCACCCTGAGGCCCCGCCCATTCTTGAGTGCGACGAGGGCATACACACGCATTGTGACCCTCAGCATGAGTCCTGTCCTCTAGTAAGTCCTCTCAGTTGCTAGACCATTAGATGTCATAATGGGCTTGACATGTCCCTAGGCCCCAATTTTTAACCAAATTTCTGATGGTCCAGTCACCCCTCCCCAGGGCTCTCTCTGGAATCCCTCATTTGGTGGGACACCTGAGGATAAAAAAGAGAAAAACAAGAATAAAAAAAAACGGACTTCTTCCAGCCCACAGAATGACCCCAAACTCTTTGGACGGGGCCAAACAACCAGAGAGTAAGACTCGTCTATTTCCCATGAAGTCACCCAGAAATTCAACGACCATGAGTGACACGATATCCAGAGACATAAACTTGAGGAGGAGCCTCACACTCGCCCTTCTTTCAAATCCCGAAGTGTTCTCCTCATGGTCTGTAGATCAGTCCTGCCATACCTATGACCCGAAACATAAGCCGAGTTTGTGTTTTCAGACAACTGTCCAAACAGCCCTGGCCTACACAACCTACAGGCCCAGGCCCCTGGAGCCAAACCTGAGGACTGTACTTGCCCTCTCCAAGGGAATAGTGTGTGCCCATTCCAATGGCCACTGCCCTTCTAATAGGATAAACCTCCAAAGTCCCTGATCCATCTCAATAGTGGTGGCTTCCCAGGAACAACAGGGGCAATCTGAGCCCAACTGAGCACCTACCTGCACTCAGACCCATAGACAGATGTCCCCAGAGGTAAAAAGGAAAGAACAGCCCCTAGGCACTATACAGATCCATTGCTTTGGTTTCCAGGCATCTCTCCTCAGAGGCCTGGATTTCAAAAGCAGCATATAGCTGTTTCTTGACTCACCCATCAGAAATCATCTCATCTACACATGGGAAACTTGCACGTTGGAGCTCGGTCAAAGCCTCTGTTTAGGAGAACCCTTTAGGGCCCCAGTGCCACCGCTTCATTCCAAGGTCTCCATAGACACAAAAGCACGTTAGGACCCATCCCCAGGGGTGTCCATTTCAACTCAGCGTCCTCGGTTGCTCCCCACAGATCCAGGAGATCTAACCTGTCTTGTTGCTAGGAGACAATTGGAATGCGAGGTGGGATACCCAGCCATCCATCCTTAGAACCCTGCTCAGAATCATTGGCCTGGAGCCAAACAACAGGTTTCAATTGTCCTGCAGAAGACTCTCTGCAGTTTGGAGCTTCTCACAACTCCCATCGTGGGAAAACCCCCATGGCATTGTGATGCCCCCGCCCATTTATGAAGGGGCCATCAGGGACAGAAACTCCAACCTGAGCGATCGTCTGATCCTCGCCCTGACTTCAGATGCACGAGATCTCGATTCAGGTCTGTAGATTGTGCGTGCCATGGCCTCACCGAGAAACCTAAGCCTAGCTTGTGTTCTCAGACTTTTGTCGTCAGACTACTGGCCCACAAGCCCTCCAGTTTGGCAATCCAGAACTACAATGCAGCACTCTGCCGGCCCTCCAGAAGAAAAACATTGTCCTCTGGTGCTACCCAGTAATCCCAAATGAGGATCAACCTGCACCGACCTTAGCTGTACCCCAAATACATAGGCTGACCAGGGCACTAATGCCCTTTCTGACACAGCCTGAGCCTGGACCCCCTGGCCCCTCCCAGACAGCTGGCCGCACACTGAGCACATCGAGCTGCCATGGCCTTAGGTCGTCATCTCTTCCCAACATCAGTTTTAAGGTTTCAGAACCTAGACCTTATCTCCAATCACTACCCAGGGTTGAAGGTGATGCAGAAATCAGAACTCCTTCCCCATGGCAAGAAACCTTGTGGTTGGCATGTTGTCCAACGTTCAGTGTAGTTGAAACCAGTGTGGCCCATGAGGCCCCGCCCATGCTCGCGGGCCACATAGGTCACAAACACACATTGTGACGCTCAGGCTGAGCCCAGTCCTCAAGTAAGGCCACTCACTGGCTGGATGAAGAGATATCATATTGGGCTTGCCATGCCCCTAGGCCCCAATTTTTAACCATAGTTCGGGTTGTCCCTTCAGTCTTCCCCACGGCTTGACTTTGGAATTCCTCTTTTGGTGGGACACCTGAGGTAACAAAACTGAAATGAGTCCTCCCATCCCACAGATTGACGATAAGCAATTGGGAATCGGGCCAAATCCGCAGAGAGGAAGATTCGTCTATGGCCCATGAGGCGTCCCCGACATTCCACGGCCATCGCTGATACAAAATCCAGAGACAAAAGCCTGAGCAAGAGCCTCAGACTCACACATTCTTCATATCCTGAAGAGTTCTTCTCATGGTTTGTAGATCGGGCCTGCCATACCTACGTCCCCAAACCTAAGCTGAGTTTGTGTTTTCAGACTTCTGTCCTCAAAGTCTTGGGCCACAAACCCTCCAGGCTGGGCCCTGAAACCACACATTAGGACTGTGCCTACCAATCCATGGGAATTCTGCCCATTCCATGGTCCAAAATCGTACAAATTAGGAGAAATCTCCAAAGTCCCTGAGGCCATCCCAATAGTGTAGGTCGCCCGGAACAAACATGGGCTGTCTGACACCAGCTGATAATCGACCTCCACTCATACCATAGATGGATGTCCCCAGAGAAGAAGATTGAACCAGACAGGACCCTAGGCCATAATAGGATCCATTGCTTTGGGTTACAGGCATGTGTCCTCAAAAGCCTGATTCCAATACGAGCATCGGGGTTTTCCTGAGGCACCCATCAGAACTCATCTCGTCTCCACAAGGAAACCTGTGCATGGGAGCCATGTCCAAAGCTTAGGAGAGTACTTCAGGGTCCCGGTGCCACCGCCCCATTCCAAGGCCCTCATGGACACAAAAACACATTAGGACCCATCCTCAGGAAAGTCCATTTCAACACAGCCACCCCGGTTGCTCCCGCAGAGCCATCAGATCTAAACTGTCTTGTTGCTAGGAGACAATTAGAATGCGAGGCGGGCTTCCCAGGCATTTATTCGCGAACGGTGCTCTGGAGTCATTCCATATGGGCTGTCCTGGAGCTGTCCAACAGGTCTCAATTGTCCCGCAGAAGGAATCCATGAAGGGGGCATCCCACAACTCCCAACGTGGGAAAACCTCAATGGCCTCGAGATTCCGCTCCCTTCATGAAGCGGCCGTCATATTCAGAAACTCCAACCTAAGCCAACGTCTGATCCTCGCCCTGACTTCAGATGCATGAGATATTGGTTCAGATCTGCAGGGGGTACCTGCCGTGCCCTCGCCCTGAAACCCAAGTCTAGCTTGTCTTCTCAGACTTCCGTCCTCACACTCCTGGCCCCGAAGCCCTCAAGTTTGGCAATTCCGGACCCACAATGCAGCACTCTGCCTGTCCTCTAGAAAAAAAATGATTGCCTCATGAGCTGCCCAGGCACCTTAAATGAGGGTAAACCTACACAGCAGTCGACTTTACCCAAATTATATAGTCTAACCTGGGCACTAATGCACTGTGGAACACAACCTGAACCCGGACCTCCTGACCAACACCCAGAGAGCTGACCACACACTGAGCACATAAAACCCGCCATGGCCTTAGGTCATCATCTCTTCCCTACCTCAGTTTTCAGGCTTCAGAACCGAGACCTTATCTCCAATCACTTCCCAGGGGTGAGTGTGATGCAGAAATCAGAACTCCTCCTTACCCATGGCAAGAACCCTGTGGTTGGCACGTTGTCCAACGTTCAGTGTAGGAGAAACCAGCATTCACCCTGAGGCCCCGCCCATTCTTGAGTGCGACGAGGGCATACACACGCATTGTCACCCTCAGCATGAGTCCTGTCCTCTAGTAAGTCCTCTCAGTTGCTGGACCATTAGATGTCATAATGGGCTTGACATGTCCCTAGGCTCCAATTTTTAACCAAATTACTGATGGTCCAGTCGCCCCTCCCCAGGGCTCTACTCTGGAATCCCTCATTTGGTGGGACACCTGAGGATAAAAAAGAAAAAAACAAGAAAAAAAAAAAAACGGACTTCTTCCAGCCCACAGAATGACCCCAAACTCTTTGGACGGGGCCAAACCACCAGAGAGTAAGACTCGTCCATTTCCCATGAAGTCACCCAGAAATACCACGTCCATGAGTGACACGATATCCAGAGACAAAAACTTGAGCAGGAGCCTCACACTCGCCCTTCTTTCAAATCCCGAAGAGTTCTCCTCATGGTCTGTAAATCAGTCCTGCCATACCTATGACCCGAAACATAAGCCGAGTTTGTGTTTTCAGACAACTGTCCAAACAGCCCTGGCCTACACAACCTACAGGCTCAGGCCCCTGGAGCCAAACCTGAGGACTGTACTTGCCCTCTCCAAGGGAATTGTGTGTGCCCATTCCAATGGCCACTACCCTTCTAATAGGATAAACCTCCAAAGTCCCTGATCCATCTCAATAGTGGTGGCTTCCCAGGAACAACAGGGGCAATCTGAGCCGAACTGAGCACCTACCTGCACTCAGACCCATAGACAGATGTCCCCAGAGGTATGAAGGAAAGAACAGGCCCCTAGGCACTAATCAGATCCATTGCTTTGGTTTCCAGGCATCTCTCCTCAGAGGCCTGGATTTCAAAAGCAGCATATAGCTGTTTCTTGACTCACCCATCAGAAAACATCTCATCTACACATGGGAAACTTGCACGTTGGAGCTGTGTCAAAGCCTCTGTTTAGGAGAACCCTTTAGGGCCCCAGTGCCACCGCTTCATTCCAAGGTCTCCATAGACACAAAAGCACGTTAGGACCCATCCCCAGGGGTGTCCATTTCAACACAGCGTCCTCGGTTGCTCCCCACAGATCCAGGAGATCTAACCTGTCTTGTTGCTAGGAGACAATTGGAATGCGAGGTGGGCTATCCAGCCATCCATCCTTAGATCCCTGCTCAGAATCATTGGCCTGGAGCCAAACAACAGGTCTCAATTGTCCTGCAGAAAACTCTCTGCAGTTTGGAGCTTCTCACAACTCCCATCGTGGGATAACACCCATGGCCTCGTGATGCCCCGCCCATTCATGAAGGGGCCATCAGAGTCAGAAACTCCAACCTGAGCGATCGTCTGATCCTCGCTCTGACTTCAGATGCACGAGACATCGATTCAGGTCTGTAGATTGTGCCTGCCATGGACTCACCCAGAAACCTAAGCCTAGCTTGTGTTCTCAGACTTTTGTCGTCAGACTACTGGCCCACAAGCCCTCCAGTTTGGCAATCCAGAACTACAATGCAGCACTCTGCCGGCCCTCCAGAAGAAAAACATTGTCCTCTGGTGCTACCCAGTAATCCCAAATGAGGATCAACCTGCACCGACCTTGGCTGTACCCCAAATACATAGGCTGACGAGGGCACTAATGCCCTTTCTGACACAGCCTGAGCCTGGACCCCCTGGCCCCTCCCAGACAGCTGGCCGCACACTGAGCACATCGAGCCGCCATGGCCTTAGGTCGTCATCTCTTCCCAACATCAGTTTTAAGGTTTCAGAACCTAGACCTTATATCCAATCACTGCCCAGGGTTGAAGGTGATGCAGAAATCAGAACTCCTTCCCCATGGCAAGAAACCTTCTGGTTGGCATGTTGTCCAACGTTCAATGTAGTTGAAACCAGTGTGGCCCATGAGGCCCCGCCCATGCTCACGGGCCACAATGGTCACAAACACACATTGTGACGCTCAGGCTGAGCCCAGTCCTCAAGTAAGGCCACTCAGTGACTGGATGAAGAGATAGCATATTGTGCTTGCCATGCCCCTAGGCCCCAATTTTTAACCATAGTTCGGGTTGTCCCTTCAGTCTTCCCCTCGGCTTTGCTTTGGAATTCCTCTTTTGGTGGGACACCTGAGGTAACAAAACTGAAATGAGTCCTCCCATCCCACAGACTGACGAAAAGCAATTGGGAATCGGGCCAAATCCTCAGAGAGGAAGATTCGTCCATGGCCCATGAGGCCTCCCGGACATTCCACGGCCATCGCTGATACAAAATCCAGAGACAAAAGCCTGAGCATGCGCCTCAGACTCGCACTTTCTTCATATCCTGAAGAGTTCTTCTCATGGTTTGTAGATCGGGCCTGCCATACCTACGTCCCCAAACCTAAGCTGAGTTTGTGTTTTCAGACTTCTGTCCCCAAAGTCTTGGGCCACACAACCTCCAGCCTGACCCCTGGAGCCACACATTAGGACTGTGCCTACCAATCCATGGGAATTCTGCCCATTCCATGGTCCAAAATCGTACAAATTAGGAGAAACCTCCAAAGTCCCTGAGGCCATCCCAATAGTGTAGGTCGCCCGGAACAAACAAGGGCTGTCTGACACCAGCTGATAATCGACCTCCACTCATACCATAGATGGATGTCCACAGAGACGAAGATTGAACCAGACAGGACCCTAGGCCATAATAGGATCCATTGCTTTGGGTTACAGGCATGTGTCCTCAAAAGCCTGATTCCAATACGAGCATAGGGGTTTTCCTGAGGCACCCATCAGAACTCATCTCGTCTCCACAAGGAAACCTGTGCATGGGAGCCATGTCCAAAGCTTAGGAGATACTTCAGGGTCCCGGTGCAACTGCCCCATTCCAAGGCCCTCATGGACACAAAAGCACATTAGGACCCATCCTCAGGAAAGTCCATTTCAACTCAGACACCCCGGTTGCTCCCGCAGAGCCATCAGATCTAAACTGTCTTGTTGCTAGGAGACAATTGGAATGCGAGGCGGGCTTCCCAGGCATCCATCCGCCAACGGTGCTCTGGAGTCATTACATATGGGATGTCCTGGAGCTGTCCAACAGGTCTCAATTGGCCCGCAGAAGGAATCCATGAAGGGGGCATCCCACAACTCCCAACGTGGGAAAACCTCAATGGCCTCGAGTTTCCGCTCTCTTCATGAAGCGGCCGTCATGCTCAGAAACTCCAACCTGAGCCAACGTCTGATCCTCGCCCTGACTTCAGATGCATGAGATATTGGTTCAGATCTGCAGGGGGTACCTGCCGTGCCCTCGCCCTGAAACCCAAGTCTAGCTTGTCTTCTCAGACTTCCGTCCTCACACTCCTGGCCCCGAAGCCCTCAAGTTTGGCAATTCCGGACCCACAATGCAGCACTCTGCCTGCCCTCTAGAAAAAGAATTATTGCCTCATGAGCTGCCCAGGCACCTTAAATGAGGGTAAACCTACACAGCACTCGACTTTACCCAAATTATATAGTCTAACCTGGGCACTAATGCACTGTCGAACACAACCTGAGCCTGGACCTCCTGACCAACACCCAGAAAGCTGACCGCACACTGAGCACATAAAACCCGCCATGGCCTTAGGTCATCATCTCATCCCTACCTCAGTTTTCAGGCTTCAGAACCGAGACCTTATCTCCAATCACTTCCCAGGGGTGAGTGTGATGCAGAAATCAGAACTCCTCCTTACCCATGGCAAGAACCTTGTGGTTGGCACGATGTCCAATGTTCAGTGTAGGAGAAACCAGCATTCACCCTGAGGCCCCGCCCATTCTTGAGTGCGACGTGGGCATACACACGCATTGTGACCCTCAGCATGAGTCCTGTCCTCTAGTAAGTCCTCTCAGTTGCTCGACCATTAGATGTCATAATGGGTTTGACATGTCCCTAGGCCCCAATTTTTAACCAAATTTCTGATGGTCCAGTCGCCCCTCCCCAGGGCTCTACTCTGGAATCCCTCATTTGGTGGGACACCTGAGGATAAAAAAGAAAAAAACAAGAATAAAAAAAAAAAAACGGACTTCTTCCAGCCCACAGAATGACCCCAAACTCTTTGGACGGGGCCAAACCACCAGAGAGTAAGACTCGTCCATTTCCCATGAAGTCACCCAGAAATTCCACCACCATGAGTGACACGATATCCAGAGACAAAAACTTGAGCAGGAGCCTCACACTCGCCCTTCTTTCAAATCCCGAAGTGTTCTCCTCAGGTCTGTAGATCAGTCCTGCCATACCTATGACCCGAAACATAAGCCGAGTTTGTGTTTTCAGACAACTGTCCAAACAGCCCTAGCCTACACAACCTACAGGCTCAGGCCCCTGGAGCCAAACCTGAGGACAGTACTGGCCCTCTCCAAGGGAATTGTGTGTGCCCATTCCAATGGCCACAACCCTTCTAATAGGATAAACCTCCAAAGTCCCTGATCCATCTCAATAGTGGTGGCTTCCCAGGAAAAACAGGGGCAATCTGAGCCCAACTGAGCACCTACCTGCACTCAGACGCATAGACAGATGTCCACAGAGGTAAAAAGGAAAGAACAGGCCCCTAGGCACTAATCAGATCCATTGCTTTGGTTTACAGGCATCTCTCCTCAGAGGCCTGGATTTCAAAAGCAGCATATAGCTGTTTCTTGACTCACCCATCAGAAAACATCTCATCTACACATGGGAAACTTGCACGTTGGAGCTGTGTCAAAGCCTCTGTTTTGGAGAACCCTTTAGGGCCCCAGTGCCACCGCTTCATTCCAAGGTCTCCATAGACACAAAAGCACATTAGGACCCATCCCCAGGGGTGTCCATTTCAACTCAGCGTCCTCGGTTGCTCGCCACAGATCCAGGAGATCTAACCTGTCTTGTTGCTAGGAGACAATTGGAATGCGAGGTGGGCTACCCAGCCATCCATCCTTAGAACCCTGCTCAGAATCATTGGCCTGGAGCCAAAAAACAGGTCTCAAATGTCCTGCAGAAAACTCTCTGCAGTTTGGAGCTTCTCACAACTCCCATCGTGGGAAAAACCCCATGGCCTCCTGATGCCCCCGCCCATTCATGAAGGGGCCATCAGGGACAGAAACTCCAACCTGAGCGATCGTCTGATCCTCGCCCTGAATTCAGATGCACGAGATCTCGATTCAGGTCTGTAGATTGTGCGTGCCATGGCCTCACCCAGAAACCTAAGCCTAGCTTGTGTTCTCAGACTTTTGTCGTCTGACTACTGGCCCACAAGCCCTCCAGTTTGGCAATCCAGAACTACAATGCAGCACTCTGCCGGCCCTCCAGAAGAAAAACATTGTCCTCTGGTGCTACCCAGTAATCCCAAATGAGGATCAACCTGCACCGACCTTGGCTGTACCCCAAATACATAGGCTGACCAGGGCACTAATGCCCTTTCTGACACAGCCTGAGCCTGGACCCCCTGGCCCCTCCCAGACAGCTGGCCGCACACTGAGCACATCGAGCCGCCATGTCCTTAGGTCGTCATCTCTTCCCAACATCAGTTTTCAGGTTTCATAACCTAGACCTTATCTCCAATCACTGCCCAGGGTTGAAGGTGATGCAGAAATCAGAACTCCTTCCCCATGGCAAGAAACCTTGTGGTTGGCATGTTGTCCAACGTTCAGTGTAGTTGAAACCAGTGTGGCCCATGAGGCCCCGCCCATGCTCGCGGGCCACATTGGTCACAAACACACATTGTGACGCTCAGGCTGAGCCCAGTCCTCAAGTAAGGCCACTCAGTGGCTGGATGAAGAGATATCATATTGGGCTTGCCATGCCCCTAGGCCCCAATTTTTAACCATAGTTCGGGTTGTCCCTTCAGTCTTCCCCACGGCTTGGCTTTGGAATTCCTCTTTTGGTGGGACACCTGAGGTAACAAAATTGAAATGAGTCCTCCCATCCCACAGATTAACGAAAAGCAATTGGGAATCGGGCCAAATCCTCAGAGAGGAAGATTCGTCTATGGTCCATGAGGCGTCCCTGACATTCCACGGCCATCGCTGATACAAAATCCAGAGACAAAAGCCTGAGCAAGAGCCTCAGACTCACACATTCTTCATATCCTGAAGAGTTCTTCTCATGGTTTGTAGATCGGGCCTGCCATACCTACGTCCCCAAACCTAAGCTGAGTTTGTGTTTTCAGACTTCTGTCCTCAAAGTCTTGGGCCACACACCCTCCAGGCTGGGCCCCTGGAGCCACACATTAGGACTGTGCCTACCAATCCATGGGAATTCTGCCCATTCCATGGTCCAAAATCGGACAAATTAGGAGAAATCTTTAAAGTCCCTGAGGCCATCCCAATAGTGTAGGTCGCCCGGAACAAACATGGGCTGTGTGACAACAGCTGATAATCGACCTCCACTCATACCATAGATGGAT
Source organism: Mustela nivalis (assembly GCF_964662115.1). Taxonomy (NCBI): domain Eukaryota; kingdom Metazoa; phylum Chordata; class Mammalia; order Carnivora; family Mustelidae; genus Mustela; species Mustela nivalis. The sequence continues at coordinate 375,769 of NW_028136178.1, forward strand.
GTCCCCAGAGAAGAAGATTGAACCAGACAGGACCCTAGGCCATAATAGGATCCATTGCTTTGGGTTACAGGCATGTGTCCTCAAAAGCCTGATTCCAATACGAGCATAGGGGTTTTCCTGAGGCACCCATCAGAACTCATCTCGTCTCCACAAGGAAACCTGTGCATGGGAGCCATGTCCAAAGCTTAGGAGAGTACTTCAGGGTCCCGGTGCCACCGCCCCATTCCAAGGCCCTCATGGACACAAAAACACATTAGGACCCATCCTCAGGAAAGTCCATTTCAACTCAGCCACCCCGGTTGCTCCCGCAGAGCTATCAGATCTAAACTGTCTTGTTGCTAGGAGACAATTGGAATGCGAGGCGGGCTTCCCAGGCATCCATCCGCGAACGGTGCTCTGGAGTCATTCCATATGGGATGTCCTGGAGCTGTCCAACAGGTCTCAATTGGCCCGCAGAAGGAATCCATGAAGGGGGCATCCCACAACTCCCAACGTGGGAAAACCTCAATGGCCTCGAGTTTCCGCTCCCTTCATGAAGCGGCCGTCATGCTCAGAAACTCCAACCTGAGCCAACGTCTGATCCTCGCCCTGACTTCAGATGCATGAGATATTGGTTCAGATCTGCAGGGGGTACCTGCCGTGCCCTCGCCCTGAAACCCAAGTCTAGCTTGTCTTCTCAGACTTCCGTCCTCACACTCCTGGCCCCGAAGCCCTCAAGTTTGGCAATTCCGGACCCACAATGCAGCACTCTGCCTGCCCTCTAGAAAAAGAATTATTGCCTCATGAGCTGCCCAGGCACCTTAAATGAGGGTAAACCTACACAGCACTCGACTTTACCCAAATTATATAGTCTAACCTGGGCACTAATGCACTGTCGAACACAACCTGAGCCTGGACCTCCTGACCAACACCCAGAAAGCTGACCGCACACTGAGCACATAAAACCCGCCATGGCCTTAGGTCATCATCTCATCCCTACCTCAGTTTTCAGGCTTCAGAACCGAGACCTTATCTCCAATCACTTCCCAGGGGTGAGTGTGATGCAGAAATCAGAACTCCTCCTTACCCATGGCAAGAACCTTGTGGTTGGCACGATGTCCAATGTTCAGTGTAGGAGAAACCAGCATTCACCCTGAGGCCCCGCCCATTCTTGAGTGCGACGTGGGCATACACACGCATTGTGACCCTCAGCATGAGTCCTGTCCTCTAGTAAGTCCTCTCAGTTGCTCGACCATTAGATGTCATAATGGGTTTGACATGTCCCTAGGCCCCAATTTTTAACCAAATTTCTGATGGTCCAGTCGCCCCTCCCCAGGGCTCTACTCTGGAATCCCTCATTTGGTGGGACACCTGAGGTTAAAAAAGAAAAAAACAAGAATAAAAAAAAAACGGACTTCTTCCCGCCCACAGAATGACCCCAAACTCTTTGGACGGGGCCAAACCACCAGAGAGTAAGACTCGTCTATTTCCCATGAAGTCACCCAGAAATTCAACGACCATGAGTGACACGATATCCAGAGACAAAAACTTGAGCAGGAGCCTCACACTAGCCCTTCTTTCAAATCCCGAAGAGTTCTCCTCATGGTCTGTAGATCAGTCCTGCCATACCTATGACCCGAAACATAAGCCGAGTTTGTGTTTTCTGACAACTGTCCAAACAGCCCTGGCCTACACAACCTACAGGCTCAGGCCCCTGGAGCCAAACCTGAGGACAGTACTGGCCCTCTCCAAGGGAATTGTGTGTGCCCATTCCAATGGCCACAACCCTTCTAATAGGATAAACCTCCAAAGTCCCTGATCCATCTCAATAGTGGTGGCTTCCCAGGAAAAACAGGGGCAATCTGAGCCCAACTGAGCACCTACCTGCACTCAGACGCATAGACAGATGTCCACAGAGGTAAAAAGGAAAGAACAGGCCCCTAGGCACTAATCAGATCCATTGCTTTGGTTTACAGGCATCTCTCCTCAGAGGCCTGGATTTCAAAAGCAGCATATAGCTGTTTCTTGACTCACCCATCAGAAAACATCTCATCTACACATGGGAAACTTGCACGTTGGAGCTGTGTCAAAGCCTCTGTTTTGGAGAACCCTTTAGGGCCCCAGTGCCACCGCTTCATTCCAAGGTCTCCATAGACACAAAAGCACATTAGGACCCATCCCCAGGGGTGTCCATTTCAACTCAGCGTCCTCGGTTGCTCGCCACAGATCCAGGAGATCTAACCTGTCTTGTTGCTAGGAGACAATTGGAATGCGAGGTGGGCTACCCAGCCATCCATCCTTAGAACCCTGCTCAGAATCATTGGCCTGGAGCCAAACAACAGGTCTCAAATGTCCTGCAGAAAACTCTCTGCAGTTTGGAGCTTCTCACAACTCCCATCGTGGGAAAACCCCCATGGCCTCGTGATGCCCCCGCCCATTCATGAAGGGGCCATCAGGGACAGAAACTCCAACCTGAGCGATCGTCTGATCCTCGCCCTGAATTCAGATGCACGAGATCTCGATTCAGGTCTGTAGATTGTGCGTGCCATGGCCTCACCCAGAAACCTAAGCCTAGCTTGTGTTCTCAGACTTTTGTCGTCTGACTACTGGCCCACAAGCCCTCCAGTTTGGCAATCCAGAACTACAATGCAGCACTCTGCCGGCCCTCCAGAAGAAAAACATTGTCCTCTGGTGCTACCCAGTAATCCCAAATGAGGATCAACCTGCACCGACCTTGGCTGTACCCCAAATACATAGGCTGACCAGGGCACTAATGCCCTTTCTGACACAGCCTGAGCCTGGACCCCCTGGCCCCTCCCAGACAGCTGGCCGCACACTGAGCACATCGAGCCGCCATGTCCTTAGGTCGTCATCTCTTCCCAACATCAGTTTTCAGGTTTCATAACCTAGACCTTATCTCCAATCACTGCCCAGGGTTGAAGGTGATGCAGAAATCAGAACTCCTTCCCCATGGCAAGAAACCTTGTGGTTGGCATGTTGTCCAACGTTCAGTGTAGTTGAAACCAGTGTGGCCCATGAGGCCCCGCCCATGCTCGCGGGCCACATTGGTCACAAACACACATTGTGACGCTCAGGCTGAGCCCAGTCCTCAAGTAAGGCCACTCAGTGGCTGGATGAAGAGATATCATATTGGGCTTGCCATGCCCCTAGGCCCCAATTTTTAACCATAGTTCGGGTTGTCCCTTCAGTCTTCCCCACGGCTTGGCTTTGGAATTCCTCTTTTGGTGGGACACCTGAGGTAACAAAATTGAAATGAGTCCTCCCATCCCACAGATTAACGAAAAGCAATTGGGAATCGGGCCAAATCCTCAGAGAGGAAGATTCGTCTATGGTCCATGAGGCGTCCCTGACATTCCACGGCCATCGCTGATACAAAATCCAGAGACAAAAGCCTGAGCAAGAGCCTCAGACTCACACATTCTTCATATCCTGAAGAGTTCTTCTCATGGTTTGTAGATCGGGCCTGCCATACCTACGTCCCCAAACCTAAGCTGAGTTTGTGTTTTCAGACTTCTGTCCTCAAAGTCTTGGGCCACACACCCTCCAGGCTGGGCCCCTGGAGCCACACATTAGGACTGTGCCTACCAATCCATGGGAATTCTGCCCATTCCATGGTCCAAAATCGGACAAATTAGGAGAAATCTTTAAAGTCCCTGAGGCCATCCCAATAGTGTAGGTCGCCCGGAACAAACATGGGCTGTGTGACAACAGCTGATAATCGACCTCCACTCATACCATAGATGGATGTCCCCAGAGAAGAAGATTGAACCAGACAGGACCCTAGGCCATAATAGGATCCATTGCTTTGGGTTACAGGCATGTGTCCTCAAAAGCCTGATTCCAATACGAGCATAGGGGTTTTCCTGAGGCACCCATCAGAACTCATCTCGTCTCCACAAGGAAACCTGTGCATGGGAGCCATGTCCAAAGCTTAGGAGAGTACTTCAGGGTCCCGGTGCCACCGCCCCATTCCAAGGCCCTCATGGACACAAAAACACATTAGGACCCATCCTCAGGAAAGTCCATTTCAACTCAGCCACCCCGGTTGCTCCCGCAGAGCTATCAGATCTAAACTGTCTTGTTGCTAGGAGACAATTGGAATGCGAGGCGGGCTTCCCAGGCATCCATCCGCGAACGGTGCTCTGGAGTCATTCCATATGGGATGTCCTGGAGCTGTCCAACAGGTCTCAATTGGCCCGCAGAAGGAATCCATGAAGGGGGCATCCCACAACTCCCAACGTGGGAAAACCTCAATGGCCTCGAGTTTCCGCTCCCTTCATGAAGCGGCCGTCATGCTCAGAAACTCCAACCTGAGCCAACGTCTGATCCTCGCCCTGACTTCAGATGCATGAGATATTGGTTCAGATCTGCAGGGGGTACCTGCCGTGCCCTCGCCCTGAAACCCAAGTCTAGCTTGTCTTCTCAGACTTCCGTCCTCACACTCCTGGCCCCGAAGCCCTCAAGTTTGGCAATTCCGGACCCACAATGCAGCACTCTGCCTGCCCTCTAGAAAAAGAATTATTGCCTCATGAGCTGCCCAGGCACCTTAAATGAGGGTAAACCTACACAGCACTCGACTTTACCCAAATTATATAGTCTAACCTGGGCACTAATGCACTGTCGAACACAACCTGAGCCTGGACCTCCTGACCAACACCCAGAAAGCTGACCGCACACTGAGCACATAAAACCCGCCATGGCCTTAGGTCATCATCTCATCCCTACCTCAGTTTTCAGGCTTCAGAACCGAGACCTTATCTCCAATCACTTCCCAGGGGTGAGTGTGATGCAGAAATCAGAACTCCTCCTTACCCATGGCAAGAACCTTGTGGTTGGCACGATGTCCAATGTTCAGTGTAGGAGAAACCAGCATTCACCCTGAGGCCCCGCCCATTCTTGAGTGCGACGTGGGCATACACACGCATTGTGACCCTCAGCATGAGTCCTGTCCTCTAGTAAGTCCTCTCAGTTGCTCGACCATTAGATGTCATAATGGGTTTGACATGTCCCTAGGCCCCAATTTTTAACCAAATTTCTGATGGTCCAGTCGCCCCTCCCCAGGGCTCTACTCTGGAATCCCTCATTTGGTGGGACACCTGAGGTTAAAAAAGAAAAAAACAAGAATAAAAAAAAAAACGGACTTCTTCCCGCCCACAGAATGACCCCAAACTCTTTGGACGGGGCCAAACCACCAGAGAGTAAGACTCGTCTATTTCCCATGAAGTCACCCAGAAATTCAACGACCATGAGTGACACGATATCCAGAGACAAAAACTTGAGCAGGAGCCTCACACTAGCCCTTCTTTCAAATCCCGAAGAGTTCTCCTCATGGTCTGTAGATCAGTCCTGCCATACCTATGACCCGAAACATAAGCCGAGTTTGTGTTTTCTGACAACTGTCCAAACAGCCCTGGCCTACACAACCTACAGGCTCAGGCCCCTGGAGCCAAACCTGAGGACAGTACTGGCCCTCTCCAAGGGAATTGTGTGTGCCCATTCCAATGGCCACAACCCTTCTAATAGGATAAACCTCCAAAGTCCCTGATCCATCTCAATAGTGGTGGCTTCCCAGGAAAAACAGGGGCAATCTGAGCCCAACTGAGCACCTACCTGCACTCAGACGCATAGACAGATGTCCACAGAGGTAAAAAGGAAAGAACAGGCCCCTAGGCACTAATCAGATCCATTGCTTTGGTTTACAGGCATCTCTCCTCAGAGGCCTGGATTTCAAAAGCAGCATATAGCTGTTTCTTGACTCACCCATCAGAAAACATCTCATCTACACATGGGAAACTTGCACGTTGGAGCTGTGTCAAAGCCTCTGTTTTGGAGAACCCTTTAGGGCCCCAGTGCCACCGCTTCATTCCAAGGTCTCCATAGACACAAAAGCACATTAGGACCCATCCCCAGGGGTGTCCATTTCAACTCAGCGTCCTCGGTTGCTCGCCACAGATCCAGGAGATCTAACCTGTCTTGTTGCTAGGAGACAATTGGAATGCGAGGTGGGCTACCCAGCCATCCATCCTTAGAACCCTGCTCAGAATCATTGGCCTGGAGCCAAACAACAGGTCTCAAATGTCCTGCAGAAAACTCTCTGCAGTTTGGAGCTTCTCACAACTCCCATCGTGGGAAAACCCCCATGGCCTCGTGATGCCCCCGCCCATTCATGAAGGGGCCATCAGGGACAGAAACTCCAACCTGAGCGATCGTCTGATCCTCGCCCTGAATTCAGATGCACGAGATCTCGATTCAGGTCTGTAGATTGTGCGTGCCATGGCCTCACCCAGAAACCTAAGCCTAGCTTGTGTTCTCAGACTTTTGTCGTCAGACTACTGGCCCACAAGCCCTCCAGTTTGGCAATCCAGAACTACAATGCAGCACTCTGCCGGCCCTCCAGAAGAAAAACATTGTCCTCTGGTGCTACCCAGTAATCCCAAATGAGGATCAACCTGCACCGACCTTGGCTGTACCCCAAATACATAGGCTGACCAGGGCACTAATGCCCTTTCTGACACAGCCTGAGCCTGGACCCCCTGGCCCCTCCCAGACAGCTGGCCGCACACTGAGCACATCGAGCCGCCATGTCCTTAGGTCGTCATCTCTTCCCAACATCAGTTTTCAGGTTTCAGAACCTAGACCTTATCTCCAATCACTGCCCAGGGTTGAAGGTGATGCAGAAATCAGAACTCCTTCCCCATGGCAAGAAACCTTGTGGTTGGCATGTTGTCCAACGTTCAGTGTAGTTGAAACCAGTGTGGCCCATGAGGCCCCGCCCATGCTCGCGGGCCACATTGGTCACAAACACACATTGTGACGCTCAGGCTGAGCCCAGTCCTCAAGTAAGGCCACTCAGTGGCTGGATGAAGAGATATCATATTGGGCTTGCCATGCCCCTAGGCCCCAATTTTTAACCATAGTTCGGGTTGTCCCTTCAGTCTTCCCCACGGCTTGGCTTTGGAATTCCTCTTTTGGTGGGACACCTGAGGTAACAAAATTGAAATGAGTCCTCCCATCCCACAGATTAACGAAAAGCAATTGGGAATCGGGCCAAATCCTCAGAGAGGAAGATTCGTCTATGGTCCATGAGGCGTCCCTGACATTCCACGGCCATCGCTGATACAAAATCCAGAGACAAAAGCCTGAGCAAGAGCCTCAGACTCACACATTCTTCATATCCTGAAGAGTTCTTCTCATGGTTTGTAGATCGGGCCTGCCATACCTACGTCCCCAAACCTAAGCTGAGTTTGTGTTTTCAGACTTCTGTCCTCAAAGTCTTGGGCCACACACCCTCCAGGCTGGGCCCCTGGAGCCACACATTAGGACTGTGCCTACCAATCCATGGGAATTCTGCCCATTCCATGGTCCAAAATCGGACAAATTAGGAGAAATCTTTAAAGTCCCTGAGGCCATCCCAATAGTGTAGGTCGCCCGGAACAAACATGGGCTGTGTGACAACAGCTGATAATCGACCTCCACTCATACCATAGATGGATGTCCCCAGAGAAGAAGATTGAACCAGACAGGACCCTAGGCCATAATAGGATCCATTGCTTTGGGTTACAGGCATGTGTCCTCAAAAGCCTGATTCCAATACGAGCATAGGGGTTTTCCTGAGGCACCCATCAGAACTCATCTCGTCTCCACAAGGAAACCTGTGCATGGGAGCCATGTCCAAAGCTTAGGAGAGTACTTCAGGGTCCCGGTGCCACCGCCCCATTCCAAGGCCCTCGTGGACACAAAAACACATTAGGACCCATCCTCAGGAAAGTCCATTTCAACTCAGCCACCCCGGTTGCTCCCGCAGAGCTATCAGATCTAAACTGTCTTGTTGCTAGGAGACAATTGGAATGCGAGGCGGGCTTCCCAGGCATCCATCCGCGAACGGTGCTCTGGAGTCATTCCATATGGGATGTCCTGGAGCTGTCCAACAGGTCTCAATTGGCCCGCAGAAGGAATCCATGAAGGGGGCATCCCACAACTCCCAACGTGGGAAAACCTCAATGGCCTCGAGTTTCCGCTCCCTTCATGAAGCGGCCGTCATGCTCAGAAACTCCAACCTGAGCCAACGTCTGATCCTCGCCCTGACTTCAGATGCATGAGATATTGGTTCAGATCTGCAGGGGGTACCTGCCGTGCCCTCGCCCTGAAACCCAAGTCTAGCTTGTCTTCTCAGACTTCCGTCCTCACACTCCTGGCCCCGAAGCCCTCAAGTTTGGCAATTCCGGACCCACAATGCAGCACTCTGCCTGCCCTCTAGAAAAAGAATTATTGCCTCATGAGCTGCCCAGGCACCTTAAATGAGGGTAAACCTACACAGCACTCGACTTTACCCAAATTATATAGTCTAACCTGGGCACTAATGCACTGTCGAACACAACCTGAGCCTGGACCTCCTGACCAACACCCAGAAAGCTGACCGCACACTGAGCACATAAAACCCGCCATGGCCTTAGGTCATCATCTCATCCCTACCTCAGTTTTCAGGCTTCAGAACCGAGACCTTATCTCCAATCACTTCCCAGGGGTGAGTGTGATGCAGAAATCAGAACTCCTCCTTACCCATGGCAAGAACCTTGTGGTTGGCACGATGTCCAATGTTCAGTGTAGGAGAAACCAGCATTCACCCTGAGGCCCCGCCCATTCTTGAGTGCGACGTGGGCATACACACGCATTGTGACCCTCAGCATGAGTCCTGTCCTCTAGTAAGTCCTCTCAGTTGCTCGACCATTAGATGTCATAATGGGTTTGACATGTCCCTAGGCCCCAATTTTTAACCAAATTTCTGATGGTCCAGTCGCCCCTCCCCAGGGCTCTACTCTGGAATCCCTCATTTGGTGGGACACCTGAGGTTAAAAAAGAAAAAAACAAGAATAAAAAAAAAAACGGACTTCTTCCCGCCCACAGAATGACCCCAAACTCTTTGGACGGGGCCAAACCACCAGAGAGTAAGACTCGTCTATTTCCCATGAAGTCACCCAGAAATTCAACGACCATGAGTGACACGATATCCAGAGACAAAAACTTGAGCAGGAGCCTCACACTAGCCCTTCTTTCAAATCCCGAAGAGTTCTCCTCATGGTCTGTAGATCAGTCCTGCCATACCTATGACCCGAAACATAAGCCGAGTTTGTGTTTTCTGACAACTGTCCAAACAGCCCTGGCCTACACAACCTACAGGCTCAGGCCCCTGGAGCCAAACCTGAGGACAGTACTGGCCCTCTCCAAGGGAATTGTGTGTGCCCATTCCAATGGCCACAACCCTTCTAATAGGATAAACCTCCAAAGTCCCTGATCCATCTCAATAGTGGTGGCTTCCCAGGAAAAACAGGGGCAATCTGAGCCCAACTGAGCACCTACCTGCACTCAGACGCATAGACAGATGTCCACAGAGGTAAAAAGGAAAGAACAGGCCCCTAGGCACTAATCAGATCCATTGCTTTGGTTTACAGGCATCTCTCCTCAGAGGCCTGGATTTCAAAAGCAGCATATAGCTGTTTCTTGACTCACCCATCAGAAAACATCTCATCTACACATGGGAAACTTGCACGTTGGAGCTGTGTCAAAGCCTCTGTTTTGGAGAACCCTTTAGGGCCCCAGTGCCACCGCTTCATTCCAAGGTCTCCATAGACACAAAAGCACATTAGGACCCATCCCCAGGGGTGTCCATTTCAACTCAGCGTCCTCGGTTGCTCGCCACAGATCCAGGAGATCTAACCTGTCTTGTTGCTAGGAGACAATTGGAATGCGAGGTGGGCTACCCAGCCATCCATCCTTAGAACCCTGCTCAGAATCATTGGCCTGGAGCCAAAAAACAGGTCTCAAATGTCCTGCAGAAAACTCTCTGCAGTTTGGAGCTTCTCACAACTCCCATCGTGGGAAAAACCCCATGGCCTCCTGATGCCCCCGCCCATTCATGAAGGGGCCATCAGGGACAGAAACTCCAACCTGAGCGATCGTCTGATCCTCGCCCTGAATTCAGATGCACGAGATCTCGATTCAGGTCTGTAGATTGTGCGTGCCATGGCCTCACCCAGAAACCTAAGCCTAGCTTGTGTTCTCAGACTTTTGTCGTCTGACTACTGGCCCACAAGCCCTCCAGTTTGGCAATCCAGAACTACAATGCAGCACTCTGCCGGCCCTCCAGAAGAAAAACATTGTCCTCTGGTGCTACCCAGTAATCCCAAATGAGGATCAACCTGCACCGACCTTGGCTGTACCCCAAATACATAGGCTGACCAGGGCACTAATGCCCTTTCTGACACAGCCTGAGCCTGGACCCCCTGGCCCCTCCCAGACAGCTGGCCGCACACTGAGCACATCGAGCCGCCATGTCCTTAGGTCGTCATCTCTTCCCAACATCAGTTTTCAGGTTTCATAACCTAGACCTTATCTCCAATCACTGCCCAGGGTTGAAGGTGATGCAGAAATCAGAACTCCTTCCCCATGGCAAGAAACCTTGTGGTTGGCATGTTGTCCAACGTTCAGTGTAGTTGAAACCAGTGTGGCCCATGAGGCCCCGCCCATGCTCGCGGGCCACATTGGTCACAAACACACATTGTGACGCTCAGGCTGAGCCCAGTCCTCAAGTAAGGCCACTCAGTGGCTGGATGAAGAGATATCATATTGGGCTTGCCATGCCCCTAGGCCCCAATTTTTAACCATAGTTCGGGTTGTCCCTTCAGTCTTCCCCACGGCTTGGCTTTGGAATTCCTCTTTTGGTGGGACACCTGAGGTAACAAAATTGAAATGAGTCCTCCCATCCCACAGATTAACGAAAAGCAATTGGGAATCGGGCCAAATCCTCAGAGAGGAAGATTCGTCTATGGTCCATGAGGCGTCCCTGACATTCCACGGCCATCGCTGATACAAAATCCAGAGACAAAAGCCTGAGCAAGAGCCTCAGACTCACACATTCTTCATATCCTGAAGAGTTCTTCTCATGGTTTGTAGATCGGGCCTGCCATACCTACGTCCCCAAACCTAAGCTGAGTTTGTGTTTTCAGACTTCTGTCCTCAAAGTCTTGGGCCACACACCCTCCAGGCTGGGCCCCTGGAGCCACACATTAGGACTGTGCCTACCAATCCATGGGAATTCTGCCCATTCCATGGTCCAAAATCGGACAAATTAGGAGAAATCTTTAAAGTCCCTGAGGCCATCCCAATAGTGTAGGTCGCCCGGAACAAACATGGGCTGTGTGACAACAGCTGATAATCGACCTCCACTCATACCATAGATGGATGTCCCCAGAGAAGAAGATTGAACCAGACAGGACCCTAGGCCATAATAGGATCCATTGCTTTGGGTTACAGGCATGTGTCCTCAAAAGCCTGATTCCAATACGAGCATAGGGGTTTTCCTGAGGCACCCATCAGAACTCATCTCGTCTCCACAAGGAAACCTGTGCATGGGAGCCATGTCCAAAGCTTAGGAGAGTACTTCAGGGTCCCGGTGCCACCGCCCCATTCCAAGGCCCTCGTGGACACAAAAACACATTAGGACCCATCCTCAGGAAAGTCCATTTCAACTCAGCCACCCCGGTTGCTCCCGCAGAGCTATCAGATCTAAACTGTCTTGTTGCTAGGAGACAATTGGAATGCGAGGCGGGCTTCCCAGGCATCCATCCGCGAACGGTGCTCTGGAGTCATTCCATATGGGATGTCCTGGAGCTGTCCAACAGGTCTCAATTGGCCCGCAGAAGGAATCCATGAAGGGGGCATCCCACAACTCCCAACGTGGGAAAACCTCAATGGCCTCGAGTTTCCGCTCCCTTCATGAAGCGGCCGTCATGCTCAGAAACTCCAACCTGAGCCAACGTCTGATCCTCGCCCTGACTTCAGATGCATGAGATATTGGTTCAGATCTGCAGGGGGTACCTGCCGTGCCCTCGCCCTGAAACCCAAGTCTAGCTTGTCTTCTCAGACTTCCGTCCTCACACTCCTGGCCCCGAAGCCCTCAAGTTTGGCAATTCCGGACCCACAATGCAGCACTCTGCCTGCCCTCTAGAAAAAGAATTATTGCCTCATGAGCTGCCCAGGCACCTTAAATGAGGGTAAACCTACACAGCACTCGACTTTACCCAAATTATATAGTCTAACCTGGGCACTAATGCACTGTCGAACACAACCTGAGCCTGGACCTCCTGACCAACACCCAGAAAGCTGACCGCACACTGAGCACATAAAACCCGCCATGGCCTTAGGTCATCATCTCATCCCTACCTCAGTTTTCAGGCTTCAGAACCGAGACCTTATCTCCAATCACTTCCCAGGGGTGAGTGTGATGCAGAAATCAGAACTCCTCCTTACCCATGGCAAGAACCTTGTGGTTGGCACGATGTCCAATGTTCAGTGTAGGAGAAACCAGCATTCACCCTGAGGCCCCGCCCATTCTTGAGTGCGACGTGGGCATACACACGCATTGTGACCCTCAGCATGAGTCCTGTCCTCTAGTAAGTCCTCTCAGTTGCTCGACCATTAGATGTCATAATGGGTTTGACATGTCCCTAGGCCCCAATTTTTAACCAAATTTCTGATGGTCCAGTCGCCCCTCCCCAGGGCTCTACTCTGGAATCCCTCATTTGGTGGGACACCTGAGGTTAAAAAAGAAAAAAACAAGAATAAAAAAAAAACGGACTTCTTCCCGCCCACAGAATGACCCCAAACTCTTTGGACGGGGCCAAACCACCAGAGAGTAAGACTCGTCTATTTCCCATGAAGTCACCCAGAAATTCAACGACCATGAGTGACACGATATCCAGAGACAAAAACTTGAGCAGGAGCCTCACACTAGCCCTTCTTTCAAATCCCGAAGAGTTCTCCTCATGGTCTGTAGATCAGTCCTGCCATACCTATGACCCGAAACATAAGCCGAGTTTGTGTTTTCTGACAACTGTCCAAACAGCCCTGGCCTACACAACCTACAGGCTCAGGCCCCTGGAGCCAAACCTGAGGACAGTACTGGCCCTCTCCAAGGGAATTGTGTGTGCCCATTCCAATGGCCACAACCCTTCTAATAGGATAAACCTCCAAAGTCCCTGATCCATCTCAATAGTGGTGGCTTCCCAGGAAAAACAGGGGCAATCTGAGCCCAACTGAGCACCTACCTGCACTCAGACGCATAGACAGATGTCCACAGAGGTAAAAAGGAAAGAACAGGCCCCTAGGCACTAATCAGATCCATTGCTTTGGTTTACAGGCATCTCTCCTCAGAGGCCTGGATTTCAAAAGCAGCATATAGCTGTTTCTTGACTCACCCATCAGAAAACATCTCATCTACACATGGGAAACTTGCACGTTGGAGCTGTGTCAAAGCCTCTGTTTTGGAGAACCCTTTAGGGCCCCAGTGCCACCGCTTCATTCCAAGGTCTCCATAGACACAAAAGCACATTAGGACCCATCCCCAGGGGTGTCCATTTCAACTCAGCGTCCTCGGTTGCTCGCCACAGATCCAGGAGATCTAACCTGTCTTGTTGCTAGGAGACAATTGGAATGCGAGGTGGGCTACCCAGCCATCCATCCTTAGAACCCTGCTCAGAATCATTGGCCTGGAGCCAAACAACAGGTCTCAAATGTCCTGCAGAAAACTCTCTGCAGTTTGGAGCTTCTCACAACTCCCATCGTGGGAAAACCCCCATGGCCTCGTGATGCCCCCGCCCATTCATGAAGGGGCCATCAGGGACAGAAACTCCAACCTGAGCGATCGTCTGATCCTCGCCCTGAATTCAGATGCACGAGATCTCGATTCAGGTCTGTAGATTGTGCGTGCCATGGCCTCACCCAGAAACCTAAGCCTAGCTTGTGTTCTCAGACTTTTGTCGTCTGACTACTGGCCCACAAGCCCTCCAGTTTGGCAATCCAGAACTACAATGCAGCACTCTGCCGGCCCTCCAGAAGAAAAACATTGTCCTCTGGTGCTACCCAGTAATCCCAAATGAGGATCAACCTGCACCGACCTTGGCTGTACCCCAAATACATAGGCTGACCAGGGCACTAATGCCCTTTCTGACACAGCCTGAGCCTGGACCCCCTGGCCCCTCCCAGACAGCTGGCCGCACACTGAGCACATCGAGCCGCCATGTCCTTAGGTCGTCATCTCTTCCCAACATCAGTTTTCAGGTTTCATAACCTAGACCTTATCTCCAATCACTGCCCAGGGTTGAAGGTGATGCAGAAATCAGAACTCCTTCCCCATGGCAAGAAACCTTGTGGTTGGCATGTTGTCCAACGTTCAGTGTAGTTGAAACCAGTGTGGCCCATGAGGCCCCGCCCATGCTCGCGGGCCACATTGGTCACAAACACACATTGTGACGCTCAGGCTGAGCCCAGTCCTCAAGTAAGGCCACTCAGTGGCTGGATGAAGAGATATCATATTGGGCTTGCCATGCCCCTAGGCCCCAATTTTTAACCATAGTTCGGGTTGTCCCTTCAGTCTTCCCCACGGCTTGGCTTTGGAATTCCTCTTTTGGTGGGACACCTGAGGTAACAAAATTGAAATGAGTCCTCCCATCCCACAGATTAACGAAAAGCAATTGGGAATCGGGCCAAATCCTCAGAGAGGAAGATTCGTCTATGGTCCATGAGGCGTCCCTGACATTCCACGGCCATCGCTGATACAAAATCCAGAGACAAAAGCCTGAGCAAGAGCCTCAGACTCACACATTCTTCATATCCTGAAGAGTTCTTCTCATGGTTTGTAGATCGGGCCTGCCATACCTACGTCCCCAAACCTAAGCTGAGTTTGTGTTTTCAGACTTCTGTCCTCAAAGTCTTGGGCCACACACCCTCCAGGCTGGGCCCCTGGAGCCACACATTAGGACTGTGCCTACCAATCCATGGGAATTCTGCCCATTCCATGGTCCAAAATCGGACAAATTAGGAGAAATCTTTAAAGTCCCTGAGGCCATCCCAATAGTGTAGGTCGCCCGGAACAAACATGGGCTGTGTGACAACAGCTGATAATCGACCTCCACTCATACCATAGATGGATGTCCCCAGAGAAGAAGATTGAACCAGACAGGACCCTAGGCCATAATAGGATCCATTGCTTTGGGTTACAGGCATGTGTCCTCAAAAGCCTGATTCCAATACGAGCATAGGGGTTTTCCTGAGGCACCCATCAGAACTCATCTCGTCTCCACAAGGAAACCTGTGCATGGGAGCCATGTCCAAAGCTTAGGAGAGTACTTCAGGGTCCCGGTGCCACCGCCCCATTCCAAGGCCCTCATGGACACAAAAACACATTAGGACCCATCCTCAGGAAAGTCCATTTCAACTCAGCCACCCCGGTTGCTCCCGCAGAGCTATCAGATCTAAACTGTCTTGTTGCTAGGAGACAATTGGAATGCGAGGCGGGCTTCCCAGGCATCCATCCGCGAACGGTGCTCTGGAGTCATTCCATATGGGATGTCCTGGAGCTGTCCAACAGGTCTCAATTGGCCCGCAGAAGGAATCCATGAAGGGGGCATCCCACAACTCCCAACGTGGGAAAACCTCAATGGCCTCGAGTTTCCGCTCCCTTCATGAAGCGGCCGTCATGCTCAGAAACTCCAACCTGAGCCAACGTCTGATCCTCGCCCTGACTTCAGATGCATGAGATATTGGTTCAGATCTGCAGGGGGTACCTGCCGTGCCCTCGCCCTGAAACCCAAGTCTAGCTTGTCTTCTCAGACTTCCGTCCTCACACTCCTGGCCCCGAAGCCCTCAAGTTTGGCAATTCCGGACCCACAATGCAGCACTCTGCCTGCCCTCTAGAAAAAGAATTATTGCCTCATGAGCTGCCCAGGCACCTTAAATGAGGGTAAACCTACACAGCACTCGACTTTACCCAAATTATATAGTCTAACCTGGGCACTAATGCACTGTCGAACACAACCTGAGCCTGGACCTCCTGACCAACACCCAGAAAGCTGACCGCACACTGAGCACATAAAACCCGCCATGGCCTTAGGTCATCATCTCATCCCTACCTCAGTTTTCAGGCTTCAGAACCGAGACCTTATCTCCAATCACTTCCCAGGGGTGAGTGTGATGCAGAAATCAGAACTCCTCCTTACCCATGGCAAGAACCTTGTGGTTGGCACGATGTCCAATGTTCAGTGTAGGAGAAACCAGCATTCACCCTGAGGCCCCGCCCATTCTTGAGTGCGACGTGGGCATACACACGCATTGTGACCCTCAGCATGAGTCCTGTCCTCTAGTAAGTCCTCTCAGTTGCTCGACCATTAGATGTCATAATGGGTTTGACATGTCCCTAGGCCCCAATTTTTAACCAAATTTCTGATGGTCCAGTCGCCCCTCCCCAGGGCTCTACTCTGGAATCCCTCATTTGGTGGGACACCTGAGGTTAAAAAAGAAAAAAACAAGAATAAAAAAAAAAACGGACTTCTTCCCGCCCACAGAATGACCCCAAACTCTTTGGACGGGGCCAAACCACCAGAGAGTAAGACTCGTCTATTTCCCATGAAGTCACCCAGAAATTCAACGACCATGAGTGACACGATATCCAGAGACAAAAACTTGAGCAGGAGCCTCACACTAGCCCTTCTTTCAAATCCCGAAGAGTTCTCCTCATGGTCTGTAGATCAGTCCTGCCATACCTATGACCCGAAACATAAGCCGAGT
Source organism: Mustela nivalis (assembly GCF_964662115.1). Taxonomy (NCBI): domain Eukaryota; kingdom Metazoa; phylum Chordata; class Mammalia; order Carnivora; family Mustelidae; genus Mustela; species Mustela nivalis. The sequence goes on from NW_028136178.1 coordinate 392,389, forward strand.
TTGTGTTTTCTGACAACTGTCCAAACAGCCCTGGCCTACACAACCTACAGGCTCAGGCCCCTGGAGCCAAACCTGAGGACAGTACTGGCCCTCTCCAAGGGAATTGTGTGTGCCCATTCCAATGGCCACAACCCTTCTAATAGGATAAACCTCCAAAGTCCCTGATCCATCTCAATAGTGGTGGCTTCCCAGGAAAAACAGGGGCAATCTGAGCCCAACTGAGCACCTACCTGCACTCAGACGCATAGACAGATGTCCACAGAGGTAAAAAGGAAAGAACAGGCCCCTAGGCACTAATCAGATCCATTGCTTTGGTTTACAGGCATCTCTCCTCAGAGGCCTGGATTTCAAAAGCAGCATATAGCTGTTTCTTGACTCACCCATCAGAAAACATCTCATCTACACATGGGAAACTTGCACGTTGGAGCTGTGTCAAAGCCTCTGTTTTGGAGAACCCTTTAGGGCCCCAGTGCCACCGCTTCATTCCAAGGTCTCCATAGACACAAAAGCACATTAGGACCCATCCCCAGGGGTGTCCATTTCAACTCAGCGTCCTCGGTTGCTCGCCACAGATCCAGGAGATCTAACCTGTCTTGTTGCTAGGAGACAATTGGAATGCGAGGTGGGCTACCCAGCCATCCATCCTTAGAACCCTGCTCAGAATCATTGGCCTGGAGCCAAACAACAGGTCTCAAATGTCCTGCAGAAAACTCTCTGCAGTTTGGAGCTTCTCACAACTCCCATCGTGGGAAAACCCCCATGGCCTCGTGATGCCCCCGCCCATTCATGAAGGGGCCATCAGGGACAGAAACTCCAACCTGAGCGATCGTCTGATCCTCGCCCTGAATTCAGATGCACGAGATCTCGATTCAGGTCTGTAGATTGTGCGTGCCATGGCCTCACCCAGAAACCTAAGCCTAGCTTGTGTTCTCAGACTTTTGTCGTCAGACTACTGGCCCACAAGCCCTCCAGTTTGGCAATCCAGAACTACAATGCAGCACTCTGCCGGCCCTCCAGAAGAAAAACATTGTCCTCTGGTGCTACCCAGTAATCCCAAATGAGGATCAACCTGCACCGACCTTGGCTGTACCCCAAATACATAGGCTGACCAGGGCACTAATGCCCTTTCTGACACAGCCTGAGCCTGGACCCCCTGGCCCCTCCCAGACAGCTGGCCGCACACTGAGCACATCGAGCCGCCATGTCCTTAGGTCGTCATCTCTTCCCAACATCAGTTTTCAGGTTTCAGAACCTAGACCTTATCTCCAATCACTGCCCAGGGTTGAAGGTGATGCAGAAATCAGAACTCCTTCCCCATGGCAAGAAACCTTGTGGTTGGCATGTTGTCCAACGTTCAGTGTAGTTGAAACCAGTGTGGCCCATGAGGCCCCGCCCATGCTCGCGGGCCACATTGGTCACAAACACACATTGTGACGCTCAGGCTGAGCCCAGTCCTCAAGTAAGGCCACTCAGTGGCTGGATGAAGAGATATCATATTGGGCTTGCCATGCCCCTAGGCCCCAATTTTTAACCATAGTTCGGGTTGTCCCTTCAGTCTTCCCCACGGCTTGGCTTTGGAATTCCTCTTTTGGTGGGACACCTGAGGTAACAAAATTGAAATGAGTCCTCCCATCCCACAGATTAACGAAAAGCAATTGGGAATCGGGCCAAATCCTCAGAGAGGAAGATTCGTCTATGGTCCATGAGGCGTCCCTGACATTCCACGGCCATCGCTGATACAAAATCCAGAGACAAAAGCCTGAGCAAGAGCCTCAGACTCACACATTCTTCATATCCTGAAGAGTTCTTCTCATGGTTTGTAGATCGGGCCTGCCATACCTACGTCCCCAAACCTAAGCTGAGTTTGTGTTTTCAGACTTCTGTCCTCAAAGTCTTGGGCCACACACCCTCCAGGCTGGGCCCCTGGAGCCACACATTAGGACTGTGCCTACCAATCCATGGGAATTCTGCCCATTCCATGGTCCAAAATCGGACAAATTAGGAGAAATCTTTAAAGTCCCTGAGGCCATCCCAATAGTGTAGGTCGCCCGGAACAAACATGGGCTGTGTGACAACAGCTGATAATCGACCTCCACTCATACCATAGATGGATGTCCCCAGAGAAGAAGATTGAACCAGACAGGACCCTAGGCCATAATAGGATCCATTGCTTTGGGTTACAGGCATGTGTCCTCAAAAGCCTGATTCCAATACGAGCATAGGGGTTTTCCTGAGGCACCCATCAGAACTCATCTCGTCTCCACAAGGAAACCTGTGCATGGGAGCCATGTCCAAAGCTTAGGAGAGTACTTCAGGGTCCCGGTGCCACCGCCCCATTCCAAGGCCCTCGTGGACACAAAAACACATTAGGACCCATCCTCAGGAAAGTCCATTTCAACTCAGCCACCCCGGTTGCTCCCGCAGAGCTATCAGATCTAAACTGTCTTGTTGCTAGGAGACAATTGGAATGCGAGGCGGGCTTCCCAGGCATCCATCCGCGAACGGTGCTCTGGAGTCATTCCATATGGGATGTCCTGGAGCTGTCCAACAGGTCTCAATTGGCCCGCAGAAGGAATCCATGAAGGGGGCATCCCACAACTCCCAACGTGGGAAAACCTCAATGGCCTCGAGTTTCCGCTCCCTTCATGAAGCGGCCGTCATGCTCAGAAACTCCAACCTGAGCCAACGTCTGATCCTCGCCCTGACTTCAGATGCATGAGATATTGGTTCAGATCTGCAGGGGGTACCTGCCGTGCCCTCGCCCTGAAACCCAAGTCTAGCTTGTCTTCTCAGACTTCCGTCCTCACACTCCTGGCCCCGAAGCCCTCAAGTTTGGCAATTCCGGACCCACAATGCAGCACTCTGCCTGCCCTCTAGAAAAAGAATTATTGCCTCATGAGCTGCCCAGGCACCTTAAATGAGGGTAAACCTACACAGCACTCGACTTTACCCAAATTATATAGTCTAACCTGGGCACTAATGCACTGTCGAACACAACCTGAGCCTGGACCTCCTGACCAACACCCAGAAAGCTGACCGCACACTGAGCACATAAAACCCGCCATGGCCTTAGGTCATCATCTCATCCCTACCTCAGTTTTCAGGCTTCAGAACCGAGACCTTATCTCCAATCACTTCCCAGGGGTGAGTGTGATGCAGAAATCAGAACTCCTCCTTACCCATGGCAAGAACCTTGTGGTTGGCACGATGTCCAATGTTCAGTGTAGGAGAAACCAGCATTCACCCTGAGGCCCCGCCCATTCTTGAGTGCGACGTGGGCATACACACGCATTGTGACCCTCAGCATGAGTCCTGTCCTCTAGTAAGTCCTCTCAGTTGCTCGACCATTAGATGTCATAATGGGTTTGACATGTCCCTAGGCCCCAATTTTTAACCAAATTTCTGATGGTCCAGTCGCCCCTCCCCAGGGCTCTACTCTGGAATCCCTCATTTGGTGGGACACCTGAGGTTAAAAAAGAAAAAAACAAGAATAAAAAAAAAAACGGACTTCTTCCCGCCCACAGAATGACCCCAAACTCTTTGGACGGGGCCAAACCACCAGAGAGTAAGACTCGTCTATTTCCCATGAAGTCACCCAGAAATTCAACGACCATGAGTGACACGATATCCAGAGACAAAAACTTGAGCAGGAGCCTCACACTAGCCCTTCTTTCAAATCCCGAAGAGTTCTCCTCATGGTCTGTAGATCAGTCCTGCCATACCTATGACCCGAAACATAAGCCGAGTTTGTGTTTTCTGACAACTGTCCAAACAGCCCTGGCCTACACAACCTACAGGCTCAGGCCCCTGGAGCCAAACCTGAGGACAGTACTGGCCCTCTCCAAGGGAATTGTGTGTGCCCATTCCAATGGCCACAACCCTTCTAATAGGATAAACCTCCAAAGTCCCTGATCCATCTCAATAGTGGTGGCTTCCCAGGAAAAACAGGGGCAATCTGAGCCCAACTGAGCACCTACCTGCACTCAGACGCATAGACAGATGTCCACAGAGGTAAAAAGGAAAGAACAGGCCCCTAGGCACTAATCAGATCCATTGCTTTGGTTTACAGGCATCTCTCCTCAGAGGCCTGGATTTCAAAAGCAGCATATAGCTGTTTCTTGACTCACCCATCAGAAAACATCTCATCTACACATGGGAAACTTGCACGTTGGAGCTGTGTCAAAGCCTCTGTTTTGGAGAACCCTTTAGGGCCCCAGTGCCACCGCTTCATTCCAAGGTCTCCATAGACACAAAAGCACATTAGGACCCATCCCCAGGGGTGTCCATTTCAACTCAGCGTCCTCGGTTGCTCGCCACAGATCCAGGAGATCTAACCTGTCTTGTTGCTAGGAGACAATTGGAATGCGAGGTGGGCTACCCAGCCATCCATCCTTAGAACCCTGCTCAGAATCATTGGCCTGGAGCCAAACAACAGGTCTCAAATGTCCTGCAGAAAACTCTCTGCAGTTTGGAGCTTCTCACAACTCCCATCGTGGGAAAACCCCCATGGCCTCGTGATGCCCCCGCCCATTCATGAAGGGGCCATCAGGGACAGAAACTCCAACCTGAGCGATCGTCTGATCCTCGCCCTGAATTCAGATGCACGAGATCTCGATTCAGGTCTGTAGATTGTGCGTGCCATGGCCTCACCCAGAAACCTAAGCCTAGCTTGTGTTCTCAGACTTTTGTCGTCAGACTACTGGCCCACAAGCCCTCCAGTTTGGCAATCCAGAACTACAATGCAGCACTCTGCCGGCCCTCCAGAAGAAAAACATTGTCCTCTGGTGCTACCCAGTAATCCCAAATGAGGATCAACCTGCACCGACCTTGGCTGTACCCCAAATACATAGGCTGACCAGGGCACTAATGCCCTTTCTGACACAGCCTGAGCCTGGACCCCCTGGCCCCTCCCAGACAGCTGGCCGCACACTGAGCACATCGAGCCGCCATGTCCTTAGGTCGTCATCTCTTCCCAACATCAGTTTTCAGGTTTCAGAACCTAGACCTTATCTCCAATCACTGCCCAGGGTTGAAGGTGATGCAGAAATCAGAACTCCTTCCCCATGGCAAGAAACCTTGTGGTTGGCATGTTGTCCAACGTTCAGTGTAGTTGAAACCAGTGTGGCCCATGAGGCCCCGCCCATGCTCGCGGGCCACATTGGTCACAAACACACATTGTGACGCTCAGGCTGAGCCCAGTCCTCAAGTAAGGCCACTCAGTGGCTGGATGAAGAGATATCATATTGGGCTTGCCATGCCCCTAGGCCCCAATTTTTAACCATAGTTCGGGTTGTCCCTTCAGTCTTCCCCACGGCTTGGCTTTGGAATTCCTCTTTTGGTGGGACACCTGAGGTAACAAAATTGAAATGAGTCCTCCCATCCCACAGATTAACGAAAAGCAATTAGGAATCGGGCCAAATCCTCAGAGAGGAAGATTCGTCTATGGTCCATGAGGCGTCCCTGACATTCCACGGCCATCGCTGATACAAAATCCAGAGACAAAAGCCTGAGCAAGAGCCTCAGACTCACACATTCTTCATATCCTGAAGAGTTCTTCTCATGGTTTGTAGATCGGGCCTGCCATACCTACGTCCCCAAACCTAAGCTGAGTTTGTGTTTTCAGACTTCTGTCCTCAAAGTCTTGGGCCACACACCCTCCAGGCTGGGCCCCTGGAGCCACACATTAGGACTGTGCCTACCAATCCATGGGAATTCTGCCCATTCCATGGTCCAAAATCGGACAAATTAGGAGAAATCTTTAAAGTCCCTGAGGCCATCCCAATAGTGTAGGTCGCCCGGAACAAACATGGGCTGTGTGACAACAGCTGATAATCGACCTCCACTCATACCATAGATGGATGTCCCCAGAGAAGAAGATTGAACCAGACAGGACCCTAGGCCATAATAGGATCCATTGCTTTGGGTTACAGGCATGTGTCCTCAAAAGCCTGATTCCAATACGAGCATAGGGGTTTTCCTGAGGCACCCATCAGAACTCATCTCGTCTCCACAAGGAAACCTGTGCATGGGAGCCATGTCCAAAGCTTAGGAGAGTACTTCAGGGTCCCGGTGCCACCGCCCCATTCCAAGGCCCTCGTGGACACAAAAACACATTAGGACCCATCCTCAGGAAAGTCCATTTCAACTCAGCCACCCCGGTTGCTCCCGCAGAGCTATCAGATCTAAACTGTCTTGTTGCTAGGAGACAATTGGAATGCGAGGCGGGCTTCCCAGGCATCCATCCGCGAACGGTGCTCTGGAGTCATTCCATATGGGATGTCCTGGAGCTGTCCAACAGGTCTCAATTGGCCCGCAGAAGGAATCCATGAAGGGGGCATCCCACAACTCCCAACGTGGGAAAACCTCAATGGCCTCGAGTTTCCGCTCCCTTCATGAAGCGGCCGTCATGCTCAGAAACTCCAACCTGAGCCAACGTCTGATCCTCGCCCTGACTTCAGATGCATGAGATATTGGTTCAGATCTGCAGGGGGTACCTGCCGTGCCCTCGCCCTGAAACCCAAGTCTAGCTTGTCTTCTCAGACTTCCGTCCTCACACTCCTGGCCCCGAAGCCCTCAAGTTTGGCAATTCCGGACCCACAATGCAGCACTCTGCCTGCCCTCTAGAAAAAGAATTATTGCCTCATGAGCTGCCCAGGCACCTTAAATGAGGGTAAACCTACACAGCACTCGACTTTACCCAAATTATATAGTCTAACCTGGGCACTAATGCACTGTCGAACACAACCTGAGCCTGGACCTCCTGACCAACACCCAGAAAGCTGACCGCACACTGAGCACATAAAACCCGCCATGGCCTTAGGTCATCATCTCATCCCTACCTCAGTTTTCAGGCTTCAGAACCGAGACCTTATCTCCAATCACTTCCCAGGGGTGAGTGTGATGCAGAAATCAGAACTCCTCCTTACCCATGGCAAGAACCTTGTGGTTGGCACGTTGTCCAATGTTCAGTGTAGGAGAAACCAGCATTCACCCTGAGGCCCCGCCCATTCTTGAGTGCGACGTGGGCATACACACGCATTGTGACCCTCAGCATGAGTCCTGTCCTCTAGTAAGTCCTCTCAGTTGCTCGACCATTAGATGTCATAATGGGTTTGACATGTCCCTAGGCCCCAATTTTTAACCAAATTTCTGATGGTCCAGTCGCCCCTCCCCAGGGCTCTACTCTGGAATCCCTCATTTGGTGGGACACCTGAGGTTAAAAAAGAAAAAAACAAGAATAAAAAAAAAACGTACTTCTTCCCGCCCACAGAATGACCCCAAACTCTTTGGATGGGGCCAAACCACCAGAGAGTAAGACTCGTCTATTTCCCATGAAGTCACCCAGAAATTCAACGACCATGAGTGACATGATATCCAGAGACAAAAACTTGAGCAGGAGCCTCACACTAGCCCTTCTTCTGACATTCCACGGCCATCGCTGATACAAATTCCAGAGACAAATGCCTGAGCAAGCGCCTCAGACTCACTCTATATTCAAATCTTCATGAGTTCTTCTCATGGTTTGTAGGTTGGCCTGCCATACCGAAGTCCCCAAAGAAAGCTGAGTTTGAGTATCGGAATCACAATCAGAACTCTGCCTTCCACATGGCTGTAATGCTTGTTCTTCACATGGAGTCACACCTTCACGTGGGGAACCCTTCATGGCCCCTGATGCCACGCCCAAACATGCGTGCTGCTTGGGCACAAATTCACACTGTGACCCTAGCATGAGCCCCATGACAAAGAAAGGCCTGTCAGGTTCGGGACGAAGATCCTGCATTTAGTCCTTGCCGTGCACATAGTCACCCAGGACTAACTAGATGGTGTGTATTCCAGTTGAGGGAACCCACTGCTGTGCTCTAGAGTCCCTCTCCTGGGAGGTCCTTTGTGGCAGAAAACAGTACTCTTCACTTCCCACAGAATGAACCCAAACACTTGGGACCTTGGACAATCCCCTGAGAGGAAGGCTCTTCCTCGGACCCTGAGGCAACCCCTACCCTGACCGGACACTGTGAACGCAACACCCAGAGACAAAAGCCTGAGCGACTGCCTCCCACTTGCCCTCCTTTGATATCCAGAGGATCTCCCCTCACGGACTGGAGATCAGGCCTGCCATTACCTTGGCCCCTACCTGAGCCAAGTTTTCTCTTTCAGACATCAGTCCCCAGAGCCCTGGAAAACACAGCCTCTAGGCTGGGTCCTCTGGAGCCATACCACAGGACTGTGCCTGCTCTCTCCTGGGAAACTGTGTCCATTCCTTTGGCCACACACCTCCAGAATATGAGAAACCTCAAGGCCCCCGAGGTCATCCCACTACTGGGAGCCTCCCTGGACACACAGGGGCATTAGGACACAATCTGAGCAGCTACCTCCACGAAGGCATGCACACAGATGTCAACAGAGATAGAAGATTGAGCCGGACAGGCCCTTAGGCCCTAATCTCAACTCTTGCTTTGGTTTCCAGGTGTCACTCCTCAGAGGCTTTGGTTCGAAGAACAGGATATGGGGCTTTCCTGAGGCACTGAACAGAACTCCTCTCATCTCCACATGGGAAGCTTCCTTGTTGTAGCTGTGCCAAACGCCTCAGTTTGGAAAACCCTGCAGAGTCCCCGAGCCACCTCCACATTCCAAGGTCTCCCAGGCCACCAAGCAACAGTAGAAATCATCTTCAGGAGAGTCCATTTCAACTCTCCCCTCTAGGTAGCTCACCCAGGAGCCTGCAGATTGAGCCTGACTTGTCCTGACTAAACAGTGGGAATATGAAGTGACGTTCCCAGGCATCCATGCTTTGACACCTGCTCTCGAGTCTTTCCGTATGGGGCCTCCTGGAACCATCCAATAGGACTCGACTGTCGAGAAGAAGGAAATCTTGAGGTTTGGAGTATTTCACAAATCCCATCGTAGGCAAACCTCCCTGGCTTCATGAAGCCCCCACACCCTTCAGGAAGAGGACATGCTGGACAAAAACTCTAGCCTGATGCACGTCTCATAGTTGACATGACCTCAGTGCAGGAGATCTCGATTCAGCCTCTGCAGAGTGAGCCTGCCGTGCCCTCGGTCCCAAACCTCACGCTAGCTTGTGTTTTCAGACTTCCTTCCTCACACTCCTGGAAAACAAGACCTCCGGACTAGGAACTCCAGAACCAAAACCCAGCCCAGTGTCTGCCCAACGGAAGAAAAACGTTTCCCTGTGGGGCTCTCCAGAAAACCCAGATGAGGATCAACCTGCTCGGGCCTCGACGGTACCCGAACTGGATAGGCTGCTCTGGGCACTCATGCTTTGTCTGACACAGCCTGAAGCCAGACGTCCAGACAGACAAGGAGACAGCTGGCCGCACACCCACACTTCGGACACGCCATGGTCTTATGCCGTCACCTCTTCCTAACCTTGGTTTTCAGATATCTGAACCTAGACATTATATCAATTCTCCACACAGCTGGGTATCGCAAGCACAAAACAGAAGTCCTGCTTCCCCATGGCTGTAAAGCTTGCTCTTGGCATGGAGTAACACCTTCAGGGTGGGAGAAACCTTCATGGCCCCTGATGCCACGCAAAACGTGAGTGCTGATTGGGAACAAATTCACACTGTGACCCTCAGCATGAGCCCCATGTCAAAGAAAGGCCTCTCAGGGCTTGGACAAAGAGCGCGCATATGGGGCTTGCCAAGCCCCTATGCACCCAATCCTCACCACGTTTTGAATTTTCCAGTCGCCATGCCCGTACCTGGGGCTCTGCTCTGGAATCCCTTTCTTGGAGAGACCCATGAGCCAGACAACACGACTCCACCCTTCCACAAAACGACCCCAATCTTGGGAGCTGGGACAAATCCCCAGAGAGGGATACTCGTCCACTGTCCCTGAGGCCACCCCTCAAATCCACGGATATCCCGGACACAACATCCAGAGACAAAAGCCTGTTGGAACGCCTCTCACTCGCTCTTGTTTCAGAGGCCCAGGAGCTCCCTCTCGGGCTGTACCTCCGGCCTGCCATACCCTAGGCGCCACTCATAAGCTGAGTTTGTGTATTCAGACTTCTGTGCCCACAGCCAGGATCCACACACCTCCAGGCTAGGGCCTCTAGGGCCACAGCGAAAGATTGTGCCTGTCCTCTCCAAGGAAAGTGTGCCCAATCCATTGACGACAACCCTACAGGTTAGGGAAAAGCTTCAAGGCCCCTGAGGCCATCAATAGTGTAGGCCCCCCTGGACTAAGAGGGGCTCTCAGACACCAGCGGAGCAACTATCTCCACTTAGACTCTCAGACAGTGTCCCCAGAGACAGAAGGTTGAAATGGACAGGCCCCCAGGCCCTAATCTGAACCTTAGCTTTGGTTTCCATATTTCCGTTCTCAGAGGACTGTTTTCGTAGACCAGCATATGGGGCTTTTCTGAGGCACCAAAACAAACCTCTCTCATCACCACATGGGCAGCTTTCTTACTGGGATGTATCAAACACTTCAGGTAGGAGAGTTCCGCAGGGCCACTGAACAACCAGCACATTCCAAGGTCTCCATGGACCCAAACGCACATTATGACGCATCCTCAGGAGAGGCCATTTCAACTCAGCCCGCTGGGTCGCGTGTTCCAGAGGCAGCAGATCAAACATATCTTGTCGCTAATAGCCAATGGGAATGCGAGGCATGCTGTACAGGGTTCCATCCTTCGAACCCTGCTCTCCAGTCCTTCCATATGGTATGTCCTGGAGCCATGCAACAGGACTCGAATGTCCCGCAGAAGGAAACCTTGTGGTTTGGGGCAACCTCCAAACTCAGCGTGGGAAAACTTCCTTGGCCTCATGAGGCCCCCACTTCATGAAGGTGCCATCATGGACACATACTGCAGCCTCAGCCAACGTCTGATCCTCAGCCTGACTTCAGATGCAGGAGATTTTGATTCAGCCTCTGCAGAGTGGGCCTGCTCTGCCCTTGGCTCCAATCCTCACACTAGCTTGTGTTTTCAGAATTCCGTCCTCACACTCCTGGCCCACAAACCCTCCCTACTGGGAATTCTGGGGCCACAATGAAGCACTGTGCCTGCCTCCCAGGAGAAAAACATTGTCTATGGCGCTGCCCAGAAACCCCAAATGAGGATCAAACTGCTTGGCCCTTGGTAACACCCCAATTGCATAGGCTACCTTAAACAGTGATGCTCTGTCGCAAATAGCCTGAGCCCAGACCTTCCAACAGACACCGACACAGCTGGCTGCACACCCAGCACATTGGACCCGCCACTGCCTTAGGCCACCATCCATTCCCAACCTGGGTTTTCAGTCATCGGAACCTAGACCTTATCTCCAATCCCTGCACAGGGGGGAACCTGATGCACATTCAGAACCGCTCCTTCCCCATGGCAAGAAACCTTGCTGCTGGCAGTGAGTCCAACCTCCAGTGTAGGAGAAAACGGCATGGCCCATGAGGCCACGCCCAAGCGTGAGGGCCGCCTTGGGCACAAACACACATTGTGACCCTCAGCGTGAGTACCTTATTCAAGTAGCGCCTCTCAGTGACTGGACCAAGAGCCCGCATAGTTAGCCCACCAGGACTAACTAGATGGTGTGTATTCCAGTTGAGGGAACCCACTGCTGTGCTCTAGAGTCCCTCTTTTGGGGGGTCCCCTGTGGCAGAAAACAGTACTCTTCATTCAAACAGAATGAACACAAACACTTGGGAGCTTGGACAATCCCCCGAGAGGAAGGCTCTTCCTCGGCCTCTGAGACAACCCCTACCCTGACCGGACACTGTAAACGCAACACCCAGAGACAAAAGCCTGAGTGACTGCCTCCCTCTTGCCCTCCTTTGACTTCCAGAGGATCTCCCCTCACGGACTAGAGATCAGGCCTGCCATTACATTGGCCCCTAGCTGAGCCAAGTTTGCTTTTTCAGACATCTGTCCCCACAGCCCTGGCAAACACAGCCTCTAGGCTGGGTCCTCTGGAGCCATACCACAGGACCGTGCCTGCTCTCTCCTGGGAAACTGTGTCCATTCCTTTGGCCACACACCTCCAGAATATGAGAAACCTCAAGGCCTCCGAGGACATCCCACTACTGGGAGCCTCACTGGACTCACAGGGGCATTCGGACACAAGCTGAGCAGCTACATCCATGAATGCATGCACACAGATGTCAACAGAGATAGAAGGTTGAGCCGGACAGGCCTTTAGGCCGTAGTCTCAACTCTTGCTTTGGTTTCCAGGTGTCACTCCTCAGAGGCTTTGGTTCGAAGAACAGGGTATGGGGCTTTCCTGAGGCACGGAACAGAACTCCTCTCGTCTCCACATGGGAAGTTTCCTTGTTGGAGCCGTGTCAAACACCTCATGTTGGAGAATCCTGCAGAGTCCCTGAGCCACCTCCATATTCCAAGGTCTCCCAGGCCACCAAGCCACAGTAGGACTCATCTTCAGGAGAGTCCATTTCAACTCTCCCCTCTGGGTAGCTCACCCAGGATCCCGCAGATTAAGCCTGCCTTGTCCTGACTAAAGAGTGTGAATATGAGGTGGCGTTCCCAGGCATCCATGCTTAGACACCTGCTCTCGAGTCTTTCCATATGGGGCCTCTTGGAACCATCCAATAGGACTCGACTGTCGAGAAGAAGGAAATCTTGAGGTTTGGAGTATTTCACAAATCCCATCGTAGGCAAACCTCCCTGGCTTCATGAAGCCCCCACACCCTTCAGGAAGAGGACATGCTGGACAAAAACTCTAGCCTGAGGCACGTCTCATAGTTGACATGACCTCAGTGCAGGAGATCTCGATTCAGCCTCTGCAGAGTGAGCCTGCCGTGCCCTCGGTCCCAAACCTCACGCTAGCTTGTGTTTTCAGACTTCCTTCCTCACACTCCTGGAAAACAAGACCTCCGGACTAGGAACTCAAGAACCAAAACCCAGCCCAGTGTCTGCCCAACGGAAGAAAAACGTTTCCCTGTGGGGCTCTCCAGAAAACCCAGATGAGGATCAACCTGCTCGGGCCTCGACGGTACCCGAACTGGATAGGCTGCTCTGGGCACTCATGCTTTGTCTGACACAGCCTGAAGCCAGACGTCCAGACAGACAAGGAGACAGCTGGCCGCACACCCACACTTCGGACACGCCATGGTCTTATGCCGTCACCTCTTCCTAACCTTGGTTTTCAGATATCTGAACCTAGACATTATATCAATTCTCCACACAGCTGGGTATCGCAAGCACAAAACAGAAGTCCTGCTTCCCCATGGCTGTAAAGCTTGCTCTTGGCATGGAGTAACACCTTCAGGGTGGGAGAAACCTTCATGGCCCCTGATGCCACGCAAAACCTGAGTGCTGATTGGGAACAAATTCACACTGTGACCCTCAGCATGAGCCCCATGTCAAAGAAAGGCCTCTCAGGGCTTGGACAAAGAGCGCGCATATGGGGCTTGCCAAGCCCCTATGCACCCAATCCTCACCACGTTTTGAATTTTCCAGTCGCCATGCCCGTACCTGGGGCTCTGCTCTGGAATCCCTTTCTTGGAGAGACCCATGAGCCAGACAACACGACTCCACCCTTCCACAAAACGACCCCAATCTTGGGAGCTGGGACAAATCCCCAGAGAGGGATACTCGTCCACTGTCCCTGAGGCCACCCCTCAAATCCACGGATATCCCGGACACAACATCCAGAGACAAAAGCCTGTTGGAACGCCTCTCACTCGCTCTTGTTTCAGAGGCCCAGGAGCTCCCTCTCGGGCTGTACCTCCGGCCTGCCATACCCTAGGCGCCACTCATAAGCTGAGTTTGTGTATTCAGACTTCTGTGCCCACAGCCAGGATCCACACACCTCCAGGCTAGGGCCTCTAGGGCCACAGCGAAAGATTGTGCCTGTCCTCTCCAAGGAAAGTGTGCCCAATCCATTGACGACAACCCTACAGGTTAGGGAAAAGCTTCAAGGCCCCTGAGGCCATCAATAGTGTAGGCCCCCCTGGACTAAGAGGGGCTCTCAGACACCAGCGGAGCAACTATCTCCACTTAGACTCTCAGACAGTGTCCCCAGAGACAGAAGGTTGAAATGGACAGGCCCCCAGGCCCTAATCTGAACCTTAGCTTTGGTTTCCATGTTTCCGTTCTCAGAGGACTGTTTTCGTAGACCAGCACATGGGGCTTTTCTGAGGCACCAAAACAAACCTCTCTCATCACCACATGGGCAGCTTTCTTACTGGGATGTATCAAACACTTCAGGTAGGAGAGTTCCGCAGGGCCACTGAACAACCAGCACATTCCAAGGTCTCCATGGACCCAAACGCACATTATGACGCATCCTCAGGAGAGGCCATTTCAACTCAGCCCGCTGGGTCGCGTGTTCCAGAGGCAGCAGATCAAACATATCTTGTCGCTAATAGCCAATGGGAATGCGAGGCATGCTGTACAGGGTTCCATCCTTCGAACCCTGCTCTCCAGTCCTTCCATATGGTATGTCCTGGAGCCATGCAACAGGACTCGAATGTCCCGCAGAAGGAAACCTTGTGGTTTGGGGCAACCTCCAAACTCAGCGTGGGAAAACTTCCTTGGCCTCATGAGGCCCCCACTTCATGAAGGTGCCATCATGGACACATACTGCAGCCTCAGCCAACGTCTGATCCTCAGCCTGACTTCAGATGCAGGAGATTTTGATTCAGCCTCTGCAGAGTGGGCCTGCTCTGCCCTTGGCTCCAATCCTCACACAAGCTTGTGTTTTCAGACTTCCGTCCTCACACTCCTGGCCCACAAACCCTCCCTACTGGGAATTCTGGGGCCACAATGAAGCACTGTGCCTGCCTCCCAGGAGAAAAACATTGTCTATGGCGCTGCCCAGAAACCCCAAATGAGGATCAAACTGCTTGGCCCTTGGCAACACCCCAATTGCATAGGCTACCTTAAACAGTGATGCTCTGTCGCAAATAGCCTGAGCCCAGACCTTCCAACAGACACCGACACAGCTGGCTGCACACCCAGCACATTGGACCCGCCACTGCCTTAGGCCACCATCCATTCCCAACCTGGGTTTTCAGTCATCGGAACCTAGACCTTATCTCCAATCCCTGCACAGGGGGGAACCTGATGCACATTCAGAACCGCTCCTTCCCCATGGCAAGAAACCTTGCTGCTGGCAGTGAGTCCAACCTCCAGTGTAGGAGAAAACGGCATGGCCCATGAGGCCACGCCCAAGCGTGAGGGCCGCCTTGGGCACAAACACACATTGTGACCCTCAGCGTGAGTACCTTATTCAAGTAGCGCCTCTCAGTGACTGGACCAAGAGCCCGCATAGTTAGCCCACCAGGACTAACTAGATGGTGTGTATTCCAGTTGAGGGAACCCACTGCTGTGCTCTAGAGTCCCTCTTTTGGGGGGTCCCCTGTGGCAGAAAACAGTACTCTTCATTCAAACAGAATGAACACAAACACTTGGGAGCTTGGACAATCCCCCGAGAGGAAGGCTCTTCCTCGGCCTCTGAGACAACCCCTACCCTGACCGGACACTGTAAACGCAACACCCAGAGACAAAAGCCTGAGTGACTGCCTCCCTCTTGCCCTCCTTTGACTTCCAGAGGATCTCCCCTCACGGACTAGAGATCAGGCCTGCCATTACATTGGCCCCTAGCTGAGCCAAGTTTGCTTTTTCAGACATCTGTCCCCACAGCCCTGGCAAACACAGCCTCTAGGCTGGGTCCTCTGGAGCCATACCACAGGACCGTGCCTGCTCTCTCCTGGGAAACTGTGTCCATTCCTTTGGCCACACACCTCCAGAATATGAGAAACCTCAAGGCCTCCGAGGACATCCCACTACTGGGAGCCTCACTGGACTCACAGGGGCATTCGGACACAAGCTGAGCAGCTACATCCATGAATGCATGCACACAGATGTCAACAGAGATAGAAGGTTGAGCCGGACAGGCCTTTAGGCCGTAGTCTCAACTCTTGCTTTGGTTTCCAGGTGTCACTCCTCAGAGGCTTTGGTTCGAAGAACAGGGTATGGGGCTTTCCTGAGGCACGGAACAGAACTCCTCTCGTCTCCACATGGGAAGTTTCCTTGTTGGAGCCGTGTCAAACACCTCATGTTGGAGAATCCTGCAGAGTCCCTGAGCCACCTCCACATTCCAAGGTCTCCCAGGCCACCAAGCCACAGTAGGACTCATCTTCAGGAGAGTCCATTTCAACTCTCCCCTCTGGGTAGCTCACCCAGGAGCCCGCAGATTAAGCCTGCCTTGTCCTGACTAAAGAGTGGGAATATGAGGTGGCGTTCCCAGGCATCCATGCTTAGACACCTGCTCTCGAGTCTTTCCATATGGGGCCTCTTGGAACCATCCAATAGGACTCGACTGTCGTGCAGAAGGTAACCTTCAGTTTTGGAGCAGTTCACAAATCCCATCGTAGGCAAAACTTTCTGGCCTCATGAAGCCCCCACACCCTTCAGGAAGAGGCCATGCTGGACAAGAACTCTAGCCTGAGGCACGTCTCATAGTTGACATGACCTCAGTGCAGGAGATCTCGATTCAGCCTCTGCAGAGTGGGCCTGCCGTGCCCTCGGTCCCAAACCTCACGCTAGCTTGTGTTTTCAGACTTCCTTCCTCCCACTCCTGGCAAACAAGCCCTCTGGACTAGGAACTCCGGAACCAAAACCCAGCCCAGTGTCTGCCCAACGGAAGAAAAACGTTTCCCTGTGGGGCTCTCCAGAAAACCCAATGAGGATCAACCTGCTCGGTCCTCGATGGTACCCGAACTGGATAGGCTGCTCTGGGCACTCATGCTCTGCCTGACACAGCCTGAAGCCAGACGTCCAGACAGACAAGGAGACAGCTGGCCGCACACCCAGCACTTCGGACACGCCATGGTCTTATGCCGTCACCTCATCCTAACCTTGGTTTTCAGATATCTGAACCTAGACATTATATCAATTCTCCACACAGCTGGGTATAGCAAGCACAAAACAGAACTCCTCCTTCCCCATGGCTGTCAAGCTTGCTCTTGGCATGGAGTCACAACTTCAGGGTGGGAGAAACCTTCATGGCCCCTGAAGCCACGCCCAAACTTGAGTGCTGCTTGGGCACAAATTCACACTGTGACCCTCAGCATGAGCCCCATGTCAAAGAAAGACCTGTCAGGCCCTGGATCAAGAGCCCTCATATGGGGCTTGCCAAGCCCCTATGCACCCAATCCTCACCACGGTTTGAATTTTCCAGTCGCCCCGCCCATACCTGGAGCTCTGCTCTGGAATCCCTTTCTTGGAGAGACCCATGAGTCAGACAACACGACTCCACCCTTCCCACAAAATGACCCCAAACTCTTGGGAGCTGGGACAAATCCCCAGAGAGGGATACTCGTCCACAGTACCTAAGGCCACCGCTCCAATCCACGGCTATCCCGGACACAACATCCAGAGACAAAAGCCTGAAGGAACGCCTCCCACTCGCCCTTGTTTCAGAGGCCCAGGAGCTCCCTCTCGGGCTGTACATCCGGCCGGCCATACCCTAGGCGCCACTCATAAGCTGAGTTTGTGTATTCAGACTTCTGTGCCCACAGCCTGGACACACACAACATCCAGGCTAGGGCCTCTGGACCAAACAGCGAAAGATTGTGCCTGCCCTCTCCAAGGAAAGTGTGCCCAATCCATTGACCACAACCCTACAGGTTAGGGAAAAGCTCCAAGGTCCCTGAGGCCATCAATAGTATAGGCCACCCTGGACTAAGAGGGGTTCTCTGACACCAGCGGAGCAACTATCTCCACTTAGACTCTCAGACAGTGTCCCCAGAGACAGAAGGTTGAAATGGACAGGCCCCCAGGCCCTAATCTGAACCTTAGCTTTGGTTTCCATGTTTCTGTTCTCAGAGGACTGTTTTCGTAGACCAGCACATGGGGCTTTTCTGAGGCACCAAACCAAACATCTCTCATCTCCACATGGGCAGCCTTCTTACTGGGATGTATCAAACACTTCAGGTAGGAGAGTTCCGCAGGGCCACTGAACAACCAGCACATTCCAAGGTCTCCATGGACCCAAACGCACATTATGACGCATCCTCAGGAGAGGCCATTTCAACTCAGCCCGCTGGGTCGCGTGTTCCAGAGGCAGCAGATCAAACATATCTTGTCGCTTATAGCCAAAGGGAATGCGAGGCATGCAGTACAGGGATCCATCCTTCGAACCCTGCTCTCCAGTCCTTCCATATGATATGTCCTGGAGCCATGCAACAGGACTCGAATGTCCCGCAGAAGGAAACCTTGTGGTTTGGGGCAACCTCCAAACTCAGCGTGGGAAAACTTCCTTGGCCTCATGAGGCCCCCACTTCATGAAGGTGCCATCATGGACACATACTGCAGCCTCAGCCAACGTCTGATCCTCAGCCTGACTTCAGATGCAGGAGATTTTGATTCAGTCTCTGCAGAGTGGGCCTGCTCTGCCCTTGGCTCCAATCCTCACACTAGCTTGTGTTTTCAGACTTCCGTCCTCACACTCCTGGCCACAAACCCTTCCTACTGGGAATTCTGGGGCCACAATGAAGCACTGTGCCTGCCTCCCAGGAGAAAAACCTTGTCTATGGCGCTGCCCAGAAACCCCAAATGAGGATCAAACTGCTTGGCCCTCGGCAACACCCCAATTGCATAGGCTACCTTAAACAGTGATGCTCTGTCGCAAATAGCCTGAGCCCAGACCTTCCAACAGACACCGACACAGCTGGCTGCACACCCAGCACATTGGACCCGCCACTGCCTTAGGCCACCATCCATTCCCAACCTGGGTTTTCAGTCATCGGAACCTAGACCTTATCTCCAATCCCTGCACAGGGGGGAACCTGATGCACAAGTCAGAACCCCTCCTTCCCCATGGCAAGAAACCTTGCTGCTGGCAGTGAGTCAAACCTCCAATGTAGGAGAAAACGGCATGGCCCATGAGGTCACGCCCAAGCGTGAGGGCCGCCTTGGGCACAAACACACATTGTGACCCTCAGCGTGAGTACCTTATTCAAGTAACGCCTCTCATTGACTGGACCAAGAGTCCGCATATGTGGCTTGCATTGCCCATAGGCACCCAGGACTAACTAGATGGTGTGTATTCCAGTTGAGGGAACCCACTGCTGTGCTCTAGAGTCCCTCTCCTGGGGTGTCCCCTGTGGCAGAAAACAGTACTCTTCATTCCCACAGAATGAACACAAACACTTGGGAGCTTGGACAATCCCCCGAGAGGAAGGCTCTTCCTCGGCCTCTGAGACAACCCCTACCCTGACCGGACACTGTAAATGCAACACCCAGAGACAAAATCCTGAGTGACTGCCTCCCACTTGCCCTACTTTGATTTCCAGAGGATCTCCCCTCACGGACTAGAGATCAGGCCTTCCATTACATTGGCCCCTAGCTGAGCCAAGTTTGCTTTTTCAGACATCTGTCCCCACAGCCCTGGCAAACACAGCCTCTAGGCTGGGTCCTCTGGAGCCATACCACAGGACCGTGCCTGCTCTCTCCTGGGAAACTGTGTCCATTCCTTTGGCCACACACCTCCAGAATATGAGAAACCTCAAGGCCTCCGAGGACATCCCACTACTGGGAGCCTCACTGGACTCACAGGGGCATTCGGACACAAGCTGAGCAGCTACATCCATGAATGCATGCACACAGATGTCAACAGAGATAGAAGGTTGAGCCGGACAGGCCTTTAGGCCGTAGTCTCAACTCTTGCTTTGGTTTCCAGGTGTCACTCCTCAGAGGCTTTGGTTCGAAGAACAGGGTATGGGGCTTTCCTGAGGCACGGAACAGAACTCCTCTCGTCTCCACATGGGAAGTTTCCTTGTTGGAGCCGTGTCAAACACCTCATGTTGGAGAATCCTGCAGAGTCCCTGAGCCACCTCCACATTCCAAGGTCTCCCAGGCCACCAAGCCACAGTAGGACTCATCTTCAGGAGAGTCCATTTCAACTCTCCCCTCTGGGTAGCTCACCCAGGAGCCCGCAGATTGAGCCTGCCTTGTCCTGACTAAAGAGTGGGAATATGAGGTGGCGTTCCGAGGCATCCATGCTTAGACACCTGCTTTCGAGTCTTTCCATATGGGGCCTCTTGGAACCATCCAATAGGACTCGACTGTCGTGCAGAAGGTAAACTTCAGTTTTGGAGCAGTTCACAAATCCCATCGTAGGCAAAACTTTCTGGCCTCATGAAGCCCCCACACCCTTCAGGAAGAGGCCATGCTGGACAAGAACTCTAGCCTGAGGCACGTCTCATAGTTCACATGACCTCAGTGCAGGAGATCTCGATTCAGCCTCTGCAGAGTGGGCCTGCCGTGCCCTCAGTCCCAAACCTCACGCTAGCTTGTGTTTTCAGACTTCCTTCCTCACACTCCTGGCAAACAAGCCCTCCGGACTAGGAACTCCAGAACCAAAACCCAGCCCAGTGTCTGCCCAACGGAAGAAAAACGTTTCCCTGTGGGGCTCTCCAGAAAACCCAGATGAGGATCAACCTGCTCGGGCCTCGACGGTACCCAAACTGGATAGGCTGCTCTGGGCACTCATGCTCTGCCTGACACAGCCTGAAGCCAGATGTCCAGACAGACAAGGAGACAGCTGGCCGCACACCCAGCACTTCGGACACGCCATGGGCTTATGCCGTCACCTCATCCTAACCTTGGTTTTCAGATATCTGAACCTAGACATTATATCAATTCTCCACACAGCTGGGTATAGCAAGCACAAAACAGAACTCCTCCTTCCCCATGGCTGTCAAGCTTGCTCTTGGCATGGAGTCACACCTTCAGGGTGGGAGAAACCTTCATGGCCCCTGATGCCACGCCCAAACTTGAGTGCTGCTTGGGCACAAATTCACACTGTGACCCTCAGCATGAGCCCCATGTCAAAGAAAGGCCTGTCAGGGCCTGGACCAAGAGCCCACATATGGGGCTTGCCAAGCACCTATGCACCCAATCCTCACCACGGTATGAATTTTCCAGTCGCCCCGCCCATACCTGGAGCTCTGCTCTGGAATCCCTTTCTTGGAGAGACCCATGAGCCAGACAACACGACTCCACCCTTCCCACAAAATGACCCCAAACTCTAGGGAGCTGGGACAAATCCCCAGAGAGGGATACTCGTCCGCAGTACCTGAGGCCACCGCTCCAATCCACGGCTATCCCGGACACAACACCCAGAGACAAAAGCCTGAAGGAACGCCTCCCACTCGCCTTGTTTCAGAGACCCAGGAGCTCCCTCTCGGGCTGTACATCCGGCCGGCCATACCCTAGGCGCCACTCATAAGCTGAGTTTGTGTATTCAGACTTCTGTGCCCACAGCCTGGACCCACACAACATCCAGGCTAGGGCCTCTGGACCAAACAGCGAAAGATTGTGCCTGCCCTCTCCAAGGAAAGTGTGCCCAATCCATTGACCACAACCCTACAGGTTAGGGAAAAGCTCCAAGGTCCCTGAGTCCATCAATAGTATAGGCCACCCTGGACTAAGAGGGGCTCTCTGACACCAGCGGAGCAACTATCTCCACTTAGACTCTCAGACAGTGTCCCCAGAGACAGAAGGTTGAAATGGACAGGCCCCCAGGCCCTAATCTGAACCTTAGCTTTGGTTTCCATGTTTCCGTTCTCAGAGGTCTGTTTTCGTAGACCAGCACATGGGGCTTTTCTGAGGCACCAAACCAAACATCTCTCATCTCCACATGGGCAGCTTTCTTACTGGGATGTATCAAACACTTCAGTTAGGAGAGTTCCGCAGGGCCACTGAACAACCAGCACATTCCAAGGTCTCCATGGACCCAAACGCACATTATGACGCTTCCTCAGGAGAGGCCATTTCAACTCAGCCCCCTGGGTCGCGTGTTCCAGAGGCAGCAGATCAAACATATCTTGTCGCTAATAGCCAATGGGAATGCGAGGCATGCAGTACAGGGATCCATCCTTCGAACCCTGCTCTCCAGTCCTTCCATATGGTATGTCCTGGAGCCATGCAACAGGACTCGAATGTCCCGCAGAAGGAAACCTTGTGGTTTGGGGCAACCTCCAAACTCAGCGTGGGAAAACTTCCTTGGCCTCATGAGGCCCCCAATTCATGAAGGTGCCATCATGGACACATACTGCAGCCTCAGCCAACGTCTGATCCTCAGCCTGACTTCAGATGCAGGAGATTTTGATTCAGCATCTGCAGAGTGGGCCTGCTCTGCCCTTGGCTCCAATCCTCACACTAGCTTGTGTTTTCAGACTTCCGTCCTCACACTCCTGGCCCACAAACCCTCCCTACTGGGAATTCTGGGGCCACAATGAAGCACTGTGCCTGCCTCCCAGGAGAAAAACATTGTCTATGGCGCTGCCCAGAAACCCCAAATGAGGATCAAACTGCTTGGCCCTCAGCAACACCCCAATTGCATAGGCTACCTTAAACAGTGATGCTCTGTCGCAAATAGCCTGAGCCCAGACCTTCCAACAGACACCGACACAGCTGGCTGCACACCCAGCACATTGGACCCGCCACTGCCTTAGGCCACCATCCATTCCCAACCTTGGTTTTCAGTCATCGGAACCTAGACCTTATCTCCAATCCCTGCACAGGGGGAACCTGATGCACAAGTCAGAACCCCTCCTTCCCCCTGGCAAGAAACCTTGCTGCTGGCAGTGAGTCAAACCTTCAGCGTAGGAGAAAACGGCATGGCCCATGAGGCCACGCTCAAGCTTGAGGGCCGCCTTGGGCACAAACACACATTGTGACCCTCAGCGTGAGTACCTTATTCAAGTAACGCCTCTCAGTGACTGGACCAAGAGCCCGCATATGTGGCTTGCCATGCCCATAGGCACCCAGGACTAACTAGATGGTGTGTATTCCATTTGAGGGAACCCACTGCTGTGCTCTAGAGTCCCTCTCCTGGGGGGTCCCCTGTGGCAGAAAACAGTACTCTTCATTCCCACAGAATGAACACAAACACTTGGGAGCTTGGACAATCCCCCGAGAGGAAGGCTCTTCCTCGGCCTCTGAGACAACCCCTACCCTGACCGGACACTGTAAACGCAACACCCAGAGACAAAAGCCTGAGTGACTGCCTCCCACTTGCCCTCCTTTGATTTCCAGAGGATCTCCCCTCACGGACTAGAGATCAGGCCTGCCATTACATTGGCCCCTAGCTGAGCCAAGTTTGCTTTTTCAGACATCTGTCCCCACAGTTCTGGCAAACACAGCCTCTAGGCTGGGTCCTCTGGAGAAATAGCACAGGACCGTGCCTGCTCTCTCCTGGGAAACTGTGTCCATTCCTTTGGCCACACACCTCCAGAATATGAGAAACCTCAAGGCCTCCGAGGACATCCCACTACTGGGAGCCTCACTGGACTCACAGGGGCATTCGGACACAAGCTGAGCAGCTACATCCATGAATGCATGCACACAGATGTCAACAGAGATAGAAGGTTGAGCCGGACAGGCCTTTAGGCCGTAGTCTCAACTCTTGCTTTGGTTTCCAGGTGTCACTCCTCAGAGGCTTTGGTTCGAAGAACAGGGTATGGGGCTTTCCTGAGGCACGGAACAGAACTCCTCTCGTCTCCACATGGGAAGTTTCCTTGTTGGAGCCGTGTCAAACACCTCATGTTGGAGAATCCTGCAGAGTCCCTGAGCCACCTCCACATTCCAAGGTCTCCCAGGCCACCAAGCCACAGTAGGACTCATCTTCAGGAGAGTCCATTTCAACTCTCCCCTCTGGGTAGCTCACCCAGGAGCACGCAGATTGAGCCTGCCTTGTCCTGACTAAAGAGTGGGATTATGAGGTGGCGTTCCCAGGCATCCATTCTTAGACACCTGCTCTCGAGTCTTTCCATAAGGGGCCTATTGGAACCATCCAATAGGACTCGACTGTCGTGCAGAAGGTAACCTTCAGTTTTGGAGCAGTTCACAAATCCCATCATAGGCAAAACTTTCTGGCCTCATGAAGCCCCCACACCCTTCAGGAAGAGGCCATGCAGGACAAGAACTCTAGCCTGAGGCACGTCTCATAGTTGACATGACCTCAGTGCAGGAGATCTCGATTCAGCCTCTGCAGAGTGGGCCTGCCGTGCCCTCGGTCCCAAACCTCACGCTAGCTTGTGTTTTCAGACTTCCTTCCTCACACTCCTGGCAAACAAGCCCTCCGGACTAGGAACTCCAGAACCAAAACCCAGCCCAGTGTCTGCCCAACGGAAGAAAAACGTATCCCTGTGGGGCTCTCAAGAAAACCCAGATGAGGATCAACCTGCTCGGGCCTCGACGGTACCCGAACTGGATAGGATGCTCGGGGCACTCATGCTCTGCCTGACACAGCCTGAAGCCAGACGTCCAGACAGACAAGGAGACAGCTGGCCGCACACCCAGCACTTCGGACACGCCATGGTCTTATGCCGTCACCTCATCCTAACCTTGGTTTTCAGATATCTGAACCTAGACATTATATCAATTCTCCACACAGCTGGGTATAGCAAGCACAAAACAGAACTCCTCCTTCTCCATGGCTGTCAAGCTTGCTCTTGGCATGCAGTCACACCTTCAGGGTGGGAGAAACCTTCATGGCCCCTGATGCCACGCCCAAACTTGAGTGCTGCTTGGGCACAAATTCACACTGTGACCCTCAGCATGAGCCCCATGTCAAAGAAAGGCCTGTCAGGGCCTGGACCAAGAGCCCACATATGGGGCTTGCCAAGCCCCTATGCAACCAATCCTCACCACGGTTTGAATTTTCCACTCGCCCCGCCCGAACCTGGAGCTCTGCTCTGGAATCCCTTTTTTGGAGAGACCCATGGCCCAGACAACACGACTCCACTTTTCCCACAAAATGACCCCAAACTCTTGGGAGCTCGGACAAATCCCCAGAGAGGGATACTCGTCCACAGTGCCTGAGGCCACCGCTCCAATCCACGGCTATCCCGGACACAACATCCGGAGACAAAAGCCTGAAGGAACGCCTCCCACTCGCCCTTGTTTCAGAGACCCAGGAGCTCCCTCTCGGGCTGTACATCCGGCCTGCCATACCCTAGGCGCCACTCATAAGCTGAGTTTGTGTATTCAGACTTCTGTGCCCACAGCCTGGACACACACAACATCCAGGCTAGGGCCTCTGGACCAAACAGCGAAAGATTGTGCCTGCCCTCTCCAAGGAAAGTGTGCCCAATCCATTGACCACAACCCTACAGGTTATGGAAAAGCTCCAAGGTCCCTGAGTCCATCAATAGTATAGGCCACCCTGGACTAAGAGGGGCTCTCTGACACCAGCGGAGCAACTATCTCCACTTAGACTCTCAGACAGTGTCCCCAGAGACAGAAGGTTGAAATGGACAGGCCCCCAGGCCCTAATCTGAACCTTAGCTTTGGTTTCCATGTTTCCGTTCTCAGAGGACTGTTTTCATAGACCAGCACATGGGGCTTTTCTGAGGCACCAAACCAAACATCTCTCATCTCCACATGGGCAGCTTTCTTACTGGGATGTATCAAACACTTCAGTTAGGAGAGTTCCGCAGGGCCACTGAACAACCAGCACATTCCAAGGTCTCCATGGACCCAAACGCACATTATGACGCATCCTCAGGAGAGGCCATTTCAACTCAGCCCGCTGGGTCGCGTGTTCCAGAGGCAGCAGATCAAACATATCTTGTCGCTAATAGCCAATGGGAATGCGAGGCATGCTGTACAGGGTTCCATCCTTCGAACCCTGCTCTCCAGTCCTTCCATATGGTATGTCCTGGAGCCATGCAACAGGACTCGAATGTCCCGCAGAAGGAAACCTTGTGGTTTGGGGCAACCTCCAAACTCAGCGTGGGAAAAATTCCTTGGCCTCATGAGGCCCCCACTTCATGAAGGTGCCATCATGGACACATACTGCAGCCTCAGCCAACGTCTGATCCTCAGCCTGACTTCAGATGCAGGAGATTTTGATTCAGCCTCTGCAGAGTGGGCCTGCTCTGCCCTTGGCTCCAATCCTCACACTAGCTTGTGTTTTCAGACTTCCGTCCTCACACTCCTGGCCCACAAACCCTCCCTACTGGGAATTCTGGGGCCACAATGAAGCACTGTGCCTGCCTCCCAGGAGAAAAACATTGTCTATGGCGCTGCCCAGAAACCCCAAATGAGGATCAAACTGCTTGGCCCTTGGCAACACCCCAATTGCATAGGCTACCTTAAACAGTGATGCTCTGTCGCAAATAGCCTGAGCCCAGACCTTCCAACAGACACCGACACAGCTGGCTGCACACCCAGCACATTGGACCCGCCACTGCCTTAGGCCACCATCCATTCCCAACCTGGGTTTTCAGTCATCGGAACCTAGACCTTATCTCCAATCCCTGCACAGGGGGGAACCTGATGCACATTCAGAACCGCTCCTTCCCCATGGCAAGAAACCTTGCTGCTGGCAGTGAGTCCAACCTCCAGTGTAGGAGAAAACGGCATGGCCCATGAGGCCACGCCCAAGCGTGAGGGCCGCCTTGGGCACAAACACACATTGTGACCCTCAGCGTGAGTACCTTATTCAAGTAGCGCCTCTCAGTGACTGGACCAAGAGCCCGCATAGTTAGCCCACCAGGACTAACTAGATGGTGTGTATTCCAGTTGAGGGAACCCACTGCTGTGCTCTAGAGTCCCTCTTTTGGGGGGTCCCCTGTGGCAGAAAACAGTACTCTTCATTCAAACAGAATGAACACAAACACTTGGGAGCTTGGACAATCCCCCGAGAGGAAGGCTCTTCCTCGGCCTCTGAGACAACCCCTACCCTGACCGGACACTGTAAACGCAACACCCAGAGACAAAATCCTGAGTGACTGCCTCCCACTTGCCCTACTTTGACTTCCAGAGGATCTCCCCTCACGGACTAGAGATCAGGCCTGCCATTACATTGGCCCCTAGCTGAGCCAAGTTTGCTTTTTCAGACATCTGTCCCCACAGCCCTGGCAAACACAGCCTCTAGGCTGGGTCCTCTGGAGCCATACCACAGGACCGTGCCTGCTCTCTCCTGGGAAACTGTGTCCATTCCTTTGGCCACACACCTCCAGAATATGAGAAACCTCAAGGCCTCCGAGGACATCCCACTACTGGGAGCCTCACTGGACTCACAGGGGCATTCGGACACAAGCTGAGCAGCTACATCCATGAATGCATGCACACAGATGTCAACAGAGATAGAAGGTTGAGCCGGACAGGCCTTTAGGCCGTAGTCTCAACTCTTGCTTTGGTTTCCAGGTGTCACTCCTCAGAGGCTTTGGTTCGAAGAACAGGGTATGGGGCTTTCCTGAGGCACGGAACAGAACTCCTCTCGTCTCCACATGGGAAGTTTCCTTGTTGGAGCCATGTCAAACACCTCATGTTGGAGAATCCTGCAGAGTCCCTGAGCCACCTCCACATTCCAAGGTCTCCCAGGCCACCAAGCCACAGTAGGACTCATCTTCAGGAGAGTCCATTTCAACTCTCCCCTCTGGGTAGCTCACCCAGGAGCCCGCAGATTAAGCCTGCCTTGTCCTGACTAAAGAGTGGGAATATGAGGTGGCGTTCCCAGGCATCCATGCTTAGACACCTGCTCTCGAGTCTTTCCATATGGGGCCTCTTGGAACCATCCAATAGGACTCGACTGTCGTGCAGAAGGTAACCTTCAGTTTTGGAGCAGTTCACAAATCCCATCGTAGGCAAAACTTTCTGGCCTCATGAAGCCCCCACACCCTTCAGGAAGAGGCCATGCTGGACAAGAACTCTAGCCTGAGGCACGTCTCATAGTTGACATGACCTCAGTGCAGGAGATCTCGATTCAGCCTCTGCAGAGTGGGCCTGCCGTGCCCTCGGTCCCAAACCTCACGCTAGCTTGTGTTTTCAGACTTCCTTCCTCACACTCCTGGCAAACAAGCCCTCTGGACTAGGAACTCCGGAACCAAAACCCAGCCCAGTGTCTGCCCAACGGAAGAAAAACGTTTCCCTGTGGGGCTCTCCAGAAAACCCAATGAGGATCAACCTGCTCGGTCCTCGATGGTACCCGAACTGGATAGGCTGCTCTGGGCACTCATGCTCTGCCTGACACAGCCTGAAGCCAGACGTCCAGACAGACAAGGAGACAGCTGGCCGCACACCCAGCACTTCGGACACGCCATGGTCTTATGCCGTCACCTCATCCTAACCTTGGTTTTCAGATATCTGAACCTAGACATTATATCAATTCTCCACACAGCTGGGTATAGCAAGCACAAAACAGAACTCCTCCTTCCCCATGGCTGTCAAGCTTGCTCTTGGCATGGAGTCACAACTTCAGGGTGGGAGAAACCTTCATGGCCCCTGAAGCCACGCCCAAACTTGAGTGCTGCTTGGGCACAAATTCACACTGTGACCCTCAGCATGAGCCCCATGTCAAAGAAAGACCTGTCAGGCCCTGGATCAAGAGCCCTCATATGGGGCTTGCCAAGCCCCTATGCACCCAATCCTCACCACGGTTTGAATTTTCCAGTCGCCCCGCCCATACCTGGAGCTCTGCTCTGGAATCCCTTTCTTGGAGAGACCCATGAGTCAGACAACACGACTCCACCCTTCCCACAAAATGACCCCAAACTCTTGGGAGCTGGGACAAATCCCCAGAGAGGGATACTCGTCCACAGTACCTAAGGCCACCGCTCCAATCCACGGCTATCCCGGACACAACATCCAGAGACAAAAGCCTGAAGGAACGCCTCCCACTCGCCCTTGTTTCAGAGGCCCAGGAGCTCCCTCTCGGGCTGTACATCCGGCCGGCCATACCCTAGGCGCCACTCATGAGCTGAGTTTGTGTATTCAGACTTCTGTGCCCACAGCCTGGACACACACAACATCCAGGCTAGGGCCTCTGGACCAAACAGCGAAAGATTGTGCCTGCCCTCTCCAAGGAAAGTGTGCCCAATCCATTGACCACAACCCTACAGGTTAGGGAAAAGCTCCAAGGTCCCTGAGGCCATCAATAGTATAGGCCACCCTGGACTAAGAGGGGTTCTCTGACACCAGCGGAGCAACCATCTCCACTTAGACTCTCAGACAGTGTCCCCAGAGACAGAAGGTTGAAATGGACAGGCCCCCAGGCCCTAATCTGAACCTTAGCTTTGGTTTCCATGTTTCTGTTCTCAGAGGACTGTTTTCGTAGACCAGCACATGGGGCTTTTCTGAGGCACCAAACCAAACATCTCTCATCTCCACATGGGCAGCCTTCTTACTGGGATATATCAAACACTTCAGGTAGGAGAGTTCCGCAGGGCCACTGAACAACCAGCACATTCCAAGGTCTCCATGGACCCAAACGCACATTATGACGCATCCTCAGGAGAGGCCATTTCAACTCAGCCCGCTGGGTCGCGTGTTCCAGAGGCAGCAGATCAAACATATCTTGTCGCTAATAGCCAATGGGAATGCGAGGCATGCAGTACAGGGATCCATCCTTCGAACCCTGCTCTCCAGTCCTTCCATATGATATGTCCTGGAGCCATGCAACAGGACTCGAATGTCCCGCAGAAGGAAACCTTGTGGTTTGAGGCAACCTCCAAACTCAGCGTGGGAAAACTTCCTTGGCCTCATGAGGCCCCCAATTCATGAAGGTGCCATCATGGACACATACTGCAGCCTCAGCCAACGTCTGATCCTCAGCCTGACTTCAGATGCAGGAGATTTTGATTCAGCCTCTGCAGAGTGGGCCTGCTCTGCCCTTGGCTCCAATCCTCACACTAGCTTGTGTTTTCAGACTTCCGTCCTCACACTCCTGGCCACAAACCCTTCCTACTGGGAATTCTGGGGCCACAATGAAGCACTGTGCCTGCCTCCCAGGAGAAAAACCTTGTCTATGGCGCTGCCCAGAAACCCCAAATGAGGATCAAACTGCTTGGCCCTCGGCAACACCCCAATTGCATAGGCTACCTTAAACAGTGATGCTCTGTCGCAAATAGCCTGAGCCCAGACCTTCCAACAGACACCGACACAGCTGGCTGCACACCCAGCACATTGGACCCGCCACTGCCTTAGGCCACCATCCATTCCCAACCTGGGTTTTCAGTCATCGGAACCTAGACCTTATCTCCAATCCCTGCACAGGGGGGAACCTGATGCACAAGTCAGAACCCCTCCTTCCCCATGGCAAGAAACCTTGCTGCTGGCAGTGAGTCAAACCTCCAGTGTAGGAGAAAACGGCATGGCCCATGAGGTCACGCCCAAGCGTGAGGGCCGCCTTGGGCACAAACACACATTGTGACCCTCAGCGTGAGTACCTTATTCAAGTAACGCCTCTCATTGACTGGACCAAGAGTCCGCATATGTGGCTTGCATTGCCCATAGGCACCCAGGACTAACTAGATGGTGTGTATTCCAGTTGAGGGAACCCACTGCTGTGCTCTAGAGTCCCTCTCCTGGGGTGTCCCCTGTGGCAGAAAACAGTACTCTTCATTCCCACAGAATGAACACAAACTCTTGGGAGCTTGGACAATCCCCCGAGAGGAAGGCTCTTCCTCGGCCTCTGAGACAACCCCTACCCTGACCGGACACTGTAAATGCAACACCCAGAGACAAAATCCTGAGTGACTGCCTCCCACTTGCCCTACTTTGATTTCCAGAGGATCTCCCCTCACGGACTAGAGATCAGGCCTTCCATTACATTGGCCCCTACCTGAGCCAAGTTTGCTTTTTCAGACATCTGTCCCCACAGCCCTGGCAAACACAGCCTCTAGGCTGGGTCCTCTGGAGCCATACCACAGGACCGTGCCTGCTCTCTCCTGGGAAACTGTGTCCATTCCTTTGGCCACACACCTCCAGAATATGAGAAACCTCAAGGCCTCCGAGGACATCCCACTACTGGGAGCCTCACTGGACTCACAGGGGCATTCGGACACAAGCTGAGCAGCTACATCCATGAATGCATGCACACAGATGTCAACAGAGATAGAAGGTTGAGCCGGACAGGCCTTTAGGCCGTAGTCTCAACTCTTGCTTTGGTTTCCAGGTGTCACTCCTAGGAGGCTTTGGTTCGAAGAACAGGGTATGGGGCTTTCCTGAGGCACGGAACAGAACTCCTCTCGTCTCCACATGGGACGTTTCCTTGTTGGAGCCGTGTCAAACACCTCATGTTGGAGAATCCTGCAGAGTCCCTGAGCCACCTCCACATTCCAAGGTCTCCCAGGCCACCAAGCCACAGTAGGACTCATCTTCAGGAGAGTCCATTTCAACTCTCCCCTCTGGGTAGCTCACCCAGGAGCCCGCAGATTGAGCCTGCCTTGTCCTTACTAAAGAGTGGGAATATGAGGTGGCGTCCGAGGCATCCATGCTTAGACACCTGCTTTCGAGTCTTTCCATATGGGGCCTCTTGGAACCATCCAATAGGACTCGACTGTCGTGCAGAAGGTAACCTTCAGTTTTGGAGCAGTTCACAAATCCCATCGTAGGCAAAACTTTCTGGCCTCATGAAGCCCCCACACCCTTCAGGAAGAGGCCATGCTGGACAAGAACTCTAGCCTGAGGCACGTCTCATAGTTGACATGACCTCAGTGCAGGAGATCCCGATTCAGCCTCTGCAGAGTGGGCCTGCCGTGCCCTCGGTCCCAAACCTCACGCTAGCTTGTGTTTTCAGACTTCCTTCCTCACACTCCTGGCAAACAAGCCCTCCGGACTAGGAACTCCAGAACCAAAACCCAGCCCAGTGTCTGCCCAACGGAAGAAAAACGTTTCCCTGTGGGGCTCTCCAGAAAACCCAGATGAGGATCAACCTGCTCGGGCCTCGACGGTACCCGAACTGGATAGGCTGCTCTGGGCACTCATGCTCTGCCTGACACAGCCTGAAGCCAGACGTCCAGACAGACAAGGAGACAGCTGGCCGCACACCCAGCACTTCGGACACGCCATGGGCTTATGCCGTCACCTCATCCTAACCTTGGTTTTCAGATATCTGAACCTAGACATTATATCAATTCTCCACACAGCTGGGTATAGCAAGCACAAAACAGAACTCCTCCTTCCCCATGGCTGTCAAGCTTGCTCTTGGCATGGAGTCACACCTTCAGGGTGGGAGAAACCTTCATGGCCCCTGATGCCACGCCCAAACTTGAGTGCTGCTTGGGCACAAAATCACACTGTGACCCTCAGCATGAGCCCCATGTCAAAGAAAGGCCTGTCAGGGCCTGGACCAAGAGCCCACATATGGGGCTTGCCAAGCACCTATGCACCCAATCCTCACCACGGTATGAATTTTCCAGTCGCCCCGCCCATACCTGGAGCTCTGCTCTGGAATCCCTTTCTTGGAGAGACCCATGAGCCAGACAACACGACTCCACCCTTCCCACAAAATGACCCCAAACTCTAGGGAGCTGGGACAAATCCCCAGAGAGGGATACTCGTCCGCAGTACCTGAGGCCACCGCTCCAATCCACGGCTATCCCGGACACAACACCCAGAGACAAAAGCCTGAAGGAACGCCTCCCACTCGCCTTGTTTCAGAGACCCAGGAGCTCCCTCTCGGGCTGTACATCCGGCCGGCCATACCCTAGGCGCCACTCATAAGCTGAGTTTGTGTATTCAGACTTCTGTGCCCACAGCCTGGACCCACACAACATCCAGGCTAGGGCCTCTGGACCAAACAGCGAAAGATTGTGCCTGCCCTCTCCAAGGAAAGTGTGCCCAATCCATTGACCACAACCCTACAGGTTAGGGAAAAGCTCCAAGGTCCCTGAGTCCATCAATAGTATAGGCCACCCTGGACTAAGAGGGGCTCTCTGACACCAGCGGAGCAACTATCTCCACTTAGACTCTCAGACAGTGTCCCCAGAGACAGAAGGTTGAAATGGACAGGCCCCCAGGCCCTAATCTGAACCTTAGCTTTGGTTTCCATGTTTCCGTTCTCAGAGGTCTGTTTTCGTAGACCAGCACATGGGGCTTTTCTGAGGCACCAAACCAAACATCTCTCATCTCCACATGGGCAGCTTTCTTACTGGGATGTATCAAACACTTCAGTTAGGAGAGTTCCGCAGGGCCACTGAACAACCAGCACATTCCAAGGTCTCCATGGACCCAAACGCACATTATGACGCTTCCTCAGGAGAGGCCATTTCAACTCAGCCCCCTGGGTCGCGTGTTCCAGAGGCAGCAGATCAAACATATCTTGTCGCTAATAGCCAATGGGAATGCGAGGCATGCTGTACAGGGATCCATCCTTCGAACCCTGCTCTCCAGTCCTTCCATATGGTATGTCCTGGAGCCATGCAACAGGACTCGAATGTCCCGCAGAAGGAAACCTTGTGGTTTGGGGCAACCTCCAAACTCAGCGTGGGAAAACTTCCTTGGCCTCATGAGGCCCCCAATTCATGAAGGTGCCATCATGGACACATACTTCAGCCTCAGCCAACGTCTGATCCTCAGCCTGACTTCAGATGCAGGAGATTTTGATTCAGCATCTACAGAGTGGGCCTGCTCTGCCCTTGGCTCCAATCCTCACACTAGCTTGTGTTTTCAGACTTCCGTCCTCACACTCCTGGCCCACAAACCCTCCCTACTGGGAATTCTGGGGCCACAATGAAGCACTCTGCCTGCCTCCCAGGAGAAAAACATTGTCTATGGCGCTGCCCAGAAACCCCAAATGAGGATCAAACTGCTTGGCCCTCAGCAACACCCCAATTGCATAGGCTACCTTAAACAGTGATGCTCTGTCGCAAATAGCCTGAGCCCAGACCTTCCAACAGACACCGACAGAGCTGGCTGCACACCCAGCACATTGGACCCGCCACTGCCTTAGGCCACCATCCATTCCCAACCTGGGTTTTCAGTCATCGGAACCTAGACCTTATCTCCAATCCCTGCACAGGGGGAACCTGATGCACACGTCAGAACCCCTCCTTCCCCCTGGCAAGAAACCTTGCTGCTGGCAGTGAGTCAAACCTTCAGCGTAGGAGAAAACGGCATGGCCCATGAGGCCACGCTCAAGCTTGAGGGCCGCCTTGGGCACAAACACACATTGTGACCCTCAGCGTGAGTACCTTATTCAAGTAACGCCTCTCAGTGACTGGACCAAGAGCCCGCATATGTGGCTTGCCATGCCCATAGGCACCCAGGACTAACTAGATGGTGTGTATTCCATTTGAGGGAACCCACTGCTGTGCTCTAGAGTCCCTCTCCTGGGGGGTCCCCTGTGGCAGAAAACAGTACTCTTCATTCCCACAGAATGAACACAAACACTTGGGAGCTTGGACAATCCCCCGAGAGGAAGGCTCTTCCTCGGCCTCTGAGACAACCCCTACCCTGACCGGACACTGTAAACGCAACACCCAGAGACAAAAGCCTGAGTGACTGCCTCCCACTTGCCCTCCTTTGATTTCCAGAGGATCTCCCCTCACGGACTAGAGATCAGGCCTGCCATTACATTGGCCCCAGCTGAGCCAAGTTTGCTTTTTCAGACATCTGTCCCCACAGCCCTGGCAAACACAGCCTCTAGGCTGGGTCCTCTGGAGCCATACCACAGGACCCTGCCTGCTCTCTCCTGGCAAACTGTGTCCATTCCTTTGGCCACACACCTCCAGAATATGAGAAACCTCAAGGCCTCCGAGGACATCCCACTACTGGGAGCCTCACTGGACTCACAGGGGCATTCGGACACAAGCTGAGCAGCTACATCCATGAATGCATGCACACAGATGTCAACAGAGATAGAAGGTTGAGCCGGACAGGCCTTTAGGCCGTAGTCTCAACTCTTGCTTTGGTTTCCAGGTGTCACTCCTCAGAGGCTTTGGTTCGAAGAACAGGGTATGGGGCTTTCCTGAGGCACGGAACAGAACTCCTCTCGTCTCCACATGGGAAGTTTCCTTGTTGGAGCCGTGTCAAACACCTCATGTTGGAGAATCCTGCAGAGTCCCTGAGCCACCTCCACATTCCAAGGTCTCCCAGGCCACCAAGCCACAGTAGGACTCATCTTCAGGAGAGTCCATTTCAACTCTCCCCTCTGGGTAGCTCACCCAGGAGCCCGCAGATTGAGCCTGCCTTGTCCTGACTAAAGAGTGGGAATATGAGGTGGCGTTCCCAGGCATCCATGCTTAGACACCTGCTCTCGAGTCTTTCCGTATGGGGCCTCTTGGAACCATCCAATAGGACTCGACTGTCGTGCAGAAGGTAAACTTCAGTTTTGGAGCAGTTCACAAATCCCATCATAGGCAAAACTTTCTGGCCTCATGAAGCCCCCACACCCTTCAGGAAGAGGCCATGCTGGACAAGAACTCTAGCCTGAGGCACGTCTCATAGTTGACATGACCTCAGTGCAGGAGATCTCGATTCAGCCTCTGCAGAGTGGGCCTGCCGTGCCCTCGGTCCCAAACCTCACGCTAGCTTGTGTTTTCAGACTTCCTTCCTCACACTCCTGGCAAACAAGCCCTCCGGACTAGGAACTCCAGAACCAAAACCCAGCCCAGTGTCTGCCCAACGGAAGAAAAACGTATCCCTGTGGGGCTCTCAAGAAAACCCAGATGAGGATCAACATGCTCGGGCCTCGACGGTACCCGAACTGGATAGGATGCTCGGGGCACTCAGGCTCTGCCTGACACAGCCTGAAGCCAGACGTCCAGACAGACAAGGAGACAGCTGGCCGCACACCCAGCACTTCGGACACACCATGGTCTTATGCCGTCACCTCATCCTAACCTTGGTTTTCAGATATCTGAACCTAGACATTATATCAATTCTCCACACAGCTGGGTATAGCAAGCACAAAACAGAACTCCTCCTTCTCCATGTCTGTCAAGCTTGCTCTTGGCATGCAGTCACACCTTCAGAGTGGGAGAAACCTTCATGGCCCCTGATGCCACGCCCAAACTTGAGTGCTGCTTGGGCACAAATTCACACTGTGACCCTCAGCATGAGCCCCATGTCAAAGAAAGGCCTGTCAGGGCCTGGACCAAGAGCCCACATATGGGGCTTGCCAAGCCCCTATGCACCCAATCCTCACCACGGTTTGAATTTTCCAGTCGCCCCGCCCGAACCTGGAGCTCTGCTCTGGAATCCCTTTTTTGGAGAGACCCATGGGCCAGACAACACGACTCCACTTTTCCCACAAAATGACCCCAAACTCTTGGGAGCTGGGACAAATCCCCAGAGAGGGATACTCGTCCACAGTGCCTGAGGCCACCGCTCCAATCCACGGCTATCCCGGACACAACATCCAGAGACAAAAGCCTGAAGGAACGCCTCCCACTCGCCCTTGTTTCAGAGACCCAGGAGCTCCCTCTCGGGCTGTACATCCGGCCTGCCATACCCTAGGCGCCACTCATAAGCTGAGTTTGTGTATTCAGACTTCTGTGCCCACAGCCTGGACCCACACAACATCCAGGCTAGGGCCTCTGGACCAAACAGCGAAAGATTGTGCCTGCCCTCTCCAAGGAAAGTGTGCCCAATCCATTGACCACAACCCTACAGGTTAGGGAAAAGCTCCAAGGTCCCTGAGGCCATCAATAGTATAGGCCACCCTGGACTAAGAGGGGCTCTCTGACACCAGTGGAGCAACTATCTCCACTTAGACTCTCAGACAGTGTCCCCAGAGACAGAAGGTTGAAATGGACAGGCCCCCAGGCCCTAATCTGAACCTTAGCTTTGGTTTCCATGTTTCCGTTCTCAGAGGACTGTTTTCATAGACCAGCACATGGGGCTTTTCTGAGGCACCAAACCAAACATCTCTCATCTCCACATGGGCAGCTTTCTTACTGGGATGTATCAAACACTTCAGTTAGGAGAGTTCCGCAGGGCCACTGAACAACCAGCACATTCCAAGGTCTCCATGGACCCAAATGCACATTATGACGCTTCCTCAGGAGAGGCCATTTCAACTCAGCCCGCTGGGTCGCGTGTTCCAGAGGCAGCAGATCAAACATATCTTTTCGCTAATAGCCAATGGGAATGCGAGGCATGCTGTTCAGGGATCCCTCCTTCGAACCCTGCTCTCCAGTCCTTCCATATGGTATGTCCTGGAGCCATGCAACAGGACTCGAATGTCCCGCAGAAGGAAAGCTTGTGGTTTGGGGCAACCTCCAAACTCATCGTGGGAAAACTTCCTTGGCCTCATGAGGCCCCCACTTCATGAAGGTGCCATCATGGACACATACTCCAGCCTCAGCCAACGTCTGATCCTCAGCCTGACTTCAGATGCATGAGATTTTGATTCAGCCTCTGCAGAGTGGGCCTGCTCTGCCCTTGGCTCCATTCCTCACACTAGCTTGTGTTTTCAGACTTCCGTCCTCACACTCCTGGCCCACAAACCCTCCTTACTGGGAATTCTGGGCCCACAATGAAGCACTGTGCCTGACTCCCAGGAGAAAAACATTGTCTATGGCTCTGCCCAGAAACCCCAAATGAGGATCAAACTGCTTGGCTTTCGGCAACACCCCAATTGCATAGGCTACCTTAAGCAGTGATGCTCTGTCGCAAATAGCATGAGCCCAGACCTTCCAACAGACACCGACACAGCTGGCTGCACACCCAGCACATTGGACTCGCCACTGCCTTAGGCCACCATCCATTCCCAACCTGGGTTTTCAGTCATCGGAACCTAGACCTTATCTCCAATCCCTGCACAGGGGGGAACCTGATGCACATTCAGAACCCCTCCTTCCCCATGGCAAGAAACCTTGCTGCTGGCAGTGAGTCAAACCTTCGGTGTAGGAGAAAATGGCATGGCCCATGAGGCCACGCCCAAGCGTGAGGGCCGCCTTGGGCACAAACACACATTGTGACCCTCAGCGTGAGTACCTTATTCAAGTAACGCCTCTCAGTGACTGGAACAAGATCCCGCATATGTGGCTTGCCATGCCCATAGGCACCCAGGACTAACTAGATGGTGTGTATTCCATTTGAGGGAACCCACTGCTGTGCTCTAGAGTCCCTCTCCTGGGGGGGTCCCCTGTGGCAGAAAACAGTACTTTTCATTCCCACAGAATGAACACAAACACTTGGGAGCTTGGACAATCCCCCGAGAGGAAGGCTCTTCCTCGGCCTCTGAGACAACCCCTACCCTGACCGGACACTGTAAACGCAACACCCAGAGACAAAATCCTGAGTGACTGCCTCCCACTTGCCCTCCTTTGATTTCCAGAGGATCTCCCCTCACGGACTAGAGATCAAGCCTGCCATTACATTGGCCCCTAGCTGATCCAAGTTTGCTTTTTCAGACATCTGTCCCCACAGCCCTGGCAAACACAGCCTCTAGGCTGGGTCCTCTGGAGCCATCCCACAGGACCGTGCCTGCTCTCTCCTGGGAAACTGTGTCCATTCCTTTGGCCACACACCTCCAGAATATGAGAAACCTCAAGGCCTCCGAGGACATCCCACTACTGGGAGCCTCACTGGACTCACAGGGGCATTCGGACACAAGCTGAGCAGCTACATCCATGAATGCATGCACACAGATGTCAACAGAGATAGAAGGTTGAGCCGGACAGGCCTTTAGGCCGTAGTCTCAACTCTTGCTTTGGTTTCCAGGTGTCACTCCTCAGAGGCTTTGGTTCGAAGAACAGGGTATGGGGCTTTCCTGAGGCACGGAACAGAACTCCTCTCGTCTCCACATGGGAAGTTGCCTTGTTGGAGCCGTGTGAAACACCTCATGTTGGAGAATCCTGCAGAGTCCCTGAGCCACCTCCACATTCCAAGGTCTCCCAGGCCACCAAGCCACAGTAGGACTCATCTTCAGGAGAGTCCATTTCAACTCTCCCCTCTGGGTAGCTCACCCAGGATCCCGCAGATTGCGCCTGCCTTGTCCTGACTAAAGAGTGTGAATATGAGGTGGCGTTCCCAGGCATCCATGCTTAGACACCTGCTCTCGAGTCTTTCCATATGGGGCCTCTTGGTACCATCCAATAGGACTCGACTGTCGTGCAGAAGGTAACCTTCAGTTTTGGAGCAGTTCACAAATCCCATCGTAGGCAAAACTTTCTGGCCTCATGAAGCCCCCACACCCTTCAGGAAGAGGCCATGCTGGACAAGAACTCTAGCCTGAGGCACGTCTCATAGTTGACATGACCTCAGTGCAGGAGATCTCGATTCAGCCTATGCAGAGTGGGCCTGCCGTGCCCTCGGTCCCAAACCTCACGCTAGCTTGTGTTTTCAGACTTCCTTCCTCACACTCCTGGCAAACAAGCCCTCCGGACTAGGAACTCCAGAACCAAAACCCAGCCCAGTGTCTGCCCAACGGAAGAAAAACGTTTCCCTGTGGGGCTCTCCAGAAAACCCAGATGAGGATCAACCTGCTCGGGCCTCGACGGTACCCGAACTGGATAGGCTGCTCTGGGCACTCATGCTCTGCCTGACACAGCCTGAAGCCAGACGTCCAGACAGACAAGGAGACAGCTGGCCGCACACCCAGCACTTCGGACACGCCATGGTCTTATGCCGTCACCTCATCCTAACCTTGGTTTTCAGATATCTGAACCTAGACATTATATCAATTCTCCACGCAGCTGGGTATAGCAAGCACAAAACAGAACTCCTCCTTCCCCATGGCTGTCAAGCTTGCTCTTGGCATGGAGTCACACCTTCAGGGTGGGAGAAACCTTCATGGCCCCTGATGCCATGCCCAAACTTGAGTGCTGCTTGGGCACAAATTCACACTGTGACCCTCAGCATGAGCGCCATGTCAAAGAAAGGCCTGTCAGGGCCTGCACCAAGAGCCCACATATGGGGGTTGCCAAGCCCCTATGCACCCAATCCTCACCACGGTTTGAATTTTCCAGTCGCCCCGCCCGTACCTGGAGCTCTGCTCTGGAATCCCTTTCTTGGAGAGACCCATGAGCCCGACAACACGACTCCACCCTTCCCACAAAATGACCCCAAACTCTTGGGAGCTGGGACAAATCCCCAGAGAGGGATACTCGTCCACAGTACCTGAGGCCACCGCTCCAATCCACGGCTATCCCGGACACAACATCCAGAGACAAAAGCCTGAAGGAACGCCTCCCACTCGCCCTTGTTTCAGAGGCCCAGGAGCTCCCTCTCGGGCTGTACATCCGGCCTGCCATACCCTAGGCGCCACTCATAAGCTGAGTTTGTGTATTCAGACTTCTGTGCCCACAGCCTGGACCCACACAACATCCAGGCTAGGGCCTCTGGACCAAACAGCGAAAGATTGTGCCTGCCCTCTCCAAGCAAAGTGTGCCCAATCCATTGACCACAACCCTACAGGTTAGGGAAAAGCTCCAAGGTCCCTGAGGCCATCAATAGTATAGGCCACCCTGGACTAAGAGGGGCTCTCTGACACCAGCGGAGCAACTATCTCCACTTAGACTCTCAGACAGTGTCCCCAGATACAGAAGGTTGAAATGAACAGGCCCCCAGGCCCTAATCTGAACCTTAGCTTTGGTTTCCTTGTTTCCGTTCTCAGAGGACTGTTTTCATAGACCAGCACATGGGGCTTTGCTGAGGCACCAAACCAAACATCTCTCATCTCCACATGGGCAGCTTTCTTACTGAGATGTATCAAACACTTCAGGTAGGAGAGTTCCGCAGGGCCACTGAACAACCAGCACATTCCAAAATCTCCATGGACCCAAACGCATATTATGACGCACCTCAGGAGAGGCCATTTCAACTCAGCCCCCTGGGTCGCGTGTTCCAGAGGCAGCAGATCAAACATATCTTGTCGCTAATAGCCAATGGGAATGCGAGGCATGCTGTACAAGGATCCATCCTTCAAACCCTGCTCTCCAGTCCTTCCATATGGTATGTCCTGGAGCCATGCAACAGGACTCGAATGTCCCGCAGAAGGAAACCTTGTGGTTTGGGGCAACCTCCAAACTCAGCGTGGGAAAATTTCCTTGGCCTCATGAGGCCCCCACGTCATGAAGGTGCCATCATGGACACATACTGCAGCCTCAGCCAACGTCTGATCCTCAGCCTGACTTCAGATGCAGGAGATTTTGATTCAGCCTCTGCAGAGTGGGCCTGCTCTGCCCTTGGCTCCAATCCTCACACTAGCTTGTGTTTTTAGACTTCCGTCCTCACACTCCTGGCCCACAAACCCTCCCTAATGGGAATTCTGGGGCCACAATGAAGCACTCTGCCTGCCTCCCAGGAGAAAAACATTGTCTATGGCGCTGCCCAGAAACCCCAAATGAGGATCAAACTGCTTGGCCCTCGGCAACACCCCAATTGCATAGGCTACCTTAAACAGTGATGCTCTGTCGCAAATAGCCTGAGCCCAGACATTCCAACAGACACAGACACAGCTGGCTGCACACCCAGCACATTGGACCCGCCACTGCCTTAGGCCACCATCCATTCCCAACCTTGGTTTTCAGTCATCGGAACCTAGACCTTATCTCCAATCCCTGCACAGGGGGGAACCTGATGCACAAGTCAGAACCCCTCCTTCCCCATGGCAAGAAACCTTGCTGCTGGCAGTGAGTCAAACCTTCAGTGTAGGAGAAAACGGCATGGCTCATGAGGCCACGCCCAAGCGTGAGGGCCGCCTTGGGCACAAACACACATTGTGACCCTCAGCGTGAGTACCTTATTCAAGTAACGCCTCTCAGTGACTGGACCAAGAGCCCGCATATGTGGCTTGCCATGCCCATAGGCACCCAGGACTAACTAGATGGTGTGTATTCCAGTTGAGGGAACCCACTGCTGTGCTCTAGAGTCCCTCTCCTGGGGGGTCCCCTGTGGCAGAAAACAGTACTCTTCATTCCCACAGAATGAACACAAATACTTGGGAGCTTGGAAAATCCCCAAAGAGGAAGGCTCTTCCTCGGCCTCTGAGACAACCCCTACCCTGACCGGACACTGTAAACGCAACACCCAGAGACAAAATCCTGAGTGACTGCCTCCCACTTGCCCTACTTTGATTTCCAGAGGATCTCCCCTCACGGACTAGAGATCAGGCCTGCCATTACATTGGCCCCTAGCTGAGCCAAGTTTGCTTTTTCAGACATCTGTCCCCACAGCCCTGGCAAACACAGCCTCTAGGCTGGGTCCTCTGGAGCCATACCACAGGACCGTGCCTGCTCTCTCCTGGGAAACTGTGTCCATTCCTTTGGCCACACACCTCCAGAATATGAGAAACCTCAAGGCCTCCGAGGACATCCCACTACTGGGAGCCTCACTGGACTCACAGGGGTATTCGGACACAAGCTGAGCAGCTACATCCATGAATGCATGCACACAGATGTCAACAGAGATAGAAGGTTGAGCCGGACAGGCCTTTAGGCCATAGTCTCAACTCTTGCTTTGGTTTCCAGGTGTCACTCCTCAGAGGCTTTGGTTCGAAGAACAGGGTATGGGGCTTTCCTGAGGCATGGAACAGAACTCCTCTCGTCTCAACATGGGAAGTTGCCTTGTTGGAGCCGTGTCAAACACCTCATGTTGGTGAATCCTTCAGAATCCCTGAGCCACCTCCACATTCCAAGGTCTCCCAGGCCACCAAGCCACAGTATAAGTCATCTTCAGGAGAGTCCATTTCAACTCTCCCCTCTGGGTAGCTCACCCAGGAGCCCGCAGAATGCGCCTGCCTTGTCCTGACTAAAGAGTGTGAATATGAGGTGGCGTTCCCAGGCATCCATGCTTAGACACCTGCTCTCGAGTCTTTCCATATGGGGCCTCTTGGAACCATCCAATAGGACTCGACTGTCGTGCAGAAGGTAACCTTCAGTTTTGGAGCAGTTCACAAATCCCATCGTAGGCAAAACTTTCTGGCCTCATGAAGCCCCCACACCCTTCAGAAAGAGGCCATGCTGGACAAGAACTCTAGCCTGAGGCACGTCTCATAGTTGACATGACCTCAGTGCAGGAGATCTCGATTCAGCCTATGCAGAGTGGGCCTGCCGTGCCCTCGGTCCCAAACCTCACGCTAGCTTGTGTTTTCAGACTTCCTTCCTCACACTCCTGGCAAACAAGCCCTCCGGACTAGGAACTCCAGAACCAAAACCCAGCCCAGTGTCTGCCCAACGGAAGAAAAACGTTTCCCTGTGGGGCTCTCCATAAAACCCAGATGAGGATCAACCTGCTCGGGCCTCGACGGTACCCGAACTGGATAGGCTGCTCTGGGCACTCATGCTCTGCCTGACACAGCCTAAAGCCAGACGTCCAGACAGACAAGGAGACAGCTGGCCGCACACCCAGGACTTCGGACACGCCATGGTCTTATGCCGTCACCTCATCCTAACCTTGGTTTTCAGATATCTGAACCTAGACATTATATCAATTCTCCACACAGCTGGGTATAGCAAGCACAAAACAGAACTCCTCCTTCCCCATGGCTGTCAAGCTTGCTCTTGGCATGGAGTCACACCTTCAGGGTGGGAGAATCCTTCATGGCCCCTGATGCCACGCCCAAACTTGAGTGCTGCTTGGGCACAAATTCACACTGTGACCCTCAGCATGAGCCCCATGTCAAAGAAAGGCCTGTCAGGGCCTGGACCAAGAGCCCACATATGGGGCTTCCCAAGCCCCTATGCACCCAATCC
This sequence comes from Mustela nivalis, assembly GCF_964662115.1. NCBI lineage: Eukaryota > Metazoa > Chordata > Mammalia > Carnivora > Mustelidae > Mustela > Mustela nivalis. Next base: position 435,751 of record NW_028136178.1, read on the forward strand.
TCACCACGGTTTGAATTTTCCAGTCGCCCCGCCCGAACCTGGAGCTCTGCTCTGGAATCCCTTTCTTGGAGAGACCCATGAGCCAGACAACACGACTCCACCCTTCCCACAAAATGACCCCAAACTCTTGGGAGCTCGGACAAATCCCCAGAGAGGGATACTCGTCCACATTGCCTGAGGCCACCTCTCCAATCCACGGCTATCCCGGACACAACATCCAGAGACAAAAGCCTGAAGGAACGCCTCCCACTCGCCCTTGTTTCAGAGGCCCAGGAGCTCCCTCTCGGGCTGTACATCCGGCCTGCCATACCCTAGGCGCCACTCATAAGCTGAGTTTGTGTATTCAGACTTCTGTGCCCACAGCCTGGACCCACACAACATCCAGGCTAGGGCCTCTGGACCAAACAGCGAAAGATTGTGCCTGCCCTCTCCAAGCAAAGTGTGCCCAATCCATTGACCACAACCCTACAGGTTAGGGAAAAGCTCCAAGGTCCCTGAGGCCATCAATAGTATAGGCCACCCTGGACTAAGAGGGACTCTCTGACACCAGCGGAGCTACTATCTCCACTTAGACTCTCAGAGAGTGTCCCCAGAGAACGAAGGTTGAAATGGACAGGCCCACAGGCCCTAATCTGAACCTTTGCTTTGGTTTCCATGTGTCCGTTCTCAGAGGACTGTTTTCGTAGACCGGCACACGGGCCTTTTCTGAGGCATCAAACCAAAGCTCTCTCGTCTCCACATGGGGAGATCTAACTGGGGATGTATCAAACCCTTCAGGTAGGAGAGTTCCGCAGGGCCACTGAACAACCAGCACATTCCAAGGTCTCCATGGACTCCATACGCACATTATGACGCATCCTCAGGAGAGGCCATTTCAACTCAGCCCCCTGGGTAGCGTGCCCCAGAGGCAGCAGATCAAACATATTTTGTCGCTTATGGCCAAGGGGAATGCGAGGCATGCTGTACAGGGATCCATCCTTCGAACCCTGCTCTCCAGTCCTTCCATATGGTATGTCCTGGAGCCATGCAACAGGACTCGAATGTCCCGCAGAAGGAAACCTTGTGGTTGGGGCATCCTCCAAACTCAGCGTGGGACACTTCCTTGGCCTCATGATGCCCCCGCTTCATGAAGGTGCCATCAGGGACACATGCTCCAGCCTCAGCCAACGTCTGATCCTCAGCCTGACTTCAGATGCAGGAGATTTTGATTCAGCCTCTGTAGATTGGGCCTGCTCTGCCCTTGGCTCCAATCCTCACCCTAGCTTGTGTTTTCAGACTTCCGTCCTCACACTCCTGGCCCACAAACCCTCCCTACTGGGAATTCTGGGGCCACACTGAAGCACTCTTCATGCCTCCCAGGAGAAAAACATTGTCTATGGTGCTGCACAGAAACCCCAAATGAGGATCAAACTGCTTTGCCCTCGGCAACACCCCAATTGCATAGGCTACCTTAAACACTGATGCTCTGTCGCAAAAGCCTGAGCCCAGACCTTCCAACAGACACCGACACAGCTGGCTGCACACCCAGCACATTGGACCCGCCACTGCCTTAGGCCACCATCCATTCCCAACCTGGGTTTTCAGTCATCTGAACCTAGACCTTATCTCCAATCCCTGCACAGGGGGAACCTGATGCACAAGTCAGAACCCTTCATTCCCCATGGCAAGAAATCTTGCTGCTGGCAGTGAGTCAAACCTTCAGTGTAGGAGAAAACGGCATGGCCTATGAGGCCACGCCCAAGCGTGAGGTCCGCCTTGGGCACAAACACACATTGTGGCCCTCAGCGTGAGAACCGTATTCAAGTAACCCCTCTCAGTGACTGGACCAAAAGCCCGCATATGTGGCTTGCCTTGCCCATAGGCACCCAGGACTAACTAGATGGTTTGTATTCCAGTTGAGGGAACCCACTGGTGTGCTCTAGAGTCCCTCTCCTGGGGGGTCCCCTGTGGTAGAAAACAGTACTCTTCCCTTCCCACAGAATGAACCCAAACACTTGGGAGCTTGGACAATTCCCCGAGAGGAAGGCTGTTCCTCGGCCCCTGAAGCAACCCCAACCATGAAGGGCCACTGTGAACGCAACACCCAGATACAAAAGCCTGAGCGACTGCCTCTCACTTGCTCTCCTTTGATATTCAGAGCATCTCCCCTCACGGGTTGGAGATCAGGCCTGCCATTACCTTGGCCCCTAGCTGAGCCAAGTTTGCTTTTTCAGCCATCTGACCCCACAGCCCTGGCAAACACAGCCTCTTGGCTGGGTCCTCTGGAGCCATTCCACAGGACTATGCCTCCTGTCTCCTGGGAAACTGTGTCCATTCCTTTGGCCAAACACTTTCAGAATATGAGAAACCTCAAGGCCCCCGAGGACATCCCACTACTGGGAGAGTCACTGGACACACAGGGGCATTCGGACACAAGCTGAGCAGCTACCTCCACGAAGGCATGAACACAGATGTCAACAGAGATAGAAGGTTGAGCAGGACAGGCCCTTAGGCCCTAAACTCAACTCTTGCGTGGTTCCCAGGTGTCACTCCTCAGAGGCTTTGGTTCGAAGAACAGGGTATGGGGCTTTCCTGAGGCACGGAACAGAACTCCTCTCATCTCCACATGGGAAGTTTCCTTGTTGGAGCCGTGTCAAACACCTCATGTTGGAGAATCCTGCAGAGTCCCTGAGCCACCTCCACATTGCAAGGTCTCCCAGGCCACCAAGCCACAGTAGGACTCATCTTCAGGAGAGTCCATTCCAACTTTCCCCTCTGGGTAGCTCAACCAGGAGCCCGCAGATTGAGCCTGCCTTGTCCTGACTAAAGAGTGGGAATATGAGGTGGTGTTCCCAGGCATCCATGCTTAGACACCTGCTCTCGAGTCTTTCCGTATGGGGCCTCTTGGAACCATCCAATAGGACTCGACTGTCGTGCAGAAGGAAAAACCTTGAGGTTTGGAGCAGTTCACAAATCCCATCGTAGGCAAACCTCCCTGGCCTCATGTAGCCCCCACACCCTTCAGGAAGAGGCCATGCTGGACAAAAACTCTAGCCTGAGGCACGTCTCATGGTTGACATGACCTCAGTGCAGGAGATCTCGATTCAGCCTCTGCAGAGTGGCCCTGCCGTGCCCTCGGTCCCAACCTCATGGTAGCTTGTGTTTTGAGACTTCCTTCCTCACACTCCTGGCAAACAAGCCCTCCGGACTAGGAAATCCAGAACCACAACCCAGCCCAGTGTCTGCCCAACGGAAGAAAAACGTTTCCCTGTGGGGCTCTCCAGAAAACCCAGATCAGGATCAACCTGCTCGAGCCTCGATGGTACCCGATCTAGATAGGCTGCTCAGGGCACTCATGCTCTGTCTGACACAGCCTGAAGCCAGACGTCCAAACAGGCAAGGAGACAGCTGGCCGCACACCCAGCACTTCGGACACGCCATGGCCTTATGCCGTCACCTCTTCCTAACCTTGGTTTTCAGATATCTGAACCTAGACATTATATCAATTCTCCACACAGCTGGGTATCGCAAGCACAAAACAGAACTCCTCCTTCCCCATGGCTGTCAAGCTTGCTCTTGGCATGGAGTCACAGCTTCAGGGTTTGAGAATCCTTCATGGCCCCTGATTCCACGCCCAAACTTGAGTGCTGCTTGGGCACAAATTCACACTGTGACCCTCAGCATGAGTCCCATGTCAAAGAAAGGCCTGTGAGGGCCTAGAACAAGAGCCCCCATATGGGTCTTGCCAAGCCCCTATGACCCAATCCTCACCAGGTTTTGAGTTTTCCAGTCGCCCCACCTGTACCTGGGGCTCTGCCCTTGAATCCCTTTCTTGGAGAGACCCATGAGCAGACAACACAACTCCACCCTTCCCACAAAATGACCCCAAACTCTTGGGAACTGGGTCAAATCCCAAGAGAGGGATACCCCTCCACAGATCCTAAGGCCCCCCTCCAATCCACGGCTATCCCGGACACAACATCCAGAGACAAAAGCCTGAAGGAATGCCTCCCACTCGCCCTTGTTTCAGAGGCCCCGGAGCTCCCTCTCGGGCTGTACATCAGGCCTGCCATACCCTAGGCGCCACTCTTAAGCTGAGTTTGTGTTTTCAGACTTCTGTGCCCACAGCCTGGACACACACAACCCCCAGGCGAGGGCATCTGGAGCCACAGCGAAAAATTGGGCCTGCCCTCTCCAAGGAAATTGTGCCCAATCCATGACCACAAGTTAGGGAAAAGCTCCAAGCCCCTGAGGCCATCAATAGTGGAGGCCACCCTGGACTAAGAGTGGCTCTCTGACACCAGCGGATCAACTATCTCCACTTAGACTCTCAGACAGTGTCCCCAGAGACAGAAGGTTTAAATGGACAGGCCCCCAGGTCCTAATCTGAACCTTTCTTTGGTTTCCATGTGTCCGTCCTCAGAGGACTGTTTTCGTAGACCAGCACACGGGGCTTTTCTGAGGCACCAAACCAAACCTCTCTCGTCTCCACATGGGTGCTTTCTTACTGGGGATGTATCAAGCCCTTCAGGAAGGAGAGTTCCGCAGGGCCACTGAACAACCAGCACATTCCAAGGTCTCCATGGACTCCAAACGCACATTATGACGCATCCTCAGGAGAGGCTTTTTCAACACAGCCCCCTGGGTAGCGTGCCCCAGAGGCAGCAGATCAAACATATTTTGTTGCTTCTGGCCAAGGGGAATGCGAGGCATGCTGTACAGTGATCCATCCTTCGAACCCTGCTCTCCAGTCCTTCCGTATGGTATGTCCTGGAGCCATGCAACAGGACTCGAATGTCCCGCAGAAGGAAACCTTGTGGTTTGGGGCAACCTCCAAACTCAATGTGGGAAAACTTCCTTGGTCTCATGAGGCCCCCGCTTCATGAAGGTGCCATCATGGACACATACTCCAGCCTCAGCCAACGTCTGATCCTCAGCCTGACTTCAGATGCAGGAGATTTTGATTCAGCCTCTGCAGAGTGGGCCTGCTCTGCCCTTGGCTCCAATCCTCACACTAGCTTGTGTTTTCAGACTTCCGTCCTCACACTCCTGGCCCACAAACCCTCCCTACTGGGAATTCTGGGGCCACACTGAAGCACTCTTCCTGCCTCCCAGGAGAAAAACATTGTCTATGGTGCTGCCCAGAAACCCCAAATGAGGATCAAACTGCTTGGCCCTCGGCAACACCCCAATTGCATAGGCTACCTTAAACAGTGATGCTCTGTCGCAAATAGCCTGAGCCCAGACCTTCCAACAGACACCGACACAGCTGGCTGCACACCCAGCACATTGGACCCGCCACTGCCTTAGGCCACCATCCATTCCCAACCTGGGTTTTCAGTCATCGGAACCTAGACCTTATCTCCAATCCCTGCACAGGGGGGAACCTGATGCATAAGTCAAAACCCCTCCTTCCCCATGGCAAGAAACCTTGCTGCTTGCAGTGAGTCAAACCTTCAGTGTAGGAGAAAACGGCAAACCTGCCGGGCCTTATGAAGCCCCCATATCCTTCAGGGAGAGGCCATCATGGTCAAAAACTCTAGCTTGAAGCACGTCTCATAGTAGACATGACCGCAATGCAGGAGATCTTGATTCAGCCTCTGCAGAGTGGCCTGCCGTGCCCTCGGTCCCAAAACTCGTGCTAGCTTGTGTTTTCAGACTTCCTTCCTCACACTCCTGGCAAACAATCCCTCCAGAGTAGGATTTGCAGAACCACAAGCCTGCCCAGTTACTGCACACCCGTAGAAAACGTTTCCTTGTGGGGCTTTCCATAAAACCCAGATGAGGATCAACCTGCTCTTGCCTCGACGGCACTCAGATTTGATAGGCTGCTCTGGGCACTAATGCTCTGCCTTTCACAGCCTGATGCCAGACGTCCAGACAGGCAAGGAGACAGCTGGCCACACACCTAGCACTTCTGACACGCCATGGTCTTATGCCGTTATCTCTTCCTAACCTTGGTTTTCCGATATCTAAACCCAGATATTATATCAATTCCCCACACAGTTGGGCATCTGAAGCACAAATCAGAACTCCTTCTTCCCAATGGCTGTAAGGCTTGCTCTTGGCATGGAGTCACACCTTCAGGGTGGGAGAAACCTTCATTTCCCCTGAAACCACGCCCAAACTTGAGTGCTGCCTTGGGCACAAATTCACTCTGTGACCCTCAGCATGAGCCCAATATCAAAGAAAGGCCTGTCAGGGCCTTGACCAAGAGCCCTCATATGGGGCGTGCCAAGCCCCTATACACCCAATCCTCACCAGTGTTTGAGTTTTCCAGTCTCCCCCCTGTTCCTGGGGCTCTGCTCTGGAATCACTTTCTTGGAGAGACACATGAGCCAGACAACAGGACTCCACCCTTCCCACAAAATGACCCCAAACTCCTGTTAGCTGGGACAAATCCCCAGAGAGGTTACTCGTCCACAGTCACTGAGGCCACTCCCTACAATCCACGGCTATCCTGGACGCATCCAGACACAAAATCTGAAGGAATCTCGCCCTTGATTCACAAGCCAAGGAGCTCACTCTTTATCTGTACATCCGGCCTGCCATACCCTCGGCGCCACTCATAAGCTTAGTTTTTGTTTTCAGACTTATGTGCCCACAGCCTGGACCCACACACCCTCCAGGCTAGGGCATCTGGAGCCACAGTGAAAGATTGTGCCTGCCATCTCCAAGGAAAGTGTGCCCAATCCATTGACCACAACCCTACAGGTTAGGGAAAAGTTCCAAGGCCCCTGAGGCCATCCTGATAGTGTAGGCTGCCCTGGACTAAAAGGGGCACTCTGACTCCAGCTGAGCCATTATCACCACTTAGACTTTCAGACAGTGTCCCCAGAGACAGAAGATTGAAATGGACAGGCCCTTGGGCTTTAATATGAACCTTAGCTTTAGTTTTCATGTGTCTGTCCTCAGAGGACTGGTTTCTTATACCAGCATATTAGGTTTTTCTGAGGCTCCAAACCAAACCTCTCTCGTCTCCACATGGAGTGCTTTCTTACTGGATCTGTATCAAACCCTTCTGGTCGGAGAATTCTGCAGGGCCACAGTACAACCATCACATTCCAAGGTCTCCATGGACAGAAACCCACATTATGACGCATCCTCAGGAGAGGCCATTTCAACTCAGCCCACTGGTTAGCTTGCCCCAGAGCCAGGAGAACAAACATATCTTGTCGTTAATGGCCAAAGGGAATGCGAGGCATGTTGTTAAGGGATCCATCCTTTGAACCCTCCTCTTCAGTCCTTCCGTATGGTATGTACTGGAGCCATTCAACAGGACTCGACTGTTTCGCAGAAGGAAACCTTGTGGTTTGTGGCAACCTCCAAACTCAGCGTGGGAAAACTTCGTTGGCCTCATGAGGCACCTGCTTCATGAAGGTGCCATCAAGGGCACAATCCAACCTCAGCCAATGTCTGATCCTCAGCCTGACTTCAGATGCATGAGATATCCTTTCAGCCTTTGCAGAGTGGGCCTGCTCCCCACCTCAACCTATGTTTTGTTTTCAGACTCTACCCTAGCACTCCTGGCCCAAACCCTCATGATTGGGAATTCTGGTTCCAGAACGAAGCACTCTGCCTGCCCCCCAAAGAAAAACATTGTCTATGGCATTGCTCAGAAACCCCAAATGAAAATCAACCTGCTCAGCCCTCGGCAACACCCCAATTGCATAGGCTACCCTAAACACTGTGCTCTGTCTTACATAGCCTGAGCCCAGACCTTGTGAGAGACATTGAGACAGTTGGCTTCACACCCAGCACATCGAACCTGCCATGGGTTAGGCCATTTCATCCCTTCCCATTGACCTGGGTGTCTTCCTGGAGGTATATTCTGAGGCTGTGTCAGACTATGCATTTTTTCTGGAGCTTCCTATGGAATTGGGGTGGTATTAGGGGCCTTGCAATTTTCTCTTAATCTGGTGGGTTGGGAAACTGAGACAGGCTGACATTCCTTGGGAGAGCTGGCCCAGTGCTGTTGTGTGTTCCTGGAGGCCCCATCCTGGAGGGCATATGGGTCAGGACTCTGGGTCCAAAGTCTTCAGACACAAACTCGGGTAAGAGTTAAGCTCGAGGTGATGGCAGACCCAATCTGCAGACCCTGAGCGAAGCATCTCCAGATATGAAATTCGGACGGCTGTGAGGCAGGAGCACAGTCTTTTCTGTCTGACTTGTTTGTCTATGATGGCCACGAAATGGAGGGGTGGCCTCATGGGTCCATGTGAGATTCTACCTCTCTGGGAAATCTGCTCGGCACCCAAGAGTTTGGTGTATTTCTGGGGGATGGGAGGAGCGCAGTTTTATGAGTCAGGGATCCCGTCCAAACAGCCTTTCCAGAGATGGGTCCTGGGTTCTGGAGCCTGGATCACCGCAACAAGGCTTAGGATTTGGGCCTAGGGTCCTGCTCTATGTTTTCCTGGTACAGCTCCCGAGTGTTCTTGTTGGAAATGGGTCTCAATCTGAGGGTCACAATGCCTGTTTTTGCCCAGATGCCCATGCTGAGTGGGTGTGACCTCATGGGCTATGCACTTGGCTCCCACTCTGAGGGTTGGACTGCCATCTCAACATTCAGTTTTCCTGCCATGGGGAAGGAAGTGTACTTTTTTATGCTTCAGGTTCCCCCATGGGCAGGAATTTGAGCTAAGTTCTGGGACAGGGGCCTGAATACCCAGTTCACTTTGAGATGAGGTCCTCGGGCCAAGGCAGGACCCACCTGCAGAAAATGAGGCCTGCTTTCTGGGTGGCTGTCAGGAGCTCGGGCTCGAGCTGTGTCAGACAGAACATTCGTGGAGAGTTCGGCCTATGATATTGGGGTGCTTTTGAGAGCTGTGCAACTGGATCCTCATGGGGGATTTTTGCACAGACCCTTTCTTCACTTCTTCTATCTGGTGAGCAGGCAGATGGCTGCATTACGGCTCCAGAATATCCAAGTTGGAGGGTTTGCAGGCGAGGAGTGTGAGGACAGAAGTATGAAAACATAAGCTACGGTTACGCTCAGTGCCGAGCACATGTCTATTCCAATGTACAGCAGTTGTTTCGAGATCTTCAGCACCTGGGTGAGGGGAAGATGTCTGCTCACGCTGGAGTTTGTATCCATGATGGCCAACAAATGGTGGGGAGGCCTCAAGAATTCTTGGAGGTTTTTCCAAGCTGGAGCTTGTGAGCTGCTCCAAACATCAAGGTGTCCTACTAAGGGACAGCAGAAGTCTTCTTACAGGGCTCCAGGGTCCCCCATATGGAAGATTCGATAGCAATGCTCTCTGAATGGAGGCCTGGGAAGCCAATCTCGTGTTACCATTGCAGCTGAGGAACAGGGTAAGCTTGAACCAATGACACTGATTCCAAGTTCCAAGTGATTTTCGTTGATGGAAGTTCTCAGTCTAACAGGTCCCAATGCTGCTTGGTGTCCAGGGAGACCTTAGAATGTGGTGGCGGCTCTCTGACCATTGAGGATTCTCTATCCTTAGGATTAGACCCAGTACCCAGGAGCCAGGTTTCCTTCTTGGGACAGGAGGTGTGCTCTTGTATGGCTCACGGACCACAGGTTGGACCATATGCTTGAATTTCCAGAACAGCCCTCTAGGGAGAGAGACCTCAAAACATAAGCTAGGGTTCTGATGAGGTTTTAGGGCCATGGAAGTTTCAATCTTCGGACTAAGTGCCATTGGCCTGCATGTCATCCTGGAGGTAGGTGCTGAGGCTGTGTCAGGCTGTGCACTTTTTCCAGAGTGGCCTATGATATTGGGGTGCAGTCAGGGGCCTTGCAGTTTTATCCTAATCTGGACATTTTGGGAAACTGAGATGGGCAGGGTTTCCTCAGGAGAGCAGGGCCAGTGATGTAATGTGTTTCTCGAGGCCCCATCCTGGAGGTCATGTGTGTCAGGACTTTGGGACCAAAGACTTTATACACAACCTCGGATAAGAGATAGGAGTGAGGTGATGGCAGTCCGAATCTGAAGACCCTGAGGGAAGCTCCTCGGGATTTGAAATTCAGGTGGCTGGGAGGGAGGAGCACAGGCTTTTCTGTCTGGATTGTGTGTCTAGGATGGCCACTAAATGGAGGGGTGACCTCATGTGTCCATGGGATATTCTTCCACTCTGGTGATTCTGCTTGGCACCCAAGAGTTTGATTTCTTTCTGGGGAAGAGGAAAAGACTGTATTCCATCTCTGGGATCCTGTCCAAACAGGGATTCCAGAGATGGTTTCTGGGTCCAGACACTGGGAAAACTTAACCAAAGCTTCGATTTGGGTTCCTGGTCCAGATCCCAAGGGGGATCTTTGGAAAGGGGTCTCATTCTGAGGGTCACAATGCCTGTTTGTGCCCAGCTGCCCATCCTGTGTAGGCGTGGTCTCATGGACCATGCACCTGGTTCCCACTCAGGGTTGTACAGCCATCTCAACATTCAGTTTTCTGGCCATGGGGAAGGAGGAGCACTCTTTAGTGCTTCTGAGTCCCCTATGGGCAGGTATTTGAGCTAAGTCTGGGACAGGTACCTGAATATCCAGGTTGGACCCACCTGGAGGATATGGGGCCCACTATCTGGGTGGCTGACAGGAGGTCGGTGATCAGGCGATGTCAGACAGACAATTTATGCAGAGGTCGGTCTATTATATTGGGGTGCCATTGAGGGCCGTGCAGGAGGATCCTCATGTGGGTTTCTGCGAAGACCCATAGGGCACTTCTTCTTTCTGGTGGGCAGGCAGAAAGCTGCACTGTGGCTTCAGAATTCCCAATATGGAGGGCTTGTAGGCGAGGAGTGTGAAGACAGAAGTCTGAAAACACAAGCCACGGATAAGCTCAGTGCCGACCACAGGACCATTCCATTGTGCAGTGGTTGTTTCGAGATTTCCAGCACCTGAGTATGGGCGAGGGTCAGATGTCTGCTCACGCTGGGTTTGCATCCATGATGGTCAACGAATTGTGGGGTGGCCTCAAGAATTCTTGGAGATTTTCCCAAGCAGGACCTTGTGAGCTGCTCCAAACAGCAAGGTGTCCTACTGTGGGACAGGGGAAGTCCGCTTACAAGGCTCCAGGGTCCCCCATATAGAAAGATTCGACAGCAGAGGTCTCTGAATGGGGGCCTGGGAAGTCTTCCTTGCATGACCATTGCAGCTGAGGAACATTGCAGGCTTGATCTGCTGGTTTTTGTTCAAATTTCCAAGTGATCTAAGTTGACGGATGTTCTCAGTCTAATGAGTCACAATGCTGCTTGGTGTCCAGGGAGACCTTAAAATGTGGTGGTGAGGGTGCCTGGGTGGCTCACTGGGCTAAGCCGCTGCCTTCGGCTCAGGTCATGATCTCAGGGTCCTGGGATTGAGTCCCGCATCGGGCTCTCTGCTCAGCAGGGAGCCTGCTTCTTCCTCTCTCTCTCTCTGCCTTCCTTTATGCCTACTTGTGATCTCTCTCTGTCAAATAAATAAATAAAATCTATATAAAAAAAAGAATGTGGTTGTGGGTCTGTGGCCATGCAGGATTCTCCTACCTGAGGGTTAGACCCAGTTCCCAGGAGCCAGGTTCCCTTCTCGGGACAGGAGGGGTTCTCTTGTATGGCTCAGGGACCACATGTCGAATCATATGTTGGATTTCAAGACCAGGCCTCTGGGCACAGAGGCCTGAATATCTAGGCTAGGGTTCTTATGAGGTTGTAGGGGCATGTCATCCTCAACCTTCGGACTTAGGGACTTTGACCTGTGAGTCTTCCTGGAGGTAGATGCTCAGGCTGTGTCAGACTGTGCATTTTTTCCAGAGTGGCCTATGAAATTGGGATGGGCTCAGGGGCCTTGCAGGCTTTTCCTAATCTGGAGGGTTTGTGCAACTGAGAAGGCAGAATTTCATCCAGAGATCAGGCCCAGTGATGTAGTGTGGTTCTGTCAGCCCCATCGTGCAGGGAATGTGGTTAAGGGCTCTGGGACCAAAGTCTTCAGACACAAAATTGTGTATCAATTAGGAGGGAGGTGATGGCAGCCCCGATCTGCAGACGCTGAGGGCAGCTCCTCAGGATTTGAAATTCGTGTGGCTGGGAGGCAGGAGCAAAGGCTTTTCTGTCTGGATTGTGTCTAGGATGGCCTTGGAATGGTGGTGTGTCCTCATGTGTCCATGGAATATTCTACCTCTCTGGGGATTCTGCCCAGCACCCAAGAGTTTGGTGTCTCACTGAGAAGGAGAGAGCGTGGTTTACTGTTTCACGGTTCCCGTCAACACAGGGATTCCAGAGATGGGTTATAGGTCCCTGTGCCTGGATAACCCTACAAAGGCTTAGTATTTGGGCCTAGAGGCTTGACTTCCTGGCTCTGTGGGGCTTTGGTTCAGCTCCCATGGAGACTTGTTGGAAATGGGTCTCAGGGTAAGGGTCATAATGCCTGTTTGTGCCCAGATGCCCATCCTGAGTGGGCATTGGCTCTTGTTCCATGCACCTGGATCCCAATATGAGGGTTGGACCACCATATCAACATTTAATTTTCCTTCTATGAGGAAGGAGGAGTACTCTTTTGTGCTTCAGATTCCCCCATGCACAGTAATTTGAGCTATGTTCTGGGACTGGTACGTGAATAACCAGGTTGGTTTGAGATGAAGGACTCAGGTCAAGGCAGGTCACACCTGCCAGATATGGGTCCCGCTATCTAGGTGGCTACCAGGAGGTCGGGGCTCGAGCTGTGTCAGACAGAGCATTAGTTCACAAGGTGGCCTATGATATTGTGGTGCTATAGAGGGCTGTGCTGGTGGAACCTTATATGGAGTTTCATGCAGACCCATAGGGCACCTCTTTTTTCTGGTGGGCAGGCAGAAGGCTGCATTGTGGCTCCCAAATTCCCAATATGGGGGACTTGAAGGCGAGGAGTGTGAGAACAGAAGGCAGAAAACACAATCTATGCTTAATCTCAGTGCCGAGAACATGGCCGTTCCAATGTGCAGTGGTTTTTTTCGAGATCTCCAGCATCTGAGTACAGGCAAGGGTCAGATGTCTGCTCATGATAGAGTTTGTATCTATCGTGGCCAACAAATGAAATATCCAGCACCTGAGTAAAGGTGGATTTCAGATGTTTACGCGCACTGGAGTTTGTGTCTCTGATGACCGAATGGAGGAGTGGCATCAAGAGGCTGATGCATGTGAGATGCTCCAAACAGCAAGGTTGTTTTTTCTACTGGACAGTTAGAGTCTGGTATGTTTTCTGCAGGGCCCCCCATGTGAAAAGTATGGGTAGCAGAGCCCTTCCACATGGATGCCTGGAAAGCACACCTCCATTGACCAATGCAGCTGAGGAACATGCAGGTTCTTTACGGTGCTTCTGGGGCGAAGCACCAAGGTCTTGAGTTGACATGGAATCTCTTGAAGATGGGTTACAATGCTGGTTTTTTTTTACCAGGTAGATCTTAGAATGTGTTGGTGGCTAAGGTGCCTGCAGGATTCTCCTACCCTGAGGGTTTAACACAGGTCGAAGAGCACGGTTACCTTCTGGGGACAGGAGATGTAGTGTTTTGTGGCTCAGGGACCACATGCCGTATCATAAGTTCCTATTCAAGAACAGGCCTCTGAAGACAGATGCCCGACAACCTAATCTAGGGTTCCAATGAGTCCCAGGGGCATGAGAGGTTCAATCTTCAGACTTAGGACAGTTGACTTGGGTGTCTGCCAGGATGTAGGTGATCAGGGCGTTTCAGACTGTGCACTTATGTCCAGAGTAACCTCCAATATTGGGGTGGCCACAGGGGCCTTGAATGTTTCAACCAACTCTGGAGGGTTTGGTTAACTGACATGCACAATTTCCATGGGGATGGCAAGCACAGTCCTGTTGTGTGGCTCCAGAGACTCCACCCTGGAGGGCATGTGAGCCATGGTTCTGGGAGGGAAGTCTGCAAACACAAACTTGGGTTAGGTTTAGTGGCTAGGTTATCACAGGGCAATGTGTAGACCTGGAAGGCTACTCATCAGGAACAGTAACTGGAATGACCCGAAGGCAGAAGCACAGGCTTTTATATCTGGATTGTGTGTCTAGGGTGACGTCAGAATGTAGCTGTGGCCTCATGGGTCCATGGGAGATTTTTCCTCTAAGGATACAGGCGGCTCCCAATATTTTGATGACTTTTTGGTATGGGAAGACTGCTATTTTCGATCTTAGGTGTGCCCCAAAACAGAGATTCCAGAGATGGGCTCTGGGTCTAGGCGCCTGGAAAATCCCACCAAGGGTTGGGATTTGGGCTTATGGGCAGACCAGGCCTGCAATGCAGGATCTTGGTGGTGCAACTGAGAGGGCTTGTTTGGAAACATGCTCAGGCTGAGCATTACAATGCCTGTTTGTGCCCAGGGTGGCCCTCAGGAGTGGGCGTGGTCCCATTGTCCATTTTCTGGCTCCCACACTGAGGGATGGACACACATTCCAATGCCCAGGTTTCCAGCCATGGGGAAGGAGGAAATATCTATTGTGCTTCATGTTCCCCCATAGGCAGGGATTACAGCAAAGGTCTGGGGACAGATGCCTGAATACCAAGGATGCATAGAGATGACAGATTTGGGCCATGGCCGTTCTCACATGCTGGATATGGGCCCCGCTCTCTGGGTGGCTGACACGAGGTCTGGGCTCAGGCTGTGTCAGACACAGCACTAGTGGCCAGAGAAGTCTATATATTGGGGTTCTCTCCAGGGCCGAGTAAATTGATCCTCATGTAGGGTTTCTGGCGAGACTCACGAAGCACTTCTTTCTGTGGGGCAGGCAGAATGCTGCCTTATGGATCCAGAATTCCCTATCAAGAGGGTTTGGGGACAAATAGGGTGAGAATGCAATTGTAAACACCAGCTATGCTTAAATTGAGTGCCAAGCGGAAGTCAGTTTCAATGTGCAGCAGCTTATACGAGATATCCAGCACCTGAGTAAGGGCAGATGTCAGATATTTGCTCACACTGGAGTTTGTGTCTAGGATGACGACTAATGGAGGGGTGGCTTCAGGAGGCAATGGAGGATTACCCACGCTTAAGATTGTGAGATGCTCCAAACAACAAGGTTTCCTTCTAATGGACAGGAGGAGTCTGTTTTTTTTTTCCTCCAGGGTCCCTCAAGTGGAAGTTTGCGTAGCAGAGCCCTCCCGCATGGATGACTGGAAAGCACACGTCCAATGACCATTGCAGCTGAGGAACATGACAGGTTCGTTTTGGTGGTTCTGGTGCCAAGTACCAAGGCCTTGAGTTGACTTGGAATCTCTTCCAGATGTGTCCCAAAACTGGTTTGTTACAAGGGAGGTCATAGAATGTATTGGTGGCTATGGGCCACGCTGAGGGTTTGGCACAGGTCGATGTGCACAGTTTCCATCTTGGGAGAGGAGATGTTCTGTTTTGTGGCTCAGGGTACATATGTTGTATCCTGACTTGGTATTCAAGAACAGGCCTCTGAGGATTGATGCTGGCAACCTAATCTAGAGATCCAATGATGTCCTTGGTGCCCATCAGGTTCAATTTTCTTACTAAGGACCATTGATATGGTTGTCTGACTGGATGTAGGTGATCAGGGTGTTTCAGACTGTGCATTTGCATCCAGAGCCACTTCCAATATTGGGGTGGGCTCAGGGGCCTTGCAGGTTTCTCCTAACTTGGAGGCTTTGGGGAACTGTGATGGGCACAGTTTCCTTGGGGATGGCAGGCCCAGTCCTGTGGTAAGGCTTCAGAGACCACCTCCTTGAGGATATGAGAGCCATGGTTTTGGGAGGGAAGTCTGCAAACACAAATTTGGGTCAGGGATAGTGGCAAGGTGATGGCAGGTCCAATGCATAGACCTAGAAGGCATCACGTCAGGAACTGTAATTAGGGTGACTGAAAGCTGGTAGCACAGGCTTTTCTATCTGGATTGTGTGTCCAGGATGGGCTCTGAATGTAGACGTGGTCTCATGGTTCAATGGGAGACTTTTCCTCTCTAAGGATCCTGGTGGATCTCCATAGATTGGTGGTTTTTCAGAGAAGAAAAGAGTGCTCTTTTCCATCTTAGGGGTGCTCCAAAACAGGGAAGAATGCTGTTTTCCAACTTAGGCTTATGCCAAAACAGGGATTCCAGAGACGGGATCTTGGTCTGGGTTCCCGGATATCCCACCAAGTGTTAGGATTTGGGCCTAGGGGCATTCCAGGCCTGCAATGCAGGATCCTAATGGTGTAACAGAGAGGGCTTGTTTGAAAGCATGCTCAGGCTGAGGGTCATCATGCCTCTTTGTGCCCAGGGGGGCCCTCAGGAGAGGGCGTAGTCTCATTGGCCATATAGCTGGATCCCAATTTGAGGGTTGGACACCCATTGCAACAGCCAGGCTTCCTGCAATGGAAAGAGGAGTTCTCTATTGTGCTTCAGGTTCCCCCATTGGCAGGGTTACAGGAAAGGTCTGTGGAAAGTTGCCTTAATACCAAGGATGTGTACAGATGACAGGCTAAGAATTCCCAGGTAACAAAACAGCTTTGTTACCCATATTCATGACATTCCATGTAAAAATAAGCCCTTAGTACTTCGCCCCAGAGCCACCAGAATGAACTTGCCATGTTCCTAAGCTGCAATGGTCAGTGGAGGTGTGGTTTCCAGGCAACCATACGGGGGTGCTCTGCTACACGAACTTTGCAATTGGCGGGGACCCTTGAGACAAAAAAACAGAATGCCCCTGTCCGGTAGAAGGAAACCTTCTGTTTGGAGCATCTCACAAGCCCCAGCGTGGGAAATCCTCCATTTCCTCTTGAAGCCACCACTCCATTTGTCAGTCATCATAGACACAAACTCCAGCATGAGCAAACATCTGACATCTGCCCTTACTCAGGTGCTGGATTTCAATTCGATCGCTGCACACTGGAACTGCCTTTAGTTTGACTGAATTAAGCCATAGCTTGGGTTTACAATTCCATCCTCAGCCTACTGGTCCACAAGCCCTATTGTGAGGGAATTCTGGAGCTACAACACAATATTCTGCCTTCCCCATAGAAAGAAAAAGGGCCTGGAGAGTCTGCCCAGAAACTCCATATGATGGTCAATCTTCTCGGTGCTAGACGGAACCCTGATTCATAGGCTGCCCTGGGCACTAGTGCTGTGTCTGACATAGCCGGAGCCAGGACCTAGTGTCAGCCACTGAGAGATCAGGGCCCATATACAGCATGTGAGACCAGCTATGGCCCAAGTCTGTCTTCTCTTCTATTCTTGGTATTCAGGCATCTGTACCCACACCTTTGCTGAAATCCTTGCCATTGGGGGAACCTGAAGCACAATAGAGAACTCCTCCTTCCCCATGGAAGGTATTCTGACAGTTGGGATAGTTGCTCAACCCTCAAAGTGGAAGGCAGCTCCATGGCCAAGGAGACCATGTGCACTCATGATGGCTTCCCCGGGCACAAGCAGGCATTGTGACCTCAGCCTGAGCATGCTTTCAACCAAACGCTCTCAATTGCATCTCTGGGACCCCGAATTGCAGGCCTAGTACACACCTAGGCCCAAATCCTAACCCTGGTGGGATTTTACAGGGGCCCAGACACAGAGCCCATCTCTGGAATCCCTATTTTGGGGGACCCTTAAGATGGAAAACAGCACTCTTCCCTTCCCCGAGATAGTCACCAAACTCTTGGTAGCCACCAGGATCCTTGAGTGGAAAAATCTGCCATAGACCCATGAGAACACACCTGCATTCCGAGGCCATCCTGGACATACAATCCAGATACATATCATGTGCTATCACCTTTGAGTCATCGGATTTACAGTTCCTGACGAGCTGCCTTCCAGGTCTATGCATTGGGCCTGCAATCACCTTGCCATTAACCTAAACTGAGTTTGTGTTTGCAGACTTCCTTCCTAAAACCATGGCTCACATGACCTCCAGGTTCTGGCATCTGAAGCCACACCACAAGACTGTGCATGAGATCCTCAAGGAAACTGTGCCCATCACTTTTGCCCGATACCTTTAGATTAGGAGAAACCTGCAAGGCCCCTGAGCGCAGCCAAATAATGGAGGCCGCTCTGGGCACAAATGCACAGTCTGAGACACCCTGATCACCTCCATACAGGCAGACACCCAAGTCAATGCTCGTGAGTCAGAAGATTGAACCTGACATGCCCCGAGGACTTCATTGGCACACTAGATTAGGTTTACAGGTATCTGTCATCAGAGGCCTGCTCTGGAATATCAACTTATGATAAAATATATAGTCCCTGAGCCACAGAACAGAATATATCCTCCCCAAAAAGGAAGCCATGCTCCTGGAATTGTGTCATACCCTTAGGGTATTTGGATCCTGAATGGCCCCTTAGCAACCAGCACATTCTGATATTCCTGGTAACAAACCATCATTGTGCCCCATCTTCATGAGACTCCATGTCAACTTAAGGTCTCGATATATTGCCCCAGAGCCACCAGAATGCACCTGCCATGTTCCTCAGGTGCAATGGTCAATTGAGGGGTGATTTCCAGGCATCCCTGTGGGGTTCTCTGCTACAAAACTTTCCACATGGAGAAACCAGAGAAAACAAACCAGACTTCTCCTGTCCGGTAGAAAGAAACTTTGCTATTTGGAGCATCTCACAAGCCCCAGCATGGGAAATCCTCCATGGCCTCTTGACGCCACCCTTCCATTTGTGGGTAATCACAGACACAAACTCCAGTGTGAGCAAACATCTGACATCCACCCTTACTCAGGTGCTGGATATTCAAAACGGCAGCTGCACACTGGAACTGCCTTTTGCTTTTCACTGAACTTAACCATAGCTTTGTATTACTATTCTATCCTCACCACACTGGTCCACAATATCTCTTGATAGGGAATTCTGGAGCCACAACGCAGTATTCTGCCTTCCACATAGAAAGAAGAAGGACCTGTTGAGTCTGCCCAGAAACCTCACATGAGGATCAATCTACTCAGACCACGAGGCAACCCTGATTAATAGATTTCCCTGACCACTAGTGCTGTGTCTGACAGAGTCTAAGCCCCGACCTCGTGTCAGCCACCCAGAGTTGAGGGCCCATATTTAGCATGAGAGATCGGCCATGGCCCTGGGCCATCATCTGTACCCATCCTTGGTATCCAGTCATCTGTCCCCCAAACTTTGCTGGAATTCCTGCCAATGGCGAACCTGAAACACAATAGAGAACACCTCCTTCCCCATGGCAGGAATATTGGTTGTCCAACCCTCAGCGTGGGAGCCAGCTGCATGGCCAAGGAGACCATGCCCACTCCTGAGGGCCGACATGGGCACAGGCAGGCATGGTGATCCTCAGCCTGAGCATGTTTTCCAACAAACACTCTCAGTAGCTCCTCCAGTACCAGCATTGCAGGCCTGGTATGCCCCTAGGCCCAAATCCTAACCCTTGGTGGGATTTTCCAGGTGCCCAGACCCAGAGTCCGTCTCAGAATCCCTGTTTGGGGCACCATTAAGATGGAAAACAGCACTCTTCCCTTCCCTGAGAAAGGCACCAAACTATTGGGAGCCGCCAGGATCCTTAGAGAGAAAAAATCTCCCATGGACCCATGAAAACAAACCTGCATTCCGAGGCCATCCTGTCCACACAATCCAGCGAGAAAAGTCTTTGCTACCGCCTTCGAGTCATCCTATTTACATTTCCTGACGAGCTGCCCTCCATGTCTATGCATTGGGCCTGTGATCATCTCGACACTAACCCTAACCCCAGTTTGTGTTTGCCGACTTCTCTCCCAAAACCATGGCTTACATGCCCACCAAGATGTGGTCCCTCAAGCCACATCACAGGAAAGTTCCTGCCATCCCCAAGAAAACTGTGCCCATCAGGTTGTCCAAACCCTCCAGATTAGGAGAAACCTGCCAGGCCCCTGAACCCACCCCAATATTGGAGGTTGCTCTGGATGCAAACGTGCAGTCTGAAACACCCTGAGCACCTCCATCAAGGCAGAAAGCCAAGTCAATGGTTCTGAGTCAGATGATTGAACCTGACATGCCCCTAGGACTTCACTGGAACCCTAGATTGGGTCTTCAGACATCTGTTCTCAGAGTCCTGTTCTGGAATACCAAGTTATGATACAACATGTGGTCCCTTATTCCCACAACAGAACATCTCCTGTCTCCAGAAGGAAAATGTGCTCTTGGATCTATGTCCAACTTTCAGGGTAGATGGATCCTGCATGACCCATTAGCCCCAGCACCTTCTATGATCTCCCTGGTAACAAACCAGCATTGTGACCCAACTTCCTGAGACTTGATGCCAACTCAAGGTGTTGGTACTTTGCCCAAGAGCCATGAAACGAATCTGCCATGTTCCTCAGGTACAAAGGTCAATGGACGTGTGCTTTCTAGGCATCCAAGAGGTAGTTCTCTGCTACACAAAAATTCCACATAGGGAACCCTAGAGCAAACAAATAAGACTGCTCCTGTCAGGTTGAAGGAAACCTTGGTTGTTTGGAGCATCTCACAAGCCCCAGCCTGGGAAGTCCTCCACATTCTCTTGATGCCAACCCTCCATTTGTTAGTCATCATAGACACAAATTCCAGCATGAGCAAACATCTGACATCTGCTCTTACTCAGGTGCTGGATATTCGAATCAGTCACGCACACTGGAAATACCTTTCACTTGACACTGTATTCTTGCATAGTTTGGTTTTACAATTCCATCCTCACCCTACTGGACTGCAAGTCCTCTTGAGAGGGAATTAGGGAGACAAAACGCAACATTCTGCCTTCCCCATAGAAAGAAGAAGGGCCTGGTGAGTCTGCCCAGAAACTCCCCATGAAGATCAATCTACTTGGCCCTCGAGGGAACCCCGATTTATACTTTGCGCTGGCCACTAGCGCTGTCTCTGAGAGAGCCTGAGCCCCAACCTCGTGTCAGCCACCCAGAGTGTGGGGCCCTTATCCAGCATGTGGGACTGGCCATGGCCCAGTCATCTCTACCCATCCTTGGTATTCCGGCAACTATCCCAGACCTTTGCTGGAATCCCTACCAGTGGGGGAACCTGAAGCACAATTGAGAACTCCTCCTTCCCCATGGCAGGAAGCCTGGCTGTTGCTATGGGTGCCCAACCCTCAGAATTAGAACCAGGTGCATGGCCAATGAGACAACGCCCAATCATAAGGGCCGCCTGGGCCAAAGCAGGCATTGTGTCCCTCAACCTTAGCATGCATTCAAACAAATGCTCTCAGTTGTTTCTGCAGGGTCCCGCATCGCAGGCCTGGTATGCCCTTAGGACCAAATCCTAACACTTCGTGGGATTTTCCATGCCAACATAACCAGAGCCCGTCTCTGGAATCTCTGTTTTGAAGCACCCCTATGATGGAAAACAGCACTCTTCCCTCCCCTGAGAAAACTATTAGGAGCTGCCAGGATGCGTAGAGAGGAAAAATCTCCCAGGGCTCCATAAGACCACACCTTCATTCCGAGGCCATCCAGGACACACAATCCAGATACAAGAGACTGTGCTACCACCTTCGAATCACCTGGTTTACAGTTCCAGACGAGCTGCCCTACAGATCTACGCATTGGGCCTGTGATCACCTCGCCATTAACCCTACCCCAAGTTTGTGTTTGCAGACTTCTTTCCCAAAACCATGGCTCACATGCCCTCTATGATGGGTCTCTGTAGCCACACCACAGGAAAGATCCTGCTATCCCCAATGAAACTGTGTCCATCACAGTTGCCCAAACCCTCCAGATTAGGAGAGACCTGCAAGTCCCCTGAGCCCAGTCCAATATTGGAGGCCACTCTGGACACAAATGCACAGTGTGCAACACCCTGATCACCTCCATCCAGGAAGACACCCAAGTCAATGGTCCTGAGTCAGAAGATTGGTCCCTGAACCCCACAATAGAATATCTCCTGTCCCCAGATGGAATTCGTGCTCTTCAACTTGTGTCAAGGGTCGGGGTATATGAATTATGCACAGCCCCTTAGCCCCCAGCACATTCTAAGATCTCTCTGGTAACAAACAAACAGCATTGTGATCCACCTTCATGAGATTCCATGTCACTTCAAGTCCTTGGTAATTCGCCCCAGAGCCACCAGAATGAACCTGCCATGTTCCTCACCTGATATGGTCAGTGGAGGTGTGCTTTCCAGGCATCCATGTGGGAGTGCTCTTCTACTTATTCTTTCCACATGTGGGACCCTGGAGCAAACAAACCAGACTGCCACTGACCAGTAGAAGGGAACCCTCTGTTTGGAGCATCTCAGAAGCACCAGCAGGAGAAATCCTCCATGGCCCTTGACACAACCCCTCCATTTGTCAGTCATCATAGACAAAAACTCCAGCATGAGAAAACATCTGAAATCTGCCGTTATTTAGATTCTGCATTTTCTTTTCCACTACTGCACACTGGAACTGCGTTTCACTTGACACTGAATTTAACAATAGCTTGGGTTTAGAATTCCATCCTCAGCCTCCTGGTCTGCAAGCCCTCTAGAGAGGGAATTTGGAGCCACAAGGCAACATTCTGCATTCCCACTAGAAAGAAATAGGGCCTGGTGAATCTTCCCAGAAACTCCACATGAGGTTCAATCTACTTGGCACTCGATGGAACCTTGATTTATAGGCTGTCCTGGGCACTAGTACTAGTACTAGTACTAGTACTGTGTCTGACAGAGCCTGAGCCAAGACCTAGTTTCAGGCACCCAGAGATATGAGCCCATATCCAGCATGTGAGATTGGCCAGGGCCTAAGTCCATCATCTCTACCCATCCTTGGTATTCAGGCACCTGTCCCCAGACCTTTTATGTAATCCCTACCAATGGGGTAACCTAAAGCACAATAGAGAACTCCTCCTTCCCCATGGTAGGAATCCTGGCTGTTGATATGGGTGTCCAAACCTCAAAGTGGGAGCCAGCTGCATGGCCAAGGAGACAATGCCCACTCATGAGGGCTGCCCTGGGCACAAGTAGCCATTGTAACCCTCAGCTTGATCAAGCCTTCAAAAAATGCTCTTAGTTGCACCTCCAGGATCCTTCATTGCAGGCCTGATATGCCCTTAAGCCCAAATCCTAACACATCGTGGGATGTTCCATGTGCACATACCCAGAGCCCGTCACTGGAATCCCTGTTTTGAGGCACCCCTAAGATGGACAACAGCACTCTTCACTTCCCTGAGAAAGCCACCAAACTAATGGGATCCCCCAGGATCCTTGAGAAGAAGAATCTCCCATGGTCCCATGAGTCCACACCTGTATTCCGAGGCCAGCGTGGATATGCTATCCAGATACAAGAGACTGTGCTACTGGCTTCGAGTCACCTGATTTACAGTTCCTGACGTGCTGCCCTCCAGATCTTTGGATTGGGGCTGTGAACACCTCTCCATTAACCTTATCCCGAGTTTGTGTTTGCAGATCTCTCTCTAAAAACCATTGCTCACATGTCCTCCAGGATGGGGCCCCTAGAGTCACACCACAAGACTGTGCTTGCCATCCCCAAGGAAACTGGGCCCATCACAGTTGCCCAAACCCTCCTGATTAGGAGAAACCTGAAAGGCTCCTGAGCACATCCCAATATTGGAGGCTGCTCTGGATGCAAATGCACAGTCTGAAACACCCTGATCACCTCCATCCAGGCAGACACCCAAATCAATGGTCCTGAGTCAGATAATTGAACCTGACATGGCCCTAGGACCTCATTGGAAGAGGGATTAACTTTTCAGGCACCTGTCCTCAGAGGCCTCTTCTGGAATACCAACTTATGATACAAATTATGGCCCCTGAGCCCCAGGGTGGGAAATCCTCCATGGCCTCTTGACGCCACCTCTCCATTTGTTGGTCATCATAGACACAAACTCCAGCCTGAGCAAACATCTGACATCCGCCCATATTCAGGCGCTGATATTGGAATCAGCTGCTGCACACTGGAACTGCCTTTCGCTTTGCAATGAATTTAAGCCTAGCTTCAGACTACAATTTCATCCTCACCCTACTGGTCTGCCATATCTCTTGATAGGGAATTCTGGAGCCACAACGCAACATTCTGCCTTCTTCATAGATAGAAGGACCTGGTGAGTCTGCCCATAAACTGCACATGAAGATCAATATACTCAGCCCAGGAGGGAACCCCTATTTATAGTTTGCCCTAGCCACTAGTGCTGTGTCTGACAGAGCCTGAGCCCCTACCTCATGTCAGCAACCCAGAGGGTGGGGCCCACATTAACCATGTGAGACCGGCCATGGCCCAGGGCTGTCATTACTACCCATCCTTGGTATTCAGGCATCTGTCCCCTAGATCTTAGCTGGAATCCCTACCAATGGGGGGACCTGAAGCACAATAGAGAATTCATCCTTCGCCATGGCAGGAATCCTGGCTTTTGGATGGGTGTCCAACCCTAGGAATGGGAACTGGCTGCATGGCTGAGTAGATATCGCCCAATCCTGATGGCCTCCGGGGCACAAGCAGGCATTGGGACCCTCAGCTTGACCATACTTTCAAACAAACGCTCTCAGTTGCACCTCCAGGATCCCGCATTGCAGGCCTGGTATGGCCCTAGGCCTAAATATTAACCCTTGGTGGGATTTTCCAAGCACTTAGACCCAGAGCTCATCTCTGGAATGCCTGTTTTGGGGCACACCTAAACTGGAAAACAGTACTCATCCCTTCCCAGAGAAATCCAACAAACTATTGAGAACCGCCAGGATCCTTGAGAGGAGAAATCTCCCATGGACCCTTGAGACAACACCTGCAATAAAGGCCATTCTGGAAATTAAATCCAGATACAATTACCTGTGCTACCACCTTTGAGTTACGTGATTTACAGTTCCAGACTTGCTGCCCTCCTGGTCTATGGATTGGGACTATGATCACCTTGCCACTAACCCTAACCTAAGTTTGTGTTTGCAGACTTCTCTCTCAAAATCATGGCGCACATGTCCTCCAGGATGGGGTCTCTGGAGTCACACCACAGGACAGTTCCTGCAATCCCCAAGGAAACTGCCCATCACAGTTGTCCAAAAACCCCATATAAGGAGAAACCTGCAAGAAACATGAGCCAACCCTAGTATTGGATGCCACTCTGGACACAAATGCACAGTCTGAAACACCCTCATCACCTGCATTCAGTCAGACACCAGAGTCAATGATCCTGAGTCAGAAGATTGAATGACATTCCCCTAGGGCCTCATTCAAACCCTTTATTAGGTTTTCAGGCTTCTGTCCTCAGAGACCTGTTCTGGATTACCAATTTATGATACAACATATGGCCGCTGAGCCCCACAACAGAATATCTCCTGCCCCCAGAAGCAATCCGGGCTCTTGGGCCTGTGTCAAATCCTCAGGCTAGATGAATCCTGCATGGCCCATTAACCACCAGCACATTCTAAGATCTCCCTGGTAACAAACCAACATTTTGACCCATCTTCATGAGGTTCCATGTCCAATCCAGTCTTTATTTCTTCGCCTCAAAGCCACCAGATGCCATGTTCCTTCGCTGTCATGGTCAATGAAGGTGTGCTTTCCAGTCACCCATGTGGGAGATCTATGTTATCCGATCTTTCGACATGGGGAACCATGGAGGAAACAAATCAGACTGCCCCTGTCTGGTAGAAGGAAACCTTGCTGTTTGGAGCATCTCAAAAACACCAGATTGGGAAATCCTCCATAACCTCTTGACGCCACCCCTCCATTTTTGTGTCATCATAGACACAAACTCCAGCATGAGCAAATATCTGACATCCACCCTCACTCAAGTGCTGAATATTGGATTCAAACATTGCACACTGGAAATTCCTTTTGCTTGATACAGAATGTAACCATAGCTTAGGTTTACAATTCCATCCTCAGCCTCCTGGTCCACAAGCCCTCTTGATAGTGAATTCTAGAGCCACAAAGCAGCATTCTGCCTTCCCCTTACAAACAAGAAGGGCCTGGTGAGTCTGCCCAGAAACCATACATGAGGATCAATCTGCTCGGCACTTGAGGAACCCCAATTTATAGGCTGCCCTGGGCACTAGTGCTGTGTCTGACAGAGCCTGAGCCAAGACCTAGTGTCAGCCACCCAGTGATCGGGGCCAATATCCACGATTTGATACTGGCCATGGCCCATGTCCATCATCTTTACCCATCCTTGGTATTCAGGCCTCTGTCCCCAGACCTTTGCTGGAATCCCCGCTAATGGGGGAACCTGAAGCACTATAGAGAACTCCTCTTTCCCCATGGCAGGATTCTGGCTGTTGGGATGGTTTTCCAACCCTCAAAGTGGGAGCCAGCTGCATGGCCAATGTGACCACGCCCACTCATGAGGGCCACCTGGGCATAAGCAAGTATTGTGACCCTCAGCCTGAGAATGATTTCAAACAAGACCACTCAGTTGCACCTCCAGGATCCTGCATGCAGGCCTGGTAAGCCACTAGGCCCAAATCCTAACACTTGGTGGGATTTTCCAGGGGACCAAACCCAGAGTCCGTCTCTGGAATCCATATTTTGGGTCACCCCTAACATGAAAAACAGCACTCTTCCCTTCCCCGAAAAAGCCACCAACTATTGGGAGCCACCAGGATCCTTAGAGAGGAAAAATCTCCCATGGACCCATGAGGCCACAACTGCATTCTGAGGCCATCCTGCACACAATACAGAGAAAAAAGCCTGTGATTCTGCCTTTGAGTCACCCGATTAACAGTTCCTGAAGAGCTGCCATCCATGTCTATGCATTGGGCCTGTGATAACCTTGCCACTAACCCTAACCCAAGTTTGTGTTTTCAGACTTCCCTCCCAAAACCATGGCTCACATGCCCTCCAGTTTGTGATAACTGGAGCCACACCACGGGATTGTACCTGTCTTCCCAAAGGAAACTGTGATTGTCACTATTAAACAAACCCTCTAGATTAGGAGAAACCTGCAAGGCCCCTAAGCCCAGCCCAATATTGGAGGCCACTCTGGACGCAAATGCACAGTCTGACACACCATATCACCTACATCCAGGCTGATATCCAAGTCAATGGTCCTCAGACAGAAGATTGAACCTGACATGCTCCTAGGATTCACTGGAACACTAGAATAGGTTTTCAGGTATCTGTACTCAGAAGGCTGTTCTGAATATCAATGTATGATACAATATGGTCACTGAGCCACACAAAAGAACATCTCCTGTCCTTAGAAGAAAGCTGTGCTCTGGACCTGTGTCAAACACTCTGGGTAGATGAATCCTTCAAGGCCCCCTGACAACCAGCACATTCTATGATCTCCCTGACAACATACCAGCATTGTGACCCATCTTCATGAGACTCCATGACAACTCCAGCCCTCGGTACTTCGGCCCAGAGCCACCAGAATGAAACTGCCATGTTCCTCTGCTGCCATGGTCAATGTAGGTGTACTTTCCAGGCATCCAGCAGGAGTGCTCTGATACCAACTTTCCACATGGGGAACCCTGGAGGAAACAAACCAGACTCCCCTGTACGGTAAAAGGAATCTTTGCTGTATGGAGTATCTCAAGCCTGAGGGTGGGTAATCCTCCATGGCCTCTTGAGGCCACCCATCCATTTGTTGGTCATCATAGACACTAACTCCAGCGTGAGCAATCAACTGACATCTGCACTTACTCAAGTGCTGGATATTTGAATCAGCTGCTACACACTGGAATTGCCTTATGCTTGGCACTGAATTTAAAAGTAGCTTGGCGGGACGCCTGGGTGGCTCAGTTGGTTAAACAGCTGCCTTCGGCTCAGGTCATGATCCCAGCGTCCTGGGATCGAGTCCCACATCAGGCTCCTTGCTCCGCAGGGAGCCTGCTTCTCCGTCTGACTCTGCCTTCCACTCTGTCTGCCTGTGCTTGCTCTCGCTCGCTCTCTGACAAATAAATAAAATCTTGAAAAAAAAAAGTAGCTTGGGTTTGCAATTCCATCCTCACCCTGGTGTTCAGTAAGCTCTCTTGATAGGGAATTCTGAAGCCACAACACAGCATTCTGCCTTCCCCATAGCAAGAAAAAACAGCCTGGAGAGACTGCCCAGAAACCCTACATGAGGATAAATCTACTCGACCCTCGAGTGAACCCCATTTATAGTGAGACCAGCCATGTCCCAGGGCTGTCATCTCTACCCATTCTTGATTCAGGCATCTGTCCCCAGACATTTGCTGAAATCCCTGCCAATGGGGGAACCAGAAGCACAATAGGGAAATCCTCCTTCCCCATGGCATGAATGATGGCTCTTGGGATGGGTTTCCAGACCTCAGAGTGGTAGCCAGCTGAATGGCCAATGATAACCCGCCCACTCATGAGGGCCGCCCTGGACACAAGCAGGCATTGTGACCCCCAACATGAGCATGCTTTCAAACAAACACTCTCAGTTGCATTCCAGAATCCAAATTTGCAGGCCTGATATGCCCCTAAGCACAAATCATAACACCTGGTGGGATTTTTCAGGGGCCCAGAAACACAGCCTGTCTCTGGAATCCCTGTTTTGGGACACCCCTAAGATGGAAAATAGCACTCTCCCCTTCGCCAAGAAAGCCACCATAGTATAGGGAGCCGCTAGGATCCTTGAGAGGAAAAATCTCCCATGGATCCATGAGACCACACCTGCATTCCGAGGCCACCCTGGACACAAATGCCAGATACACAAGCCTGTGCTACCACCTTCAAGGCAACTAATTTATAGTTCCAGACGAGCTGCCCTCCAGGTCTATGCATTGGGCCTGCGATCACCTCACCGCTAACCTTAACCCGAGTTTGTGCTTACAGACTTCTATCCCGAAACCATGGCTCATATTTCCTCCAGGATGGGGTCTCTGGAGCCACACCAAAGGACTGTGCCTGCCATCCCCAAGGAAAATGTGTCCGTCACATTTGCCTAAAACTTCGAGATAAGGAGAAACCTGCAAGGCCCCTGAGCTCACCCCAATACTGGAGGCCCCTCTGGACACAAATGTGCAGTCTGAAATACGCTGATCACCTGAATCCAGGCAGATACCCAAGTCAGTGTTTCTCAGTCAGAAGATTGAACCTGACATGCTCCTATGACCTCATTGTAACCCCTGATTAGGTTTTCAGGCATCTGTAATCAGAGACCTGTTCTGGAGTACCAACTTAAGATACAACATATGGTCCCTGATCCCCACAACAGAACATCTCCTTTCTCTAGATGGAAGCCGTGCTCTTGGAACTGTGTCAAACCCTCAGGGTAGATGAATCCTACTTGGCCCGTAGCCACCAGCAGATTCTAAGATCTCACTGGTAACAAGCCAGCATTGTGAGCCATCTTCATGAGATTCCATGTCAACTACAGGCCTTGGTACTTCACCCCAGAGCCTTCAGAAAGAACCTGTCATGTTCCTCAGCTGCAATGTTCAGTGGAAGTGTGCTTTCCAGGCATCCATGTGGGAGTGCTCTGCTACCCAAACTTTCCACATGGGGGACTCTCGAGCAAACAAATCTGACTGCCCTGTCCTGTAGAAGGAAACCTGGCTGTTTGGAGCATCTCACAAGCTCAAGTGTGGGAAATCCTCTATGACCTCTTTTCAACTCCTCTCCATTTGTCGGTCATTATAGACACAAACTCCAGCTTGAGCAAACATCTGACGTCTGCGCTTACTCAGGTGCTGGATATTCGAATCAGCCGCTGCACACTGGAAATGCCATTCGCTTGTCACTGAATTTATTCATAGCTTGGGTTTACAATTCCATCCTCACCCTACTGGTCTACAAGCCCTCATGATAGGGAATTCTGCAGCCACAACACAGCATTCTGCCTTCCCAATAGAAAGAAGAAGGGCCTGGTGAGTCTGCCCAGAAACTCCACATTATGATCAATCTACTTGTCCCTTGAGGGAACCCTGAATTATAGACAGCCCTGGCCCCTAGTGTTGTGTCTGACAGAGCCTAAGCCCCGACCTCGTGTCAGCCACCTAGAAGGCGGGGCCCATATCCCGCATGTTAGACTGGCCACGGAACAGAGCCGTCATCTTTACCCATCCTTGGTATTCAGGCATGTGTCCCCAGACCTTTCCTGGAATCCCTACCAATGAGGGAACCTGAATCACAATAGAGAAATCCTCATTCCCCATGGCAGGATTCCTGTAAGTTCGGAAGGGTGTCCAACACTCAGAGTGTTAGCCTACTGAATGGCCATTGAGACCACCCCCATTCCTGAGGGCCACCCTATGCAAAAGCTTGCATAGTGACCCTCAGCCTGAGCATGCTTTCAAACAAACGCTCTCAGTTGTATCTCCAGGACTTGCATTGGAGGCCTGGTAAGCCCCTATGCCCAAATCATAACCCTTGGTGGGTATTTCCAGGTGCCCAGAGCCAGAGCACTTCTCTGCAATCCCTGTTATGGGACACCCTTAATATGGAAAACAGAACTCTTTCCTCTCTGAGAAAGCCACCACATTATAAGGAGCCGCCAGGATACTTGAGAGGAAATATCACCCATGGACACCTGAGACCACACCTGCATTCTTAGTCCATCGTGGATACACAATCCAGATAAAAAAGCCTGTGCTACCTCCTTTGAGGCATGCGATTTACATTTCACACGGAGCTTCCCTCCAGGAGTATGCATTGGGCCTACAATCACTTCGCCACTAAACCTAACCCGCATTTGTGTTTGCAGACTTCCCTCCGAAAACCATGGCTCTCATGCCCTCCAGCATGGGGTCTCTGGAGCCACACCACAGGACTGTGCCCACCATTGCCAAGGAAACTGTGCCCATCAAATTGCCCTATCTTTCCAGATTAGGAGAAACCTGCAAGGCCCCTGAGCCCACCCCAATACTGGTTGCCACTCTGTACACAAATGCACAGTCTGGAACACCCTGATCACCTACATCTAGGCAGACTTTGAAGTCAATGATACTGAGTCAGAGGATTGAACCTGACATTCCGTTAGGATTTTATTGGAACCCTAGATTAAATTTTCAGGCATCTATCCTCAGAGGCCTGTTCTGCAATACCAAATTATGATACATTTGGTCCGTTAGCCCCACATCAGAACATCTCTGGTCCGAGAAGGAAACCGTGCCCTTTGACCAGTGTCAAACCCTCAGGGTAGATGAATCCTACATGGTCCCTTAGCCACCAGCACACTCTAAGGTCTCCATGGTAACAAACCTGCATTATGACCCATCTTCATGAGACTTCATGTCAACTCCAGGCCTTGGTAATTCGCGCAAGAGCCACCAGAACGAATTGGCCATATTTCTCAGCTGCAATTTTAATGGAGGTGTGCTTTTCAGGCATCCACGTGGGAGTGCTCTGCTACCCAAACTTTTCACATGGGGGACCCTGGAGCAAATAAACCAGACTCCCCCTGTGTGGTAGAAGGAAACTTTGCTGTTTGAAGCATCTCACAAGCCCCAGCATGTGAAATCCTCCATGGTCTCTTGACGCCACCCCTCCATTCATCGGTCATCATAGACATAAACTCCAGCATGAGGAAATGTCTGACTTTCACCTTTACTCAGGTGCTGGATATCTGGAATCAGACACTACACAATGGAACTGCCTTTTGCTTGGCACTGAATTGAACCTTAGCTTGAGTTTACAATTCCATCCTCACCCTACTGGTCCCCAAGCCCGCTTGATAGGGAATTCTGGGGCCACAACGCAGCTTTTTGCCTTCCCCTTAGAAAGAAGAAGGGCATGGTGATTCTGCCCAGAAACTCTGCATGAGGATCAATCTGCTCAGCCCTTGAGGGATCCCTGATTCATACTCAGCCCTGACCACTAGTTCTGTTTCTGACAGAGCCTGAGTGCTCAATTCATGTCAGACACTCAGAGAGTCGGGCATGTGAGACTGGCCATGTCTCAGGTCCCTCATCTCTACCCATCCTTGGTATTCAGGCATCTGTCCCCAGACATTTGCTAGAATACCTGCTAATGGGGGAACCTGAGGCACAATAGAGAATTCTTCCTTTTCCATGGCAGGAATCCTGGTAGTTGGGATGGGTGTCCTACATTAAAGTGGTAGCCAGCTGCATGGCCAAGGAGACAACTCCCACTCATAAGGGCTGCCCTAATCACATCAGGCATTGTGACACTCAGACTAGCATGCTTTCAAACAAACGCTCTCAGTTGTACCTCCAAGTCACACATTGTAGGCCTGGTACTCCACTAGGCCCAAATCCTAATCCTGGTGTAATTTTCCAAGCACCCAGACTCACAGCCCTTCTCTGGAATCCCTTTTTGGGGAACATCTAAGATTGAAAACAGCACTCTTCCATTCAAACGAGAAAGCCACCATACTATTGGGAGCTTCCAGGATCCGTAGAGAGGTAAATACTCTCATGGAAACATTAGAACACACCTGCATTCCAAGGCTATCATGGACACACAATCCAGATACAAAAGCCAGTGCTAGTGCCTTCGAGGTACGTGATTTACAGTTCCTGACGATCTGCCCTCCAGGTCTATGCATTGGGCCTACGATCACCTCGCAACTCAACCTAATCCGAGTTTGTGATTGCAGACTTCTCTCCCAAAACCATGGCTTACATGCCCTCCACGATGGAGTCTCTGGAGCCACACCACAGGACTGTGCCTGCCACCCCCAAGGAAACCGTGCCCACAAATTTGCCTAAACCTTCAAGATTAGGAGAAACCTGCAAGGCCCCAGAGCCCACCCCAATATTGGAGGCCACTCTGTACACAAAGGCACAGTCAGAAACACCCTGGTTGCCTACATATAGGCAGACACCGAAGTCAATGGTCCTGAGTCTGATGATTCAACCTGAAATTCCCCTTGGACTTCATTGGAACCCTAGATGAAGTTTTTAGGCATCTGTCCTCAGAGGCCTGTTCTGGAATACCAACTTATGATACAACATTTGGTCCGTGAGCCCCACAACAGAACATCTCCGATACCCAGAAAGAAACCATGTTCTTCGACCGGTGTCAAACCATCAGGATAGACTAATCATACATGGCCCCTTAGCCACCAGCACATAGTAAGATTTCCGTGGTAACAAAACTGCATTGTGACCCAACTTTATTAGAATCCAGGCCTTGGTACTTTGCCCTAGAGCAACCAGAAAGAACCTGCCATGTTCCTTAGGTGCAATGGTCAATGTAGGTGTGCTTTCCAGTATCCACGTGCGAGTACTATGCTACCCAAACTTTGCACATGGGGGAACCTGGTGTAAACAAACCAGACCTCCCCTGTCCAGTAGAAGGAAACCTTATGTTTGGATCAACTCACAGGCCTCAGCGTGTAAACTGCTCCATGGCCTCTTGATGCCACCACTCCATTGGTCGGTCATCATAGACACAAACTCCAGTCTAAGCAAACATCTGACATGCACCCTTATCCCGGTGCTGGATGTCTTGAATAAACCACTGCACATTGGAACTGCCTTCCACTTGGCACTGAATTGAACCATAGCTTGTGTTTACAATTCCATCCTCACCTGACTGGTCCCTAAGCCCTCTTGATAGGGAAATCTGGGGCCACAACGCAGCATTCTGCCTTCCCCATCGAATGAAGAAATGCCTGGTGAGTCTGCCCTGAAAACCCACATGAGGATCAATCAGGTCGGCCCTCGAGTCAACACCGATTTATAGGCTGCCATGGCCACTAGTGCCGTGTCTGACAGAGCCTGAGCTCGACTGAGTTTCAGCCACTAAAGAGCAGGCCCCATATCTAGCATTTGGGATTGCCATGGCCAAAGTATGTCATCTCTACCCATCCTTGATATTCAGGCACCTGTCCCCAGACCTTGGCAGGGATCCCTGCCAATTAGGGAACTTGAAGCACAATAGAGAACTCTTCTTTCCCCATGGCAATAAACCTGGCTTTTGGGATGGGTGTTCTACCCTCAAAGGGGGAGCCAGTTACAACATCAATGACACCACACACACTCCTGAGGACTACCCTTGGCACAAACAGGCATTGTGACCCTCACCCTGAGCATGCTTTCAAAAAATCCCTCTCAGATTCACCACAATGATCCCTCATTTCAGGCCTGGTATGCCTGTAGGTTCAAATCATAAAACTTGGTGGGATTTTCGAGGTGCCCAGACCCAGAGACCATCTCTGGAATTTTTGTTTTGGTGCACCCTTCAGATGGAAAACAGCACTCATCCCTTCCCCAAAAATGTCACCAAATTATGAGGAGCCACCAGGATCCATAGAGAGGCAATGTCTCCCATGGACCCATGAGAACACACCTGCATTCCGAGGCCATCCTGGACACACAATCCGGAGAGAAAAGCCTGTGCTACTGCCTTCCATTCACCCTAATTACAGTTCCAGGTGAGCTGCTCTCAAGGTATATGCATTGGGCCTGTGATCACCTCGCCACTCACCCTAATTCGAATTTGTGTTTGCAGACTTATCTACCAAAACCATGGCACACATGCCCTCCAGGATGGGGTCTCTGGATCCACACTGCAGGACTGTCCCTGCCATCCACAAGGAAACTGTTTCCATCACAGTTGCCCAAACTGTCTAGATTAGGAGAAACCTACAAGGCCTCTGGGCCTACCCCAATTTCGGCGGCCGCTCTGAACCCAAATGCACAGTCTGAAATACCCTGATCTCCTACATCCAGGAACACAGCCAAGTCAATGGTCCTGAGTCAGAATAATGAACCTAACATGCCCCTAGGACGTCATTGGAACCATTGATTCGGTTTTCAGACATGTGTCCTCAGAGGCCTGTTCTAGAATGCGAACTTATGATACAACATGTGGTGGCTGGGCCACACAACAGAACATCTCCTGTCCCCAGAAGGAAACCGTGCCCTACAATCTGTGCAAAATCCCAGAGTAGTAGATTCCTGCACAACTACTAAGCCACCAGCACATTCTAAGATCTACCTGGTAACAAACCAGCTGTGTGGCCCATCTTCAAGAGATTCCATGTCAAATCAAGGACTTGGTACTTTGCTACAGAGACACCAGAATAAAGCTGCCATGTTCTTCAGTTGCAATGGTCAATGAAGTTGAACATTCCAGGCATCCATGCGGTAGAGCTCTGCTACCCAAACTTTCCACATGGGGGACCCTGGAGCAAATAAACCACACTCCACCTGTCCAGTAGAACAAAACCTTGCTATTTGGAGCAGCTCATGAGTCTCAACGTGAAAATCCCTCCATGGCTTCTTGACGCCACCCCTACATTTGTCAGTGATCATAGACACAAACTCCAGTGTGAGCAAATATCCGACGTCCTCCCTTACTAAGGTGCTGGATATCTCGAAAAAGCTGCTGGACACAGGAACTGCCTTCCGCTTGGCAGTGAATTGAACTGTAGCTTGTGTTTACAATTCCTTCCTCACCCGACTGGTCCCCAAGCCTTCTTGATAGCGAATTATGGAGACACAACACAGCATTCTGCCTTCCCGATAGAAACAAGTGCCTGGTGAGTCTGGCCAGAAACCCCACATGAGGATCAATCTGCTCGGCCCTATATCGGAGGGACCCTGATTTATAGGTTGCCCTGGCCACTAGTGCTGTGTCTGACAGAGCCTGAGCCCAGACCTAGTGTCAGTCACCAGAGTTTGAGCCCCACATCTAGTATTTGGGAATGCCATGGCTCAAGTATTTCATCTCTACCCATCCTTGGTATTCAGGCACCTGTCCCCAGACCTTTGCTGGAATCCCTGATAATGGGGCATCCTGAAGCACAATAGAGAACTCCTCCTTCTTCATATCAGGAAACTTGGCTGTTAGGATGGGTGTTCAACCCTGAAAGGGGGAGTCATTTACAAGTCCAGTGAGACCACACAAACGCCTCAGGGATGCCCTGGAGGCAAACAGGCCTTGTGACCCTCAGCCTGAGCATGCTTTCAAACAATCCTTCTCTGTTGCACCACCATGAACCCGCATTGCAGGCCTAATATGCCCTAAGCCCAAATCCTAGCACTTGTTGTGATGTCCCAGATGCCATGAACCAGAGCCCGTCTCTGGAATCCCTGTTTTGGGGCACCCATAAGGTGGAAAACATCACTCTCCCCTTCCCCGAAAAAGCCACCAAACTATGGAGAGCCACCAGGATCCATAGAGAGGAAAAGACTCCCATGGACCCATGAGACCACACCTGCATTCCAAGGCCATCCTGGACACACAATCCAGAGAGAAAAGCCTGTGCTACTGCCTTCCAGTCTCCCTAATTATAGTTCATGACGAGCTTCCCTCCAGGTCTACGCATTGGGCCTGTGATCACCTCGCCACTCACCCTAATTTGTATTTGTGTTTGCAGACTTCTCTCCCAAAACCATGGCTCTCATGCCCACCAGAATGTGATCTCTGGAGCCACACCACAGAACCCCGGCTGCCAACCCCAAGGACACTGTGCATATCAGATTTGCCCA
Organism: Mustela nivalis; assembly: GCF_964662115.1. Classification (NCBI taxonomy): domain Eukaryota; kingdom Metazoa; phylum Chordata; class Mammalia; order Carnivora; family Mustelidae; genus Mustela; species Mustela nivalis. The sequence continues at coordinate 471,908 of NW_028136178.1, forward strand.
AACCTTCCAGATTAGGAGAAACCTGTGTGGCCCCTGAGCCCACACCAATATTGCCGGCCAGTCGGGATGGAAATGCGCAGTCTGAAACACCCTTATCACCTACATCCAGGGAAATAGCCAAGTCAATGATCGTGAGATAGACGATTGAACCTAAAATGCCCCTAGGCTCTCAATGGAACCCCATTTGGTTTTCAGGCATCTGTCCTCAGGGGCCTGTTCTAAAATACCAATCTATGACACATCATGTTTTCTCTGAGCCACACGACAGAACATCCCCTGTCCCCAAAAGAATACCATGCTCTTCGACCTGTGCCAAACCCTCAGGGTAGGAGAATCCTGCATGGCACCTTAGCAACCAGCACATTCTAAGTTCTCCCTGGTAACAAACAAGCATTGTGACCCATCTGCAAGAGATCCCATGTCAACTCAAGGCCTTGGCACTTTGTCCCAGAGCCACCAGAACGAATCTGCCATGTTCCTCAGCTGCAATTGTCAATGGAGGTGTGCTTTCCTGGCATCCATGCCGGAGAGCTCTTCTTCACAAACTTTCCACATGGGGAAACCTAGAGTAAACAAACCAGACTTCAACTACTCTGTACAAAGAAATGTTACTTTTTGCAGCAGTTCACAGGCCTCAGCATGTGAACTCCTCCATGGCCTCTTTATACCACCCCTCCACTTGTCGGTCATCATAGACAAAAACTCTAGTGTGAGCAAGCATCTGACATCCACCCTTATTCCAGTGCTGGATGTCTCGAGTAAACTGCTACAAATTGGAACTGCCTTCTGCTTGGCACTGAATTGAACCATAGCTTTTGTTTACAATTCCACCCAAAACTGACTGGTCCCCAAGCTCTCGTGATTGGGAAATCTGGAGCCACAACACAGCATTCTGCCTTTCCTATTGAATGAACAAATGCCTGGGAATCTTCCCAAGAAACTCCACATGAGGATCAATCTGCTCCGCCCTCGAATCTACTCTGATATAAAGGCTGCCATGGCCACTAGCGCTGTGTCTGACAGAGCCTGAGCCCCGACCGAGTTTTAGGCCTCATATCTAGCATTTGGGATTGCTATGGCCCAAGTACGTCATCTCCACCCATCCTTGGTATTCAGGCACCTATCTCGAGACCTTGCTGGAAACCCTGCCAATGGGGCAACCTGAAGCACAGAGGAACCTGACGGAAGAGAACTCATCCTTCCTCATGGCAGGACATTTGGCTGTTGGGTTGGGTGTCCAACTCTCTAAGAGGGAGCCAGATATATGACCAATGAGACCACTCCCACTCCTGAGGGCCGCCATGGGAGCAAACAGGCATTGTGAGACTCAGCCTGAGCAAGCTTTCAAACAATCCCTCTCAGTTGCACCATCATGATCCCGCATTGCAGGCCTCATACACCCCAAGGTGCAAATCCTAACCCTTGGTGGGAAGTCCCAGATGCCCAGAAAAAGAGCCTGTATCTGGAATCCCTGTTTTGGGGCACCCATAAGATGGAAAACAACACTCTTCCCTTCCCCAAAAAAGCCACCAAACTATGAGCTGCACAGATCCATAGAGAGGAAAAGTTTCCCATGGACCCATGAGACTATACCTGCATTCCGAGGCCATCCTGGACACACAATATAGAGAGAAAAGCCTGTGCTACTGCCTTCCTGTCACCCTAATTACAACTCCTGACAAGCTGCACTCCAGATCTACTCATTGGGCCTGTGATCACCTTTCCACTAACCATAACCCACATTTGTGTTTGCAGACTTCTCTCCCAAAACCATGGCTCATATGCCCTCCAGGACAGGGTCTCTGGATCCACAACACATGACTAGGCCTGCCATCCCCAAGGAAACTGTGCCCGTCAAACCTGCCCAAACCTTCCAGTTTAGGAGAAACACGCAAGAGCCCTGAGCCCGACCCAATATTGTCGGCAGCACTGGACACAAATGCCAGTCTGAAACGCCCTGATCACCTACATCCAAGCAGACAGCCATTTCAATGTTCCTGGGTCAGAAGATTGTACCTGACATGCTCCTAGGACGTCATTGGAACACTAGATTAGGTTTTCAGGCATCTGTCCTCAGGGTCCTGTTCTGAAATACCAACTTAGGATACAACATGTGGTCCCTGAGCCACACAATAGAATATCTCCTGTCCCCAGTAGGAAACCATGCCCTTCGACCTGTGCCAAACCCTCAAGATTGGAGAATCCTGCACAGCACCTTAGACACCAGCACAAACTCTAGTTTGTGCGTTGACCCATACCACAAGCTTTCCATCTGCTGGACAGTCGAGTCCTGTTGAATGGCTCCAGGATGTCCCATACGGAAAGACTGGAGAGCAGGATTCGAAGGATGGATGCCTGTACAGCATACCTCACATTCCCATTGGCTCTTTGTGACAAGACATGTTTGAACTACTGGCTCTGGGGCGAGCTAACTAGGGTGCTGAATTGAAATGGACTCTCCTGCGGATGGGTCATAATGTGGGTTTGTGTGCATGGAGACCTTGGAATATGTTGGCAGCTCAGGGGCCATGAAGTATTCGCCTAACCGAAGGGTGTAATATTGCTCCAATTAAAAAGAGATCCCTATGTCGAGATGAGACAGGTTCTCTTTGGTGCCTCAGAAAAGCCCCAGATACTGGTCTTCAAACCAGTTCTCTGAGTAGAGACACCTGGAAACCAAAGCTAGGGTTCAGATTAGAACCTAGATGCCTGTCCGTTTCAATATTCTGTCTCTGGGGACACTGTCTGAGTATCTAAGTGGAGATAGTTGCTCAGCTGGTGTCAGAGTGTCCCTCTTAGTCCATGGCCGAGGCATGGCCTTGGAGACCTTATTGGATTTTCCTAATCTCTAGGGTTGTGGCCAATGGATTGGGTACAGTTTTCTTGGAGAGGACTGGCACAGTCCTTCAGTGTGTCTCCATAGGCCCTAGCCTGGAGGGTGTGTGGGTCCGGGCTGTGGGCACAGAAGTCTGAAAACACAAACTCGGCTTGGGTGCGGAGCCGAGAGCATGGCAGGATGGACCCACAGACCGTGAGAGGAGATCCTCAGCTTATGAAAGAAGGGCAAATGGGAGGCAGTCACGCAAGCTTTTGTCTTTGGATGTTTTGTCTCCCATAGCCGTGGAATGTAGGGGTGACCTCAGGGGCTATGGAAGAGTCTCCCTCTCTCAGGAGTTGGTCCAGCTCTTAAGATTTTGGGGACATTTTGTGGGAAGGGTGGAGTCCTGCTGTCTGGCTCAGGTGTTCTTCCAGGAGAGGGACTCCAGATCACAGTCCTGGGTTCGAGCAAATGGAATACTCGAGCTCTTGTGAAGATTGGGATCATAGGGGCTTGGCAAGCCCCATATGCGGGCTCTTGGTCCAGGCCCTGAGAGACCTTACTTCGACATGGGGCCCATGCTGATGGTCCCAATGCGAGTTTGTACCCAAGGAGGCACTCAAGTTTAGGCTTGGCCTCAGGGGCCATGAAGGTTTCTCCTACACTGAAGGTATGACTCCATGCCAACAGCAAGCTTTCCAGCCATGGGGAAGGAGAAGATCTGATTTGTGCTTCAGTTACCCACGTTTGCCAGGATTTGATATAATATCTAGGGTCAGATGTCTGAAAACCCAGGTTGGGAAGAGATGACAGCATAAGGCCATGGCCTGTCTGATGTGCTTAGTGTGCAGCCAGCTGTTTCCTTGTCTGTCGGGACGTCAGGCTGTGTCAGACAGAGCATTACTGACCAGGGTAGCTTTTCCAGTTAGGGTGCGGTCGAGGCCAGAGCAGGTTGGTTCTCATTTGTGGTTTCTGGAGAGCCCCATAGGGCAACGTTTTTCTCCTGGTGGGCAGGCAGAAAACTGTGTTGTGGTTCTGGAATTCCCAGTCTGGAGGGCTTGTTTGCCAGGTTTGTGAAGAGGGTAGTCTGAAAACACAAGCTAGCGTTAGGTTTGGGGCCGAGGGCATGGCAGGCCCACTCTGCAGAGACTGAATCAAGACCTCCTGCATCTGAGGTCAGGGCGAGTATCAGACGTTGCCTCAGGTTGGAGTTTGTGTCCATTATGGCCCCTTCCTGAAGGGGGTGGGGGCGTCATGAGGCCAGGGAGGTTTCCCAACGCTGGGAGTTATGAGCTGCCCCAAACATCAAGGTTTCCTCTGTAGGACAGTCGAGTACTATGAGATGGTTCTAGGATGACCCCTACAGAAAGACTCGAGAGAAGGGGTCTAAGCATGAATGTCTGCAAATGCCACCTCACATTCCCACTGGCTGCTTGGGGCAAGGCAGGCTCAATCTGCAGGCTCTTGGGCGGGTTTCTCAGAGGGCTGAGTTGAAATGGACTCTCCTGAGGATGAGTCATACTGTGGGTTGGTGGCCATGGAGACCTTGGAATGTGGCAGTGGCTCAGGGACTCTGCAGGTTTCTCCAAACCGAAGGGTTTGACACAGCTCCAACAATGAAGCTTCCCATGTGGAGACGATAGTTGTTCTGTTTGGTGTCTCAGGAAAGCCCCAGATGCTGGTCTTCAAACCCAGGCCTCTGAGGAGTGACACCTGGAAACCAAAGCAAGAGTTCAGATTAGGGCCCAGGGGCCTGTCTGGTTCAATCTACTGTCTCTGCCGACATCTGTCTGTGTTTCTGCATGGAGGTAGTTGCTCAGCTAGTGTCAGGATGCCTTTGTCCAGAGAGGCTTATAGTAGTGGGATGTTCTCGGGGGCCTTGAGGTTTCTCCTATTCTGTGGGGTTATGGGCAATGGAATGGGCATAGTCTCCTTGGAGAGAGCAGGACAGTCCTGTGGTGTGGCTCCAGAGGCCCCAGCCTGGCGGCTGTGTGGGCCAGGGCTGTGGGGACAGACATCCAAAAACACAAACTCGGCTGAGGTTTGGGGCTGAGGTTATGGCAGGAGTGATCTACAGTCCGTGAGGGGAGTTAATTGTGATTAGAAAGTAAGGCGAGTGAGAGGCGGTCGTTCAAGCTTATGTCTCTGGATGTTGTATTCATGATGGTCATTTAATGTAAGCATGGTCTCATGGGCCATGGAAGTCTCCCTCTCTGGTGATTTGTCCGGCTCCCAAGAGATTGGGGTCATTTTGTGGGAAGGGAGGAGTCCTGTTTTCTGCCTCATGTGTTCCCACAATAGAGGGATTCTAGAGCAAAGCACTGGGTACATACAACTGAAATACCCACCCTCTGGTTAGGCCTGGGGTCCTATGGGCATGGCAAGCCCATATGCAGATTCTTGGTCCAGCCACTGAGAGACGTTACTTGAATAGTGGACTCATGCTGAGGGTCACAATGTGTGTTTGTGCCCAAGGTGGTCCCCAATATTGGGCGGGACTTCATTGAGCTTGCAGGTTTCTCCTACACTGAACCTTGGACATGCCAACCTCAGGGTTTCTTGCCATGGGGAAGGAGGAGTTTTGATTTCTGCATCACGTTCACCTCTAGGCACTAATTGGAGATAAGGTCTAGGTTCTGAAGCCTGAAAACCGAGGTTTGGAAGAGATGACGACCTAAGGCCATGACGGGTCCGATGTGTTCAGTTTGGGGCCAGCTTTCTAGGTGTCGTTCAGGAGGTCTGCACTCAGGCTGTGCCAGACAGGGCATTCGTGCCCAGATACGCTGTATAATTGGGGTACAGTTGAGTGGCATGCAGAAGATAATTATTTGGGGTTTCTCCATAGCCCCATAGGGCAAAGTCTTTCTTCTGGAGGGCAGGCAGAGTGCTGCATTCTGGCTCCGGAACTGCCAAACTGGAGTCCTTGGGGCCAGGAATGCAAGGATGTAAGTCTGAGAACTGAAGCTTTGCTTTGGTTTCAGGGCGAGGACATGGCAGGCACACTCTGCAGAGCTAAATTGAGATTTCATGCATCTGAGGTCAGGGCGAGGTTCATATGTTGGCTCAGGTTGGAGTTTCTGTCCATGATGGCCCCTTCATGAAGGGGGGTCATCACACCGCCATTGGTGTTTTCCCATGATGGCAGTAGTGAAATTCTCCAAACCACAAGGATTTTCTGCGGGTCAGTTGAAACCTGTTGGATGGCTCCAGGGCATCCCATATGGAACAATTGCAGAGCAGGGTTCTAAGGATGGATGCCTGGGAATCCGGCCTTGCATTCCAATTGTCTCCTAGCGAAATGGCACGTTTGATTGCTGCCTATGATGTAGCAGCCGAGGGGGCTGAGTTGAAATGCATTCTCCTGAGGTTCGGTCATAATGTGGGATTGTGTCCATGGAGACCTTGGAATGGGGCAGTGGCACCAGGGCTCTGAAGGATGCTCCTAACCAGAGGTTTAGACACAGCTCCAAGAAGCATTTTTCCCATGGGGAAACAAGATTTGTTCTCATTGGTGCTTCAGTAACCCCCAATATGCTGGTATTGGAAACCAGAACTCTGAGGAGAGATGCCTGGAAACCAAGGCAATGGATCTGATTAGGGCCTGGGGCCTGTCTGGTTTAATCTTCTTCTCTCGGTTCATCTGTCTATGGGATTGAGTGGAGGTAGTTCCTCAGCTGGTGTCAGATTGCCCCTATTTGTCCTGGGCAGTCTACACTATTGGGATGGCCACTTTGACTTTGGAGGTTTCTCCTAATTTGCAAGTTTGTGGCCAATGAAATGGGCAGAATTCCTTTGGGGAGGGAAGGCACAATCCTGAGGTGTGGCTCTAGGGGCTCAAGCATGGAGGGTGTGTGGGTCAGAGCTGTGGGGACAGAAGTCTGAAAACAGAAACTCGTCTTAGGTTTGGGGACATAGGTATGGGAGGCCCGATCTACAGACCTTGAGGAGAACTCTTCAGGATATGAACAAAGAGTGAGTGTGAGGCACTTGCTCAGGCTTTTGACTCTGGATTTTGTGTCACTGATGGCCGTGGAATGTAGGGGCGTCCTCATGGACCATGGGTGAGAGTTCCTCTATGGGGATTTGGATGATCCCAATATTTTGGGGTCATTCCGTGGAATGGGAGGAGTCCATTCTGTTTTTTTTTTTTGTTTTTTTTTTTTGTTTTTTTTTTTACCTCAGGTGTGCCACTAAAGAGGGATTCCAGAGCAGAACCCTGGGAAGGGGCGACTGGACAACCCGAACTCTGTATAAGATTGGGGGCCTAAGGGCATGGCAATCCCCATATGGGGTACCTTGGTCCAGCCACTGAGAGGTCTTACTTGAGTACAGTGCTCACACTGAGGGTCACAATGCATGTTTGTGCCCAATGTAGGCATCAAGCATGGGCGGGGACTCATGGGCCATGCTTGATTCTCCTACACTGAACTTTGGACAACATACGAACCACAAGGTTTCTTTCCATGGGGAAGGAGGAATTCTGATTTCTGCATCATGTTCACCCCTGGGCAGTGACTGGAGATAAGATCTAAGTTCTGAATCCAGAAAATCGAGGTTGGGATGAGATGATAACCTAAGGTCATGGAGGGTCCGATGTGCTCAGTGTGCGGTCAGCTTTCTGGGTGTTCTTCAGGAGGCATGGATTCAGGCTGTGTCAGACAGTGCATTAGTGCCCAGGTTAGACTGTATAATTTGGGTACAGTTGAGTTCCATGTAGGTTCATCCTCATTTATTGTGTCAGGGAAGCTCACTGGGGCAACATTTTTCTTCTGGTGGGCAGGCAGAGTGCAGCATTGTGGGTCCAGAATTGCCAAACTTAAGGGCGTCGGGACCAGGAGTGTGAGGACGTAAGTCTGAGATCATAAGCTAGACTTAAGTTTCAGGGCGAGGGCACGGCAGGCACCCTCTGCAGATCCGAATCAAAATCTCATTCATCTGAAGTCAGGACGAGGATCAGACTTAGGCGCAGGTTGGAGTTTCTGTCCATGATGGCCTCTTCATCAAAGGGGTGGAATCTCGAGGCCATGGAGGTTTTCCCACGTTGGGAGTTGTGGGATGCTCCAAACTGCAAGGATTCCTTCTGCGGGAAAATTGAGACCTGTTGGATGGCTCCAGGACATCCCATATGGAATGACTCCAGAGCCGGGTTCTAAGGATGGATGCCTGAGCAGACTGCCTCTTACACCAATTGTCTCCCTGCCACAAGACAGGTACGATCTGATGGCTATGCAGGAGCAATCGTGGGAGCTGAGTTGAAATGGACTCTCCTGAAGATGGGTCTTAATGTGTGTTTGTGTCCATGAGGACGTTGGAATGGTGTGGTGGCCCCAGGGCTCTAAAGGATTCTAACCGGAGATTTTGAAACAACTCGAAAGAGCAAGTTTTCCATGTGGAGACAAGATTTGTTCTAATTGGTGCCTCAGGAAACCAACATATGCTGGTATTAGAACCAGGCCTCTGAGGAGAGATACATAGAAACCACAGCAATGCATCCAATTAGGTCCTAGGAGCCTCTCTGGTTCAATCTTCTTCTCTGTCGACATCTGTCTATTTTATGAAATGGAGGTAGTTGCTCAGCTGGTGTCAGACCGCTCCTGTTTGTCCGGGCGGCCTACACTATAGGGATGGCCTCGGGGACTTTGGAGGTTTCTCCTAAATTGTATGATTATGGACAATGGCATGGGCAGAATTCCTGTGGAGTGGGCAGGCACAGACCTGATGTGTGGCTCCAAGGGCCCAGCCTTGAGGGTGTGTGGGCAAGGACTGTGGGGACAGATGTCTGAAAACACAAACTCAGCTTAGGTTTTGGGACGTAGGTATGGCAGGACCGATTTACAGACTATGAGGAGAACTTTTTGGGATATGAATAAAGGGTGAAAGTGTGACACTTGTCAGGCTTTTGCCCCTGGATTTTGTGTCAATGATGGCTGTGGAATGTCGAGGAGTCCTCATGGGCCATGGAAGAGTCTTTCTCTCTGTGGATTTGGCCAGATCCCAATTGTTTTGGGTTAATCTGTGGGATTCAGTTTTGTTAACTAAGGTGTCCCACCAAAAGAGGGATTCCAGAGCAGAGCCCTGGACAACAAGAAATCTAACTAAAAATACGGGCCTAGGGGCATGGCAAGCCCAATATGCCTTCTAATGGTCCAGCCACTGAGAGGCCTTCATTGAGGACAGAACTCATGCTGAGGGTCACAATGCGTGTTTATGCCCTTGTGGTACTCAAGCATGGGTGGGGACTCATGGTGCATGCTTGTTTCTCCTACACTGAATGATAGTCAACATGTCAACCACATGAGTTCTTGCCATGGGGAAGTATTAATTCTGATTTCTGCATGTCATTCACCCCTGGGCAGTGATTGGAGATAAGGTCTAGGTTGTGAAGTCTGAAAACCGAGGTTGGGAAGAGATGACGACCTAAGACCATGTCGGGTCCGATATGCTCAGCGTGGAGCCAGCTGTCTGGGTGTTGGTCGGGAGGTCCAAGCTTGGGCTGTGTCAGACAGGGCATTAGTGCCCAGGGTAGATTGTATAATTGGGGTACAACTGAGTGCCGTGCAGGTTGATCTTTATTTGACATTTCTGGATAGCCCCAAGGGCAATGTTTTTCTTCTGGAGAACAGGCAGAGTGCTGCATTGTGGCTCCGGAATTTCCAAAGTGGATGCCTTGTGGACGGGGAGTGTGAGAACGGAAGTCTGAGAACACATGTTAGGCGTAGGTTCTGGGCGAGGGCACGGCAGGCACCCTCTGCAGATCTGAATCGGGATATCATGAATCTGAAGTCAGGGCAAGGTTCAAACCTAGGCTTAGGTTTGAATTTATGTCCATTCTGGCCACTTTATGAAGGGGACAGCATCTCCCGTCCATGGAGGTTTACCCACAATGGGAGTTGTGAGATGCTCCAAACAACAAGGATTCCTTCTGATCAACAATTGAGACCTTTTGTATCACTCCAGTACATACCATACAGAATGACACCAGAGCAGGGATCTTAGGATGGATGCATGGGAAGCCCTCCTCACATTGCAGTTGTCTCCTAGCAAATAGACAGGTTTGATATGCTGGCTCTGTCAGAGCAACCAAGGGGGCTGAGTTGAAATGGACTCTCCTGAGGATGGATGCTAATGTGGGTTTGTGTCCATGGAGACCTTGGAATGGGGCGTTGGTGCATGGGCCCTGAAGGATTCTCCTAACCGGAGGTTTTGAGACATCTCCAAAGGACAAGTTTCCCATGTGGAGACGAGATTTGTTCTGATTGGTGCCTCAGGAAACCCCCATATACTGTTATTGGAATATAGGCCTCTGAAGAGAGATAACTGGAAACCAAAGCAATGGCTCCATTTAGAGCCTAGGGGCCTGTCCGGTTGAATCTTCTTCTCTGTGTACATCCATCTAAGGTATTAGTGGAGTTAGATGCTCAGCTGGTGTCAGATGGCCCTTGTTTGTCCCAGGCGGCCTACACTATTGTGAAGGCCTTGGGGACTTTGGAGGTTTCTCCTAATTTTATGATTATGGACAATGGAATGGGCAGAATTCCCGTGGAGAGGGAAGGCACAGTTTTGATGTGGCTCCAGGGGCCCCAGCCTGCAGGGTGTGTGCCTCAGGACTATGGAGACAGAAGTCTAAAACACAAACTCAGTTTAGGTTTAGGGACGTAGGTATGGCAGGCCCGATCTACAGACCGTGAGGAGAATTCTTCCAGATATGAAGAAAGAGAGATTGTGAGGCACTTGTTCAGGCTTTTGTTTCTGGATTTTGTGTCAACGATGGGCGTGGAATGTCCGGGAGGCCTCATGGGCCATGGACGAGTCTTCTGCTCAGTGGATTTGGCCCGATTCCAATTGTTTTGGGTCAAACTGTGGGATGGGAGGAGTCCTTTCAGTTTTGTTACCTCAGGTGTCCCACCAAAAGAGGGATTCCAAAGCCGAGCCCTGGGGAGGGGAGACTGGACAACCAGAAATCTGGTTAAGAATTGGGGCCTAGGGGCATGACAAGCCCAATATGCTGTCTTTTGGTCCAGCCACTGAGAGGCCTTACTTGAGAACTGGGCTCACGTTGAGGGTCAGAATGCATGTTTGTTAACGACTTGGTCCTCAAGCATCTGCAGGGCCTCATGGGCCACACTGGTTTCAACTACATTTTACGTTGGACAACATGCCAACCACAAGGTTTCTTGCCATGGGGAAGGAGTTCTGATTCCTGCATCATGTTCAACCCTGGGTGGTGACTGGAGATAAGGTTTAGGTTCTGAAGCCTGAAAACCGAGGTTGGAAAGAGATGATGACCTAAGGCCATGGCGGGTCTGATGTGCTCAGTGTGTGGCTAGCTGGGTGGGTGCGAGCCAGGAGGTTCAGTCTCAGGCTGTGCCAGAAAGGGCAGTAGTGCCCAGGGCAGCCTGTATAATTGGGGTCCAGTCAAGTGGCATGCAGGTTGATCCTCATTTGGGGAATCTGGGTAGCCCCAGAGGGCAATGTTTTTCTTCCGGAAAGCAGGCAGAGTGCTGCCTTGTAGTTCTGGAATTGCCAAACTGGAGGGCTTGTGGGCCAGGAATGTGAGGATGGAAGTTGAGAACACAAACTAGACTTACGTTTCTGGGCAAGGGCACGGCAGACACACTCTGCAGAGCTGAATCAAGATGTCCTGCATCTGAAGTCAGGGCGAGGATCAGACGATCGCTCAGGTTGGAGCTTCTGTCCCTGATGGCCCCTTCATGAAGCACAGGGGGCGGGATCACGAGGCCATGGAGGTTTGCCCACGATGGGAGTTGTGAGATGCTCCAAACAGTAAAGATTCTTCTGCGGGACTATTGAGACCTGTTGGTTGGCTCCAGGACTTCCCATACAGCATAATTCTGAGAATGGTTCTAAGTATGGATGTCTGGGAAGCCTGCCTCTCATTCCAATCATCTCCTAGCGACAAGACGTGTTAGATCTGCTGGATCAGGGGGAGCAACTGAGGGGGCTGAGTTGAAATGGACTCTCCTGTGGATGGGTCCTAATGTGGGTGTGTCTCCATGGAGACCTTGGAATGAGGCGCTGGCACCGGGAACCTGAAATGTCCTTCTAACCAGAGGCTTTGAGAGAGCTCCAACATGCAAGTTTCCCATGTGTAGACGAGATTTGTTCTGATGGGTGCCTCAGGAGAAGCCCTCAGCTGGTATTGGAAACCAGGCTTTTGAGGAGACATGCCTGTAAACCAAAGCTATGGATCCCATTATGGCCTGGGGTCCTGTCTGGTCAATCTTCTTCTCTGGGGACATCCATCTATGGTATGAGTGGAGGTAGATGCTCAGCTGGTGTCAGACGGCCCTTTTTTGTCCCAGACAACCTACACCATTGGTATGGCCTCAGGGAATTTGGAGGTTTCTCCTAATTTGTACGGTTTTGGATAATGGAATGGGCAGAATTCCCATGGATTGGTTAGGCACAGTCTTAATGTGTGGTTCCAGGGGCCCAGCCTGGAGGGTGTGTGGCCCAGGACTTTGAGGACAGAACTCAAAAACACAAACTCAGCTTAGGTTTGGGAACGTAGGTATGGCACGGCCAAACTACAAATCATGAGAAGAACTCTTCAGGATATGAAGAAAGAGCGAGTCTGAGGCGCTTAGTTAGGCTTTTGTCTCTGGATTTTGTATCAGCGATGGCCGTGGAATGTCGAGGCGGCCTCATGGGCCATGGACGAATCTTCCTCTCTGTGGATTTGGCCCTATCCCAATTCTTTTTCGTGAATCTGTGGGATGGGAGGACTCCTTTAAGGTTTGTTACCTGAGGTGTCCCACCAAAAGAGGAATTCCAAAGCAGAGCCCTGCGCAAGAGTGAAGGGACAACCCGAAATATGGTTAAAAATTAGGGTCTAGGGGCATGGCAAGCCCAATATGCTGTTTCTTCATGCAGCCACTGAGAGGCCTTGCCTGAGGACCGGGCTCAGGCTGAGGGTCACAATGTGTGTTTGAGACCAATGTGGCCCTCAAGCATGGGCTGGGTCTCATGTGCCACACTGGTTTCAACTACACTGAACGTTGGACAACATGCCAACCACGAGGTTTCTTGCCAAGGGAACGAGTTCGGATTTCTGCAACATTTTCAAACCTGGGCAGTGATTGGAGATAAGGTCAAGGTTCTGAAGCCTGAAAACCGAGGTTGGGTAGAGATGACGACCTAAGGCCATGGCGGGTCCGATGTGCTCAGTGTGCGGCCAGCTGTCTGGGTGGGGCCAGGAGTTCCAGGATCAGGCTGTGTTAGAATGGGCAATTGTGCCCACTTCAGCCTATATATTTGGTGTACAGCCAAATGGCGTGCAGGTTGATCCTCATTTGGGGTTTCTGGGTAGCCCCAGAGGGCAATGTTCTTCTTCCAGGGAGCAGGCAGAGTGCCGCATTGTACTTCTGGATTGCCAAACTGGAGGGCTTGTGGGCCAGTAGTCTGAGGACTGAAGTCTGAGAACACAAGCTAGGCTTAGTTTTTATGCGTGAGGACATGGCAGGCACAATCTACAGACCTGAATCGAGATCTCGTGCATCTGAAGTCAGGGTGAGGATCAGACGATCTTCAGGTTGGACATTCTGTCCCTGATGGCCCCTTCATGAAGGGGGGGAATCAAGAGGCCATGGGGGTTTTCGCACGATGGGAGTTGTGAGAAGCTCCAAACTACAAAGATTCTTCTCCAGGACAATTGAGACCTGTTAGTTGGCGCCAGGCCAAGGATTCCAAGCATGGTTCTGAGGATGGATGGCTGGGTACCCCACCTGGCATTCCAATTTTCTCCTAGCTACAAGAAAGGTTAGATCTGCTGGATCTGGGGGAGCAACTGAGGAGGCTGAGTTGAAATTGACTCTCCTGTGGATGTGTCCTAATATGTTTTTGTGTCTATGGAGACCTTGGAATGAAGCGGTGCACTGGGTCCCTGATGGGTTCTTCTAAACAGAGACTTTGACACAGATCCACCGTGCAAGTTTCCCATATGTAGATGAGATTTGTTCTGATGGGTGAGTCAAGAAACAGCCATATGCTGGTATTGAAATCCAGGCCTCTGAGGAGACATACCTGGAAACCATAGCAATAGATCCGATTAGTGCCTAGTGGTCTGTTCATTCCTTTTTTCCTCTGGGGACATCAATCTATGGGTCTGAGTGCGGGTAGGTGCTCTGATGTGCTCAGATTGCTCCTGTTTGTCCTGGGAAGCCACCACTATTGGGATGGCCTCAGGAACTTTGGAGGTTTATCCTATTAGTAGGATTGTGGCCATTGGAATGGGTACACACAATTCCCTTGGAGAGGGCAAGTACAGTCCTCAGGTTTGGCTCCAAGGGCCTGAGCCTTTGGGGTGTGTAGGCCAGGGCTGTTTGGACAGTTGTCTGAAAACACAACCTCGGCTTATGTTTCGGGTCATAGGTAAGGCAGGACTGATCTACAGAACATGAGAAGAACTCTTCGGGATATGAAAAAAGGGCGAGTGTGAGGCTCTTGCTCAAGTTTATCTCTGGATATCGTGTCACTCATGGTCGTGAAATTTCCGGGTGACTTCATGGAAAATGGACGAGTCTTACTCTTTAGAAGGTTGGCCTCATCCAAAGATTTTGGTGTGTTTATGACCTCGTTGCACTTGAGAATGGGCTGGGCCTCAGGGTGAATGCTGGTTTCTCCTACACTGAACATTGGACAACATGCCAACCACAAGGTTTCTTGCCATGGGTAAGGAGGAGTTCTGATTTCTACATACCATCACCCCTGGGCAGTGATTGGAGAAAAGGTAGGTTCTGAAGCCTGAAAACTGAGGTATGGAAGAGATGATGTCCGAGGGCCATGGCTGGACTGTTGTGCTCAGTGTGTGGTCAGCTGTCTGTGTGTTAGTCAGGAGGACCGGGCTCAGGTGTGTCAGACCGTGCATTAGTGCACAGCTTAGAGTATATAATTTACGTACAGTCAAGTGGAGTGTAGGTTTATCCTCATATGATGTGCCTGGGCAGCTCATTAGGCAATATTTTTTTTCTAGAGGGCAGGCAGAGTGCTGCACAGTGGGTTCGGAATTGCCAAACTTGAGGTCTTCTGGGCCAGGAGTGTGAGGACGGAAGTCTGAGAAGACAAGCTAGACTTGGGTTTCAGGTCGAGGGCACGGCAGGTACCTCGGCAGATCTGAACCAATATCTCATGCATCTGAATTCAGGGCGAGGATCAGACATTGGCTCTGGTTGGAGTTTCTGTACATGACGGTCCATTCATGAAGGGAGTGGAATCTCTAGGCCATGGAGGTTTTCCCACGTTGGAAGTTGTGAGATGGCCCTTCAAAGATTCCTTCTGCGGGACAATTGAGACCTGTTGGACAGCTCCAGGACATCACATATGGAATGACTCGAGAGCACCATTCGAGGATGAATGCCTGGGAAGCCCGCCTCGCATTCCAATTTTCTTCTAGCAACAAGACAGTATAGATCTGATGGCTCAGCAGGTGTTACCGGGGTGGCTGAGTTGAAATGGACTTTCCGGAGGATGGGTCCTAATGTTTGTTTGAGTCCCTGAGGGCCTTGGAATGGGGCGGTGGCACCGGCACCCTGAAGTATTCTCCTAAGCCTTTGACATAGCTCCCATGCACAAGTTTCCTTGTGGAGACGAAATTTGTTCTGATGGGTGCCTCAGGAGAAGCCCTATGCTGGTATTGGAATCCAGGCTTTTGAGGAGACATGCCTGTAAACCAAAGCTATGGATCCCATTATGTCCTAGGGTCCTGCCTGGTTCAATCTTCTTCTCTGGGGACATCCATCTATGGTATGAGTGGAGGTTGATGCTCAGCTGGTGTCAGACGGCCCTTGTTTGTCCGGGACAACCTACACCATTGGGATGGCCTCAGGGACTATGGAAGGTTCTCCTAATTTGAACGGTTTGAGACAATGGCATGGGCAGAATTCCCATGGATTGGGTAGGCACAGTACTAATGTGTGGCTCCAGGGGCTCAGTCTGGAGGGTATGTGGCCCAGGAATTTGAGGACAGAAAACAAAAAACACAAACTCATCTTAGGTTTGGGAACGTAGGTATGGCAAGCCCGACCTACAAACCAGGAGAAGAACTCTTCAGGATATGAAGAAAGAGCGAGTCTGAGGCGCTTGCTCAGGCTTTTGTCTCTGGATTTTGTATCAGCGATGGCCGAGGAATGTCGGGGAGGCCTCCTGGGCCATGGACGAATCTTAATCTCTGTGGATCTGGTCCGATCACAATTCTTTTTCGTGAATCTGTGGGATGGGAGGACTCCTTTCAGGTTTGTTACCTGAGGTGTCCCACCAAAAGAGGAATTCAAAAGCAGAGCCCTGGGCAAGAGCGAAGGGACAACCCGAACTATGGTTAAAAATTGGGGTCTAGGGGCATGGCAAGCCCAATATGCTGTTTCTTCATGCAGCCACTGAGAGGCCTTGCCTGAGGACCGGGCTCAGGCTGAGGGTCACAATGTGTGTTTGAGACCAATGTGGCCCTCAAGCATGGGCTGGGTCTCATGTGCCACACTGGTTTCAACTACACTGAACGTTGGACAACATGCCAACCACGAGGTTTCTTGCCAAGGGAACGAGTACTGATTTCTGCAACATTTTCAAACCTGGGCAGTGATTAGAGATAAGGTCTAGGTACTGAAGCCTGAAAACCGAGGTTGGGAAGAGATGACGAACTAAGGCCATGGCGGTTCCAATGTGCCTAGTGTGTGGCCAGCTGTCTGGGTGGGGCCAGGAGGTCCAGCTCAGGCTGTGTCAGAGAAGGCAATGATGCCCAGATCAGCCTATATATTTGGTGTACAGCCAAATGGCGTGCAGGTTGATCTTCATTTGGGGTTTCTAGGTAGCCCCAGAGGGCAATGTTTCTCTTGGAGGGCCCACAGAGTGCTGCATTGTACTTCCGGATTGCCAAACTGGAGGGCTTGTGGGCCGGTAGTCTGAGGACGGAACTCTGAGAACACAAGCTAGGCTTAGGTTTTATGGGTGAGGACATGGCAGGCACAATCTACAGACCTGAATCGAGATCTCGTGCACCTGAAGTCAGGTTGAGCATCAGACGATGCCTCAGGTTTGACTTTCTGTCCCTGATGGCCCCTTCATAAAGGGGGGGAATCACGAGGCCGTGGGGGTTTTCCCACCATGGGAGTTGTGAGAAGCTCCAAACTGCAAAGATTCTACTGTGGGACAATTGAGACCAGTTGGTTGGCTCCAGGCCAACGATTCTGAGCAGGGTTCTAAGGATGGATGGCTGGGTAGCCCACCTCGCATTCCAATATTCTCCTAGCTACAAGATAGGCTAGATCTGTTGGATCTCGGGGAGCAACCGAGGAGGCTGAGTTGAAATTGACTCTCCTGTGGATGTGTCCTAATATGTTTTTGTGTCTATGGAGACTGTGGCATTAAGCGGTGGCACTAGGGCCCTGAAGGCTTCTCCTAAACAGAGGTTTGACACAGCTCCACCATGCAAGTTTCCGATGTGTAGAGGAGATTTGTTCTGATGGGTGAGTCAAGAAACAGCCATATTCTGGTATTGAAATCCAGGCCTCTGAGGAGAGATGCCTGGAAACCAAAGCAATGAATCCGATTAGTGCCTAGGGGCCTGTTGGTTTCTTTTTACCTCGGGCGACATCTATCTATGGGTCAGAGTGCAGGTAGGTGCTCAGATGAACTCAGATTGCCCGTGTTTGTCCTTGGAAGCCAACACTATGGGATGGCATCAGGGAATTTAAAGGTTTATACTTTTAGTTGCGTTGTCACCATTGGAATGGGCTCACACAATTCCCTTGCGAGGGCAAGAACAGTCCTCAGGTTTGGCTTCAGGGGCCTGAAGCCTATAGGGTGTGTAAGCCAGGGCTGTTTGGACAGTTGTCTGAAAACACAAACTCGACTTCTGTTTCGGGTCATAGGTAGGGCAGGACTGATCTACAGAGCATGAGGGGAACATTTTGGTATATGAAAAAAAAGCGAGTGTGAGGCTATTGCTCATGTTTTTGTCTCTGCATATCATGTCACTCATGGTCGTGAAATTTCCGGGTGACTTCATGGGAAATGGACGAGTCTTACTCTCTGGGGATTTGGCCCCTTCCAAAGAGGTTGGGGTCATTCTGTGGGATGGAAGAAGTCGTTTTTTTTGGTTGTTGTTGCTTTGTTTTGTTTCATTTTTTAACCTCCGTTGTCCCACCAAATGAGGAATTCCAGAGTAGAGCTCTGGGGAGGGGTGACTGGACAACCAGAAATCTGGTTAAAAATTGGGGCCTAGGGCTATGTCAAGCCCATTATGACATCTAGTGATCCAGGCTCTGAGAGGACTTACTAGAGGACAGGACTCACCCTGAGGGTCACAATGCATATTTATGCCCTCGTCGCACTCAAGAATAGGCGGGCCTCAGGGTGAATGCTAGTTTCTCCTACAATGAACGTTGGACAACATGCCAACCACAAGGTTTCTTGCCATGTGTAAGGAGAAGTTCTGATTTCTGCATCACACTCACCCCTGGGCAGTGATTGGAGATAAAGTCTAGTTTCTGAGGCCTGAAAACTGAGGTAGGGAAGAGATGATGACCTAAGGCCATGGCGGTTCTGATGTGCTCAGTGTGCGGTCAGCTGTCTGGGTGTTGGTCAGGAAGTCCGGGCTCAGGTTGTGTCAGACAGTGCATTAGTGCCCAGGTTAGACTATATAATTCGGGCAAAGTCGAGTACCGTGTAGGTTTATCTTCATATAAGGTGCCTTGGCAGCTCTTTAGGCAATATTTTTTTTCCAGAAAGCAGGCCATGTGCTGCATTGTGGGACCGGATTTACCAATCATGAGGGCTTTGAGGCCAGGAGAGTGAGGTCGGAATTCTGAGAACAAAAGCTATACTTGGGCTCAGGGCAAGGGCACGGCAGGTACCCCCTGCAGATCTGAACCAATATCTCATCCATTTCAAGGCAGGGAGAGAATTAGACTTTGGCTTAGGTTGGAGTTTCTGTGCCTGACGGCCCCTTCATGAAGGGAGCTGGAATCTCGTGTCCATGGAGTTTTTCCCACGTGGGAGTTGTGGGTTGCCCCCTTCAAGAATTCCTTCTGCGGGACAATTGAGACCTTTGGGCAGCTCCAGGACATCCCATATGGAATGACTCCAGAGCACCGTTCGAGGGAGGATGCTTGGGAAGCCAGCCTCGCATTCCAATTGTCTCCTAGCAACAAGCCAGTTTAGATCTGATGGCTCTGCAGGAGCAACCGGGGTGGCTGACTTGATATGGACTTTCCTGAGGATGGGTCCTAATGTGTGTTTGTGTCCATGGGGCCTTGGAATGGGGCCGTGGCACCAGGACCCTGAAGTATTCTCCTAAGCTTTTGACATAGCTCGATGCACATGTTTCCTTGTGGAGACGAGATTTGTTCTGATTGCTGCCTCAGGAAAACCCCTATGCTGGTATTGGAATCCAGGCTTTTGAGGAGACATGCCTGTAACCAAAGCAATGGATCCGATATGGCCAGGGTCCTGTCTGGTTCAATATTCTTCTCTGCAGACATCCATCTATGGTATGAGTGGAGGTTGATGCTCAGCTGCTATCAGACCGCGCTTGTTTGTCACGGGCGACCTGCACTATTGGGATGGCCTCAGGGATTTGGAGGGTTCTCCTAATTTTACGGTTTTGGACAATGGAATGGGCAGAGTTCCCATGGATTGGGTAGGCACAGTCCTTATGTGTGGCTCCAGGGACCGCAGCGTGGAGGGTGTGTGGCCCAGGACTTTGAGGACAGAAGTCTGAAAACATAAACTCAGCTTAGGTTTGGAGACGTAGGTATGGCAGGCCCGATCTATAAACCATGAGAAGAACTCTTCAGGATATGAAGAAAGAGCGAGTCTGAGGTGCTTGTTCAGTCTTTTCTCTCTAGATTCGGTATCCGTGATGGCCGTGGATTGTCTGGGAAACCTCATGGGACATTGACGAATCTTCCTCTCTGTGGAATTGGCCCGATCCCAATTCTTTTTCGTCAATCTGTGGAATGGGAGGTCTCCTTTCAGGTTGGTTACCTTAGATGTCCCGCCAAAAGAGGAATTCCAAAGAAGAGCCCTGTGGAAAAGCGAAGGGACAACCCGAACTATGGGTAAAATTTGGGGCCTAGGGGCATGGCAAGCCCAATATGCTGTCTCTTCATCCAGCCACTGAGAGGCCTTACCTGAGGACTGGGATCAGGCTGAGGGTCACAATGTGTGTTTGTGACCAATGTGGCCCATAAACATGGGCGGGGCCTCATGGGCCACACTGGTTTCAACTACAATGAACATTGGAAAACATGCCAACCACATGGTTTCTAGCCACGGGGAAGGAGTTGTGATTTCTGCATCACTTACAAGCCTGGGCAGTGATTGGAGATAAGGTCTAGGTTCTGAGACTTGACAACCGAGGTTGGGAAGAGATGACGACCTAAGGACATGGCTCATCCGGCGTGCTCAGTGTTCGACCAGCTTTCTGGGTGGGGCCAGGAAGTCCAGGCTCAGGCTGTGTAGAAAGGGCAATAGTGCCCAGGTCAGCCTATATATTTGGGGTACAGTCGAATGGCAGCAGGTTGATCCTCATTTGGAGTTTCTGGGTAGCCCCACAGGGCAATGTTTTTCTTCCTGAAGGGTGGAAGAGTGCTGCATTATAGTTCTGGTTTGCAAACTGGAGGCTTGTGGGCCAGTAGTCTGAAGACGGAAATCTGAGAACAGAAGCTAGGCTTAGGTTTCTGGGTGAGGACAAGGCAGGAACAATCTACAGACCTGAATCGAGATCTCGTGCTTCTGAAGTCAGGGCGAGGATCAGAAGATCGCTCAGGTTGGTGTTTCTGTCCCTGATGGCCCCTTCATGAAGGGGCGGGGGGGTCAAGAGGCCATGGGGGTTTTCCCACGATGTTAGTTGTGAGAAGCTCCAAACTGCAAAGATTCTTGTGCAGGACAATTGAGACATGTTGGTTGGCTCCAGGCCAACGATTCTGAGCAGGGTTCTAAGGATGGATGCCTGGGTAGCCCACCTTGCATTCCAATTGTGTCCTAGCAACAAGACAGGTTATATCTGCTGGATCTGGGCGAGCAATCTGGATCTGAGTTGAAATGGATTCTCCTGTGGATGGATCCTAATATGTTTTTGTGTCTATGGAGACCTTGGAATGAAGCGGTGGCACTGGGGTCCTGAAGGGTTTTTTCAAACAGAGGCTTTGACACAGCTCCAACGTGCAAGTTTCCCATATATAGATGAGATTTTTTATGCCGGATGAGTCAGGAAACAGCCATATGCTGGTATTGAAATCCAAGCCTCTGAGGAGAGATGACTGGATACCACAACAATGAATCCGAATAGTGCCTAGGGGCCTGTTCATACCTTTTTACCTCTGGGAACATCAGTCTATGCGTCTGAGTGCATGTCGGTGCTCAGATGGGCTCAGATTGCCCGAGTTTGTCCTGGGAAGCCACCACTATTGGGATGGCCTCAGGGAGTTTGCAGGTTTATCCTATTAGTAGGGTTGTGGCCATTGGAATGGGCACATACAATTCCCTTGGAGAGGGCATGTACACTCCTCCGGTTTGTCTCCAGGGGCCTGAGCCTGTAGGGTGTGTAGGCAGAGCTGTTTGGACAGTCGTCTGAAAACACAAACGCAGCTTATGTTTCAGGTCATAGATATGGCAGGATTGATCTACAGACCATGAGGAGAACTCTTCGGGATATGAATAAGGGGCGAGTGTGAGGCTCGTGCTCAAGTTTTTGTCTCTGGATATCGTGTCACTCATGGTCGTGAAATTCCCTGGTGACTTCATGGGAAATGGACGAGTCTTACACTCTGGGGGTTTGGCCCCGTCCAAAGAGTTTGGGGTCATTCTGTGGGATGGAAGAAGTCCGTTTTGTTGTTGTTGTTGATTTGCCATGTTTTGTTTTTTAACCTCAGGTGTCCCACCAAATGAGGGATTCCAGAGTAGAGCCCTGGGGAGGGCCGAACGGACAACCAGAAATCTGGTTAAAAATCGTGGCCTAGGGACATGTCAAGCCCATTATGACATCTAATAGTCTAGCCACTGAGAGGACTTACTAGAGGACAGGACTCACGCTGAGGGTCACAATGCGTGTCTATGCCCACTTCGCAAACAAGAATGGGCAGGGTCTCATGGTGAATCCTGGTTTCTCCTACACTGAACGTTGGACAACATGCCAAGCACAAGGTTTCTTGCCATGGGTAAGGAAGAGTTCTGATTTCTGCATCACAGGCACCCCTGGGCAGTGATTGGAGATAAGGTCTAGGTTCTGAAGCCTAAAAACTGAGGTAGGGAAGAGATGATGACCTAAGGCCATGGCGGGTCTGATGTGCTCAGTGTGCGGTCAGCTGTCTGGGTGTTGGTCAGGAGGTCCGGGCTCAGGTTGTGTCAGACAGTGCATTAGTGCCCAGGTTTGACTATATAATTTGGGTACAGTCGAGTGCCATGTAGATTTATCCTCATATAAGTTGTCTGGGCAGCTCATTAGGCCAATTTTTTTTTCTAGAGGGCAGGCAGAGTGCTTCATTGTCAGTCCGGAATTGCTAAACTTGAGGGCTTCGTGTAGAGGAGTGTGAGGACGGAAGTCTGAGAACACAAGCTAGACTTGGTTTTCAGGGCGAGGACACGGCAGGTACCACTGTAGATCTGAACCAATATCTCATGCATCTGAAGTCAGGGCGAGGATCAGACGTTGGCTCAGGGTGGAGTTTCTGTGCATGACGGACCCTATATGAAGGGAGCGGAATCTCAAGGCCATGGAGTTTTTCCCACGTTGGGAGTTGTGGGATGCCCCCATCAAGGATTCCTTCTGCGGGACAATTGAGACCTGTTGGGCAGCTTCAGGACATCAGGGCACTGTTCGAGGATGGATGCCTGGGAAGCCGGCCTCGCATTCCAAATGTCTCCCAGCAACAAGACAGTTTAGATCTGATGGCTCTGCGGGAGCAACCGGGGCGGCTGACTTGATATGGACTTTCCTGAGGATGGGTCCTAATGTGTGTTTGTGTCCATGAGGGCCTTAAAAAGGGGCGGTGGCACCGGGACCCTGAAGTATTCTCCTAAGCTTTTGACATAGCTCGATGCACAAGGTTCCTTGTGGAGACGAGATTTGTTATGATGGCTGCCTCAGGAAAACTTCTATGCTGGTATTGGAATCCAGGCTTTTGAGGAGACATGCCTGTAATCCAAAGCAATGTATCCGATTATGGCCTAGGGTCCAGTCTGGTTCAATCTTCTTCTCAGGGGACATCCATTTATGGTATGAGTGGAGGTAGAGCTCAGCAGGTATCAGACCGCCCTTGTTTGTCCCGGGCGACCTGCACTATTGGATGGCCTCAGGGATTTGTAGGGTTCTCCAAATTTTACTGTTTTGGACAATGGCATCGGCAGAAATCCCATGGATTGGGTTGGCACAGTCCTAATGTGTGACTCCAGGGGCCCCAGCCTGGAGGGTGTGTGGCCCAGGACTTTGAGGACAGAAGTCTGAAAACACAAACTCAGCTTAGGTTTGGGGACATAGGTATGGCAGGCCCGATCTATAAACCATGAGAAGAACTCTTCCGGATATGAAGAGAGAGCGAGTCTGAGGCGCTTGCTCAGGCTTTTGTCTCTGGATTTTGTATCAGAGATGGCCGTGGAATGTCGGGGAGGCCTCATGGGCCATGGACGAATTTTCCACTCTGTGGATTTGGCCCGATCCCAATTGTTTTTCATCAATCTGTGGAATGGGAGGACTCCTTTCAGGTTTGTTACCTCAGGTGTCCCGCCAAAAGAGTAATTCCAAAGAAGAGCCCTGGGGAAAAGTGAAGGGAGAACCCGAACTATGGGTAAAATTTGGGGCATAGGGGCATGTCAAGCCCAATATGCTGTCTCTTCATCCAGCCACTGAAAGGCCTTACCTGAGGCCTGGGATCAGGCTGAGGGACACAATGTGTGTTTGTGACCAATGTGGCCCATAAACATGGGCGGGGCCTCATGGGTCACACTGGTTTCAACTACACTGAACGTTGGAAAACATGCCAACCACTAGGTTTCTTGCCAAGGCGAAGGAGAAGTTCTGATTCTTCCATCACGTTCACTCCTGAACAGTGAGTGGAGATAAGGTCTAGGTTCTGAAGGTGAAAACTGAGGTTGGGTAGAGATGATGGCCTAAAGCCATTGTGGGTGTGATATGCTCTGTGTATGGCCAGCTGTCTGGGTGTTGGACTGGTGGTCTGCCCTCAGGCTGTGTCAGACAGGGCTTTAGTGCACAGGCTAGACTGTATAATTGGGGTATGGTCGAGTGGCATGCAGGTTGTTACTCATTTGGCGTTTCTGGTTAGCCCTATAGGGCAACATTTTTCTTCTGGAGGGCAGGCAGAGTGCTGCATTGTGTCTCCAGAATTGCCAAACTGGAGGGGTGTGGCCAGGATTGTGAGGAAGGAAGTCTGAAAAAACAAGCTAGCACGAGTTTTGGGGCCAAGAGCATGGCAGGCCCACTCCGCAGAGGCTGAATCGAGATCTCCTGCAGGTGAGGTCAGGGCGAGTATCAGATGTTGCCTCAAGCTTCAGTTTGTGTCCATGACGGCCCTTACATGAAGGGGGTGGGGGCGTCATGAGGCCAGGGTGGTTTCCCTACGCTGGGAGTTGTGAGCTGCTCCAAACTTCAAAGTTTCCTTCTTCAGGACAGTCGAGTACTATTGGATGGTCCCTTGATGCCCCATACAGAAAGACTGGAGAGCAGGGGCCTAAGCATGGATGCCGAGAAACGCCAACTCACCTTCCCATTGCCTGGTCGAGACAAGGCACGCTCAATCTGCGGGCTCTTGGGTGAGCTACCCAGAAGGCTGAGTTTAAATGGACTCTCCTGAGGATGAGTCATAATGTGGGTTGGTGGCCATGGAGACCTTGGAATATGGCAGTAGCTAAGGAGCTCTGCAGGATTCTCTAACCCGAAGGGCTTGACACAACTCCAACAAGGAAGCTTCCCATGTGGAGATGAGAGGTCTTCTGTCTGGTGCCTCAGGAAAGCCCCGTATGCTGGTCTTCGAACCCAGGCCTCTGAGGAGTGATACCTGGACACCAAAGCAAGAGTTCATAATAGGGCCTCGGGGCCTGTCTGGTTCAATCTTCTGTCTCTGCGGATATCTGTCTGTGTGTCTGCATGGAGGTAGTAGTTGCTCAGCTTGTGTCATAATGCCCCTAATTGTCCAGTGCGGCTTGCGGTAGTGGGTTTTCCTTGGGGACCTTGAGGTTTCTACTATTTTGTAGAGTTGTGGCCAATGGAATGGGCAGTTTCTTAGGAGAGAGCAGGCACAGTTCTGTGGTGTGGCTCCAGAGACCCCAGCCTGGAGGCTGTATGGGCCATGGCTGTACAGACAGACATCCAAAAACCCTAACTCAGCTCAGGTTTGGGGCCGAGGTTACGGCAGGCCTGATCTACAGTCCATGAGGGGAGCTCCTCTGGATATGAAAGAAGGGTGAGAGGGAGGCAGTCGCTCAGGCTTTTGTCTCTGGATGTTTTGTCCACAATGGCCGTTTAATGTAGGAGTTGCCTCACGGGTCGTAGAAGTCTCCCTCTCTGGTAGTTTGTCCAGCCCCCAAGAGTTTGGGGTCATTCTGTGGGAAGGGAAGTGTCCTGTTTTCTGCTTCATGTGTCCCCCCAGTAGAGGGATTCTAGAGCATAGCAGTGGGTACTGACAACTGGAATACTCGCCCTCTGGTTAAGCCTGGGGGCCTATGGATATGACAAGCCCCATATGCAGGATCTTGGTCCAGCCACTGAGAGGCGTTACTTTAATACGGGACTCACGCTGCAGGTCACAATGCATGTCTGTGCCCTAGGCGGCCCTCAAGCACTGGCGTGGCCTTTCGGACAATGCAGGTTTTCCCACATTGAACGTTGGACAACATGCCAACCACAAGGTTTCTGGCCATGGGGAAGGAGGAATTCTAATTTCTGCATCACGTTCACCCCTGGGCAGTGATTGGAGATAAGGTCTAGGTTCTGAAGCCTGAAAACCGAGGTTGGGAAGAGATGACGACCTACAGCCATAGCGGGTCCTATGTGTCCAGGTTGGGGCCAGCTGTCTGGGTGTCGTTTGGGATGTCTTGTCTCAGGCTGTGCCAGACAGGGCATTAGTATACAGGGTGGGCTGTATAATTGCTTTACAATCGAGTGGCATGCATTAGAAAATCATTTGATGGGGCGCCTGGGTGGCTCAGTGGTTTGGGCTGCTGCCTTTGGCTCGGGTCATGATCTCAGGGTCCTGGGATCGAGCCCCGCATCGGGCTCCCTGCTCCGCAGGAAGCCTGCTTCCCTCTCTCTCTCTCTCTGCCTGCCTCTCTGCCTACTTGTGATCTCTGTCTTTCAAATAAATAAATAAAATCTTTAAAAAAAAAAAAAAAAAGAAAATCATTTGGGGTTTCTTATTAGCAGCATAGGGCAAAGTTTTTCTTCTGGAGGGCAGGCAGAGTGCTGCATTGTGGCTTCGGAATTCCCAAACTGGAGGGCTTGTGGGCCAGGAGAGTGAGGACAGAAGTCTGAGAACACAAGCTAGGCTTAGGTTTTGGGGCAAGGACATGGCAGGCACACTCTGCAGAGCTGAATTGAGATCTCATGCGTCTGAAGTCAGGTCGAGGTTCAGACTTTGGCTCAGGTTTGAGTTTCTGTCCATGTTGGCCCCATCAGGAAGGGGCGGCATTATGAGGCCATGGGGGTTTTCCCACTATTGGAGTTGTGAGATGTTCCAAACCGCAAGGATTCCTTCTGTTTGACAATTAAGATTTGTTGGATGGCTCCAGGACGTCTTATAAGGTATTTTTCCAGAACAGGGTTCTAAGTATGGATGCCTGGGCAGCCAGCCTCACATTCCAATTGTCTCCTAGCAACAAGAAACGTTTGATCTGCTGGCTTGGGGTAGCAACAGAGGGGGCTGAGTAGAAATGGACTTTCCTGAGGATGGTCTTAATGTTGGTTTGAGTCCATGGAGACCTAGGTATGGGGTAGTGGCACCAGGGCCCTGAAGGATTCTCCTAACCAGAGGTTATGACAAAGCTCCAATGAGCAAGTTTCCATGGGGAGACGAGATTTGTTCTTATTGGTGCCTCAGGAAACCACCATATGCTGGTATTGGAAACGAGGCCTCTGAGGAGAGATGCCTGGAAACCAAAGCAATGGATCTGATTAGGGCCTAGGGGCCTGTCCGGTTCAATATTCTTCTCTGGGGACATCTGTTGTCTGAGTGGAGCTAGTTGCTCAGCTGGTTTGAGATCACCCCTGTTTGTCATGGGCGGCCTACACTATTGGGATGGCCTCGGTGACTTTGGAGGTTTTTCCTAATTTGCAAGGTTGTGGCCAATGGAATGGGAAGAATTCCCTTGAAAGGGAAGCACAGTCCTGAGGTGTGGCTCCAGGGACCCAAGTGTGGAGCGTGTGTAGTCCAGGGCTATTTGGACAAATGTCTGAAAACACAAACTCCATTTAGGTTGGAGGATGTAGGTATGGCCGTCCCGATCTATAGACCGTGAGGAGACCTCTTCGGGATATGAACAAAGGGCGAATGTGATGTGCATGCTCATGTTTTTTTTTTTTTTTTTCTGGAAATGTGTCACCGATTGCCATGGAATGTCGGGGTGTCCTCATGGTCCATCGATGAGGCTCCCTTTCTGGGGATTTGACCCGAACCCAAGAGTTTGGGGTCATTCTGTGGGAAGGGAGGAGGCCTGTCTGTTTTTTTTTTGTTTATTTTATTTGTTTTTGTTTTTTGTGTGTTTTTACCTCAGGTGGACCACCAAAAGAGGGATTCCAGAGCAGAGTCGTGGGTGGGGGCAACTGCACAACCATAACTATGGTTAACATTGGGACCTAAGAACATGGCAAGCCCCATATGTGGGCTCTTGGTCCAGACACTGAGAGGCCTTCCTTGAGGATAGGTCTCACACTGAGTTTCACAATGTGTTTTTGTGCCCAAAGAGCCCCTCAAGTCAAGGCGTGGCCTAATGTACCATGCTGGTTTCTCCTACACTGAACGTTGCACAGTATGGGAACCACAAGTTTTCTGGCAATGGGGAAGATGGAGTTCTAATTTCTGCAACAATTTCACTCCTGGACTGTGATTGGATTTAAGGTCTCGGTTCTGAAGCCTGAAAACTGAGGTTGGGAAGAGATGAAGCCCTAAGGCCATGGTGTGTCTGATGTGCTCAGTGTTCGGCCAGCTGTTGAGTGTGGGTTGGGAGGTGCAGGCTCAGGCTGTGGCAGACAGGGAATTAGTGCCCAGGCTAGACTGTATCATTGGGGTGCAGTCGAGTTTCGTGCAGGATGGTACTCATTTGTAGTTACTGGGTAGCCCCAGAGGGCAAAGTTTTTCTTCTGGAGGGAAGACACAGTGCCACATAGTGTCTCCAGAATTCCCAAACTGGAAGGCTTGTGGGCCAGGAGTGTGTGGAAAAAATTCTGAGAACACAAGCCAGACTTAGATTTCGGGTTGAGGGGACGGTAGGCACCCTCTGCAGAGATGATTAGAGATCCCGTATACCTGAAGACAGAGCTAGGATCAGACATTGGCTTAGATCGGAGTCTCTGTCCACGACGGCCCCTTCATGAAGGGGAGGGTGTAACGAGGACATGGAGGTTTTCCCACGATGGGAATTGTGAGATGCTCCAAACCGCAATGATTCCTTCTGTGGAACAGTCGAGACCTGTTGGATGGCTCCAGGACATCCCATAAGGAAATTATCCAGAGCAGGGTTCTAAGGATGGATGCCTGGGCAGCCTGCCTCCCATTCCAGGTGTCTCATAGAGCCAAGGCATATTCGATCTGCTGGATCAGGGGAGCAACCGAGGCGGGTGTTTTGAAATGGGTGAGTTGAGGATGGGTCATAATGTGCATTTGTGTCCATGTAGACCTTGGAATGGGGTGCTTGATCCGGGGCCTTGAGGGATGTTCATAACCGGAGGTTTTGATGGAGCTCTAAAGAGTATGTTTCCTATGTAGAGAAGAGAATTGTTTTGATGAGTGCCTAAGGAATCTCCCATATGCTGGTATTGGAAACCAGGCCTCTGAGGAGAGATGACTGGAATCAAAAGCAATGGATCTGATTAGGGCCTAAGTGCCCTTCCAGTTCAATCTTATTCTATGGGGATATCTGTCTCTGGGTCTGAGTGGTGGTAGTTTCCTAACTTGTGAAAGATCATCCCTGTTTGTCCTGGGCAGCCAACACAATTCGGATGGCCTGGGGGAGTTTGGAGGATTCTCCTAATCTATAGGGATGTGGCCAATGGAAATGGCAGAATTCCCCTGGAGAGGGAAGCCACAGTCCTGAGGTGTGGCTCCAGGGGCCCCAGCTTGGATGGTCTGTGGGCCAGGACTGTGGGGACAGAATTCTGAAAACACAAACTCAGCTAATGTTTGGGTATGTATGTATGAAGGCTCGATCAACAGACCGTGAGAATTTTCCGGTCTATGAACAAAGGGCGAGTATGTGGCGCTTGCTCAGGGTTTTGTCTCTGGATTTTGTGTTAACGGTGGCCGTCGAATTTCAGGATGTTCTCAAGGGCCATGGACAATTCTTTCTCTGGTGATATGGCCTGATCCCAAGCAGTTGGGATCATTCTGTGGATTGGAAGAGTCCTTTCTGTATATATATATATATATATATATATATATATATATATATATATATATATTTTTTTTTTTTTTTTTTTTTTTTTTTTTTTTTTTTTTTTACCTCAGGTGTCCCACCAAAGAGGGATTCCAGAGAAGAGCCCTGAGTAGGGGTGACTAGACATCTCGAACTCTGGTTGAGATTGGGGGACTAGGGGTTTGGCAAGCCCCATATGTGGGCTGTTGTTCCAGTCACTAAGAGGCTTTACATGAGGATAGGGCTCACGCTGAGGGTCACAATGTGTGTTTGTGCAAATTATCGCCCTCAGGGATAGGTGGGACCTCATAGTCCTTGCTGCTTTCTAGTACAAGGAACATTGGACAACATGCCAACCACTAGGTTTCTTGCCAGGGCGAAGGAGAAGTTCTGATTCTTGCATCACGTTCACTCCTGAGCAGTGAGTGGAGATAAGGTCTAGGTTCTGAAGGTGAAAACTGAGGTTGGGTAGAGATGGTGGCCTAAAGCCATTGTGGGTGTGATATGCTCTGTGTACGGCCAGCTGTCTGGGTGTTGGACTGGAGGTCTGCCCTCAGGCTGTGTCAGACAGGGCTTTAGTGCACAGGCTAGACTGTATAATTGGGGTATGGTCGAGTGGCATGCAGGTTGTTACTCATTTGGCGTTTCTGGTTAGCCCTATAGGGCAACATTTTTCTTCTGGAGGGCAGGCAGAGTGCTGCATTGTGTCTCCAGAATTGCCAAACTGGAGGGGTGTGGCCAGGATTGTGAGGAAGGAAGTCTGAAAACACAAGCTAGCACGAGTTTTGGGGCCAAGAGCATGGCAGGCCCACTCTGCAGAGGCTGAATCGAGATCTCCTGCAGGTGAGGTCAGGGCGAGTATCAGATGTTGCCTCAAGCTAGAATTTGTGTCCATGACGGCCCCTTCCTGAAGGGGGTGGGGGCGTCATGAGGCCAGGGAGGTTTCCCTATGCTGGGAGTTGTGAGCTGCTCCATACTTCAAAGTTTCCTTCTTCAGGACAGTCGAGTACTATTGGATGGTTCCAGGATGCCCCATACAGAAAGACTCGAGAGCAGGGGCCTAAGCATGGATGCCGAGACACGCCAACTCACCTTCCCATTGCCTGGTGGAGACAAGGCACGCTCAATCTGCGTTCTCTTGGGTGAGCTACCCAGAAGGCTGAGTTTAAATGGACTCTCCTGAGGATGAGTCATAATGTGGGTTGGTGGCCATGGAGACCTTGGAATGTGGCAGTAGCTAAGGGACTCTGCAGGATTCTCCAACCCGAAGGGCTTGACACAACTCCAACAAGGAAGTTCCCATGTGGAGATGAGAGGTCTTCTGTCTGGTGCCTCAGGAAAGCCCCGTATGCTGGTCTTCGAACCCAGGCCTCTGAGGAGTGATACCTGGACACCAAAGCAAGAGTTCATAATAGGGCCTAGGGGCCTGTCTGGTTCAATCTTCTGTCTCTGCGGATATCTGTCTGTGTGTCTGCATGGAGGTAGTAGTTGCTCAGCTTGTGTCATAATGCCCCTATTTGTCCAGTGCGGCTTGCGGTAGTGGGATGTCCTTGGGGACCTTGAGGTTTCTACTATTTTGTAGAGTTGTGGCCAATGGAATGGGCAGTTTCTTAAGAGAGAGCAGGCACAGTTCTGTGGTGTGGCTCCAGAGACCCCAGCCTGGAGGCTGTGTGGGCCATGGCTCTGCAGACAGACTTCCAAAAACCCTAACTCAGCTGATGGATTCCTGGAGTGCCCGCCTCACATTCCTATTGTCTCCTAGTGACAAGGCAGGTTCGATCTGCTTCTTTTGGGGAGCAACCAAAGGGGATGTGTTGAAATGGACTCGCCTGCGGATGGGTCATAATGCGGGTTTGTGTCCATGGAGACCTTGGAATGGGGTGTTGGCTGCTGGGACCTGAAGGTTTCCCTTAACTGGAGGTTGTGACACAGCTCCAAAATGCATGTTTCCCATGTGGAAATGAGATTTGTTCAGACTGGTACCTCTTGAAGAACACATATGCTGGTATTGGAAACCAGGCCTCTGAGGAGAGATGCCTGGAATCAAAAGCAATGAATCTGATTAGGGCCTAGGTGCCTGTCCGGTTCAATCTTCTTCTCTGGGGTTATCTGTCTATGGATCTGAGTTGAGGTAGTTGCTCATCTTGGGACAGATCACCCTGTTTGCCCTGAGTGGCCAACACTATTGGGAAGGCCTCAGGGACGTTGGAGTGTTCTCCTAATCTTTAGGGTTGTGGCCAATGGAATGGGCAGAATTTGCTTGGAGAAGGCAGGCACAGTCCTGAGGCATGGCTCCAGGGGCCCCAGCCTGGAGGGTGTGTGGGCCAGGACAGTGGGGACAGAAACCTGAAAACCCAAACTCAGCTTAGATTTGGGGACGTAGGTATGACATGCCTGATCTATAGACCGTGAGAAGAATTTATCAGGCTATGAACAAAGGGCAAGTGTGAGGCATATCTCCAGGCTTTTGTCTCTAGATTTTGTGTCAATGGTGGCCATGGAATGACGGGATGGCCTCTTTGGCCATGGATGATTCTTTCTCTTTTAAGATTTGGTCAGATCCCACGTTTTGGGGCTCATTCAGGGGATGGAGGAGACCCTTCAATATTTTTTTTTCCTCAGGGGTTCCAGAGCAGAGACCTGAATAGGGGTGATTAGAACTCTCAACCTCTCATTAATATTGGGGGACTAGGGATGGCAATGCGGGTTCTTGGTCCAGACCCTGAGAGGCTTTACTTGAGGACAGGGCTCACACTGAGGGTCCCAATGTGTTTGTGCCCATTGCGGTTTTTCAAGCATGGGCGGGGACTCATGGGATACACTGGATTCTCCTACACTGAACGTTGGAAAACATGCCAACCACAAGGTTTCTTGCCTTGAGGAAGAAGGAGTTTCATTTCTGCATCACGTTCACCCCTGGGTAGTGAGTATATATAAGGTCTAGGTTCTGAAGCCTGAAAACCAAGGTTGAAAAGAGATGATGACCTAAAGCCATGGCGGGTCTGATGTGCTCAGTGTACAGCCAGCTGTCTGGGTGTCGGTTGAAAATTCAGACCTCAGGCTGTGCAAGACAGGGCATTAACGCCGAAGCGAAACTGTATAATTGGGGTAGAGTCAAGTGGCATGCAGGTTGATCCTCATTTGGTGTTTCTGGTTAGCCCCATAGGACAACGTTTCCCTTCTGGAGGGCAGTCAGAGTGCTGCATTGTGTCTCTCCAGAATTCCCTAACTGGAGGGCTGGTGGGCTCGGAGTGTGAGGACGAAGTCTGAGAACAATAGCTAGGTTTTGCTTCGGGGCGGGGTTTCGGCAGGCACACTCTGCAGAGTTGAATCAAGATTTCGTGCATCTGAAGTCAGGGCGAGGATTAGACGTTGGCTCAGGTTGGAGTTTCTGTCCAAGATGGCTCTTTCATGAAGGGGACAGTGCACCACGAGGCCACAGAGCTTTTCCCATGATGGGAGTTGTGAGGTGCTCCAAAGCGCAAGGATTCCTTCTGCAGGACAGCTGTGACCTGTTGGATGGCTCCAGGAGGTCCCATATGGAATTACTTCAGAGTAGTTTTCTACAGATGGATGCCTAGCCAGCCCGCCTCACATTCCAATTGTCTCCTAGTGACAAGATAGGTTCGATCTGCTGGCTCCAGGGGAGCACCCAAGGGCACTGAGTTGAAATAGACTCTCCTGCAGATGGGTCCTAATGTGGGATTGTGTCCATGGAGACCTTGGAAAGAGGTGGTGGCACCGGGGCCCTGAAGGATTTTCCTAGCCGGAGGTTTTGACACATCTTGAAAGAGCACGTTTCCCATGTGGAGAAGACATTTGTTCTGACTGATGCCTCAGGAAACCCCCATATGGTGGTATTGAAAACCAGGCCTCTGAGGTTCTGACATAGCTCCTCGAGCAAGTTTCCAATGTGCAGACAAGACTGGCTCTGAAGGAGCCTATGGAAACCCCATAGGCTGGTATTGGAAACCAGGCCTCTTAGAAGAGATGCCTGGAAACGAAAGCAATGGATCTGATTAGGGCCTAGGGGCCTGTCCAGTTCAATGTTCTTCTCTGGGGACATCTGTCTCCGAGTCTGTGTGGAGCTAGTTGCTCAGCTAGTGTCAGATCACCCCTGTTTGTTCCAAGCAGCCTACAATATTGGGATGGTCCCAGGGACATTGGAGATTTCTCCTGATTTATATGGTTGTGGCCAATGGAATATGAAGAATTCCCTATGAGAGGGCAAAAACAATCCTGATGTGTGGTTCCAGGGGCCCTAGCATGGAGGGTGTGTGTTTTCACACAACTGTCCAAACAGCCCTGGCCTACACAACCTACAGGCTCAGGCCCCTGGAGCCAAACCTGAGGACTGTACTTGTCCCCTCAGAGGGAATTGTGTGTGCCCATTCCAAAGGCCACAACCCTTCTAATAGGATAAACCTCCAAAGTCCCTGATCCATCTCAATAGTGGTGGCTTCCCAGGAAAAACAGGGGTAATCTGAGCCCAACTGAGCACCTACCTGCACTCAGACCCATAGACAGATGTCCCCAGAGGTAAAAAGGAAAGAACAGGCCCCTAGGCACTAATCAGATCCATTGCTTTGGTTTCCAGGCATCTCTCCTCAGAGGCCTGGATTTCAAAAGCAGCATATAGCTGTTTCTGACTCACCCATCAGAAAACATCTCATCTACACATGGGAAACTTGCACGATGGGGCTGTGTCAAAGCCTCTGTTTAGGAGAACCCTTTAGGGCCCCAGTGCCACCGCTTCATTCCAAGGTCTCCATAGACACAAAAGCACATTAGGACCCATCCCCAGGGGTGTCCATTTCAACTCAGCGTCCACGGTTGCTCCCCACAGATCCAGATCTAACCTGTCTTGTTGCTAGGAGACAATTGAAATGCGAGGTGGGCTACCCATCCAACCATCCTTAGAACCCTGCTCAGAATCATTGGCCTGGAGCCAAACAACAGGTCTCAATTGTCCTGCAGAAGACTCTCTGCAGTTTGGAGATTCTCACAACACCCATCGTGGGAAAACACCCATGGCCCCGTGATGCCCCCCCCCATTCATGAAGGGGCCATCAGGGACAGTAACTCCAACCTGAGCGAAGGTCTGATCCTCGCCCTGACTTCAGATGCACGAGATCTCGATTCAGGTCTGTAGATTGTGCCTGCCATGGCCTCACCCAGAAACCTAAGCCTAGCTTGTGTTCTCAGACTTTTGTCGTCAGACTACTGGCCCACAAGCCCTCCAGTTTGGCAATCCAGAACTACAATGCTGCACTCTGCCGGCGCTCCAGAAGAAAAACATTGTCCTCTGGGGCTACCCAGTAACCCCAAATGAGGATCAACCTGCACCGACATTGGCTGTACCCCAAATACATAGGCTGACCAGGGCACTAATGCCCTTTCTGACACAGCCTGAGCCTGGATCCCGTGGACCCTCCCAGACAGCTGGCGGCAAACTGAGCCCATCGAGCCACCATGGCCTTAGGTCGTCATCTCTTCCCAACCTCGGTTTTCAGGTTTCAGAACCTAGACCTTATCTCCAATCGCTGCCCAGGGTTGAAGGTGATGCAGAAATCAGAACTCCTTCCCCATGGCAAGATACCTTGTGGTTGGCATGTTGTCCAACGTTCAGTGTAATTGAAACCAGTGTGGCCCATGAGGCCCCGCCCATGCTCGCGGGCCACATTGGTCACAAACACACATTGTGACGCTCAGGCTGAGCCCAGTCCTCAAGTATGCCACTCAGTGGCTAGATGAAGAGATAGCATATTGGACTTGCCATGCCCCTAGGCCCCAATTTTTAACCATAGTTCGGGTTGTCCCTTCAGTCTTCCCCACGGCTTGGCTTTGGAATTCCTCTTTTGGTGGGACACCTGAGGTAACAAACCTGAAATGAGTCCTCCCATCCCACAGATTGACGAAAAGCAATTGGGAATCGGGCCAAATCCTCAGAGAGGAAGATTCGTCAATGGCCCATGAGGCCTCCCCGACATTCCACGGCCATCGCTGATACAAAATCCAGAGACAAAAGCCTGAGCAAGCACCTCAGACTCGCACTTTCTTCGTATCCTGAAGAGTTCTTCTCATGGTTTGTAGATCAGGCCTGCCATACCTACGTCCCCAAAACTAAGCTGAGTTTGTGTTTTCAGACTTCTGTCCTCAAAGTCTTGGGCCACACACCCTCCAGGCTGGGCTTCTGGAGCCACACATTAGGACTGTGCCTACCAATCCATGGGAATTCTGCCCATTCATTGGTCCAAAATCGTACAAATTAGGAGAAACCTCCAAAGACCCTGAGGCCATCCCAATATATTTGGTCGCCCTGAACAAACAAGGGCTGTCTGACACCAGCTGATAATCGACCTCCACTCATACCATAGATGGATGTCCCCAGAGAAGAAGTTTGAACCAGACAGGACCCTAGACCATAATAGGATCCATTGCTTTGGGTTACAGGCATGTGTCCTCAAAAGACTGATTCCAATACGAGCATAGGGGTTTTCCTGAGGCACCCATCAGAACTCATCTCGTCTCCACAAGGAAACCTGTGCATGGGAGCCATGTCCAAAGCTTAGGAGAGTACTTCAGGGTCCCGGTGCCAACGCCCGAATCCAAGGCCCTCATGGACACAAAAACACATTAGGACCCATCCTCAGGAAAGTCCCTTTCAACTCCGCCACCCCGGTTGCTCCCGCAGAGCCATCAGATCTAAACTGTCTTTTTGCTAGGAGAAAATTGGAATGCGAGGCCGGCTACCCAGGCATCCATCCGCGAACGGTGCTCTGGAGTCATTCCATATGGAATGTCCTGGAGCTGTCCAACAGGTATCAATTGTCCCGCAGGAGGAATCCCTGAAGGCGGCATCCCACAACTCCCAACGTGGGAAAACCTCAATGGCCTCGAGATTCTGCTCCCTTCATGAAGCGGCCGTCATGCTCAGAAACTCCAACCTGAGCCAACGTCTGATCCTCGCCATGACTTCACATGGATGAGATATTGGTTCAGATATGCAGGGGCTACCTGCCATGCCCCCCCGAAACCCAAGTCTAGCTTGTCTTCTCAGACTTCCGTCCTCACACTCCTGGCCCCGAAGCCCTCAAGTTTGGCAATTCCGGACCCACAATGCAGCACTCTGCCTGCCCTCTAGAAAAAAAATTGTTGCCTCATGAGCTGCCCAGGCACCTTAAATGAGGGTAAACCTACGCAGCACTCGACTTTAACCAAATTATATAGTCTAACCTGGGCACTAATGCACTGTCGAACACAACCTGAGCCCGGACCTCCTGACCAACACCCAGAAAGCTGACCGCACACTGAGCACATAAAAGCCGCCATGGCCTTAGGTCATCATCTCTTCCCTACCTCAGTTTTCAGGCTTCAGAACCGAGACCTTATCTCCAATCACTGCCCAGGGGTGAGTGTGATGCAGAAGTCAGAACTCCTCCTTTCCCATGGCAAGAACCCTTGTGGTTGGCACGTTGTCCAACGATCAGTGTAGGAGAAACCAGCATTGACCCTGAGGCCCCGCCCATTCTTGAGTGCGACGAGGGCATACACACGCATTGTTACCCTCAGCATGAGTCCTGTCCTCTAGTAAGTCCTCTCAGTGGCTGGACCATTAGATGTCATAATGGGCTTGACATGTCCCTAAGGCCCCAATTTTTAACCAGATTTCTGATTGTCCAGTCGCCCCTCACCAGGGCTCTACTCTGGAATCCATCATTTGGTGGGACACCTAGGTTAAAAAAGAAAACAACAACAACAACAACAAAAAAAAACGGACTTCTTCCAGCCCACAGAATGACCCCAAACTCTTTGGACGGGGCCAAACCACCAGAGAGTAAGACTCGTCCATTTCCCATGAAGTCACCCAGAAATTGCACGACCATGAGTGACACGATATCTAGAGACAAAAACTTGCGCAGGAGCCTCACACTCGCCCTTCTTTCAAATCCCGAAGAGTTCTCCTCATGGTCTGTAGATCAGTCCTGCCATACCTATGACCCGAAACATAAGCCGAGTTTGTGTTTTCAGACAACTGTCCAAACAGCCCTGGCCTACACAACCTACAGACTCAGGCCCCTGGAGCCAAACCTGAGGACTGTACTTGCCCTCTCCAAGGGAATTGTGTGTGCCCATTCCAATGGCCACAACCCTTCTAATAGGATAAACCTCCAAAGTCCCTGATCCATCTCAATAGTGGTGGCTTCCCAGAAAGACAGGGGAAATCTGAGCCCAACTGAGCACCTACCTGCACTCAGACCCATAGACCGATGTCACCAGAGGCAAAAAGGAAAGAACAGGCCCCTAGGCACTAATCAGATCCATTGCTTTGGTTTCCAGGCATCTCTCCTCAGTGGCCTGGATTTCAAAAGCAGCACATAGCTGTTTCTTGACTCACCCATCATAAAACATCTCATCTATACATGGGAAACTTGCACGTTGGAGCTGTGTCAAAGCCTCTGTTTAGGAAAACCCTTTAGGGCCCCAGTGCCACCGCTTTATTCCAAGGACTCCATAGACACAAAAGCACGTTAGGACCCATCCCCAGGGGTGTCCATTTCAACTCAGCGTCCTCGTTTGCTCCCCACAGATCCAGGAGATCTAACCTGTCTTGTTGCTAGGAGACAATTGGAATGCGAGGTGGGCTACCCCGCCATCCATCCTTAGAACCCTGCTCAGAATCATTGGCCTGGAGCCAAACAAAAGGTCTCAATTGTCCTGCAGAAGACACTCTGCAGTTTGGAGATTCTCACAACTCCCATCGTGGGAAAACACCCATGGCCTCGTGATGCCCCCCCCCCCATTAATGAAGGGGCCATCAGGGACAGAAACTCCAACCTTAACGATCGTCTGATCCTCGCCCTGAATTCAGATGCACGAGATCTCGATTCAGGTCTGGCCTCACCCAGAAACCTAAGCCTGGCTTGTGTTCTCAGACTTTTGTCGTCAGACTACTGGCCCACAAGCCCTCCAGTTTGGCAATCCAGAACTACAATGCAGCACTCTGCCGGCCCTCCAGAGGAAAAACATTGTCCTCTGGGGCTACCCAGTAATTCCAAATGAGGATCAACCTGCACCGACATTGGCTGTACCCCAAATACATAGGCTGACCAGGAAACTAATGCCCTTTCTGACACAGCCTGAGCCTGGACCCCCTGGACCCGACCAGACAGCTGGCCGCACACTGAGCACATCGAGCCGCCATGGCCTTAGGTCGTCATCTCTTCCCAACCTCGGTTTTCAGGTTTCAGAACCTAGACCTTATCTCCAATCACTGCCCAGGGTTGAAGGTGATGCAGAAATCAGAACTCCTTCCCCATGGCAAGAAACCTTGTGGTTGCCATGTTGTCCAACGTTCAGTGTAGTTGAAACCAGTGTGGCCTATGAGGCCCCGCCCATGCTCGCGGGCCACATTGGTCACAAACACACATTGTGACGCTCAGGCTGAGCCCAGTCCTCAAGTAAGGCCACTCAGTGGCTGGATGAAGAGATAGCATATTGGGCTTGCCATGCCCCTAGGCCCCAATTTTTAACCATCGTTCGGGTTGTCCCTCAGTCTTCCCCACGGCTTGGCTTTGGAATTCCTCTTTTGGTGGGACACCTGAGGTAACAAACCTGAAATGAGTCCTCCCATCCCACAGATTGACGAAAAGCAATTGGGAATCGGGCCAAATCCTCAGAGAGGAAGATTCTTCCTAGGCCCCTGAGGCCTCCTCGACATTCCACGGCCTTCGCTGATACAAAATCCAGAGACAACAGCCTGAGCAAGCGCCTCAGACTCGCACTTTCTTCATATCCTGAAGAGTTCTTCTCATGGTTTGTAGATCGGGCCTGCCATACCTAAGTCCCCAAACCTAAGCTGAGTTTGTGTTTTCAGACTTCTGTCCTCAAAGTCTTTGGCCCCACACCCTCCAGGCTGGGCCCCTGGAGCCACACATTAGTACTGTGCCTACCAATCCATGGGAATTCTGCCCATTCCATGGTCCAAAATCTTACCAATTAGGAGAAACCTCCAAAGTCCCTGAGGCCATCCCAATAGTGTAGGTCGCCCGGAACAAACAAGGGCTGTCTGACACCAGCTGATAATCGACCTCCACTCATACCATAGATGGATGTCCCCAGAGAAGAAGATTGAACCAGACAGGACCCTAGGCCATAATAGGATCCATTGCTTTGGGTTACAGGCATTTGTCCTCAAAAGCCTGATTCCAATATGAGCATAGGGGTTTTCCTGAGGCACCCATCAGAACTCATCTCGTCTCCACAAGAAAACCTGTGCATGGGAGCCATGTCCAAAGCTTAGGAGAGTACTTCAGGTTCCCGGTGCCACCGCCCCATTCCAAGGCCTTCATGGACACAAAAACACATTAGGACCCATCCTCAGGAAAGTCCATTTCAACTCAGCCAACCCAGTTGCTCCCGCAGAGCCATCAGATCTAAACTGTCTTGTTGCTAGGAGACAATTGGAAAGCGAGGCGGGCTTCCCAGGCATCCATCCGCGAACAGTGCTCTGGAGTCATTCCATATGGGATGTCCTGGAGCTGTCCAACAGATCTCAATTGTCCCGCAGAAGAAATCCTTGAAGGGGGCATCCCACAACTCCCAACGTGGGAAAACCTCAATGGCCTCGAGATTCCGCTCCCTTCATGAAGCGGCCGTCATGCTCAGAAACTCACACCTGAGCCAAAGTCTGATCCTCGCCCTGACTTCAGATGCATGAGATATTGGTTCAGATCTGCAGGGGGTACCTGCCGTGCCCTCGCCCTGAAACCCAAGTCTAGCTTGTCTTCTCAGACTTCCGTCCTCACACTCCTGGCCCCGAAGCCCTCAAGTTTGGCAATTCCGGACCCACAATGCAGCACTCTGCCTGCCCTCTAGAAAAAAAATTATTGCCTCAACCTGCCCAGGCACCTTAAATGCGGGTAAACCTACGCAGCACTGGACTTTACCCAAATTATATAGTCTAACCTGGGCACTAATGCACTGTCGAACACAACCTGAGCCCGGACCTCCTGACCAACACCCAGAAAGCTGACCGCATACTGAGCACATAAAACCCGCCATGGCCTTAGGTCATCATCTCTTCCCTACCTCAGCTTTCAGGCTTCAGAACCGAGACCTTATCTCCAATCACAGCCCAGGGCTGAGTGTGATGCAGAAATCAGAACTCCTCCTTTCCCATGGCAAGAACCCCTGTGGTTGGCACGTTGTCCAACGTTCAGTGTAGGAGAAACCAGCATTCACCCTGAGGCCCCGCCCATTCTTCAGTGCGACGAGGTCATACACACACATTGTGACCCTCAGCATGAGTCCTGTCCTCTAGTAAGTCCACTCAGTGGCTGGACCATTAGATGTCATAATGGGCTTGACATGTCCCTAAGGCCCCAATTTTTAACCAGATTTCTGATTGTACAGTCGCCCCTCACCAGGGCTCTACTCTGGAATCCATCATTTGGTGGGACACCTGAGGTTAAAGAAGAAAACAACAACAACAACAACAACAACAAAAAAAACTGACTTATTCCAGCCCACAGAATGACCCCAAACTCTTTGGACGGGGCCAAACCACCAGAGAGTAAGACTCGTCCATTTCCCATGAAGTCACCCAGAAATTGCACGACCATGAGTGACACGATATCCAAAGACAAAAACTTGCGCAGGAGCCTCACACTCGCCCTTCTTTCAAATCCAGAAGAGTTCTCCTCATGGTCTGTAGATCAGTCCTGCCATACCTATGACCCGAAACATAAGCCGAGTTTGTGTTTTCAGACAACTGTCCAAACAGGCCTGGCCTACACAACCTACAGGCTCAGGCCCCTGGAGCCAAACCTGAGGACTGTACTTGCCCTCTCCAAGGGAATTGTGTGTGCCCATTCCAATGGCCACAACCCTTCTAATAGGATAAACCTCCAAAGTCCCTGATCCATCTCAATAGTGGTTGCTTCCCAGGAAAGACAGGGGCAATCTGAGCCAAACTGAGCACCTACCTGCACTCAGACCCATAGACAGATGTCCCCAAAGGTAAAAAGGAAAGAACAGGCCCCTAGGCACTAATCAGATCCATTGCTTTGGTTTCCAGGCATCTCACCTCAAAGGCCTGGATTTCAAAAGAAGCATATAGCTGTTTCTTGACTCACCCATCAGAAAACATCTCATCTACACATGAGAAACTTGAACGTTGGAGCTGTGTGAAAGCCTCTGTTGAGGAGAACCCTTTAGGGCCCCAGTGCCACCGCTTCATTCCAAGGTCTCCATAGACACAAAAGCACGTTAGGACCCATCCCCAGGGGTGTCCATTTCAACTCAGCGTCCTCGGTTGCTCCCCACAGATCCAGGAGATCTAACCTGTCTTGTTGCTAGGAGACAATTGGAATGCGAGGTGGGCTACCCCGCCATCCATCCTTAGAACCCTGCTCAGAATCATTGGCCTGGAGCCAAACAACAGGTCTCAATTGTCCTGCAGAAGACTCTCTGCAGTTTGGAGCTTCTCACAACTCCCATCGTGGGAAAACACCCATGGCCTCGTGATGCCCTGCCCATTCATGAAGGGGCCATCAGGGACAGAAACTCCAACCTGAGCGATCCTCTGATCCTCGCCCTGACTTCAGATGCACGAGATCTCGATTCAGGTCTGTAGATTGTGCGTGCCATGGCCTCAACCAGAAACCTAAGCCTAGCTTGTGTTCTCAGACTTTTGTCGTCAGACTACTGGCCCACAAGCCCTCCAGTTTGGCAATCCAGAACTACAATGCAGCACTCTGCCGGCCCTCCAGAAGAAAAACATTGTCCTCTGGGGCTACCCAGTAACCCCAAATGAGGATCAACCTGCACCGACCTTGGCTGTACCCCAAATACATAGGCTGACCAGCACTAATGCCCTTTCTGACACAGCCTGAGCCTGGACTCCCTGGACCCTCCCAGACAGCTGGCCGCACACTGAGCACATTGAGCCGCCATGGCCTTAGGTCGTCATCTCTTCCCAACCTCGGTTTTCAGGTTTCAGAACCTAGACCTTATCTCCAATCACTGCCCAGGCTTGAAGGTGATCCAGAGATCAGAACTCCTTCCCCCCATGGCAAAAAACCTTGTGGTTGGCATGTTGTCCAACGTTCAGTGTAGTTGAAACCAGTGTGGCCCATGAGGCCCCGCCCATGCTCGCGGGCCACATTGGTCACAAACACACATTGTGACGCTCAGGCTGAGCCCAGTCCTCAAGTAAGGCCACTCAGTGGCTGGATGAAGAGATAGCATATTGGGCCTGCCATGCCCCTAGACCCAATTTTTAACCATAGTTCGGGTTGTCCCTTCAGTCTTCCCCACGGCTTGGCTTTGGAATTCCTCTTTTGGTGGGACACCTGAGGTAACAAACCTGAAATGAGTCCTCCCATCCCACAGATTGACGAAAAGCAATTGGGAATCGGGCCAAATCCTCAGAGAGGAAGATTCGTCCGTGGCCCCTGAGGCCTCTCCGACATTCCACGGCCTTCGCTGATACAAAATCCAGAGACAAAAGCCTGAGGAAGCGCCTCAGACTCGCACTTTCTTCATATCCTGAAGAGTTTCTCTCATGGTTTGTGATCGGGCCTGCCATACCTACGTCCCCAAACCTAAGCTGAATTTGTGTTTTCAGACATCTGTTCTCAAAGTCTTGGGCCACACACCCTCCAGGCTTGGCCCCTGGAGCCACACATTAAGACTGTGCCTACCAATCCATGGGAATTCTGCCCATTCCATGGTCCAAAATCGTACAAATTAGGAGAAACCTCCAAAGTCCCTGAGGCCATCCCAATAGTGTAGGTCGCCCAGAACAAACAAGGGCTGTCTGACACCAGCTGATAATCGACCTCCACTCATACCATAGATGGATGTCCCCAGAGAAGAAGATTGAACCAGACAGGACCCTAGGACATAATAGGATCCATTGCTTTGGGTTACAGGCATGTGTCCTCAAAAGCCAGATTCCAATACGAGCATAGGGGTTTTCCTTAGGCACCCATCAGAACTCATCTCGTCTCCACAAGGAAACCTGTGCATGGGAGCCATGTCCAAAGCTTAGGAGAGTTCTTCAGGTTCCTGGTGCCACCGCCCCATTCCAAGGCCTTCATGGACACAAAAACACATTAGGACCCATCCTCAGGAAAGTCCATTTCAACTC
The DNA here is from genome assembly GCF_964662115.1 of Mustela nivalis. Taxonomy (NCBI): domain Eukaryota; kingdom Metazoa; phylum Chordata; class Mammalia; order Carnivora; family Mustelidae; genus Mustela; species Mustela nivalis. The sequence goes on from NW_028136178.1 coordinate 515,473, forward strand.
AGCCAACCCGGTTGCTCCCGCAGAGCCATCAGATCTAAACTGTCTTGTTGCTAGGAGACAATTTTAATGCGAGGCGGGCTTCCCAGGCATCCATGGGCGAACGGTGCTCTGGAGTCATTCCATATGGGATACCCTGGAGCTGTCCAACAGGTCTCAATTGTCCCGCAGAAGGAATCCATGAAGGGGGCATCCCACAACTCCCAACGTGTGAAAACCTCAATGGCCTCGAGATTCCGCTCACTTCATGAAGTGGCCGTCATGCTCAGAAACTCCAACCTGAGCCAACGTATGATCCTCGCCCTGACTTCAGATGCATGAGATATTGGTTCAGATCTGCAGGGGGTACCTTCCGTGCCCTCGCCCTGAAACCCAAGTCTAGCTTGTCTTCTCAGACTTCCGTCCTCACACTCCTGGCCCCAAAGCCCTCAAGTTTGGCAATTCCGGACCCACAACTGCCTGCCCTCTAGAAAAAAAATTATTGCCTCATGAGCTGCCCAGGCACCTTAAATGATGGTAAACCTACACAGAACTCGACTTTACCCAAATTATATAGTCTAACCTGGGCACTAATGCAATGTCGAACACAACCTGAGCACGGACCTCCTGACCAACACCCAGAAAGCTGACCGCACACTGAGCACATAAAACCCGCCATGGCCTTAGGTCATCATCTCTTTCCTACCTCAGTTTTCAGGCTTCAGAACCGAGATCTTATCTCCAATCACTGCCCAGGGGTGAGTGTGATGCAGAAGTCAGAAATCCTCCTTACCCATGGCAAGAACCCTTGTGGTTGGCACGTTGTCCAACGTTCAGTGTAGGAGAAACCAGCATTCACCCTGAGGCCCCGCCCATTCTTGAGTGCGACGAGGGCATAGACACGCATTGTGACCCTCAGCATGAGTCCTGTCCTCTAGTAAGTCCTCTCAGTGGCTGGACCATTAGATGTCATAATGGGCTTGACATGTCCCTAGGCCCCAATTTTTAACCAGATTTCTGATTGTCCAGTCGCCCCTCACCAGGGCTCTACTCTGGAATCCATCATTTGGTGGGACACCTGAGGTTAAAAAAGAAAACAACAACAACAACAACAACAAAAAAAAAACTGACTTATTCCAGCCCACAAAATGACCCCAAACTCTTTGGACGGGGCCAAACCACCAGAGAGTAAGACTCGTCCATTTCCCATGAAGTCACCCAGAAATTCCACGACCATGAGTGACACGATATCCAGAGACAAAAACTTGAGCAGAGCCTCACACTCGCCCTTCTTTCAAATCCCGAAGGGTTCTCCTCATGGTCTGTAGATCAGTCCTGCCATACCTATGACCCGAAACATAAGCCGAGTTTGTGTTTTCAGACAACTGTCCAAACAGCCCTGGCCTACACAACCTACAGGCTCAGGCCCCTGGAGCCAAACCTGAGGACTGTACTTGCCCTCTCCAAGGGAATTGTGTGTGCCCATTCCAATGGCCACAACCCTTCTAATAGGATAAACCTCCAAAGTCCCTGATCCATCTCAATAGTGGTGGCTTCCCAGGAAAAACAGGGGCAATCTGAGCCCAAATGAGCACCTACCTGCACTCAGACCCATAGACAGATGTCCCCAGAGGTAAAAAAGAAAGAACAGGCCCCTAGGCACTCATCAGATCCATTGCTTTGGTTTCCAGGCATCTCTCCTCAGAGGCCTGGATTTCAAAAGCAGCATATAGCTGTTTCTTGACTCACCCATCAGAAAACATCTCATCTACACATGGGAAACTTGCACGTTGGAGCTGTGTCAAAGCCTCTGTTCAGGAGAACCCTTTAGGGCCCCAGTGCCACCGCTTCATTCCAAGGTCTCCATAGACACAAAAGCACGTTAGGACCCAACTCCAGGGGTGTCCATTTCAACTCAGCGTCCTCGGTTGCTCCCCACAGATCCAGGACATCTAACCTGTCTTGTTGCTAGGAGACAATTGGAATGCGAGGTGGGCTACCCAGCCATCCATCCTTAGAACCCTGCTCAGAATCATTGGCCTGGAGCCAAAAAACAGGTCTCAATTGTCCTGCAGAAGACTCTCTGCAGTTTGAAGCTTCTCACAACTCCCATCGTGGGAAAACACCCATGGCCTCGTGATGCCCCCCCCATTCATGAAGGGGCCATCAGGGACAGAATCTCCAACCTGAACGATCCTCTGATCCTCGCCCTGACTTCAGATGCACGAGATCTCGATTCAGGTCTGTAGATTGTGCCTGCCATGGCCTCACCCAGAAACCTAAGCCTAGCTTTTGTTTTCAGACTTTTGTCGTCAGACTACTGGCCCACAAGCCCTCCTGTTTGGCAATCCAGAACTACAATGCAGCACTCTGCCTGCCCTCCAGAAGAAAAACATTGTCCTCTGGGGCTACCCAGTAACCCCAAATGAGGATCAACCTGCACCGACCTTGGCTGTACCCCAAATACATAGGCTGACCAGGGCACTAATGCCCTTTCTGACACAGCCTGAGCCTGGACCCCCTGGACCCTCCCAGACAGCTGGCCGCACACTGAGCACATCGAGCCGCCATGGCCTTAGGTCGTCATCTCTTCCCAACCTCGGTTTTCAGGTTTCAGAACCTAGACCTTATCTCCAATCACTGCCCAGGGTTGAAGGTGATGCAGAAATCAGAACTCCTTCCCCATGGCAAGAAACCTTGTGGTTGGCATGTTGTCCAATATTCAGTGTAGTTGAAACCAGTGTGGCCCATGAGGCCCCGGCCATGCTCACGGGATACATTGATCACAAACACACATTATGACGCTCAGGCTGAGCCCAGTACTCCAGTAAGGCCACTCAGTGGCTGGATGAAGAGATAGCATATTGGGCTTGCCATGCCCCTAGGCCCCAATTTTTAACCATAGTTCGGGATGTCCCTTCAGTCTTCCCCACGGCTTGGCTTTGGAATTCCTCTTTTGGTGGGACACCTGAGGTAACAAACCTGAAATGAGTCCTCCCATCCCACAGATTGACGAAAAGCAATTGGGAATCGGGCCATATCCTCAGAGAGGAAGATTCTTCCTAGGCCCCTGAGGCCTCCTCGACATTCCACGGCCTTCGCTGATACAAAATCCAGAGACAAAAGCCTGAGCAAGCGCCTCAGACTCGCACTTTCTTCATATCCTGAAGAGTTATTCTCATGGTTTGTGATCGGGTCTGCCATACCTAAGTCCCCAAACCTAAGCTGAATTTGTGTTTTCAGACTTCTGTCCTCAAAGTCTTGGGCCCCACACCCTCCAGGCTGGGCCCCTGGAGCCACACATTAGGACTGTGACTACCAATCCATGGGAATTCTGCCCATTTCATGGTCCAAAATCGTACAAATTAGGAGAAACCTCCAAAGTCCCTGAGGCCATCCCAATAGTGTAGGTCGCCCGGAACAAACAAGGGGTGTCTGACACCAGCTGATATCGACCTCCACTCATACCATAGATGGATGTCCACAGAGACGAAGATTGAACCAGACAGGACCCTAGGCCATAATAGGATCCATTGCTTTGGGTTACAGGCATGTGTCCTCAAAAGCCTGATTCCAATACGAGCATAGGTGTTTTCCTGAAGCACCCATCAGAACTCATCTCGTCTCCACAAGGAAACCTGTGCATGGGAGCCATGTCCAAATCTTAGGAGAGTACTTCAGGGTCCCGGTGCCACCGCCCGATTCCAAGGCCCTCATGGACAGAAAAACACATTAGGACCCATCCTCAGGAAAGTCCATTTCAACTCAGCCACCCCTGTTGCTCCGGCAGAGCCATCAGATCTAAACTGTCTTGTTGCTAGGAGACAATTGGAATGCGAGGCGGGCTTCCCAGGCATCCATCCGCGAACGGTGCTCTGGAGTCATTCCATATGGGATGTCCTGGAGCTGTCCAACAGGTCTCAATTGTCCCGTAGAAGGAACCCTTGAAGGGGGCATCGCAAAACTCCCAACGTGGGAAAACCTCAATGGCCTCGAGATTCCGATCCCTTCATGAAGCGGCCGTCATGCACAGAAACTCCAACCTGAGCCAACGTCTGATCCTCGCCCTGACTTCAAATGCATGAGATATTGGTTCAGACCTGCAGGGGGTACCTGCCGTGCCCTCGCCCTGAAACCCAAGTCTAGCTTTTCTTCTCAAACTTCCGTCCTCACACTCCTGGCCCCGAAGCCCTCATGTTTGGCTATTCCGGACCCACAATGCAGCACTCTGCCTGCCCTCTAGAAAAAAAATTATTGCCTCATGACCTGCCCAGGCACCTTAAATGCGGGTAAACCTACACAGCACTCGACTTTACGCAAATTATATAGCCTAACCTGGGCACTAATGCACTGTCGAACACAACCTGAGCCCGGACCTCCTGACCAACACCCAGAAAGCTGACCGCACACTGAGCACATAAAACCCGCCATGGCCTTAGGTCATCATCTCTTCCCTACCTCAGTTTTCAGGCTTCAGAACCGAGACCTTATCTCCAATCACTGCCCAGGGGTGAGTGTGATGCAAAAATCAGAACTCCTCCTTACCCATGGCAAGAACACTTGTTGTTGGCACGTTGTCCACCGTTCAGTGTAGGAGAAACCAGCATTCAACCTGAGGCCCCGCCCATTCTTGAGTGCGACGAGGGCATACACACGCATTGTGAAACTCAGCATGAGTCCTTTCCTCTAGTAAGTCCTCTCAGTGGCTGGACCATTAGATGTCATAATGGGCTTGACATGTCCCTAGGCCCCAATTTTTAACCATATTTCTGATTGTCCAGTCGCCCCTCACCAGGGCTCTACTCTGGAATCCATCATTTGGTAGGACACCTGAGGTTAAAAAAGAAAACAACAACAACAACAACAACAACAAAAAAACGGACTTCTTCCAGCCCACAGAATGACCCCAAACTCTTTGGACGGGGCCAAACCACCAGAGAGTAAGACTCGTCCATTTCCCATGAAGTCACCCAGAAATTGCACGACCATGAGTGACACGATATCCAAAGACAAAAACTTGAGCATGAGCCTCACACTCGCCCTTCTTTCAAATCCCGAAGAGTTCTCCTCATGGTCTGTAGATCAGTCCTGCCATACCTATGACCCGAAACGTAAGCCGAGTTTGTGTTTTCAGACAACTGTCCAAACAGCCCTGGCCTACACAACCTACAGGCTCAGGCCCCTGGAGCCAAACCTGAGGACTGTACTTGCCCTCTCCAAGGGAATTGTGTGTGCCCTTTCCAATGGCCACAACCCTTCTAATAGGATAAACCTCCAAAGTCCCTGATCCATCTCAATAGTGGTGGCTTCCCAGGAAAAACAGGGGCAATCTGAGCCCAAATGAGCACCTACCTGCACTCAGACCCATAGACAGATGTCCCCAGAGGTAAAAAGGAAAGAACAGGCCCCTAGGCACTCATCACATCCATTGCTTTGGTTTCCAGGCATCTCTCCTCAGAGGCCTGGATTTCAAAAGCAGCATATAGCTGTTTCTTGACTCACCCATCAGAAAACATCTCATCTACACATGGAAAACTTGCACGTTGGAGCTGTGTCAAAGCCTTTGTTTTGGAGAACCCTTTAGGGCCCCAGTGCCACCGCTTCATTCCAAGGTCTCCAAAGACACAAAAGCACGTTAGGACCCATCCCCAGGGGTGTCCATTTCAACTCTGCGTCCTCGGTTGCTCCCCACAGATCCAGGAGATCTAACCTGTCTTGTTGCTAGGAGACAATTGGAATGCGAGGTGGGCTACCAGGCATCCATCCTTAGAACCCTGCTCAGAATCATTGGCCTGGAGCCAAACAACAGGTCTCAGTTGTCCTGCAGAAGACTCTCTGCAGTTTGGAGCTTCTCACAACTCCCATCGTGGGAAAACACCCATGGCCTCGTGATGGCCCCCCCCATTCATGAAGGTCCCATCAGGGACAGAAACTCCAACCTGAGCGATCGTCTGATCCTCGCCCTGACTTCAGATGCACGAGATCTCGATTCAGGTCTGTAGATTGTGCCTTCCATGGCCTCACCCAGAAACCTAAGCCTAGCTTGTGTTCTCAGACTTTTGTCGTCAGACTACTGGCCCACAAGCCCTCCAGTTTGGCAATCCAGAACTACAATGCAGCACTCTGCCGGCCCTCCAGAAGAAAAACATTGTCCTCTGGGGCTACCCAGTAACCCTAAATGAGGATCAACCTGCACCGACCTTGGCTGTACCCCAAATACGTAGGCTGACCAGGGCACTAATGCCCTTTCTGACACAGCCTGAGCCTGGTCTCCCTGGACCCTCCCAGACAGCTGGCCGCACACTGAGCACATCGAGCCGCCATGGCCTTAGGTCCTCATCTCTTCCCAACCTCGGTTTTCAGGTTTCAGAACCTAGACCTTATCTCCATTCACTGCCCAGGGTTGAAGGTGATGCAGAAATCAGAACTCCTTCCCCATGGCAAGAAACCTTGTGGTTGGCATGTTGTCCAACGTTCAGTGTAGTTGAAACCAGTGTGGCCCATGAGGCCCCGCCCATGCTCGCGGGCCACATTGGTCACAAACACACATTGTGACGCTCAGGCTGTGCCCAGTCCTCAAGTAAGGCCACTCAGCGGCTGGATGAAGAGATAGAATATTGGGCTTGCCATGCCCCTAGGCCCCAATTTTTAACCATAGTTCGGGTTGACCCTTCAGTCTTCCCCACGGCTTGGCTTTGGAATTCCTCTTTTGGTGGGACACCTGAGGTAACCAAACTGAAATGAGTCCTCCCATCCCACAGATTGAAGAAAAGCAATTGGGAATCGGGCCAAATCCTCAGAGAGGAAGATTCGTCCATGGCCCATGAGGCCTACCCGACATTCCACGGCCATCGCTGATACAAAATCCAGAGACAAAAGCATGAACAAGCGCCTCAGACTCGCACTTTCTTCATATCCTGAAGAGTTATTCTCATGGTTTGTCGATCGGGCCTGCCATACCTACGTCCCCAAACCTAAGCTGAGTTTGTGTTTTCAGACTTCTGTCCTCAAAGTCTTGGGCACCACACCCTCCAGGCTGGGCCCCTGGAACCACACATTAGGACTGTGCCTACCAATCCATGGGAATTCTGCCCATTCCATGGTCCAAAATCTTACCAATTAGGAGAAACCTCCAAAGTCCCTGAGGCCATCCCAATAGTGTAGGTCACCCGGAACAAACAAGGGCTGTCTGACACCAGCTGATAATCGACCTCCACTCATACCATAGATGGATGTCCCCAGAGAAGAAGATTGAACCAGACAGGACCCTAGGCCATAATAGGATCCATTGCTTTAAGTTTCAGGCATGTGTCCTCAAAAGCCTGATTCCAATACGAGCATAGGAGTTTTCCTGAGGCACCCATCAGAACTCATCTCGTCTCCACAAGGAAACCTGTGCATGGGAGCCATGTCCAAAGCTTAGGAGAGTACTTCAGGTTCCCGGTGCGACCGCCCCATTCCAAGGCCCTCATGGACACAAAAACGCATTAGGACCCATTCTCAAGAAAGTCCATTTCAACTCAGCCACCCCGGTTGCTCCGGCAGAGCCATCATATCTAAACTGTCTTGTTGCTAGGAGACAATTGGAATGAGAGGCGGGCTTCCCAGGCATCCATCCGAGAACGGTGCTCTGGAGTCATTCCATATGGGATGTCCTGGAGCTGTCCAACAGGTCTCAATAGTCCCGCAGAAGGAATCCTTGAAGGGGGCATCCCACAACTCCCAACCTGGGAAAACCTCAATGGCCTCGAGATTCCGCTCCCTTCACGAAGCGGCCGTCATGCTCAGAAACTCCAACCTGAGCCAACGTCTGATCCTCGCCCTGACTTTAGATGCATGAGAATTAGGTTCAGATCTGCAGGGGGTACCTGCCGTGCCCTCGCCCTGAAACCCAAGTCTAGCTTGTCTTCTCAGACTTCCGTCCTCACACTCCTGGCCCCGAAGCCCTCAAGTTTGGCAATTCCGGACCCTTAATGCAGCACTGTGCCTGCCCTCTAGAAAAAAAATTATTTCCACATGAGCTGCCCAGGCACCATAAACGAGGGTAAACCTACACAGCACTCGACTTTACCCAAATTATATAGTCTAACCTGGGCACTAATGCACTGTCGAACACAACTTGAGCACGGACCTCCTGACCAACACCCAGAAAGCTGACCGCACAATGAGCACATAAAACCCGCCATGGCCTTAGGTCATCATCTCTTCCCTACCTCAGTTTTCAGGCTTCAGAACCGAGACCTTATCTCCAATCACTGCCCAGGGGTGAGTGTGATGCAGAAATCAGAACTCCTCCTACCCATGGCAAGAACCCTTGTGGTTGGCACGTTGTCCAAAGTTCAGTGTAGGAGAAACCAGCATTCAGCCTGAGGCCCCGCCCATTCTGTAGTGCGACGAGAGCATACACACGCATTGTGACCCTCAGCATGATTCCTGTCCTCTAGTAAGTCCTCTCAGTGGCTGGACCATTAGATGTCATAATGGGCTTGACATGTCCCTAGGCCCCAATTTTTAACCAGATTTCTGATTGTCCAGTCGCCCCTCCCCAGGGGTCTACTCTGGAATCCATCATTTGGTGGGACTCCTGAGGTTAAAAAAGAAAACAACAACAACAACAACAAAAAAAAAAAAAAAAAAAAAAAAACGGACTTCTTCCACCCCACAGAATGACCGCAAACTCTTTGGACGGGGCCAAACCACCAGAGAGTAAGACTCCTCCATTTCCCATGAATTCACCCAGAAATTCCACGACCATGAGTGACACGATATCCAGAGACAAAAACTTGAGCAGAGCCTCACACTCGCCCTTCTTTCAAATCCCGAAGAGTTCTCCTCATGGTCTGTAGATCAGTCCTGCCATACCTATGTCCCGAAACATAAGCCGAGTTTGTGTTTTCAGACAACTGTCCAAACAGCCCTGGCCTGCACAACCTACAGGCTCAGGCCCCTGGAGCCAAACCTGAGGACTGTACTTGCCCTCTCCAAGGGAATTGTGTGTGCCCATTCCAATGGCCACAACCCTTCTAATAGGATAAACCTCCAAAGTCCCTGATCCATCTCAAGAGTGGTGGCTTCCCAGGAAAAACAGGGGCAATCTGAGCCCAAATGAGCACCTACCTGCACTCAGACCCATAGACAGATGTCCCCAGATGTAAAAAGGAAAGAACAGGCGCCTAGGCACTAATCAGATCCATTGCTTTGCTTTCCAGGCATCTCTCCTCAGAGGCCTGGATTTCAAAAGCAGCATATAGCTGTTTCTTGACTCACCCATCAGAAAACATCTCATCTACACATGGGAAACTTGCACGTTGGAGCTGTGTCAAAGCCTTTGTTTAGGAGAACCCTTTAGGGCCCCAGTGCCACCGCTTCATTCCAAGGTCTCCATAGACACAAAAGCACGTTAGGAAACATTCTCAGGGGTGTCCATTTCTACTCAGGGTCCTCGGTTGCTCCCCAAAGATCCAGGAGATCTAACCTGTCTTGTTGCTAGGAGACAATTGGAATGCGAGGTGGGCTACCCAGCCATCCATCCTTAGAACCCTGCTCAGAATCATTGGCCTGGAGCCAAACAACAGGTCTCAATTGTCCTGCAGAAGACTCTCTGCAGTTTGGAGCTTCTCACAACTCCCATCGTGGGAAAACACCCATGGCCTCGTGATGCCCCCCCCCCATTCATGAAGGGGCCATCAGGGACAGAAACTCCAACCTGAGCGATCGTCTGATCCTCGGCCTGACTTCAGATGTACGAGAACTCGATTCAGGTCTGTAGATTGTGCGCGCCATGGCCTCACCCAGAAACCTAAGCCTAGCTTGTGTTCTCAGACTTTTGTCGTCAGACTACTGGCCCACAAGCCCTCCAGTTTGGCAATCCAGAACTACAATGCAGCACTCTGCCGGCCCTCCAGAAGAAAAACATTGTCCTCTGGGGCTACCCAGAAACCCCAAATGAGGATCAACCTGCACCGACCTTGGCTGTACCCCAAATATATAGGCTGACCAGGGCACTAATGCCATTTCTCACACAACCTGAGCTTGGACTCCCTGGCCCGTCCCAGACAGCTGGCCGCACACTGAGCACATCGAGCCTTAGTGGCCTTAGGTCGTCATTTCTTCCCACCCTCGGTTTTCAGGTTTCAGAACATAGAGCTTATATCCAGTCACTGCCCAAGGTTGAAGGTGATGCAGAAATCAGAACTCCTTCCCCATGGCAAGAAACTTGTGTTTGGCATGTTGCCCAACGTTCAGTGTGGTTGAAACCAGTGTGGCCCATGAGGCCCCGCCCAAACTCATCGGCCACATTGGTCACAAACACACATTGTGACCCTCAGGCTGAACCCAGTCCTCAAGTAAGGCCACTCAGTGGCTGGATGAAGAGATAGCATATTGGGCTTGCCATAGTTCGCGTTGTCCCTTCAGTCTTCCCCACGGCTTTGCTTTGGAATTCCTCTTTTGGTGGGACAACTGAGGTAACAAACCTGAAATTAGTCCTCCCATCCCACAGATTGACGAAAAGCAATTGGGAATCGGGCCAAATCCTCAGAGAGGAAGATTCGTTCATGGCCCATGAAGCCTCCCCGACATTCCACGGCCATCGCTGATACAAAATCCAGAGACAAAAGCCTGAACAAGCGACTCAGTCTCGCACTTTCTTCATATCCTGAAGAGTTCTTCTCATGGTTTGTAGATCGGGCCTGCCATACCTACTTCCCCAAACCTAAGCTGAGTTTGTTTTCAGACAACTGTCCAAACAGCCCTGGCCTACAACCTACAGGCTCGGGCCCCTGGAGCCAAACCTGAGGACTGTACTTGCCCTCTCCAAGGGAATTGTGTGTGCCCATTCCAATGGCCACAACCCTTCTAATAGGATAAACCTCCAAAGTCCCTGATCCATCTCAATAGTGGTGGCTTCCCAGGAAAAACAGGGGCAATCTGAGCCCAAATGAGCACCTACCTGCACTCAGACCCCTAGACAGATGTCCCCAGAGGTAAAAAGGAAAGAAAAGGCCCCTAGGCACTAATCAGATCCATTGCTTTGTTTTCCAGGCATCTCTCCTCAGAGGCCTGGATTTCAAAAGCAGCATATAGCTGTTTCTTGATTCACACATCAGAAAACATCTCATCTACACATGGGAAACTTGCACGTTGGAGATGTGTCAAAGCATCTGTTTAGGAGAACCCTTTAGGGCCCCAGTGCCACCGCTTCATTCCAAGGTCTCCATAGACAGAAAAGCACGTTAGGACCCATCCCCAGGGGTGTCCACTTCAAATCAGCATCCTCGTTAGCTCCCCACAGATCCAGGAGATCTAACCTTTTTTTTTGCTAGGAGACAATTGGAATGCGAGGTGGGCTACCCAGCCATCCATCCTTAGAACCCTGCTCAGAATCATTGGCCTGGAGCCAAACAACAGGTCTCAATTGTCCTGCAGAAGACTCTCTGCAGTTTGGAGCTTCTCACAACTCCCATAGTGGGAAAACCCCCATGGCCTCGTGATGCCCCCCAATTCATTAAGGGGCCATCAGGGACAGAAACTCCAACCTGAGTGATCGTCTGATCCTCGCCCTGACTTCAGATGCACGAGATCTCGATTCAGAACTGTAGATTGTGCCTGCCATGGCCTCACCCAGAAACCTAAGCCTAGCTTGTGTTCTCAGACTTTTGTCGTCAGACTACTGGCCCACAAGCCCTCCAGTTTGGCATTCCAGAACTACAATGCAGCACTCTGCCGGCCCTCCAGAAGAAAAACGTTGTCCTCTGGGGCTACCCAGTAACCCCAAATGAGGATCAACCTGCACCGACCTTGGCTGTACCCCAAATACATAGGCTGACCAGGGCACTAATGCCCTTTCTGACACAGCCTGAGCCTGGACCCCCTGGACCCTCCCAGACAGCTGGCCGCACACTGAGCACATCGAGCCGCCATGGCCTTAGGTCGTCATCTCTTCCCAACCTCGGTTTTCAGGTTTCAGAACCTAGACCTTATCTCCAATCACTGCCCAGGGTTGAAGGTGATGCAGAAATCAGAACTCCTTCCCCATGGCAAGAAACCTTGTGGTTGGCATGTTGTCCAACGTTCAGTGTAGTTGAAACCAGTGTGGCCCATGAGTCCCCGCCCATGCTCGCGGGCCACATTGGTCACAAACACACATTGTGACGCTCAGGCTGAGCCCAGTCCTCAAGTAAGGCCACTCAGCGGCTGGATGAAGAGATAGAATATTGGGCTTGCCATGCCCCTAGGCCCCAATTTTTAACCATAGTTCGGGATGTCCCTTCAGTCTTCCCCACGGCTTGGCTTTGGAATTCCTCTTTTGGTGGGACACCTGAGGTAGCAAAACTGAAATGAGTCCTCCCATCCCAAGATTGACGAAAAGCAATTGGGAATCGGGCCAAATCCTCAGAGAGGAAGATTCGTCCATGGCCCATGAGGCCTCCCCGACATTCCACGGCCATCGCTGATACAAAATCCAGAGACAAAAGCCTGAGCAAGCGCCTCAGACTCGCACTTTCTTCATATCCTGAAGAGTTCTTCTCATGGTTTGTAGATCGGGGCTGCCATACCTACTTCCCCAAACCTAAGCTGAGTTTGTTTTCAGACAACTGTCCAAACAGCCCTGCCCTACACAACCTACAGGCTCAGGCCCCTGGAGCCAAACCTGAGGACTGTACTTGCCCTCTCCAAGGGAATTGTGTGTGCCCATTCCAATGGCCACAACCCTTCTAATAGGATAAACCTCCAAAGTCCCTGATCCATCTCAATAGTGGTGGCTTCCCAGGAAAAACAGGGGCAATCTGAGCCCAAATGAGCACCTACCTGCACTCAGACCCCTAGACAGATGTCCCCAGAGGTAAAAAGGAAAGAAAAGGCCCCTAGGCACTATACAGAACCATTGCTTTGGTTTCCAGGCATCTCTCCTCAGAGGCCTGGATTTCAAAAGCAGCATATAGCTGTTTCTTGACTCACCCATCAGAAAACATCTCATCTACACATGGGAAACTTGCACGTTTGACTTGTGTCAAAGCCTCTGTTTAGGAGAACCCTTTAGGGCCCCAGTGCCACCGCTTCATTCCAAGGTCTCCATAGACACAAAAGCACGTTAGGACCCATCCCCAGGGTGTCCACTTCAACTCAGCATTTTCGTTAGCTCCCCACAGATCCAGGAGATCTAACCTGTCTTTTTGCTAGGAGACAATTGGAATGCGAGGTGGGCTACCCAGCCATCCATCCTTAGAACCCTGCTCAGAATCATTGGCCTGGAGCCAAACAACAGGTCTCAATTGTCCTGCAGAAGACTCTCTGCAGTTTGGAGCTTCTCACAACTCCCATAGTGGGAAAACCCCCATGGCCTCGTGATGCCCCCCCATTCATGAAGCGGCCATCAGGGACTGAAACTCCAACCTGAGTGATCGTCTGATCCTCGCCCTGACTTCAGATGCACGATATCTCGATTCAGATCTGTAGATTGTGCCTGCCATGGCCTCACCCAGAAACCTAAGCCTACCTTGTGTTCTCAGACTTTTGTCGTCAGACTACTGGCCCACAAGCCCTCCAGTTTGGCAATCCAGAACTACAATGCAGCACTCTTCCTGCCCTCCAGAAGAAAAACATTGTCCTCTGGGGCTACCCAGTAACCCCAAATGAGGATCAACCTGCACCGACCTTGGCTGTACCCCAAATACATAGGCTGACCAGGGCACTAATGACCTTTCTGTCACAGCCTGAGCCTGGACCCCCTGGACCCTCCCAGACAGCTGGCCGCACACTGAGCACATCGAGCCGCCATGGCCTTAGGTCGTCATCTCTTCCCAACCTCGGTTTTCAGGTTTCAGAACCTAGACCTTATCTCCAATCACTGCCCAGGGTTGAAGGTGATGCAGAAATCAGAACTCCTTCCCCATGGCAAGAAACCTTGTGGTTGGCATGTTGTCCAACGTTCAGTGTAGTTGAAACCAGTGTGGCCCATGAGTCCCCGCCCATGCTCGCGGGCCACATTGGTCACAAACACACATTGTGACGCTCAGGCTGAGCCCAGTCCTCAAGTAAGGCCACTCAGCGGCTGGATGAAGAGATAGAATATTGGGCTTGCCATGCCCCTAGGCCCCAATTTTTAACCATAGTTCGGGATGTCCCTTCAGTGTTCCCCACGGCTTGGCTTTGGAATTCCTCTTTTGGTGGGACACCTGAGGTAACAAACCTGAAAGGAGACCTCCCATCCCACAGATTGACGAAAAGCAATTGGGAATCGGGCCAAATCCTCAGAGAGGAAGATTCGTCCATGGCCCTTGAGGCCTCCCCGACATTTCACGGCCATCGCTGATACAAAATCCAGAGACAAAAGCCTGAGCAAGTGCCTCAGACTCGCACTTTCTTCATATCCTGAAGAGTTCTTCTCATGGTTGTTCGATCGGGCCTGTCATACCTACGTCCCCAAACCTAAGCTGAGTTTCTGTTTTCAGACTTCTGTCCTCAAAGTCTTGGGCCACACACCCTCCAGGCTGGGCGCCTGGAGCCACACATTAGGACTGATACTACCAATCCATGGGAATTCTGCCCATTCCATGGTCCAAAATCTTACCAATTAGGAGAAACCTCCAAAGTCCCTGAGGCCATCCCAATAGTGTAGTTCGCCTGGAACAAACAAGGGCTGATGACACCAGCTGATAATCGACCTCCACTCATACCATAGATGGATGTCCCCAGAGAAGAAGATTGAACCAGACAGGACCCTAGGCCATAATAGGATCCATTGCTTTGGGTTACAGGCATGTGTCCTCAAAAGCCTGATTCCAATACGAGCATAGGGGTTTTCCTGAGGCACCCATCAGAACTCATCTCGTCTCCACAAGGAAACCTGTGCATGGGAGCCATGTCCAAAGCTTAGGAGAGTACTTCAGGGTCCCGGTGCCACCGCCCCATTCCAAGGCCCTCATGGACACAAAAACACATTAGGACCCATCCTCAGGAAAGTCCATTTCAACTCAGCCACCCCGGTTGCTTCGGCAGAGCCATCAGATCTAAACTGTCTTGTTGCTAGGAGACAATTGGAATGTGAGGCGGGCTTCCCAGGCATCCATCCGCGAACGGTGCTCTGGAGTCATTCCATATGGGATGTCCTGGAGCTGTCCAACAGGTCTCAATTGTCCCGCAGAAGGAATCCTTGAAGGGGGCATCCCACAACTCCCAACGTGGGAAAACCTCAATGGCCCCGAGATTCCGCTCCCTTCATGAAGCGGCCGGCATGCACAGGAACTCCAAACTGAGCCAACGTCTCATCCTCGCCCTGACTTCAGAAGCATGAGATATTGGTTCAGATCTGCAGGGGGTACCTGTCGTGCCCTCGCCCTGAAACCCAAGTCTAGCTTGTCTTCTCACACTTCCGTCCTCAAACTCCTGGCCCCGAAGTCCTAAAATTTAGCAATTCCGGACCCACAATGCAGCACTCTGCCGGCCCTCTAGAAAAAAAAAATTATTGCCTCATGAGCTACCCAGGCACCTTAAATGAGGGTAAACCTACACAGCACTCGACCTTACCCAAATTATATAGTCTAACCTGGGCACTAATGCACTGTCGAACACAACCTGAGCCGGGACCTCCTGACCAACACCCAGAAAGCTGACCGCACACTGAGCACATAAAACCTGCCATGGCCTTAGGTCATCATCTCTTCCCTACCTCAGTTTTCAGGCTTCTGAACCGAGACCTTATCTCCAATCACTGCCCAGGGGTGAATGTTATGCAGAAATCAGAACTCCTCCTTACCCATGGCAAGAACCCTTGTGGTTGGCATGTTGTCCAACGTTCAGTGTAGGAGAAACCAGCATTCACCCTGACCCCCGCCCATTCTGGAGTGCGACGAGGGCATACACACGCATTGTGACCCTCAGCATGAGTCCTGTCCTCCAGTAAGTCCTCTCAGTGGCTGGAACTTTAGATGTCATAATGGGCTTGACATGTCCCTAACCCCAATTTTTAACCAGATTTCTGACTGTCCAGTCGCCCCTCCCCAGGACTCTACTCTGGAATCCCTCATTTGGTGGGACACCAGAGGTTAAAAAAGAAAACAACAACAACAACAACAACAAAAAAAAACGGACTTCTTCCATCCCCAGAATGACCCCAAACTCTTTGGACGGTGCCGGAACCCCAGAGAGTAAGACTCGTCCATTTCCCATGAAGTCACCCAGAAATTCCACGACCATGAGTGACACGATATCCAGAGACAAAAACTTGAGCAGGAGCCTCACACTTGCTCTTCTTTCAAATCCAGAAGAGTTCTCCTCATGGTCTGTAGATCAGTCCTGCCATACCTATGACCCGAAACATAAGCCGAGTTTGTGTTTTCGGACAACTGTCCAAACAGCCCTATCCTGCACAACCTTCAGGCTCAGGCCCCTGGAGCCAAACCTGAGGACTGTACTTTCCCTCTCAAAGGGAATTGTGTGTGCCCATTCCAATGGCCACAAACCTTCTAATAGGATAAACCTCCGAAGTCCCTGATCCATCTCAATAGTGGTGGCTTCCCAGGAAAAACAGGGGCTATCTGAGCCCTACAGAGCACCTTCCTGCACTCAGACCCATAGACAGATGTCCCCAGAGGTAAAAGGAAAGAACAGGCCCCTAGGCACTAATCAGATCCATTGCTTTGGTTTCCAGGCATCTCTCCTCAGAGGCCTGGATTTCAAAAGCAGCATATAGCTGTTTCTTGATTCACCCATCAGAAAACATCTCATCTACACATGGGAAACTTGCACGTTGGAGCTGTGTCAAAGCCTCTGTTTAGTAGAACTCTTTAGGGCCCATGTGCCACCGCTTCATTCCAAGGTCTCCTTAGACACAAAAGCACATTAGGACCCATGCCCAGGGGTGTCCATTTCAATGCAGCGTCCTCGGTTGCTCCCCACAGATCCAGGAGATCTAACCTGTCTTGTTGCTAGGAGACAATTGGAATGCGAGGTGGGCTACCCAGCCATCCATCCTTAGAACCCTGCTCAGAATCATTGGCCTGGAGCCAAACAACAGGTCTCAATTGTCCTGCAGAAGACTCTCTGCAGTTTGGAGCTTCTCACAACTCCCATCGTGGGAAAACCCCCATGGCCTCGTGATCGCCCCCCCATTCATGAAGGGGCCATCACGGACAGAAACTACAACCTGAGTGATCGTCTGATCCTCGCCCCGACTTCAGATGCACGAGATCTCGATTCAGGTCTGTAGATTGTGCCTGCGATGGCCTCACCCAGAAACCTAAGCCTAGCTTGTGTTCTCAGACTTTTGTCGTCAGACTACTGGCCCACAAGCCCTCCAGTTTGGCAATCCAGAACTACAATGCAGCACTCTGCCTGCCCTCCAGATAAAAAAACATTGTCTCCTGGGGCTAACCAGTAACCCCAAATGAGGATCAACCTGCACCGACCTTGGCTGTACCCCAAATACATAGGCTGACCAGGGCACTAATGCCCTTTCTGACACAGCCTGAGCCTGGACCCCTGGCCCTTCCCAGACAGCTGGCCGCTCACTGAGCACATCGAGCCCCCATGGCCTTAGGTCGTCATCTCTTCCCAACCTCGGTTTCCAGGTTTCAGAACCTAGACCTTATCTCCAATAACTGCCCAGGTTGAAGGTGATGCAGAAATCAGAACTCCTTCCCCATGGCAAGAAACCTTGTGGTTGGCATGTTGTCAAACGTTCAGTGTCTTTGAAACCAGTGTGGCCCATGAGGCCCCGCCCATGCTCACGGGCCACATTGTTTACAAACACAAATTGTGACCCTCAGGCTGAGCCCAGTCCTCAAGTAAGGCCACTCAGTGGCTGGATGAAAGGATAGCATATTGGGCTTGCCATGCCCCTAGTCCCAATTTTTAACCATAGTTCCGGTTGTCCCTTCAGTCTTCCCCACGTCTTGGCTTTGGAATTCCTCTTTTGGTGGGACACCTGAGTAACAAAACTGAAATGAGTCCTCCCATCCCACAGATTGACGAAAAGCAATTGGGAATCGGGCCAAATCCTCGGAGGAAGATTCGTCCATGGCCCATAAGGCCTCCCCGACATTCCACGGCCATCGCTGATACAAAATCCAGAGACAAAAGCCTGAGCAAGCGCCTCAGACTCGCACTTTCTTCATATCCTGAAGAGTTCTTCTCATGGTTTGTAGATCGGGCCTGCCATACCTACGTCCCCAAACCTACGCTGAGTTTGTGTTTTCAGACTTCTGTCCTCAAAGTCTTGGGCCACACACTCTACAGGCTGGGACCCTGGAGCCACACATTAGGACTGTGCCTACCAATCCATGGGAATTCTGCCCATTCCATGGTCCATAATCGTACAAATTAGGAGAAACCTCCAAAGTCCCTAAGGCCATCCCAATAGTGTAGGTCGCCCGGAACAAACAAGGGGTGTCTGACACCAGCTGATAATCGACCTCCACTCATACCATAGATGGATGTCCCCAGAGAAGAAGATTGAACCAGACAGGACCCAAGGCCATAATAGGATCCATTGCTTTGGGTTAAAGGCATATGTCCTCAAAAGCCTCATTCCAATACGAGCATAGGGGTTTTCCTGAGGCACCCATCAGAACTCATCTCGTCTCCACAAGGAAACCTGTGCATGGGAGCCATGTCCAAAGCTTAGGAGAGAACGTCAGATTCCCGGTGCCACCGCCCCATTCCAAGGCCCTCATGGACACAAAAACACATTAGGACACATCCTCAGGAAAGTCCATTTCAACTCTGCCACCCCGGTTGCTCCGGCAGAGCCATCAGATCTAAACTGTCTTGTTGCTAGGAGACAATTGGAATGTGAGGCGGGCTTCCCAGGCATCCATCCGCGAACGGTGCTCTGGAGTCATTCCATATGGGATGTCCTGGAGCTGTCCAACAGGTCTCAATTGTCCGGAAGAAGGAATCCTGGAAGGGGGCATCCCACAACTCCCAACGTGGGAAAACCTCAATGGCCCCGAGATTCCGCTCCCTTCATAAAGCGGCCGGCATGCACAGGAACTCCAAACTGAGCCATCGTCTGATCCTCGCCCTGACTTCAGATGCATGAGATATTGGTTCAGATCTGCAGGGGGTACCTGCCGTGACCTCGCCCTGAAACCCAAGTCTAGCTTGTCTTCTCAGACTACTGTCCTCACACTCCTGGCCCCGAAGCCCTCAAGTTTGGCAATTCCGGACCTACAATGCAGCACTCTGCCTGCCCTCTAGAAAAAAAATTATTGCCTCATGAGCTGCCGAGGCACTTTAAATGAGGGTAAACCTACACAGCACTCGACTTTACCCAAATTATATAGTCTAACCTGGGCACTAATGCACTGTCGAACACAACCTGAGCCCGGAACTCCTGACCAACACCCAGAAAGCTGACCGCACACTGAGCACATAAAAGCCGCCATGGCCTTAGGTCATCATCTCTTCCCTACCTCAGTTTTCAGGCTTCAGAAACGAGACCTTATCTCCAATCACTGCCCAGGGATGAGTGTAATGCAGAAGTCAGAACTCCTCCTTACCCATGGCAAGAACCCATGTGGTTGGCAAGTTGTCCAACGTTCAGTGTAGGAGAAACCAACATTCACCCTGAGGCCCCGCCCATTCTTGAGTGCGACGAGGGCATACACACGCATTGTGACCGTCAGCATGAGTCCTGTCCTCTAGTAAGTCCTCTCCTTGGCTGGACCATTAGATGTTAATGGGCTTGACATGTCCCTAGGCCCCAATTTTTAACCAGATTTCTGATTGTCCAGTCGCCCCTCCCCCGGGCTCTACTCTGGAATCCCTCATTTGGTGGGACACCTGAGGTTAAAAAAGAAAACAACAACAACAACAAAAAAAAAACGGACTTCTTCCAGCCCACAGAATGACCCCAAATTCTTTGGACGGGGCCAAACCACCAGAGAGTAAGACTCGTCCATTTCCCATGAAGTCACCCAGAAATTCCACGACCATGAGTGACACGATATCGAGAGACAAAAACTTGAGCAGGAGCCTCACACTCGCCCTTCTTTCAAATCCCAAAGAGTTCTCCTCATGGTCTGTAGATTAGTCCTGCCATACCTATGACCCGAAACATAAGCCGAGTTTGTGTTTTCAGACAACTGTCCAAACAGCCCTAGCCTACACAACCTACAGGCTAAGGCCCCTGGAGCCAAACCTGAGGACTGTACTTGCCCTCTCCAAGGGAATTGTGTGTCCCCTTTCCAATGGATACAACCTTTCTAATAGGATAAACCTCCAAAGTCCCTGATCCATCTATTAGTGGTGGCTTCCCAGGAAAAACAGGGGCAATCTGAGCACTACAGAGCACCTACCTTCACTCAGACCCATAGACACATGTGCCCAGAGGTAAAAAGGAAAGAATAGGCCCCTAGGCACTAATCAGATCCATTGCTTTCGTTTCCAGGCATCTCTCCTCAGAGGCCTGGAATTCAAAAGCAGCATATAGCTGTTTCTTGACTCACCCAACAGAAAACATCTCATCTACACATGGGAAACTTGCACGTTGGAGCTGTGTCAAAGCCTCTGTTTAGTAGAACTCTTTAGGGCCCAAGTGCCACCCCTTCATTCCAAGGTCTCCTTAGACACAAAAGCACATTAGGACCCATGCCCAGGGGTGTCCATTTCAATGCACCGTCCTTGGTTGCTCCCCACAGATCCAGGAGATCTAACCTGTCTTGTTGCTAGGAGACAATTGGAATGCGAGGTGGGCTACCCAGCCATCCATCCTTAGAACCCTGCTCAGAATCATTGGCCTGGAGCCAAACAACAGGTCTCAATTGTCCTGCAGAAGACTCTCTGCAGTTTGGAGCTTCTCACAACTCCCATCGTGGGAAAACCCCCATGGCCTGGTGATCCCCCCCCCCCATTCATGAAGGGGCCATCAGGGACAGAAACTACAACCTGAGCGATAGTCTGATCCTCGCCCTGACTTCAGATGCATGAGATCTCGATTCAGGTCTGTAGTTTGTGCCTTCCATGGCCTCATCCAGAAACCTAAGCCTAGCTTGTGTTCTCAAACTTTTGTCGTCAGACTACTGGCCCACAAGCCCTCCAGTTTGGCAATCCAGAACTACAATGCAGCACTCTGCCTGCCCTCCAGAAGAAAAACATTGTCCTCTGGGGCTACCCAGTGACCCCAAATGAGGATCAACCTGCACCGACCTTGGCTGTACCCCAAATACATAGGCTGACCAGGGCACTAATGCCCTTTCTGTCACAGCCTGAGCCTGGACTCCCTGGCCCGTCCCAGACAGCTGGCCGCACACTGAGCACATCGAGCCGCCATGGCCTTAGGTCGTCATCTCTTCCCTACCTCGGATTTCAGGCTTTAGATTCTAGAACTTACCTCCAATCATGCCCAGGGTTGAACGGGATGCAGAAATCAGAACTCCTTCCCCATGGCAAGATGCCTTGTGGTTGGCATGTTGTCCAACTTTCAGTGTAGTTGAATCCAGTTATACCCATGAGGCCCTGCCATGCTCGCAGGCTACATTGGTCACAAACACACATTGTGACCCTCAGCCTGACCAAAGTCCTCAAGTAAGGCCTCTCAGTGGCTGGATGAAGAGATAGCATATTGGGCTTGCCATGCCCCTAGTCCCAATTTTGAACCATAGTTCTGGTGGTCCCTTCAGTCTTCCCCACGGCTTTACTTTGGAATTCCTCTTTTCGAGGGACACCTGATGTAACAAAACTGAAAAGAGTCCTCCCATCCCACAGTTTGACGAAAAAAAATTGGGAATCGTGCGAAATCCTCATAGAGGTAGATTCGTCTATGGCCCATGAAGCATCCCCGACATTCTACGGCCATTGCTGATACAAATTCCAGAGACAAATGCCTGAGCAAGCACCTCAGACTCGCTCTATATTCAAATCTTCATGAGTTCTTCTCATGGTTTGTATATTGGTCCTGCCATACCGACGTCCCCAAAAAAAGCTGAGTTTGTGTATCGGAATCACAATCAGAACTCTGCCTTCCACATGGCTGTAATGCTTGTTCTTCACATGGAGTCACACCTTCACGTGGGGAACCCTTCATGGCCCCTGATGCCACGCCAAAACATGAGTGCTGCTTGGGCACAAATTCACACTGTGACCCTAGCATGAGCCCCATGTCAAAGAAAGGCCTGTCAGGTTCGGGACGAAGATCCTGCATATAATCCCTGCCATGCCTATAGGCAACCAGGACTAACTAGATGGTGTGTATTCCAATTGAAGGAACCCACTGCTGTGCTCTAGAGTCCCTCTCCTGGGGGGTCCTTTCTGGCAGAAAACAGTACTCTTCACTTCCCACAGAATGAACCCAAACACTTGGGAGCTTGGACAATCCCCCAAGAGGAAGGCTCTTCCTCGGCCCCTGAGGCAACCCCTACCCTGACCGGACACTGTGAATGCAACACCCAGAGACAAAAGCCTGAGCAACTGCCTCCCACTTGCCCTCCTTTGATATCCAGAGAATCTCCCCTCACGGACTGGAGATCAGGCCTGCCATTACCTTGGCCCCTTCCTGAGCCAAGTTTGCTTTTTCAGACATCTGTCCCCACACCCCTGGCAAACACAGCCTCTAGGCTGGGTCCTCTGGAGCCATACCACAGGACCGTGCCTGCTCTCTCCTGGGAAACTGTGTCCATTCCTTTGGACACAAACCTCCAGAATATGAGAAACCTCAAGGCCCCCGAGGACATCCCACTACTGGGAGCCTCCCTGGACACACAGGGGCATTCCGACACAAGCTGAGCAACTACCTCCACGAAGGCATGCACAAGATGTCAACAGAGATAGAAGGTTGAGCCGGACAGGCCCTTAGGCCATAATCTCAACTCTTGCTTTGGGTTCCAGGTGTTACTCCTCAGAGGCTTTGTTTCGAAGAAAAGGATATGGGGCTTTCCTGAGGCACTGAACAGAACTCCTCTCGTCTCCACATGGGAAGCTTCCTTGTTGGAGCTGTGTCAAACACCTCAGTTTGGAAAACCCTGCAGAGTCCCTGAGCCACCTCCACATTCCAAGGTCTCCCAGGCCACCAAGCCACAGTAGGACTCATCTTCAGGAGAGTCCATTTCAACTCTCCCCTCT
Source organism: Mustela nivalis (assembly GCF_964662115.1). NCBI lineage: Eukaryota > Metazoa > Chordata > Mammalia > Carnivora > Mustelidae > Mustela > Mustela nivalis. The sequence continues at coordinate 538,510 of NW_028136178.1, forward strand.
GGGTAGCTCACCCAGGAGCCTGCAGATTGAGCCTGCCTTGTCCTGACTAAAGAGTGGGAATATGAGGTGGAGTTCCCAGGCATCCATGCTTAGACATCTGCTCTCGAGTCTTTCCGTATGGGGCCTCCTGGAACCATCCAATAGGACTCGACTGTCGTGCAGAAGGTAACCTTCAGTTTTGGAACAGTTCACAAATCCCATCGTAGGCAATCCTCCCTGGTTTCATGAAGCCCCCACACCCTTCAGGAAAAGGCCATGCTGGACAAAAACTCTAGCCTGAGGCACGTCTCATAGTTGACATGACATCAGTGCAGGAGTTCTCGATTCAGCCTCTGCAGACTGGCCCTGCCGTGCCCTCGGTCCCAAACCTCATGCTAGCTTGTGTTTTCAGACTTCCTTCCTCACACTCCTGGCAAACAAGCCCTCCGGATTAGGAACTCCAGAACCACAACCCAGCCCAGTGTCTGCCCAAAGGAAGAAAAACGTTTCCCTGTGGGGCTCTCCAGAAAACCCAGATGAGGATCAACCTGCTCGGGCCTCGACGGTACCCGAACTGGATAGGATGCTCTGGGCACTCATGCTCTGTCTGACACAGCCTGAAGCCAGACGTCCAGACAGACAAGGAGACAGATGGCCGCACACCCAGCACTTCGGACACGCCATGGTCTTATGCCGTCACCTCTTCCTAACCTTGGTTTTTAGATATCTGAACCTAGACATTATATCAATTCTCCACACAGCTGGGTATACCTAGCACAAAACAGAATTCCTTCTTCCCCATGGCTGTCAAGGTTGCCTTGGCATGGAGTCACACCTTCAGGGTGGGAGAAACCTTCATGGCCCCTGATGCCACGCCCAAACGTGAGTGCTGCTTGGGCACAAATTCACACTGTGACCCTCAGCATGAGCCCCATGTCAAAGAAAGGCCTGTCAGGGCCTGGACCAAGTGCCCGCATATGGGGCTTGCCAAGCCCCTATGCACCCAATCCTCACCAGTGTTTGAGTTTTCCAGTCGCCCCGCCCGTACCTGGGGCTCTGTTCTGGAATTCCTTTCTTGGAGAGACCCATGAGCCAGACAACACGACTCCACCCTTCCCACAAAATGACCCCAAACTCTTGGGAGCTGGGACAAATCCCCAGAGAGGGATACTCGTCCACAGTCCCTGAGGCCACCCCTCCAATCCATGGCTATCCAGGACACAACATTCAGAGACAAAAGCCTGAAGGAACGCCTCCCACTCGCCCTTGTTTCAGAGGCCCAGGAGCTCCCTCTTGTGCTGTACCTCCGGCCTGCCATACCCTAGGCGCCACTCATAAGCTGACTTTGTGTTTTCAGACTTCTGTGCCCACAGCCTGGACCCACACACCCCAGGCTAGGGCCTCTGGAGCCACAGCGAAAGATTGTGCCTGCCCTCTCCAAAAAAAGTGTGCCCAATCCATTGACCACAAACCTACAGGTTAGGGAAAAGTTCCAAGGCCCTGAGGCCATCAATAGTGTAGGCCACCCTGGACTGAGAGGGGCTCTCTGACACCAGCGGAGCAACTATCTCCACTTAGACTCTCAGACAGTGTCCCCAGAGACAGAAGGTTGAGCCGGACAGGCCCTTAGGCCGTAGTCTCAACTCTTGCTTTGGGTTCCAGGTGTTACTCCTCAGAGGCTTTGGTTCAAAGAACAGGATATGGGGCTTTCCTGAGGCACTGAACAGAACTCCTTTCTTCTTCACATGGGAAGCTTCCTTGTTGATGCTGTGTCAAACACCTCAGTTTGGAATACCCTGCAGAGTCCCTGAGCCACCTCCACATTCCAAGGTCTCTCAGGCCACCAAGCCACAGTAGGACTCATCTTCAGGAGAGTCCATTTCAACTCTCCCCTCTGGGTAGCTCACCCAGGAGCCTGCAGATTGAGCCTGCCTTGTCCTGACTAAAGAGTGGGAATATGAGGTGGCGTTCCCAGGCATCCATGCTTAGACTACTGCTCTCGAGTCTTTCCGTATGGGGCCTCCTGGAACCATCCAATAGGACTCGACTGTCGTGCAGAAGGAAAGCTTGAGGTTTGCAGTAGTTCACAAATCCTATCGTAGGCAAAACTTTCTGGCTTCATGAAGCCCCCACACCCTTCAGGAAGAGGCCATGCTGGACAAAATCTCTAGCCTGAGGCACGTCTCATAGTTGACATGACCTCAGTGCAGGAGATCTCGATTCAGCCTCTGCAGAGTGGGCCTGCCGTGCCCTCGTTCCCAAACCTCACGCTAGCTTGTGTTTTCAGACTTCCTTCCTCACACTCCTGGCAAACAAGCCCTCCGGACCAGAAACTCCAGAACCAATACCCAGCCCAGTGTCTGCCCAACGGAAGAAAAAAGTTTCCCTGTGGGGCTCTCCAGAAAACCCAGATGAGGATCAACCTGCTCGGGCCTCGACGGTACCCGAACTGGATATGCTGCTCTGGGCACTCATGCTCTGTCTGACACAACCTGAAGCCAGACGTCCAGACAGACAAGGAGACAGATGGCCGCACACCCAGCACTTCGGACACGCCATGGTCTTATGCCGTCACCTCTTCCTAACCTTGGTTTTCAGATATCTGAACCTAGACATTATATCAATTCTCCACACAGCTGGGTATCGCAAGCACAAAACAGAACTCCTCCTTCCCCATGGCTGTCAAGCTTGATCTTGGCATGGAGTCACACCTTCAGGGTGGGAGAAACCTTCATGGCCCTGATGCCACGCCCAAACTTGAGTGCTGCTTGGGCACAAATTCACACTGTGACCCTCAGCATGAGCCCCATGTCAAAGAAAGGCCTGTCAGGACCTGGACCCAGAGCCCGCATATGGGGCTTGCCAAGCCCCTATGCACCCAATCCTCACCAGTGTTTGAGTTTTCCAGTCGTCCCACCTGTACCTGGGCTCTGCTCTGGAATCCCTTTCTTGGAGAGACACATGAGCCAGACAACACGACTCCACCCTTCCTTCAAAATGTCCCCAAACTCTTGGGAGCTGCGACAAATCCCCAGAGAGGGATACTCGTCCACAGTACCTGAGGCCACCGCTCCAATCCACGGCTATCCCGGACACAACATCCAGAGACAAAAGCCTGAAGGAACGCCTCCCACTCGCCCTTGTTTCAGAGGCCCAGGAGCTCCCTCTCGGGCTGTACATCCGGCCTGCCATACCCTAGGCGCCACTCATAAGCTTAGTTTTGTTTTCAGACTTCTGTGCCCACAGCCTGGACCCACACAACCTCCAGGCTAGGGCATCTGGAGCCAAAGCGAAAGATTGTGCCTGCCCTCTCCAAGGAAAGTGTGCCCAATTCATTGTCCACAACCCTACAGGTTAGGAAAAAGCTCCAGGGCCTCTGAGGCCATCAATAGTGTAGTCCACCCTGGACTAAGAGGGGCTCTCTGACACCAGCGGAGCAACTATCTCCACTTAGACTCTCAGACAGTGTCCCCAGAGACGGAAGGTTGAAATGGACAGGCCCCCAGGCCCTAATCTGAACCTTAGCTTTGGTTTCCATGTTTCCTTTCTCAGAGGACTGTTTTCGTAGACCAGCACATGGGGCTTTTCTGAGGCACCAAACCAAGCATCTCTCGTCTCCACATGGGCAGCTTTCTTACTGGGGATGTATCAAACCCTTCAGGTAGGAGAGTTCCGCAAGGCCACCGAACAACCAGCACATTCCAAGGTCTCCATGGACCCAAACTCACATTATGATGCATTCTCAGGAGAGGCCATTTCAACTCAGCCCCCTGGGTAGCGTGACCCAGAGGCAGCAGATCAAACATATCTTGTCGCTAATGGCCAATTGGAATGCGAGGAATGCTGTACAGGGATCCATCCTTTGAACCCTGCTCTCCAGTCCTTCCATATGGTATGTCCTGGAGCCATGCAACAGGACTCGAATGTCCCGCAGAAGGAAACCTTGTGGTTTGGGGCAACCTCCAAACTCAGCGTGGGAAAACTTCCTTGGCCTCATGAGGCCCCCACTTCATGAAGGTGCCATCATGGACACATACTCCAGCCTCAGCCAACGTCTGATCCTCAGCCTGACTTCAGATGCAGGACATTTTGATTCAGCCTCTGCAGAGTGGGCCTGCTCTGCCCTTGGCTCCAATACTCACCCTAGCTTGTGTTTTCAGACTTCCGTCCTCACACCCCTTGCCCACAAACCCTCCCTACTGGGAATTCTGGGGCCACACTGAAGCACTCTGCCTGCCTCCCAGGAGAAAAACATTGTCTATGGTGCTGCGCAGAAACCTCAAATGAGGATCAAACTGCTTGGCCCTCGGCAACACCCCAATTGCATAGGCTACCTTAAACACTGATGCTCTGTCGCAAATAGCCTGAGCCCAGACCTTCCAACAGACACCGACAATGCTGGCTGCACTCCTAGGACATTGGACCTGCCACTGCCTTAGGCCACCAACCATTCCCAACCTGGGTTTTCAGGCATCGGATCCTAGACCTTATCTCCAATCCCTGGACAGGGGGGAACCTGATGCACAAATCAGAACCCCTCCTTCCCCATGGCAAGAAAACTTGCTGCTGGCAGTGAGTCAAACCTTCAGTGTAGGAAAAACGACATGGCCCATGAGGCAACGCCCAAGCGTTAGGGCCGCCTTGGGCACAAACACACATTGTGACCCTCAGCGTGAGTACCTTATTCAAGTAACGCCTCTCAGTGACTGGACCAAGAGCCCGCATATGTGGCTTGCCATGCCCATAGGCACCCAGGACTAACTAGATGGTGTGTATTCCAGTTAAGGGAACCCACTGCTGTGCTCTAGAGTCCCTCTCCTGGGGGGTCCCCTGTGGCAGAAAACAGTACTCTTCATTCCCACAGAATGAACACAAACACTTGGGAGCTTGGACAATCCCCCGAGAGGAAGGCTCTTCCTCGGCCTCTGAGACAACCCCTACCCTGACTGGACACTGTAAATGCAACACCCAGAGACAAAATCCTGAGTGACTGCCTCCCACTTGCCCTCCTTTGATATCCAGAGGATCTCCCCTCACGGACTGGAGATCAGTCCTGCCATTACCTTGGCCACTAGCTGAGCCAAGTTTGCTTTTTCAGACATCTGTCCCCACAGCCCTGGCAAACACAGCCTCTAGGCTGGGTCTTCTGGAGCCATACCACAGGACCGTGCCTGCTCTCTCCTGGGAAACTGTGTCCATTCCTTTGGACACACACCTCCAGAATATGAGAAACCTCAAGGCCCCCGAGGACATCCCACTACTGGGAGGCTCCCTGGACACACAGGGGCATTCGGACACAAGCTGAGCAGCTACCTCCACGAAGGCATTGCCCACAGATGTCAACAGAGATAGAAGGTTGAGCCGGACAGGCCCTTAGGCCGTAGTCTCAACTCTTGCTTTGGGTTCCAGGTGTTACTCCTCAGAGGCTTTGGTTCAAAGAACAGGATATGGGGCTTTCCTGAGGCACTGAACAGAACTCCTCTCGTCTCCACATGGGAAGCTTCCCTGTTGGAGCTGTGTCAAACACCTCAGTTTGGAGAACCCTGCAGAGTCCCTGAGCCACCTCCACATTCCAAGGTCTCCCAGGCCACCAAGCCACAGTAGGACTCATCTTCAGGAGAGTCCATTTCAACTCTCCCCACTGGGTAGCTCACCCAGGAGCCTGCAGATTGAGCCTGCCTTGTCCTGCCTAAAGAGTGGGAATATGAGGTGGCGTTCCGAGGCATCCATGCTTAGACACCTGCTCTCGAGTCTTTCCGTATGGGGCCTCCTGGAACCATCCAATAGGACTCGACTGTCGTGCAGAAGGAAAGCTTGAGGTTTGGAGTAGTTCACAAATCCCATCGTAGACAAACCTCCCTGGCTTCATGAAGCCCCCACACCCTTCAGGAAGAGGCCATGCTGGGCAAAAACTCTAGCCTGAGGCACGTCTCATAGTTGACATGACCTCAGTGCAGGAGATCTCGATTCAGCCTCTGCAGAGTGGCCCTGCCATGCCCTCGGTCCCAAACCTCACACTAGCTTTTGTTTTCAGACTTCCTTCCTCACACTCCTGGCAAACAAGCCCTACGGACTAGGAACTCCAGAACCACAACCCAGCCCAGTGTCTGCCCAACGGAAGAAAAACGTTTCCCTGTGGGGCTCTTCAGAAAACCCAGATGAGGATCAACCTGCTCGGGCCTCGATGGTCCCCGAACTGGATATGCTGCTCTGGGCACTCATGCTCTGTCTGACACAGCCTGAAGCCAGACGTCCAGACAGACAAAGAGACAGCTTGCCGCACACCCAGCACTTCGGACACGCCATGGTCTTATGCCATCACCTCTTCCTAACCTTGGTTTTCAGATATCTGAACCTAGACATTATATCAATTCTCCACACAGCTGGGTATCGCAAGCACAAAACAGAACTCCTCCTTCCCCATGGCTGTCAAGCTTGCTCTTGGCATGGAGTCACACCTTCAGGGTGGGAGAAACCTTCATGGACCCTGATGCCACGCCCAAAGTTGAGTGCTGCTTGGGCACAAATTCACACTGTGACCCTCAGCATGAGCCCCATGTCAAAGAAAGGCCTGTCAGGACCTGGACCAAGAGCCCGCATATGGGGCTTGCCAAGCCCCTATGCACCCAATCCTCACCAGTGTTTGAGTTTTCCAGTCGCCCCACCTGTACCTGGGCTCTGCTCTGGAAACCCTTTCTTGGAGAGACACATGAGCCAGACAACACGACTCCACCCTTCCCACAAAATGACCCCAAACTCATGAGGCCCCCGCTTCATGAAGGTGCCATCATGGACACATACTCCAGCCTCAGCCAACTTCTGATCCTCAGCCTGACTTCAGATGCAGGAGATTTTGATTCAGCCTCTGCCGATTGGGCCTGCTCTGCCCTTGGCTCCAATCCTCACCCTAGCTTGTGTTTTCAGACTTCCGTCCTCACACTCCTGGCCCACAATCCCTCCCTACTGGGAATTCTGGGGCCACACTGAAGCACTCTGCCTGTCTCCCAGGAGAAAAACATTGTCTATGGTGCTGCCCAGAAACCACAAATGAGGATCAAACTGCTTGGCCCTCGGCAACACCCCAATTGCATAGGCTACCTTAAACACTGATGCTCTGTCGCAAATAGCCTGAGCCCAGACCTTCCAACAGACACCGACACAGCTGGCTGCACACCCAGCACATTGGACCCGCCACTGCCTTAGGCCACCATCCATTCCCAACCTGGGTTTTCAGTCATCGGAACCTAGACCTTATCTCCAATCCCTGCACAGGGGGAACCTGATGCACAAGTCAGAACCCCTCCTTCCCCATGGCAAGAAACCTTGCTGCTGGCCGTGAGTCAAACCTTCAGTGTAGGAGAAAACGGCAAACCTGCCGGGCCTCATGAAGCCCCCCATATCTTTCAGGGAGAGGCCATCATGGACAAAAACTCTTGCTTGAAGCACGTCTCATAGTAGATATGACCGCAATGCAGGAGATCTTGATTCAGCCTCTGCAGAGTGGCCTGCCGTGCCCTCGGTCCCAAACCTCACGCTAGCTTGTGTTTTCAGACTTCCTTCCTCACACTCCTGGCAAACAATCCCTCCAGAGTAGGATTTGCAGAACCACAAGCCAGCCCAGTGACTGCCCACTGGTAGAAAACGTTTCCTTGTGGGGCTCTCCATAAATCCCAGATGAGGATCAACCTGCTCTTGCCTCGACGGCACTCAGATTTGATAGGCTGCTCTGGGCACTAATGCTCTGCCTTTCACAGCCTGATTCCTGACGTCCAGACAGGCAAGGAGACAGCTGGCCACACACCTAGCACTTCTGACACGCCATGGTCTTATGCTGTTATCTCTTCCTAACCTTGGTTTCCAGATATCTAAACCCAGATATTATATCAATTCCCCACACGGTTGGGCATCTGAATCACAAATCAGAACTCCTTCTTCCCCATGGCTGTAAGGCTTGCTCTTGGCATGGAGTCACACCTTCAGGGTGGGAGAAATCTTCATTTCCCCTGAAACCACGCCCAAACTTGAGTGCTGCCTTGGGCACAAATTCACTCTGTGACCCTCAGCATGAGCCCAATATCAAAGAAAGGCCTGTCAGGGCCTTGACCAAGAGCCCGCATATGGGGCGTGCCACGCCCCTATACACCCAATCCTCACCAGTGTTTGAGTTTTCCAGTCTCCCCCCCGTTCCTGGAGCTCTTCTCTGGAATCACTTTCTTGGAGAGACACATGAGCCAGACAACAGGACTCCACCCTTCCCACAAAATGACCCCAAACTCCTGTTAGCTGGGACAAATCCCCAGGTAGGGATACTTGTCCACAGTCACTGAGGCCACCCCCTACAATCTATGGCTATCCTGGACGCATCCAGAGACAAAAGCCTGAAGGAATCTCGCCCTTGATTCACAAGCCAAGGAGCTCACTCTCTATCTGTACATCTGGCCTGCCATACCCTCGGCGCCACTCATAAGCTGAGTTTGTGTTTTCAGACTTCTGTGCCCACAGCCTGGACCCACACACCCTCCAGGTTAGGGCATCTGGAGCCACAGCGAAAGATTGTGCCTGCCCTCTCCAAGGAAAATGTGCCCAATCCATTGACCACAACCGTACAGGTTAGGGAAAAGCTCCAAGGCCCCTGAGGCCATCCTGATAGTGTAGGCTGCCCTGGACTAAAAGGGGCACTCTGACACCAGCTGAGCCATTATCACCACTTAGACTCTCAGACAGTGTCCCCAGAGACAGAAGATTGAAATGGACAGGCCCTTAGGCCCTAATATGAACCTTAGCTTTAGTTTTCATGTGTCTGTCCTCAGAGGACTGGTTTCATATACCAGCATATTAGGTTTTTCTGAGGCTCCAAACCAAACCTCTCTCGTCTCCACATGGAGTGCTTTCTTACTGGATCTGTATCAAACCCTTCTGGTCGGAGAATTCCGCAGGGCCACAGTACAACCATCACATTCCAAGGTCTCCATGGACAGAAACACACATTATGACGCATCCTCAGGAGAGGCCATTTCAACTCAGCCCGCTGGTTAGCTTGCCCCAGAGCCAGCAGATCAAACATATCTTGTCGTTAATGGCCAAAGGGAATGCGAGGCATGCTGTTCAGGGATCCATCCTTTGAACCCTCCTCTTCAGTCCTTCCGTATGGTATGTACTGGAGCCACTCAACAGGACTCGACTGTCTTGCAGAAGGAAACCTTGTGGTTTGTGGCAACCTCCAAACTCAGCGTGGGAAAATTTCGTTGGCCTCATGAGGCACCTGCTTCATGAAGGTGCTATCAAGGGCACAATCCAACCTCAGCCAACGTCTGATCCTCAGCCTGACTTCAGATGCATGAGATATCCTTTCAGCCTTTGCAGAGTGGGCCTGCTCCCAACCTCACCCTATCTTTTGTTTTCAGACTCTACCCTAGCACTCCTGGCCCAAAAGCCCTCATGATTGGGAATTCTGGTTCCAGAACGAAGCACTCTGCCTGCCCCCCAAGAAAAACATTGTCTATGGCATTGCTCAGAAACTCCAAATGAAAATCAACCTGCTCAGCCCTTGGCAACACCCCAATTGCATAGGCTACCCTAAACACTATGCTCTGTCTTACATAGCCTGAGCCCAGACCATGTGAGAGACATTGAGACAGTTGGCTTCACACCCAGCACATCGAACCTGCCATGGGTTAGGCCATTTCATCCCTTCCCATTGACCTGGGTGTCTTCCTGGAGGTATATTCTGAGGCTGTGTCAGACTATGCATTTTTTCTGGAGCTTCCTATTGAATTGGGGTGGTATTAGGGGCCTTGCAATTTTCTCTTAATCTGGTGGGTTGGGAAACTGAGACAGGCTGACATTCCTTGGGAGAGCTGGCCCAGTGCTGTTGTGTGTTCCTGGAGGCCCCATCCTGGAGGGCATATGGGTCAGGACTCTGGGTCCAAAGTCTTCAGACACAAACTCGGGTAAGAGTTAAGCTCGAGGTGATGGCAGACCCAATCTGCAGACCCTGAGCGAAGCATCTCCAGATATGAAATTCGGACGGCTGTGAGGCAGGAGCACAGTCTTTTCTGTCTGACTTGTTTGTCTATGATGGCCACGAAATGGAGGGGTGGCCTCATGGGTCCATGTGAGATTCTACCTCTCTGGGAATTCTGCTCGGCACCCAAGAGTTTGGTGTATTTCCGGGGGATGGGAGGAGCGCAGTTTTATGAGTCAGGGATCCCGTCCAAACAGCCATTCCAGAGATGGGTCCTGGGTTCTGGAGCCTGGATCACCGCAACAAGGCTTAGGATTTGGGCCTAGGGTCCTGCTCTATGTTTTCCTGGTACAGCTCCCGAGTGTTCTTGTTGGAAATGGGTATCATTCTGAGGGTCACAATGCCGGTTTTTGCCCAGATGCCCATGCTGAGTGGGTGTGACCTCATGGGCTATGCACTTGGCTCCCACTCTGAGGGTTGGACTGCCATCTCAACATTCAGTTTTCCTGCCATGGGGAAGGAGGTGTACTTTTTTATGCTTCAGGTTCCCCCATGGGCAGGAATTTGAGCTAAGTTCTGGGACAGGTGCCTGAATACCCAGTTCACTTTGAGATGAGGTCCTCGGGCCAAGGCAGGAACCACCTGCAGAAAATGAGGCCTGCTTTCTGGGTGGCTGTCAGGAGCTCGGGCTCGAGCTGTGTCAGACAGAACATTCGTGGATAGTTCGGCCTATGATATTGGGGTGCTTTTGAGAGCTGTGCAACTGGATCCTCATGGGGGATTTTTGCACAGACCCTTTCTTCACTTCTTCTATCTGGTGAGCAGGCAGATGGCTGCATTACGGCTCCAGAATATCCAAGTTGGAGGGTTTGCAGGCGAGGAGTGTGAGGACAGAAGTATGAAAACATAAGCTACAGTTACGCTCAGTGCCGAGCACATGTCTATTCCAATGTACAGCAGTTGTTTCGAGATCTCCAGCACCTGGGCGAGGGGAAGATGTCTGCTCACGCTGGAGTTTGTATCCATGATGGCCAACAAATGGTGGGGAGGCCTCAAGAATTCTTGGAGGTTTTTCCAAGCTGGAGCTTGTGAGCTTCTCCAAACATCAAGGTGTCCTACTAAGGGGCAGCAGAAGTCTTCTTACAGGGCTCCAGGGTCCCCCATATGGAAGATTCGATAGCAATGCTCTCTGAATGGAGGCCTGGGAAGCCAATCTCGTGTTACCATTGCAGCTGAGGAACAGGGTAAGCTTGAACCAATGACACTGATTCCAAGTTCCAAGTGATTTGCGTTGATGGAAGTTCTCAGTCTAACAGTTCCCAATGCTGCTTGGTGTCCAGGGAGACCTTAGAATGTGGTGGCAGCTCTCTGACCATTGAGGATTCTCTATCCTTAGGATTAGACCCAGTACCCAGGAGCCAGGTTTCCTTCTTGGGACAGGAGGTGTGCTCTTGTATGGCTCACGGACCACAGGTTGGACCATATGCTTGAATTTCCAGAACAGACCTCTAGGAAGAGAGACCTCAAAACATAAGCTAGGGTTCTGATGAGGTTTTAGGGCCATGGAAGTTTCAATCTTCGGACTAAGTGCCATTGGCCTGCATGTCATCCTGGAGGTAGGTGCTGAGGCTGTGTCAGGCTGTGCACTTTTTCCAAAGTGGCCTATGATATTGGGGTGCAGTCAGGGGCCTTGCAGTTTTCTCCTAATCTGGGCATTTTGGGAAACTGAGATGGGCAGGGTTTCCTCAGGATAGCAGGGCCAGTGATGTCATGTGTTTCTCGAGGCCCCATCCTGGAGGTCATGTGTGTCAGGACTTTGGGACCAAAGACTTTAGACACAACCTCGGATAAGAGATAGGAGTGAGGTGATGGCAGTCCGAATCTGAAGACCCTGAGGGAAGCTCCTCGGGATTTGTAATTCAGGTGGCTGGGAGGGTGGAGCACAGGCTTTTCTGTCTGGATTTTGTGTCTAGGATGGCCACTAAATGGAGGGGTGACCTCATGTGTCCATGGGATATTCTTCCACTCTGGTGATTCTGCTTGGCACCCAAGAGTTTGATTTCTTTCTGGGGAAGAGGAAAAGACTGTATTCCATCTCTGGGATCCTGTCCAAACAGGGATTCCAGAGATGGGTTCTGGGTCCAGACACTGGGAACACTTAACCAAAGCTTCGATTTGGGATCCTGGTCCAGATCCCAAGGGGGATATTTGGAAAGGGGTCTCATTCTGAGGGTCACAATGCCTATTTGTGCCCAGCTGCCCATCCTGTGTAGGCATGGTCTCATGGACCATGCACCTGGTTCCCACTCAGGGTTGTACAGCCATCTCAACATTCAGTTTTCTGGCCATGGGGAAGGAGGAGCACTCTTTTGTGCTTCCGAGTCCCCTATGGGCAGGAATTTGAGCTAAGTCTGGGACAGGTACCTGAATATCCAGGTTGCTTCAAGATGATGGCCTCGGGCCAAGGTTGGACCCACCTGGAGGATATGGGGCCCACTATCTGGGTGGCTGACAGGAGGTCGGGGATCAGGCGGTGTCAGATAGCCAATTTATGCAGAGGTCGGTCTATTATATTGGGGTGCCATTGAGGGCCGTGCAGGAGGATCCTCTCCAACCTAGCTAGAGAAAGCCATGGATCACCAAATGGAATTGATTAGGGCTGAGCTGAACGTGAAGAGAGATGATGTTCACAATGTTAGGGTGGAGCTTAAAGCTACCAGGGCTGAGGTTCACAATGCTCTCAATGAGTTCCAATCTAATCTAAATTCTCTCAAAGCTAGGGTAACTGAGACAGAAGTTAGAATTAGTGATCTGGAGGACAAACAGATAGAGAGAGGGGATCAGGAGGAGGGCTGGAACAAACAGCCTAGAAACCATGAAAACAGAATCAGGGAAATAAATGATGCCACGAAACCTTCCAAAGTCAGAATTATTGGAATCCCTGAAGGGGAGGAGAAAGAAAGAAGTCTAGAAGATATAGTGGAACAAGTTCTTCAGGAAAAATTTCCCAAACTCCTGAATGGAATCTGCGTTCATGTACTAGAGTCTGAACGGTCTCCACCCAAGATTATCCATTCCAAAAAACCATCACAACACCTGGTAGTCAAATTGAGGAATCATAATTGTAGGTATAATCTCATGAAAGCCGCTAGGACAAAGAGGCTCCTTTCTTACAGAGGAAAGCCCATCAGAATAACATCAGACCTGTACACAGAGACCTGGCAAGCCAGAAAGAGCTGGCAAGATATATTCAGGGCATTAAATGAGAAGAATATGCAGCCAAGAATACTTTATCCAGCAAGACTGACATTCAAAATGGATGGGGAGATATAGAGTTTCCAAGACCGGCAAGGCTTAAAAGACTATGCAACCTCCAAGCCGACACTGCAGGAAATATTAAAGGGGGTTCTATAAAAGAGGAAAAAATCCTAATAATAGCATTGAACAGAAATATAGAGACAGTCTACAGAAAGAAAGACTTCAAAGGTAACTCGATGTCAATAAAAATGTATCTATAAATAATCACTCTCAATGTGAATGGCCTAAATACGCCCATAACATGACACAGGGTTGCAGATTGGATAAAACGACAGGACCCATCCATGTATTGTCTACAAGAGACCCATTTTGAACCTAAAGATACATGCAGACTGAAAGTGAAGGGATGGAGAAGCATCTTTCATGCCAATGGGCCTCAAAAGAAGGCTGGGGTAGCAATTTTTGTATCAGATAAATTAGACTTTAAACTAAAGACTGTAGTCAGAGATACAGAAGGACACTACATCATTCTTAAAGAGACTATCCACCAAGTTGATCTAACAATTGTAAATATCTATGCCCCCAATATGGGAGCAGGCAATAATAAAACTGTTAATCAAGATAAAGAGTCATATTGATATAAATACACTAATTGTAGGAGATCTTAACACGTCTCCCTCAGAAATAGACAGATCATCAAAGCAGAAAATCAATAAAGAAACAAAAGCATTGAATGACACATTGGACCAGATGGACCTCATAGATATATACAGAACATTCCACCCTAAAACAACAGAATACTAATTCATCTCAAGTGCACATGGAACCTTCTCAAGAATAGACCACAAACTGGGTTACAAATCAGGACTCAACCGATACCAAAAGACTGAGAATATTCCCTGCATTTTCTCAGATCACAATGCTTTGAAACTGGAGCTCAATCACAAGGAAAAGTTCAGAAGGAACTCAAACACATGGAAGCTAAAGACCACCTTGCTTAAGTATGCTTGGATCAAGCAGGAGATCAAAGAATAACTGAAAAAAAAATCATGGAAACCAATGAGAATGAAGACCCTTCGGTCCAAAATTTATGGGATAGAGCAAAGGCGGTCCTAAGGGGGAAATATATAGCCATCCAGCCCTCCCTCAAAAAAATTGAAAAATCCAGAACACAGCAGCTGACTCTACACCTTCAAGAACTGGAGAATCAACAACAAATCAAACCAACTCCACACATAAGAAGAGAAATAATCAAGATTAGAGCTGAGATCAATGAGGTAGAAACCAGAGATACAATAGAACGTACTAATGAATCTAGAAGTTGGTTTTTTGAAAGTATCAATAAAATCAATAGACCACTGGACACACTAATCCAAAAGAAAAGAGAGAAAGCCCAAATTCATAAAATTATGAATGAAAAGGGAGAGATCACAAGTAACACCAAGGAAGTAGAAATAATCATCAGAAGTTTTTATCAACAGTTATATGCCAATAAGCATAGCAACCTAGATGAAATGGATGCATTCCTGGAATACTATAAACTCCCAAAATTGAACCAGGAAGAAATTGACAACTTGAATAGACCAATATCTAGTAACGAGTTTGAAGCAGTGATCAAAAATCTCCAAAAAAACAAGAGCCCAGGACCTGACGGATTCCCTGGGGAATTCTATCAAACTTTCAAAGAAGAAATAAGACCAATTATCCTGAAGATGTTTCAAAAAATTGAAGCAGAAGCCAGCATTACCCTGACCCCTAAACCAGGCATTGACCCTTAAAAAAAGGAGAATTTCAGACTAAAATCACTGATGAATACGGATGCTAAGATTCTCAACAAGATCCTAGCAAACAGGATCCAACAGCCCATTAAAAAGATTATCCGACATGACCAGTTGGGATTCATCCCTGGGCTACAAGGATGGTTCAACATTCGCAAATCAATCAATGTGATAGAACAAATGAATACGAGACGAGAGAAGAACAACATGGTCCTCTCAATCGATGCAGAAAAAGCAGTTGAAAAAATCCAGCATCCGTTTCTGACAAAAACCCTTCAAAGTATAGGGATAGAAAGAACATTCCTGAACGTCATCAAATCTAACTATGAAAGACCCACAGCAAATATCATCCTCAATGGGAAAAAGCTTGCAGCCTTCCCGTTGAGATCAGGAACAAGTCAAGGATGCCCTGTCTTACCACTCTTGTTCAATATAGTATTAGAAGTCCTAGCAACAGCAATGACAACAAAGAGAAATAAAATGTATCCAAGCTGGCAATGAAGAAGTCAAACTCTCTTCGCAGATGACATGATTCTTTATACGGAAAACCCAAAAGACTCCACCCCCAAACTACTAGAACTCATACAGCAATTCAGCAACGTGGCAGGATACAAAGTCAATGTACAGAAATCAGTGGCTTTCTTATACACTAACAATGAAAATACAGAAAGGGAAATTAGAGAATCAATTTCATTTACTATAGCACCAGAACCATAAGATACCTGGGAATAAACCTTACCAAAGAGGTAAAGGATCCGTACTTGAGGAACTACAGAACACTCATGAAAGAAACTGAAGAAGACACAAAAAGATGAAAGACCATTCCATACTCTTGGTTCGGAAGAATAAACATTGTTAAATTGTCTATACTGCCTAGAGCAATCTATACTTTTAATGCCATTCTGATCAAAATTCCACCGGTATTCCTCAATGAGCTGGAGCAAATAATCCAAAAATTTGTATGGAATCAGAAGAGACTCTGAATCGCTAAGGAATTGTTGAAAAACAAAAATAAAACGGGGGCATCACATTACCTGATTTCAAGCTTTATTACAATGCTGTGACACCAAAACAGCATGGTACTGACATTAAAACAGTGGAACAGAGTAGAGTGCCCAGATATGGACCCTCAACTCTATGGGCAAATAATCCTCGAGAAAACAGGAAAAAATATACAATGGAAAAAAGACAGTCTCTTCAATAAATGGTGCTGGGAAAACTGGACAGCTATGTGTAGAAGAATGAAACTCGACCATTCTCTAACACCGTACACAAAGATAAACTCAAAATGGATAAAAGACCTCAACATGAGACAGGAATCCATCAGAATCCTTCAGGAGAACATAGGCAGCAATCTCTTCGATATTAGCCACACAATCTTCTTTCAAGTTATGTCTCCAAAGGCAAAGGAAACAAAAGCGAAAATAAACCTTTCAGACTTCATCAAAATCAAAAGCTTCTGCACAGCAAAGGAAACAGTCAAAAAAACAAAGGTGCAACCCACGGAATGAGAGAAGATATTTGCAAATGACAGTGCAGAGAAAAGATTGATATCCAGGATCTATAATGAACTCCTCAAATTCAACATGCACAAAACAGACAATCATATCAAAAAATGGGCAGAAGATATAAACATAAACTTCTCCAATGAAGACATACAAATGGCTATCAGACACATGAAAAAAAATGTTCATCATCACTAGCCCTCAGGGAGATTCAAATTAAAACCACATTGAGATATCATGTTTCAGCAGTTAGAATGGTCATTAGCAAGACAGGAAACAACTTGTGTTGGAGGGGATATGGTTGGTGGGAATGTAAGTTGGTGCAGCCTCTTTGGAGAACAGTGTGGAGATGTCTCAAGAAATTAAAAATAGAACTTCCCTATGACCCTGCAATTTCACTTCTGGATATTTACCCCAAAGATACAGACGTCATGAAAAGAAGGGCCATCTGTACCCCAATGTGTACAGCAGCAATGGCCACGGTAGACAAACTATGGAAAGAACCAAGATGCCCTTCAACGGACGAATGGATAAGGAAGATGTGGTCCATATACACTATGTATGCATACCCAACTTTTTAGCAACATGGACGGGACTGGAAGAGATTATGCTGAGTGATATCAGTCAAGCAGAGAGTGTCAATTATCATATGGTTCACTTATTTGTGGAGCATAACAAATAGCATGGAGGACATGGGGAGTTAGAGAGAAGGGAGTTGGGGAAATTGGAAGGGGAGGTGAACCATAAGAGACTATGGACTCTATAAAACAATCTGAGGGGTTTGAATTGGCGGGTGGGTGGGAGGTTGGGGTACACAGGTGGCCGGTATTATAGAGGGCACGGATTGCATGGAACACTGGGTTTGGTGAAAAAATAATGAATACTGTTATGCTGAAAATAAAAAATAATAATAATAATACGCACTTGAGTCCAGAGTGTTGTTTGAAATTAAGGTCGGCACAGGGAATTTGTACTTTGCTTCTAATCTTCAGGGTTTGAGCAACCGTGAAGGGCAGAGTTTTCTTTTGGGTGGTAAGCATACTCATCTGGTGTGGCACCAGAGGCCCCATCCTGGAAAGCATGTGGTCCAGGGCCTTGGGGACAGAAATTTGCAAATGCAAACTAGGTTTATGGTGAGGGCGGAGGCGATCACAGGCCCAATCTGCAGGCCTGAGTGCACCTCATAGTGTACTGAAATTAAGGTGTCATGGAGGCAGTATCACAGGCTTTTCTGTCTGGATTGTGTGTCTAGGATGGTCGCAAAATGTAGGGGAGTCTTCATTGGGCCACGGGAGATTCTTCATCTCTGGGCATTCTGCCCAGCTCTCTAGAGTTTGGTGTCTCTGGGGAAAAGAAGACTGCTGTTTTCCGTCTCAGCAGATTCCCAAAAGAGGGATTTCAGAGACAGTTTCTGGGATTTTTCAGGGCCCCTGAACAACACGAATGAGGGTGAGGATTTGGCCCTAGGGACCTGGCAGGCCCGCCCTGTGTCCTTTCTGTCCAGCTACCAAGGGGGTTTGTTTGAAAGCAGGCTCACTCTGAGGGTCATAATGCCCAGCGCAGCTCACATGAGTGGCCGTGGTCTCATGGGCCATGCAGCTGGTTCCCACTCTGAGGGTTGGAAACCCATCTCAACAGCCAGGATTCCTGCCATGGGGAAGGAGGAGTACTCTTGTGCTTCAGGTTCCCCCATAAGCAGGGATTTGAGCTACAGTATGAAGGAGAGATGACTGAATATCCAGGTTGAGTATATGTGATGGCTTCTGGCCACAACAGGTCCCACTTGCAGGATATGGGGCAAACTGTCTGTGTGGCTGATTAGAGGTCGTGGCTCAGGATGTGTCAGACCAAGCCTGATTGCCCATGGTGGCCGATGATATTAGGGTACCGTCGAGGGCCATGCCACTGTATCCTCATATGGAGTTTCTGGGCAGAATCACCAGGCACTTTTCTTTCTGTTGGGCAGGCAAATTCTGCATTTTGTTACCAGATTCCCTATCAAGAGGCCTTGGGGATGGATGAAATTGAGGATGGAATTGTAAACACAAGCTACGGTTAAATTCAGTGCGAAGCAGAAGGCAGTTCCCGTGTGCAGTGGCTGATTCGAGATATCCAGCACCTGAGTAAGGGCAGATGTCTGAAGTTAGCTCACACTGTAGTTTGTGACTATGATGACCGACTAATGGAGTGGGGGCGCAAGATGCCATGGAGGATTTCCCACACTGTGGCTTGTGGGATGCTCCAAACAGCAAGGTTTCCTTGTACTGGACAGGGGGAGTCTGGTTTGTTGGCTCCAGGATCCCCATAGTGAAAGTTTGGGTAGCAGAGATCTCTCACATGGATGCCTGGAAAGCACACCTCCATTGACCATTGCAGCTGAGGAACAAAGCAGGTTCCATTGGTGGCTCTGGGGTGAAATTCCAAGCAGCCTGAGTTGACATGGAGTTCCATGCTGTTGGATCATAATGATGGTTTGTATCCAGGGAAACGTTAGAATGTTTGAGTGGTAGGGGCCATGCAGGATTCTCATCCACTGAGTCTTGGACATATCTACCAAGAGCAATGTTTTTTACAGGGGACAGGAGGGGTTCTGTTGTGTGGCTCACAGACCATATGTTGGAATATAAGTTGGTTTTGGAAAAAAGGCCTCTGGGGACAGGCGCCTGAAAATATAAGCTATGGTATCAATGAAGTCTTATGGGCATGTCAGGTTCAGTCATCTGACTCAGGGCCTTTGACGTGGATATCTGCCTGGAAATAGGTGCTCATGGTGTATCAGAATGCGCATTTGGGTCCAGATTGTTCCTCAGAATTGAGGTGTGCTCAGGGGTTTTGCATATTGCTACTAAACTTCAGGGTTTGGGCAACAGTGAAGGGCAGAGTTTCCTTTGAGTACGTAGGCACAATCATCTGGTTTGGCTCCAGAGACCCCATCCTGGAGGGCTTCTGGTCCAGGGCTTTGGGAATTAGGGTTAATGTGAGGGCCAAGTTGATCACAGGCCCGACATGCAGGCCCGAGGGCAGCTCATAGTGTACTGAAATTACACTATCATGGAGGCGGTAGTGCAGGCTTTTCTGTCAGGTATGTGTCCAGGACAGTCACAAAAGGTAGGGGTGGCTTCATGAGGCCATGGTAAATTCTTCGTCGCTAGGGATTCTTCTCAGCTCCCAAGTGTTTTGTGTCTCTTGGAGAAAGGAAGACTGCTGTTTTCTGTCTCAGGGCACCCCCAAAAGAGGGATTAGAGACAGGTTCTTGGTCTGGTCGCCAGGAAAACACGAACGATGGTGAGAATTTGGCCCTAGGGATCTGGAAGCCCCACTCTGCGGGCTCCTGGGCCAGGTTCCGAGGGGGTTTGTTTGAAAGCAGACTCCCACTGACGATCACAATGACTGTTTGTGCCCAGGGCGGCTCCCATGAATGGCCATGGTCTCATGGGCCATGCAGCTAGTTCCCACTCTGAGGGTTAGACACCCATCCCATCAGCCAGGTTTCCTGCCATCAGAAAGGAGGACTCATTCTGTGCTTCAGGTTACACCATAGGCAGGGATTTGAGATTTGAGCTACGGTCTGGGGACAGATGCCTGAATACCCAGGTTGTGTAGAGATGATGGCTTCGGGCCATGGCAGGTCCAGCTGCAGGATATGGGGCCCACTCTCTGCGTGGCTGACTGGAGGTCGTGGCTCAGGCTGTGTCAGACAGAGTCTTAGTGCCCATGGCAGCCTATTTATTATGGTGCTGTCGAGGGTCATGCAGGTGGTTCCTCATGTGGGATTTCTGGTCAGACTCACCAGCCACTTCTTCTTTCTGTGGGGCATGCAGAATGCTGTGTTATGGCTCCAGAATTCCCTATCAAGAGGGCTTGGGGACCAGGAAGTTGAGGATGGAATTGTAAACACAAGCTATGGTTCAATTCAGTGACAAACAGAAGGCACTTCCAGTTTGCAGTGGCTGATTCGAGACATCTAGCTCCTGAATAAGGGCAGATGTCAGATGTTTGCTCATGCAGGAGATTGTGTCTATGATGACCAAGAAATGGAGCAATGGCATCAAGAAGCCATGGAGGATTTCCCACACTGGGGCTTGTGAGATGCTCCAAACAGCAAGGTCTCCTTCAACCAGACAGAGGAGTCTGGTTTGTTTGCTCCAGGGTCCCCAATATGGAAAGGTTGGGTAGCAGAGTACTCCCTCATGGATGACTGGAAAGCACACCTTCATTGACCATTGTAGTTGAGGAACATGGCAGGTTCGATCTGCTGGCCCTGGAGCCAAGTTCCAAGGGGGCTGAGTTGACATGGAGTTTCATGCTGTTGGATCACAATGCTGGTTTGTATCCAGGGAGACGTTAGAAAGTTGGGGTGGTCAGGGGCCATGCAGGATTCTCCTACACTGAGTCTTGGACACAGCTACCAAGAGCAAGGTATCTTTCTGGGAACAGCAGGGGTTCTGTTGTGTTTCTCAGGGACCAGATGTTGGAATATAAGTTGGTATTAGAGAACAGGCCTCTCAGGATGGGCGCCTGAAAACCTAAGCTAGGGTCAATGAAGTCCTTGGTGTATGTCAGATTCAAACTTCTACTCAGGGCTTTTGACTTGAATGTCTGCCTGGAGACAAGTGCTCATTGTGTGTCAGAATGTGCATTTGGTTCCAGAGCTTTCTTTGAATTTGAGGTGGGCTCAGGGGCTTTGTACTTTGCTCCTAATCTTCAGGGTTTGGGCAACAGTGAAAGGCAGAGTTTCCTTTGGGAGGGTAGTCACAGTCTTCTGGTGTGGCACCAGAGGCCCAAGTCTGGATGGCATGAGGGCAGGATTTTGGAGACAGAAATCTGCCAATGCGAACTAGGGTTAGGGTCAGGCCCGAGGTGATCACAGCCCTGATCTGTAGGATCTGAGGGCAGCTCATTGTGTAGTGAAATTAAGGTATCATGGAGGCGGTGGGTAGACTTTTCTGTCTGGATTGTGTGTCCAGAACGGTGGCCAAATGTAGGGATGGCTTCATGGGGCCATGGAACATTCTTCATCTCTGGGGTTTCTGCCCAGCTCCCAAGACTTTGTGTCTCTGGGGGAAGGGAAGACTGCTGTTTTCCGTCTCAATGGATCCCCACTAGAGCGATTCCAGAGACAGTTTCCGGGTCTCAGCGCCAGAAAACACCACCAAGTGTGAAGATTTGCCTCTAGGCACCTGGAAGGCCCACTCTGCCGGCTCCTGGTCCAGCTACCATGGGGGTTTGTTGGAAACAGGCTCATGCTGAGGATCACAAAGCCTGTTTGTGCCCAGGGCGGCTCCCATGTGTGGTCGTGGTCTCATGTCCATGCAGCTGGTTCCCACTCTGAGGGTGAAACACCCATCTCACCAGCCAGATTTCCTGCCATTAGGAAGGAGGTGTACCCTTGTTCTTCAGGTTTCCTCATAGGGTAGGATTTGAGCTAAGTGCTAGGCACAGATGCCTGAATATCCAGGTTGAGTAGAGATGACGGCTTTGGGCCACAACAAGTCCCATCTGTAGTATATGGGACCCACTGTCTGGGTGGCTGACTAAAGATCGTGGTGCAGGCTGTGTCAGACAGAGCCTTAGTTCCCATGGTGGCCTATGACATTAGGGTGTCGTCAAGGGCCCTGCAGGTGGATCCTCATGTGGGGTTACTGGGCAGACTTACCAGGCTATTCTTCTTTCTTGTGGCAGGCAGAATGATGCGTTGTGGCTACAGAATTTCCTATCAAGAGTGTTTGTGGACCAGGAGCATGAGGATGGAATGGTAAACACACGCTAATGTTAAATTCAGTGCCAAGCGAAAAACAGTTCCAATGTGCAGTGGCTGATTGGAGATATCCAACACCTGAGTAAGGGCGGATGTCAGATGTTTGCTCACACTGGAGTTTTTGTCTATGATGACCAACAAATGGAGGGGTGGCGTCAAGAGGCAATGGAGGATTTACCACGCTAGGGCTTCTGAGATGATCCAAACAGCAAGGTTTCCTTCTACCAGACAGGGGGAGTCTGTTTTTTTTTTTCTCCAGGGTCCCCCATGAGGGAACTTTGTGTAGCAGAGCACTCCCTCATGGATTCCTGGAAAGCACACCTGCATTGACCATTGCAGCTGAGGAACATGGCAGGTTTGTTGTGGTGGCTATGGGGTGTAGTTCCAAGGCCTTGAGTTGACATGGAGTCTCATGTAAATTGGGCACAATGCTGGTTTGTTACCAGGGAGATCTTAGAATGTGCTGGTGGCTAAGGGGCCATGCAGAGTTCATCTACCCTGACAGTTTGACACAGGTCCAAGAGCAAGTCTTTCTTCTGGGGACACTAGATGTTCTTTTGTGGGGCTCAGGGATGACATGTTTTATCATAGGTTGGTATTCCAGAACAGGTCACTGAGGACAGGTGCCTGAAAACCTCATCTAGGGTTCCAATGAGGTCCTAGGGACATGTCAGTGTAAAACTTCTGACTCAGGACCATTGACATGGCTTCCTGCCTGGATGTAGGTGATGAGGGTGTATCAGACTGGGCATTGCATTCAGAGGGTTCACCAATATGCTGATTGGCTCAGGGGCCTTACAGGTTTCTCCTAATCTGGAGGGGTTGGGCAATTGTGACCGTCAGAGCTTCCATGGGGATGGCAGGCACAGTCCTCTGGTGTGGCTCCAGAGACACCATCCTGGAGGGCAGGTGAGCCATGGTTTTGGGAATGAAGTCTTCAAACACAAATTCCGGTTAGGGTTAGTGGCACGGTGATCACAGGCCCAATGCATAGACCTTGAGGGCAGCTTGTGAGGAATTGTTATTAGGGTGACTCAAAGGCGGTAGCACAGGCTTTTCTATCTGAATTGTGTGTCCAGGATGGCCTCGGAATACAGGTGTGATCTCATGGGTCCATGGGATATCATGACAGGGTTGCCCACTCTCTCCACTCTTATTCAACATAGTATTTGAAGTCCTAGCAACAGCAATCAGACAACAAGGAGAAATAAAATGTATCCAAATTGGCAATGAAGAAGTCAAACTCTCTCTTCACAGATGACATACTTTATATGGAAAACCCAAAAGAATCCACCCCAAAACTACTAGAACGCATACAGCACTTCAATAATGTGGGAGGATACAAAATCTTTGTACAAAAATCAGTGGTTTTCTTATCCTTTAACAATGAAAATACAGAAAGGGAAATTAGAGAATCAATTCCATTTACTACAGCTCCAAAACCATAAGATACCTGGGAATAATCCAAACCAAAGTGATAAGCAATCTATACTCAGGGAACTACAGAACACTCATGAAATAAATGGAAGAAAACCATAAAGATGGAAGACCATTCCATACTCGTGGATCAGAAGAATAAACAGTCTTTAAAAGTCTATACAACCTAGAGAAATCTATCTTTTTAATGCCATTCTGATCAAAATTCCTCCGGTATTTTTCAAAGAGCTGGAGCAAAGAGAAGCCTAAAATTGGTGTGGAATCAGAGGAGATCCCGTATTGCTAAGGAAATGGCAAAAAGGAAAGAACAAAACTGGGTGCACCCTGTTGCCTGGTTTCAAGGGTTACTACAAAGCTGTGACCACCAAGACAGCAGGGGACTGGCATAAAAACAGGCCATTAGACCAGTGTAACAGAGTAGAGAGCTCAGATATGGACCATCAATCTATAGTCAAATAATTTTCAAGAAAGCAGGAAAAAATATACAAAGGAAAAAAAACGTCTTTTCAATAAATGCTGCTGAGAAAATTGGGACAGCTTTGTGTAGATGAATGAAACTAGACCATTCTCTGACACCATACACAAAGAGAAACTCGAAATGGATAAAAGACCTCAACCTGAGGCAGGAATCCATCAGAATCTTGGAGGAGAAAATAGGCAGAAACCTCTTCAACATTGGCCATAGCAACTTCTTTCAAAATGTGTCTCCAAAGGCAAAGGAAAAAAATGTGAAGATGAACGTTTGGGACTTCATAAAGATCAAAAGCTTCTACACAGCAAAGGAAACAGTCAACAAAACAATGAGGCAACCCACGGAATTCGAGTAGATATTTGCAAATGACAGTACTGACAAAACCTTTTATCCAGGATCTATAAAGAATTCCTGAAACTCAACACACACAACACAGATAATCCTATTAAAAAATGGGCAGAAGATACAAAGAGACATTTCTCCAATGAAGACATACAAATGGCTATCAGACACATTAAAAAATGTTTGTCATCACTAGCCATCAGGGAGATGCAAACTAAAACCACATTGAGATATCACCTTACACCAGTTAGAATGGCCTTAGAAAGATAGGAATCAACATGTGTTGGAGAGGATGTAGAGAAAGGGGAACCCTCTTACACTGATGGTGGGAAAGCAAGTCGGTGCAGCCACTCTGGAGAACAGTGTGGAGATTACTCAAGAAATTAAAAATAGAACTTCCCTAAGACCCTGCAATTGCACTACTGGGTATTTACCCCCAAAGAAACAGATGGAGTGAAAAGAAGGGCCATCTCTACCCCCAAATTTATAGAAGCAATGTCCATGGTCGTCAAAGAGTGGATAGAACCAAGATGCCCTTCAATGGATGATTGGATAAGGAATATGTGGTCCATATACACTACAGAGTATTAGGCCTCCATCAGAAAGGATGAATACCTAACATATGTAGCTACATGAATGGGACTGGAAAAGATTCTGCTGAGTGAAATAAGTTAAATAAGTCAAGCAGAGAGAATCAATTATCATAAGGTTCCACTTATGTATGGAGCATAACAAATAGCATGGAGGACAAGGGGAGTTAGAGAGGAAAAGGGAGTTTGGGGAAATTGGAAGGGGAGGTGAACCATGAGAGACTATGGACTCTGAAAAACAATCTTAGGGTTTTGAAGTGGCGGGGGTGTGGGAGGTTGGTACCAGGTGGTGGGCATTATAGAGAGCACAAATTGCATGGAGCACTGGGTGTGGTGAAAAAATAATAAGTACTTTTTTTCTGAAAATAAATCAATTGGAAAAGAAAAAAAAAAAGCAAATGGGGGCATCACATTTCCGGACTTTAAGCTTTACTACAAAGCTATGATAACCAAGACAGCATGGTACTGGCAAAAAAATAGACATATAGACCAGTGGAACAGAGTAGAGAGCCCTGATATGGACCCTCAACTCTATGGTCAAATAATCTTAGACAAAACAGGAAAAAATATACAGTGGAAAAAAGACAGTCTCTTCCATAAATGGTGCAGAGAAAACTGGGCAACTATACGTAGAAGAATGAAACTGGACCATTGTCTTACACCGCACACAAAGATAAACTCAAAATGGATAAAAGACCTCAATGTGAGACAAAATCCATCAGAATCATAGAGGAGAATATAAGCAGTAATCTCTTCGATGTCAGCCACAGCAACTTCTTTCAAGATATGTCTCCAAAGGGAAAGGAAACAAAAGCCAAAATAAACTTCTGGGACTTCGTCAAAATCTAAACCTTCTGCATAGCAAAGGAAACAGTCAACAAAACAAAGAGCAACCCAAGGATTGCGAGAAGATACTTGCAAATGACAGGACAGACAAATGGTTGATATCCAGGACCTATAAAGAACTCCTCAAACTCAACACACACAAAACAGACAATCATATTTTAAAAATGGGCAGAAGATATGAAGAGACACTTCTCCAATGAAGACATACAAATGGCTATCAGACACATGAAAAAAAAAAGGTTCATCATCATTAGCCATCAGACTGATGCACATTAAAACCGCATTGAGATACCACCTTACACCAGTTAGAACAGCCAAAATAAGCAAGACAGGAAACAACATGTGTTGGAGAGGATGTGGAGAAAGGGAAACCCTCTTACACTGTTGGTGGGGATGCAAGTTGGTGCAGCTACTTTGGAAAACAGTGTGGAGATTCCTCAAGAAATTAAAAACAGAGCTATCCTATGACCCTGCAATTGCACTACTGGGTATTTACCCCAAAGATACAGATGGAGTGAAACGAAGGGTCATCTGTACCCCAATGTTTATAGCAGCAATGGCCATGGTCAACAAACTGTGGAAAAAACGAAGATGAACTTCAAAAGATGAATGGATAAGGAAGATGTAGTCCATATACACAATGGA
This sequence comes from Mustela nivalis, assembly GCF_964662115.1. Taxonomy (NCBI): domain Eukaryota; kingdom Metazoa; phylum Chordata; class Mammalia; order Carnivora; family Mustelidae; genus Mustela; species Mustela nivalis. The sequence goes on from NW_028136178.1 coordinate 565,084, forward strand.
GTATTATGCCTCCATCAGAAAGGTTGAATACCCAAATTTTGCAGCAACATGGACAGGACTGGAAGAGATTATGCTTAGTGGAATAAGATAAGCAGACAGAGTCAGTTATCATATTGTTTTACTTAAGTGTGGAGCATAAACAATACCATGGAAGACAAGGGGAGATGGAGAGGAGAAGGGAGTTGAGGGAAACTGGAAGCGGAGGTGAACCATGAGAGACTATGGACTCTGTAAAAGAATCTGAGGTCTTTGCATGGGTTGGGTGGGAGTTTGGGGGAACCAAGTGGTGCTTTTTAGAGATGGTATGGAGTGCATGGAACACTGGGAGTTGTACTAAAACATTGAATATGGTTACACTGAAAATAATTTAAAAAATTAAACAGTTGTATGCCAATATGCTAAGCAAACTTTGTGAAATAGATGCATTTTTAGAAAAGTATAATCCCAAAATTGAACCGGGAAGAAATTCACAACATAAATAGACTTTTACCCAGTAACAAGATTGAAGCAGTGTTCAAAAACCTCCCAATACACAAGAGCCCAGGACTTGATGGATTCACAGGAGAAATCTACCAGACTTTAATAGAAGAAATAACATGTCTTCTCCTGAAGCTCGTTCCAAAAATTAAGCAGAAAGAAAACTTCCAGACCCTTTTTATGAAGGCAGCATTACCCTGCTCCACAAACCAGGCAAAGACCTCACCAAAAGGAAAATTTCAGACCAATATCACTGATGAATATGGATACTAAGATTCTCAACAAGATCCTAGCTCACAGGATCCAACAGTACATTCAAAAGATGATCCACCATGACCAGGTGGGATCTATCCCTGGGTTGCAAGGATGGTTCAGCATTCACAAATCAATCAATGTCATAGAACAAATTATGAAGCATGGAGAGGAGAACCACATGGTCCTCTCCATTGAAGAAGAAAAAAGCATTATACAAAATCCAGCATCCGGTCCTGATTAAAATGCTTCAAATTATAGGGATAGAGGGAACATTAGTCAACTTCATAAAATGTCTATGAAAAACCCACAGTGAATATTATCCTCAATGGGTAATAGCTGACAGGCTTCCCTTTGAGATCAGGAACATGACAAGGATGCCCACTCTCACCACTCTTGTTCTACAAACTATTTGAAATCCTAGCAACAGCAATCAGACAACAATGAGAAATAAAAGGTATCCAAATTGGTAATGAAGAAGTCAAACACTCTCTCCTCACAGATGACATAATTTATATGGAAAACTCAAAACACCCCACCTCCAAACTACCAGAACTCATACAGCAACTCAGTAATGTGGCAGGATACAAAATCATTGTACAGAAATCAGTGGCCTTCTTCTACATTATCAATGAAAATACAGAAAGGGACATTAGAGAATCAATTCCATTTACTACAGCACTGAAACCATAAGATACCTGGGAATAAACCATACCAAAGAAGTAAAGGATTTTTCTTGAGGAACTACAGAACACTCATGAAAAAAATTGAAGAAAACAAAAAAGACAGAAGACCATTCCATGCTCAAGGATCAGAAGAATAAACATTGGTAAAATGGATAAAAGACCTCAATGTAAGACAGGAATCCATCAGAACCCTAGAGGAGAACATTGGCAGTAATCTCTTCTATATCAGCCACAGCAACTTATTTCAAGATATGTCTCCAAAGGCAAAGGAAACAAAAGCCAAAATAAACTCTTGGGACTTCATCAAAATCAAAAGCCTCTGCACAGCAAAGGAAAAAGTCAAAAAAACAAAGATGCAACCCATGGAATGTGATAAGATATTTGCAAATAACAGTACAGACAAAAGGTTGATATCCAGGATCTATAATGAACTCCTCAAACTCAACACATAGGAAATAGGCAAACATATCAAAAAATGGGCAGAAGATATGAACAGACAATTCTCTAATGAAGACATACAAATGGCAATCAGACACATGAAAAAATGTACATCATCACTAGCCCTCAGGGTGATTCAAAATAAAACCACAGTGAGATATCACCTTACACCAGTTAGAATTGCCAAAGTTAACAAAACAAGAAACAACATGTGTTGGAGAGGATGTGGAGAAAGGGGAACCCTTTTACACTGTTGGTGGGATTGCAAGTTGGTGCAGCCTCTTTGGAGAACAGTGTGGAGATTCCTCAAGAAATTAAAAACAGAACTTCCCTATGACCCTGCAATTGCACTCCTGGGTATTTACCCCAAAGATACAGATGTCGTGAAAAGAAGGGCCATCTGTACCCTAATGTTTATAGCAGCAATGGCCATGGTCGCCAAACTATGAAAGAACCAAGATGCCCTTCAACGGACGAATGGATAAGGAAGATGTGGTCCATATACACTATGGAGTATTATGCCTCCATCAGAAAGGATGAATACCCAACTTTTGTAGCAGCATGGACGGGACTGGAAGAGATTTTGCTGAATGAAGAAAGGCAGAGAGAATCAATTATCATATGGTTTCACTTATTTGTGGAGCATAACAAATATCATGGAGAAAAAGGGGTCTTAGAGAGGAGAAGGGAGTTTGGGGGAATTGGAAGGGGAGGTGAATCATGAGAGACTATGGACTCTGAAAAACAACCTAGGGGTTTGAAGTGGCAGGGGGGTGGGATCTTGGGGTACCAGGTGGTGGGTATTATAGAGGGCACAGATTGCATGGAGCACTGGGTTGGTGAAAAAAATAATGAATACTGTTTTTCTGAAAATAAAGAAATTAATTTAATTAAAAAAAAACATTGTTAAAATGTTATACTGGAGACAAGATGGCGGAGAAGTAGGAGGAGGCTCCCTTTCAACCTGAACCCTACTTCTATTGAACTCCACTCACCGACAAAATCAGCCTGAGACCCAAATTATACACATCTGGATCTCTACCAGAGCAGAAAACGCCAGTGGGCAGGTAAAGCAGAGTGGGAAAGTCGGACTGATATCGGAAGATAAACAAAAGTGGGAGGGTGCTACCAGAGGTGACCCACTGGAAAGTAATATCCCAATACGAGAGTGCCCTGCGTCTGGGGACCAGCATTATCTCAGAAGTATGGTAGAAAGCACTCAAGAAGAGCAAGGGATCACTGGGAAGAAATTGCAGGAATCGGGGTGTTAGGGTCAGGGGCTTAAGTCCCCAGACCCAGGACAACCACCCCTGGTGCAGAGCCAGAAAGAGTGCGGCAGAGAAACCAGGTCTTGGTCCCTGAACCACCAGCAAGCTCGCCTGAGAGCGTGTGGCTCCCAGCTCCCATGAGGGGCTGGGAGCCTCGCCAGCCAACAGAAGCACAGCTTTTTTGCAGTCCCCATGCAAGTGCCCTGCCATGCCATCAGAGTCCGAGTCATGCCCTGCGCCCTCCAGAGAGAGAGGTGGCACAGGCACCAGCCTGGTGCTCTCGGACCTGGAAATACCAGGCACTCCCAGCTTGTGCCAGGGGGAAAATCTCAGTTTGCGATTGCTGCTTGGAACTTCTCTGGCAGTCTGGAGCTGCCCAGACAGCGGCCACTGCTGTGGTTTTGGTACAAGCAAAAAATCTTGAGTCCCCAGGGACCGCGACTGGGAACCTGCTCTGCCAGTGTTGAAGGGGGATTTTATTTGGGCTCTTCGGACAGATTGAGGCTTCTCTCTGAGACGAAGGACAGGGTACAGTTTGCTTTCCTCTAAACCTACAAAAACCATCAAAAGCCCTCAAGGCAAGAGAAAAACAAAAGTGAACAAATATAAAAACCTCCAGAGAACAAAAGCCTGAAAAAAACAGTTTCCTAAGAGCACACCCCCTTGAGGGGGGTGGGAGGACTTAACTCAGAGAACATCATTGACTGAAATCCCACGTGGCAGGCCCCTCCCCCAGAAAACCAACCGGGAAAGGAAAAAAAAAAAAAAAAGACAACAAGAGATCAACCACCACTACTTCATAGGACAATTTTTATTATTAATTTGTTCCCACTATCCTGGCTCATTTTATTAAAGATAATTTTTTATTATTATATAGAAAATTTTTTAACCTATTTACCGTCACAGTGAGATGTCCAGTACATCAAATTCCATAATAACCTTCTAACCTGAACTTTTTGATACATACACCTGTGTTTTCCTTTTGCATTTCTGTTTTTTAAATTTATTTTTTTTAATTTTAGTTTAGTTTAGTCTAGTTTATTCCTTTTTTTAATTTTTATTTTCTAATATTCATATAGAATTAAACTTCAAGGTAATCCCCTTTTCCCAATCAAAGCCACCCCTATAGGTAAAACAATTCCTAATCCCCATTTATCTTAGGAAAGTGGAGTCTTTAACAAATACATCAAGATACATCCGGAAAAAAAAAACAAAAAAACAAAAAACAAAAAACCTTCCTCACCCACACTGAGAATTTACAACCACTCTACAATCTTTTTCTTCCACCAGTATTTCTGTGTTGTTTTTTATTTATATATTTGACAGAGAGAGATCACAAGTAGGCAGAGAGGCAGGCAGAGAGAGAGAGAGAGAGAGGAAGCAGGCTCCCTGCTGAGCAGAGAGCCCGATGTGGGACTTGATCCCAGGACCCTGAGATCATGACCTGAGCCGAAGGCAGCGGCTTAACCCACTGAGCCACCCAGGCGCCCCTATTTCTGCGTTTTTGTGTTTGTCCTAATAGTATATAAATCTTACACTCGGGGTTCTTTCTGATGAGGTTATTCCTTTATTTGCATTTATATATGCAAATATATATATATATATATATATATATATATATATATATATAATTTTCTCTTCTCATATACTTTTATCAGTCTTTTTGTTTGTCTGTTTTTGTTTGTAAACTTCATAAATCTTACCTTGGAACCCATTTGGGCTGAACCTTCTCTTTTATCTCACCTTTCATTCTTGTCTCTCTCCCTCTCTCTTTTTTTTCTTTTTTTTAACCTCAGGTGTCCCAACAAATGAGGGATTCCAGAGTAGAACCCTGGGGAGGGGCGACTGGACAATCAGAAATCTGATTAAAAATTGGGGCCTAGGGACATGTCAAGCCCATTATGACACCTAATGGTCCAGCCACTGAGAGGACTTACTAGAGGACAGGAATCATGCTGAGGGTCACAATGCGTGTGTATGCCCTCGTCGCACTCAAGAATGGGCGGGGCCTCAGGGTGAATGCTGGTTTCTCCTACACTGAACTTTGGACAACATGCCAACCACAAGGGTTCTTGCCATGGGTAAGGTGAAGTTCTGATTTCTGCATCACACTCACCCCTGGGCAGTGATTGGAGATAAGGTCTCGGTTCTGTAGCCTGAAACCTGAGGTAGGGAAGAGGTGATGACCTAAGGCCATGGAGGGTTTTATGTGCTCAGTGTGCGGTCACCTTTCTGGGTGTTGGTCAGGAGGTCTGGGCTCAGGTTGTGTTCGACAGTGCATTAGTGCCCAGGTTAGACTATATAATTTGGGTAAAGTCGAGTGCTGTGTAGGTTGATCCTCATTTATGGTGCCTGGGCAGCTCATGAGGCAATAATTTTTTTTTCTATACGGCAGGCAGTGTGCTGCATTGTGGGTCCGGAATTGCCAAACTTGAGGGCTTCGGGGCCAGGAGTGTGAGGACGGAAGTCTGAGAAGACAAGCCAGACTTGGGTTTCAGGGCGAGGGCACGGCAGGTACCCTCTGCAGATCTGAACCAATATCTCATGCATCTGAAGTCAGGGCAAGGATCAGACATTGGCAAAGGTTGGAGTTTCTCTGCATGACGGCCGCTTCATGAAGAGAGCGGAATCTCGAGGCCATTGAGGTTTTCCCACGTTGGGAGTTGTGGGATGCCCCCTTCAAGGATTCCTTCTGCGGGACATTTGAGACCTGTTGGACAGCTCCAAGACATCCCATACGGAATGACTCCAGAGCACCATTCGCGGATGGATGCCTGGGAAGCCCGCCTCGCATTCCAATTGTCTCCTAGCAACAAGACAGTTTAGATCTGATGGCTCTGCTGGAGCAACCTCGGTGGCTGAGTTGAAATGGACTTTCCTGAGGATGTGCCCTAATGTGTTTTTGTGTCTATGAGGGCCTTGGAATGGGGTGGTGGCACCGGCAACCTGAAGTACTCTCCTAAGCTTTGGACATGGCTCCCATGCACAGGTTTCCTTGTGGAGACGAGATGAGTTCTGATGGGTGCCTCAGGAAAACCCCTATGCTCGTATTGGAATCAGGCTTTTGAGGACACATGCCTGTAACCCATAGCAATGGATCTTATTATGGCCTAGGATCCTGTCTGGTTCAATCTTCTTCTCTGGGGACATCCATCAATGGTATGAGTGGAGGTCGATTATCAGCTGGTGTCAGACAGCCCTTGTTTGTTCCGGGCGACCCACACTATTGGGATGGCCTAAGGGTCGTTGGAGGTTTCTCCTAATTTGTACGATTTTGGACCATGGAATGGGCAGAATAACCATGGATTGGTAGGCACAGTCCTAATGTGTGGCTACAGGGGCCCAGCCTGGAGGGTGTGTGGCCCAAGACGTTGAGGACAGGAGTCTGAAAACACAAACTCAGCTTAGGTTTGCGACGTAGGTATGGCAGGCCCGATCTACAAACCATGAGAAGAACTCTACAGGATATGAAGAAAGTGCGAGTCTGTGGCGATTGCTCAGGCTTTTGTCTCTGGATTTTGTATCAGTGATGGCCGTGGAATGTCGGGGAGGCCTCATGGGCCATGGACGAATCTTCCTCTCTGAGGATTTGGCCCGATTCCCAATTGCTTTTCGTCAATCTGTGGGATGGGAGGACTCATTTCAGTTTTGTTACCTCAGGTGTCCCACCAAAAGAGGAATTCCAAAGCAAAGCCGTGGGGAAGACTGAAGGGACAATCCGAAATATGGTTAAAAATTGGGGCCTAGGGGCATGGCAAGCCCATATGCTATCTCTTCATCCAGCCACTGAGTGGCCTTACTTGAGGACTGGGCTCAGCCTGAGCATCACAATGTGTTTGTGACCAATGTGGCCCGCGTTCATGGGCGGGGCCTCATGGGCCACTGGTTTCAACGACACTGAACGTTGGACAACATGCCAACCACAAGGTTTCTTGCCATGGGGAAGGAGTTCTGATTTCTGCATCACCTTCAACATGGACAGTGATTGGAGATAAGGTCTAAGTTCTGTACCTGAAAACCGAGGTTGGGAATCGATGACGACCTAAGGCCATGGCGGCTTGATGTGCTCAGTGTGCGTCCAGCTCTCTGGGAGGGGCCAGGGGGTCCAGGCTCAGGCTGTGTCAGAAAGGGCATTAGTGCCCTGGTCAGCCTATGTATTTGGGGTACAGCCCAGGTCGGTGCAGGTTGATCCTCATTTGGGGTTACTGGGTAGCCCCAGAGGACAATGTTTTTCTTCTGCAGGGCCGGCAGAGTGCTGCATTGTACTTCTGGATTGCCAAACTGGAGGCCTTGTGGGCCAGTAGTCTGACGACAAAAGTCTGAGAACACAAGCTAGGCTTAGGTTTCTGGGTGAGGCCATGGCAGGCACAATCTACAGACCTGAATCGAGATCTCGTGCATCTGAAGTCAGGGCAAGGATCAAACGATCGCTCAGGTTGGAGTTTCTGTCCCTGATGGCCCCTTCATGAATGGGGGGGGCATCACGAGGCCATGGGGGTTTTCCCATGATGGGAGTTGTGAGAAGCTCCAAACTGCAGAGAGTCTTTGGCAGGACAATTGAGACCTGTTGTTTGGCTCCAGGCCAATGATTCTGAGCAGGGTTCTAAGGATGGATGGCTGGGTAGCCCACCTCGCATTCCAATTGTCTCCTAGCAACAAGACAGGTTAGATCTCCTGGATCTGTGGGGAGCTACCGAGGATGCTGAGTTGAAATGCACACCCCTGGGGATGGGTCCGAATGTGCTTTTGTGTCTATGGAGACCTTGGAATGAAGCGGTGGCACTTGGGCCCTAAAGGGTTCTCCTAAACAGAGGCTTTGACACAGCTCCAACGTGCAAGTTTCCCATGTGTAGATGAGATGTTTTCTGATGGGTGAGTCAAGAAACAGCTATATGCTGCTTTTGAAATCCAGGCCTCTGAGGAGAGATGCCTGGAAAGCAAAGCAATGGATCTGATTAGTGCCTAGGGGCCTGTTCTTTCCTTTTTACCTCTGAGGACATCTCTCTATGGGTCTGAGTGCAGGTAGGGGCTCATTTGGGCTCAGATTGCCCCTGTTTTTCCTGGGAAGCCACCACTATTGAGATATAACAGGGACTTTGGAGGTTTAACTGATTAGAAGGGTTGTGGCCATTGGAATGGGCACACACAATTCCCTTGGAGAGGGCAAGTACAGTCCTCAGGTTTGGCTCCAGGGGCCTGAGCCTGTAGGTTGTGTAGGCCAGGGCTGTTTGGACAGTTGTCTGAAAACACAAACTCGGCTTATTTTTCGGGTCATAGGTATGGCAGAACTGATCTACAGACCATGAGGAGAACTCTTCGGGTTGAAAGAAGGGCGAGTGTGAGGCTCCTGCTCAAGTTTTTGTCTCGGGATATCGTGTCACTCATGGTCGTGGAATTTCTGTGTGACTTCATGGAAAATGGACGAGTTTTACTCTCTGGTGGTTTGGCCTCGTCCAAAGAGTTTGGGTTCATTCTGTGGGCTGGAAGAAGTCCGTTTTATTTTGTTGTTGTTGTTGTTGTTGTTTTCTTTTTTAACCTCAGGTGTCCCACCAAATGAGGGATTCCGGAGTAGAGACCTGTGGAGGGGCGACTGGACAGTCAGAAATCTGGTTAAAAATTGGGCCCGAGTGACATTTCAAGCCCATTATGACATCTAAAGGTCCAGCCACTGAGAGGACTTACTAAAGGACAGGACTCATGCTGAGGGTCTCAATGCGTGTGTATGCCCTCCTCGCACTCAAGAATGGGCGGGGCCTCAGGGTTTCTCCTACACTGATCGTTGGACAACGTGCCAACCACAAGGGTTCTTGCCATGGGTAAGGAGGAGTACTGATTTCTGCATCAGACTCACCCCTGGGCAGTGATTGGAGATAAGGTCTCGGTTCTGAAGCCTGAAAACTGAGGTAGGGAAGAGATGATGACCTAAGGCCATGGCGGGTTTTATGTGCTCAGTGTGCGGTCAGCTTTCTGGGTGTTGGTCAGGAGGTCCGGCCTCAGGTTGTGTTCGACAGTGCATTAGTGCCCAGGTTAGACTATATAATTTGGGTAAAGTCTAGAGCTGTGTAGGTTTACCCTCATTTAAGGTGCCTGGGCAGCTCATGAGGCAATAATTTTTTTTCTAGAGGGCAGGCAGAGTGCTGCATTGTGGGTCCGGAATTGCCAAACTTGAGGGCTTTGGGGCCAGGAGTGTGAGGACGGAAGTCTGAGAAGAAAAGCTAGACTTGGGTTTCAGGGCGAGGGCACGGCAGGTACCCCCTGCAGATCTGAACCAATATCTCATGCATCTGAAGTCAGGGCGAGAATCAGACGTTGGCTCAGGTTGGAGTTTCTGAGCATGACGGCCGCTTCATGAAGGGAGCGGAATCTCGAGGCCATTGAGGTTTTCCCACGTTGGGAGTTGTGGGATGCCCCCTTCAAGGATTCCTTCTGCGGGACAATTGAGACCTGTTGGACAGCTCCAGGACATCCCATATGGAATGACTCCAGAGCACCGTTCGCGGATGAATGCCTGGGAAGCCGCCTCGCATTCCAATTGTCTCCTAGCAACAAGACAGTTTAGAACTGATGGCTCTGCGGGAGCAACCTGGGTGGCTGAGTTGAAATGGACTTTCCTGAGGATGTGCCCTAATGTGTTTTTGTGTCCATGAGGGCCTTGGAATGGGGCGGTGGCACCGGGACCCTGAAGTACTCTCCTAAGCTTTGGACATGGCTCCCATGCACAGGTTTCCTTGTGGAGACGAGATGAGTTCTGATGGGTGCCTCAGGAAAACCCCTATGCTCGTATTGGAATCAGGCTTTTGAGGACACATGCCTGTAACCCAAAGCAATGGATCCTATTATGGCCTTGGGTCCTGTCTGGTTCAATCCACTTTTCTGGGTACATCCATCTATGGTATGAGTGGAGGTCGATTATCAGCTGGTGTCAGACACCCCTTGTTCGTTCCGGGCGACCCACACTATTGGGATGGCCTCAGGGTCGTTGGAGTTTTCTCCTAATTTGTACGATTTTGGACCATGGAATGGGCAGAATTCCCATGGATTGGTAGGCACAGTCCTAATGTGTGGCTTCAGGCGCCCAGCCTGGAGGGTGTGTGGACCAAGACTTTGAGGACAGAAGTCTGAAAACACAAACTCAGCTTAGTTTTGGGGACGTAGGTATGGCAGGCCCGATCGACAAACCATGAGAAGAACTCTTCAGGATATGAAGAAAGTGCGAGTCTGAGGCGCTTGCTCAGGCTTTTGTCTCTGGATTTTGTATCAGCGATGGCCGTGGAATGTCGGGCAGGCCTCATGGGCCATGGACGAATCTTCCTCTCTGAGGATTGGCCCGATTCCCAATTGCTTTTCGTCATTCTGTGGGATGGGAGGTCTCCTTTCAGGTTTGTTACCTCAGGTGTCCCACCAAAAGAGGAATTCCAAATCCAAGCCGTGGGGAATACTGAAGGGACATCCCGAAATATGGTTAAAAGTTGGGGCCTAGGGGCATGGCAAGCCCAATAGCTATCTCTTCATCCAGCCATTGAGTGGCCTTACTTGAGGACTGGGCTCAGCCTGAGGGTCACAATGTGTGTTTGTGACCAATGTGGCGTGCAAGCATGGGCGGGGCCTCATGGGCCACACTGGTTTCAACGACACTAAACGTTGGACAACATGCCAACCACAAGGTTTCTTGCCATGGGGAAGGAGTTCTGATTTCTGCATCACCTTCAACCTTGGGCAGCGATTGGAGATAAGGTCTAGGTTCTGAAACCTGAAAACCGAGGTTGGGAGAGATGACGACCTAAGGCCATGGCGGCTCGATGTGCTCAGTGTGCGGCCAGCTGTCTGGGAGGGGCCAGGGGGTCCAGGCTCAGGCTATGTCAGAAAGGGCATTAGTGCCCTGGTCAGCCTATGTAATTGGGGTACAGCCAAGGTCGGTGCAGGTTGATCCTCATTTGGGGTTACTGGGTATCCCCAGAGGACAATGTTTTTCTTCTGGAGGGCCGGCAGAGTGCTGCATTGTAGTTCTGGATTGCCAAATGGAGGGCTTGTGGGCAAGTAGTCTGACGACAAATGTCTGAGAACACAAGCTAGGCTTAGGTTTTTTGGGTGAGGCCATGGCAGGCACAATCTACAGACCTGAATCGAGATCTCATGCCTCTGAAGTCAGGGCGAGGATCAGACGATCGCTCAGGTTGGAGTTTCTGTCCCTGATGGCCCCTTCATGAATGGGGGGGGCATCACGAGGCCATGGGTGTTTTCCCACTATGGGAGTTGTGAGAAGCTCCAAACTGCAGTGAGTCTTCTGCAGGACAATTGAGACCTGTTGTTTGGCTCCAGGGCAATGATTCTGAGCAGGGTTCTAAGGATGGATGGCTGGGTAGCCCACCTCGCATTCCAATTGTCTCCTAGCAACAAGACAGGTTAGATCTCCTGGATCTGTGGTCAGCTACCGAGGATGCTGAGTTGAAATGGTCACCCCTGGGGATTGGTCCTAATGTGCTTTTGTGTCTATGGAGACCTTGGAATGAAGCGGTGGCACTGGGGCCCTAAAGGATTCTCCTAACCAGAGGCTTTGACACAGCTCCAACGTGCAAGTTTCCCATGTGTAGATGAGATGTTTTCTGATGGGTGAATCAAGAAACAGCTATATGCTGCTTTTGAAATCCAGGCCTCTGAGGAGAGATGCCTGGAAACCAAAGCAATGGATCTGATTAGTGCCTAGGGGCCTGTTCTTTCCTTTTTACCTCTGGGGACATCTGTCTATGGGTCTGAGTGCAGGTAGGTGCTCAGTTGGGCTCAGATTGCCCCTGTCTTTCCTGGGAAGCCACCACTATTGAGATGGATCAGGGACTTTGGAGGTTTATCCTATTAGAAGGGTTGTGGCCATTGGAATGGGAACACACAATTCCCTTGGAGAGGGCAAGTACAGTCCTCAGGTTTGGCTCCAGGGTTCTGAGCCTGTAGGTTGTGTAGGCCAGGGCTGTTTGGACAGTTGTCTGAAAATTAACTCAGCTTAGGTTTGGGGACGTAGGTATGGCAGGCCCGATCTACAAACCATGGGAAGAACTCTGCAGCATATGAATAAAGTGCGAGACTGAGTCGCTTGTTCAGGCTTTTGTGTCTGGATTTTTTATCAGCGATGGCCGTGGAATGTCGGGGAGGCCTCATGGGCAATGGACGAATCTTCCTCTCTGAGAATTTGGCCCGATACCCAATTGCTTTTCGTCAATCTGTGGGATGGGAGGACTCATTTCAGGTTTGTTACCTCAGGTGTCCCACCAAACGAGTTATTCCAAAGCAAAGCCGTGGGGAAGACTGAAGGGACAACCCGAACTATGGTTAAAAATTGGGGCGTAGGGGCATGGCAAGCCCAATATGCTATCTCTTCATCCAGCCACTGAGTGGCCTTACTTGAGGACTGGGCTCAGCCTGAGGGTCACAATGTGTGTTTGTGACCAATGTGGCCCGCGAGCATTGGCGGGGCCTCATGTGCCACACTGTTTTGAACGACCCTGAACGTTGGACAACATGCCAAACACAAGGTTTCTTGCCATGGGGAAGGAGTTCTGATTTCTGCATCACCTTCAAACTTGGGCAGTGATTGGAGATTAGGTCTAGGTTCTGAAAACTGGAAACCGAGGTTGGGAAGAGATGACGACCTAAGGCCACGGAGGCTCGATGTGCTCAGTGTGCGGCCAGCTGTCTGGGACGGGCTAGGGGCTCCAGGCTCAGGCTGTGTCAGAAAGGGCATTAGTGCCCTGGTCAGCCTATGTATTTGGGGTACAGCCAAGGTCGGTGTAGGTTGATCCTCATTTGGGGTTACTGGGTAGCCCCAGTGGACAATGTTTTTCTTCTGGAGGGCCGGCAAGTGCTGCATTGTAGTTCTGGATTGCCAAACTGGAGGGCTTGTGGGCCAGTAGTCTGACGACAAAAGTCTGAGAACACAAGCTAGGCTTAGGTTTCTGGGTGAGGCCATGGCAGGCACAATCTACAGACCTGAATCGAGATCTCGTGCATCTGAAGTCAGGGCGAGGATCAGACGATCGCTCAGGTTGGAGTTTCTGTCCCTGATGGCCCCTTCATGAATGGGGGGGGCACCACGAGGCCATGGGGTTTTCCCACGATGAGAGTTATGAGAAGCTACAAACTGCAGAGAGTCTTCTGCAGGTCAATTGAGACCGTTGCTTGGCTCCAGGCCAATGATTCTGAGCAGTGTTCTAAGGATGGATGGCTGCGTAGCCCACCTCGCATTCCAATTGTCTCCTAGCAACAAGACAGGTTAGATCTCCTGGATCTGTGGGGAGCAACCGAGGACGCTGTGTTGAAATGGACACCCCTAAGGATGGGTCCTAATGTGCTTTTTTGTCTATGGAGACCTTGGAATGAAGAGGTGGCACTGGTGCCCTAAAGTGTTCTCCTAAACAGAGGCTTTGACACAGCTCCAACGTGCAAGTTTCCCATGTGTAGATGAGATGTTTTCTGATGAGTCAAGAAACAGCTATATGCTGCTTTTGAAATCCAGGCCTCTGAGGAGAGATGCCTGGAAACCAAAGCAATGGATCTGATTAGTGCCTAGGGGCCTGTTCTTTCCTTTTTACCTCTGGGGACATCTGTCTATGGGTCTGAGTGCAGGTAGGTGGTCATTTGGGCTCAGATTGCCCCTGTTTTTCCTGGGAAGCCACCACTTTTGAGATGGATCAGGGACTTTGGAGGTTTATCCTATTAGAAGGGTTGTGGCCATTGGAATGGGCACACACAATTCCCTTGGAGAGGGCAAGTACAGTCCTCAGGTTTGAATGCAGGGGCCTGAGCCTGTAGGTTGTATAGGCCAGGGGTGTTTGGACAGTTGTCTGAAAACACAAACTCGGCTTATGTTTCGGGTCATAGGTATGGCAGGACTGATGTACAGACCATGAGGAGAACTCTTCGGGATTTGAAAGAAGGGCTAGTGTGAGGCTCTGCTCTAGTTTTTGTCTCTGGATATCGTGTCACTCATGGTCGTGGAATTTCTGGGAGACTTTATGGGAAATGGACGAGTCTTACTCTCTGGTGGTTTGGCCCCGTCCAAAGAGATTGGGGTCATTCTGTGGGCTGGAAGAATTCCGTTTTTTTTTTTTTTGTTGTTGTTGTTGTTGTTTTTTTCTTTTTTAACCTCAGGTGTCCCACCAAATGAGGGATTCCAGAGTAGAGACCTGGGGAGGGGCTACTGGACAGTCAGAAATCTGGTTAAAAATTGGGGCCTAGTGACATGTCAAGCCCATTATGACATCTAAAGGTCCAGCCACTGAGAGGACTTACTAGAGGACAGGACTCATGCTGAGGGTCACAATGCGTGTGTATGCCCTTGTCACACTCAAGCCCGCCTCGCATTCCAATTGTCTCCTAGCAACAAGACAGTTTAGATCTGATGCCTCTGCCGGAGCAACCGGGGTGGCTGAGTTGAAATGGAATTTCCTGAGGATGGGTCCTAATGTGTTTTTGTGTCCATGAGGGCCTTGGAATGGGGCGGTGGCACCGGGACCCTGAAGTACTCTCCTAAGCTTTGGACAGGGCTCCCATGCACAGGTTTCCTTGTGGAGACGAGATGAGTTCTGATGGGTGCCTCAGGAAAACCCCTATGCTCGTATTGGAATTAGGCTTTTGAGGACACATGCCTGTAACCCAAAGCAATGGATCCTATTATGGCCTAGGGTCCTGTCTGGTTCAATCTTCTTCTCTGGGGACATCCATCTATGGTATGAGTGGATGTAGATTATCAGCTGGTGTCAGACAGTCCTTGTTTGTTCCGGGCGACCTACACTATTGGGATGGCCTCAGGGACTTTGGAGGTTTCTCCTAATTTGTACGATTTTGGACCATGGAATGGGCAGAATTCCCATGGATTGGTAGGCAGAGTCCTAATGTGTGGCTCCAGGCGCCCAGCCTGGAGCGTGTGTGGCCCAAGATTTTGAGGACAGAAGTCTGAAAACACAAACTCAGCTTAGATTTGGGGACGTATGTATGGCAGGCCCGATCGACAAACCATGAGAAGAAATCTTCAGGATATGAAGAAAGTGCGAGACTGAGGCGCTTGCTCAGGCTTTTGTCTCTGGATTTTGTATCAGCGATGGCCGAGGAATGTCGGCCAGGCCTCATGGGCCATCGAGGAATCTTCCTCTCTGAGGATTTGGCCCGATTCCCAATTGATTTTCATCAAACTGTGGGATGGGAGGACTCATTTCAGGTTTGTTACCTCAGGTGTCCCACCAAAAGAGGAATTCCAAAGCAAAGCCGTGGGGAAGACTGAAGGGACAACCCGAACTATGGTTAAAAATTGGGGCCTAGGGGCATGGCAAGCCCAATATGCTATCTCTTCATCCAGCCACTGAGTTGCCTTACTTGAGGACTGGGCTCAGCCTGAGGGTCACATTGTGTGTTTGTGACCAATGTGGCCCGCGAGCATGGGCGGGGCCTCATGGGCCACACTGGTATCAACGACACTGAACGTTGGACAACATGCCAACCACAAGGTTTCTTGCCATGTGGAAGGAGTTCTGATTTCTGCATCACCTTCAACCTTGGGCACTGATTGGAGATAAGGTCTAGGTTCTGAAACCTGAAAACCGAGGTTTGGAAGAGATGACGACCTAAGGCCATGGCGGCTGGATGTGCTCAGTGTGCGGCCAGCTGTCTGGGAGGGGCCAGGGGCTCCAGGCTCAGGCTGTGACAGAAAGGGCATTAGTGCCCTGGTCAGCCTATGTATTTGGGGTACAGCCAAGGTCGGTGCAGGTTGGTCCTCATTTGGGATTACTGGGTAGCCCCAGAGGACAATGTTTTTCTTCTGGAGGGCCGGCAGAGTGCTGCATTGTAGTTCTGGATTGCCAAACTGGAGGGCTTGTGGGCAAGTAGTCTGACGACAAAAGTCTGAGAACACAAGCTAGGCTTAGGTTTCTGGGTGAGGCCGTGGCAGGCACAATCAACAGACCTGAATCGAGATCTCGTGCATCTGAAGTCAGGGCGAGGATCAGAGATCGCTCAGGTTGGAGTTTCTGTCCCTGATGGCCCCTTCATGAATGGGGGGGCATCACGAGGCCATGGGTGTTTTCCCACGATGGGAGTTGTGAGAAGCTCCAAACTGCAGAGAGTCTTCTGCAGGACAATTGTGACCTGTTGTTTGGCTCCAGGGCAATGATTCTGAGCAGGGTTCTAAGGATGGATGGCTGGGTAGCCCACCTCGCATTCCAATTGTCTCCTAGCAACAAGACAGGTTAAATGTCCTGGATCTGTGGGGAGCAACCGAGGACGCTGTGTTGAAATGGACACCCCTGGGGATGGGTCCTAACGTGCTTTTGTATCTATGGAGTCCTTGCAATGAAGCGGTGGCACTGGGGCCCTAAAGGGTTCTCCTAAACAGAGGCTTTGACACAGCTCCAACGTGCACGTTTCCGATGTGTAGATAAGATGTTTTCTGATGGGTGAGTCAAGAAACAGCTATATGCTGCTTTTGAAATCCAGGCCTCTGAGGAGAGATGCCTGGAAACCAAAGCAATGGATCTGATTAGTGCCTAGGGGCCTGTTCTTTCCTTTTTACCTCTGGGGACATCTGTCTATGGGTCTGAGTGCAGGTAGGTGCTCATTTGGGCTCAGATTGCCCCTGTTTTTCCTAGGAAGCCACCACTTTTGAGATGGATCAGGGACTTTGGAGGTTTATCCTATGAGAAGGGTTGTGGCCATTGGAATGGGCACACACAATTCCCTTGGAGAGGGCAAGTACAGTCCTCAGGTTTGGATCCAGGGGCCTGAGCCTGTAGGTTGTGTAGGCCAGGGCTGTTTGGACAGTTGTCTGAAAACACAAACTCGGCTTATGTTTCGGGTCTTAGGTATGGCAGGACTGATGTACAGACCATGAGGAGAACTCTTCGGGATTTGAAAGAAGGGTGAGTGTGAGGATCCTTCTCAAGTTTTTGTCTCTTGATATCGTGTCACACATGGTCGTGGAATTTCTGGGTGACTTTATGGGAAATGGACGAGTCTTACTCTCTGGTGGTTTGGCCCCGTCCAAAGAGATTGGGGTCATTCTGTGGGCTGGAAGAAGTCCGTTTTTTTTTTTTTTTGTTGTTGTTGTTGTTGTTTTCTTTTTTAACCTCAGGTGTCCCACCAAATGAAGGATTCCAGAATAGAGACCTGGGAAGGGGCGACTGGACAGTCAGAAATCTGGTTAAAAATTGGGGCCTAGGGACATGTCAAGCCCATTATGACATCTAAAGGTCCAGCCACTGAGAGGACTTACTAGAGGACAGGACTCATGCTGAGGGTCACAATGCGTGTGTATGCCCTCGTCGCACTCAAGAATGGGCGGGGCCTCAGGGTGAATGCTGGTTTCTCCTACACTGAACGTTGGACAACGTGCCAACCACAAGGGTTCTTGCCATGCGTAAGGAGGAGTTCTGATTTCTGCATAACATTCACCCCTGGGCAGTGATTGGAGATAAGGTCTCGTTTCTGAAGCCTGAAAACTGAGGTAGGGAAGAGATGATGACCTAAGGCCATGGCGGGTTTTATGTGCTCAGTGTGCGGTCAGCTTTCTGGGTGTTGGTCAGGAGGTCCGGCCTCAGGTTGTGTTCGACAGTGCATTAGTGCCCAGGTTAGACTATATAATTTGGGTATGGTCGAGTGCTGTGTAGGTTTACCCTCATTTAAGGTGCCTGGGCAGCTCATGAGGCAATAATTTTTTTTTTTTCTAGAGGGCCGGCAGAGTGCTGCATTGTGGGTTCGGAATTGCCAAATTTTAGGACTTCGGGGCCAGGAGTTTGAGGTCGGAAGTGTGAGAAGACAAGCTAGACATGGGTTTCAGGGCGAGGGCACGACAGGTACCCCCTGCAGATCTGAACCACTATCTCATGCTTCTGAAGTCAGGGCGAGGATCAGACGTTGGCTCAGGTTGGAGTTCCTGTGCATGACGGCCGCTTTATGAAGGGAGTGGAATCTCGGGGCCATTGAGGTTTTCCCACGTTGGGAGTTGTGGGATGCCCCCTTCAAGGATTCCTTCTGCAGGACAATTGAGACCTGTTGGACAGCTCCAGGACATCCCATATGGAATGACTCCAGAGCACCGTTCGCGGATGGATGCCTGGGAAGCCCGCCTCGCATTCCAATTGTCTCCTAGCAACAAGACAGTTTAGATCTGATGCCTCTGCCGGAGCAATCGGGGTGGCTGAGTTGAAATGGACTTTCCTGAGGATGGGTCCTAATGTGTTTTTGTGTCCATGAGGGCCTTGGAATGGGGCGGTGGCACCGGGACCCTGAAGTACTCTCCTAAGCTTTGGACAGGGCTCCCATGCACAGGTTTCCTTGTGGAGACGAGATGAGTTCTGATGGGTGCCTCAGGAAAACCCCTATGCTCGTATTGGAATTAGGCTTTTGAGGACACATGCCTGTAACCCAAAGCAATGGATCCTATTATGGCCTAGGGTCCTGTCTGGTTCAATCTTCTTCTCTGGGGACATCCATCTATGGTATGAGTGGATGTCGATTATCAGCTGGTGTCAGACAGTCCTTGTTTGTTCCGGGCGACCTACACTATTGGGATGGCCTCAGGGACTTTGGAGGTTTCTCCTAATTTGTACGATTTTGGACCATGGAATGGGCAGAATTCCCATGGATTGGTAGGCAGAGTCCTAATGTGTGGCTCCAGGCGCCCAGCCTGGAGCGTGTGTGGCCCAAGATTTTGAGGACAGAAGTCTGAAAACACAAACTCAGCTTAGATTTGGGGACGTATGTATGGCAGGCCCGATCGACAAACCATGAGAAGAAATCTTCAGGATATGAAGAAAGTGCGAGACTGAGGCGCTTGCTCAGGCTTTTGTCTCTGGATTTTGTATCAGCGATGGCCGAGGAATGTCGGCCAGGCCTCATGGGCCATCGAGGAATCTTCCTCTCTGAGGATTTGGCCCGATTCCCAATTGATTTTCATCAAACTGTGGGATGGGAGGACTCATTTCAGGTTTGTTACCTCAGGTGTCCCACCAAAAGAGGAATTCCAAAGCAAAGCCGTGGGGAAGACTGAAGGGACAACCCGAACTATGGTTAAAAATTGGGGCCTAGGGGCATGGCAAGCCCAATATGCTATCTCTTCATCCAGCCACTGAGTTGCCTTACTTGAGGACTGGGCTCAGCCTGAGGGTCACATTGTGTGTTTGTGACCAATGTGGCCCGCGAGCATGGGCGGGGCCTCATGGGCCACACTGGTATCAACGACACTGAACGTTGGACAACATGCCAACCACAAGGTTTCTTGCCATGTGGAAGGAGTTCTGATTTCTGCATCACCTTCAACCTTGGGCACTGATTGGAGATAAGGTCTAGGTTCTGAAACCTGAAAACCGAGGTTTGGAAGAGATGACGACCTAAGGCCATGGCGGCTGGATGTGCTCAGTGTGCGGCCAGCTGTCTGGGAGGGGCCAGGGGCTCCAGGCTCAGGCTGTGACAGAAAGGGCATTAGTGCCCTGGTCAGCCTATGTATTTGGGGTACAGCCAAGGTCGGTGCAGGTTGGTCCTCATTTGGGATTACTGGGTAGCCCCAGAGGACAATGTTTTTCTTCTGGAGGGCCGGCAGAGTGCTGCATTGTAGTTCTGGATTGCCAAACTGGAGGGCTTGTGGGCAAGTAGTCTGACGACAAAAGTCTGAGAACACAAGCTAGGCTTAGGTTTCTGGGTGAGGCCGTGGCAGGCACAATCAACAGACCTGAATCGAGATCTCGTGCATCTGAAGTCAGGGCGAGGATCAGAGATCGCTCAGGTTGGAGTTTCTGTCCCTGATGGCCCCTTCATGAATGGGGGGGCATCACGAGGCCATGGGTGTTTTCCCACGATGGGAGTTGTGAGAAGCTCCAAACTGCAGAGAGTCTTCTGCAGGACAATTGTGACCTGTTGTTTGGCTCCAGGGCAATGATTCTGAGCAGGGTTCTAAGGATGGATGGCTGGGTAGCCCACCTCGCATTCCAATTGTCTCCTAGCAACAAGACAGGTTAAATGTCCTGGATCTGTGGGGAGCAACCGAGGACGCTGTGTTGAAATGGACACCCCTGGGGATGGGTCCTAACGTGCTTTTGTATCTATGGAGTCCTTGCAATGAAGCGGTGGCACTGGGGCCCTAAAGGGTTCTCCTAAACAGAGGCTTTGACACAGCTCCAACGTGCACGTTTCCGATGTGTAGATAAGATGTTTTCTGATGGGTGAGTCAAGAAACAGCTATATGCTGCTTTTGAAATCCAGGCCTCTGAGGAGAGATGCCTGGAAACCAAAGCAATGGATCTGATTAGTGCCTAGGGGCCTGTTCTTTCCTTTTTACCTCTGGGGACATCTGTCTATGGGTCTGAGTGCAGGTAGGTGCTCATTTGGGCTCAGATTGCCCCTGTTTTTCCTAGGAAGCCACCACTTTTGAGATGGATCAGGGACTTTGGAGGTTTATCCTATGAGAAGGGTTGTGGCCATTGGAATGGGCACACACAATTCCCTTGGAGAGGGCAAGTACAGTCCTCAGGTTTGGATCCAGGGGCCTGAGCCTGTAGGTTGTGTAGGCCAGGGCTGTTTGGACAGTTGTCTGAAAACACAAACTCGGCTTATGTTTCGGGTCTTAGGTATGGCAGGACTGATGTACAGACCATGAGGAGAACTCTTCGGGATTTGAAAGAAGGGTGAGTGTGAGGATCCTTCTCAAGTTTTTGTCTCTTGATATCGTGTCACACATGGTCGTGGAATTTCTGGGTGACTTTATGGGAAATGGACGAGTCTTACTCTCTGGTGGTTTGGCCCCGTCCAAAGAGATTGGGGTCATTCTGTGGGCTGGAAGAAGTCCGTTTTTTTTTTTTTTTGTTGTTGTTGTTGTTGTTTTCTTTTTTAACCTCAGGTGTCCCACCAAATGAAGGATTCCAGAATAGAGACCTGGGAAGGGGCGACTGGACAGTCAGAAATCTGGTTAAAAATTGGGGCCTAGGGACATGTCAAGCCCATTATGACATCTAAAGGTCCAGCCACTGAGAGGACTTACTAGAGGACAGGACTCATGCTGAGGGTCACAATGCGTGTGTATGCCCTCGTCGCACTCAAGAATGGGCGGGGCCTCAGGGTGAATGCTGGTTTCTCCTACACTGAACGTTGGACAACGTGCCAACCACAAGGGTTCTTGCCATGCGTAAGGAGGAGTTCTGATTTCTGCATAACATTCACCCCTGGGCAGTGATTGGAGATAAGGTCTCGTTTCTGAAGCCTGAAAACTGAGGTAGGGAAGAGATGATGACCTAAGGCCATGGCGGGTTTTATGTGCTCAGTGTGCGGTCAGCTTTCTGGGTGTTGGTCAGGAGGTCCGGCCTCAGGTTGTGTTCGACAGTGCATTAGTGCCCAGGTTAGACTATATAATTTGGGTATGGTCGAGTGCTGTGTAGGTTTACCCTCATTTAAGGTGCCTGGGCAGCTCATGAGGCAATAATTTTTTTTTTTTCTAGAGGGCCGGCAGAGTGCTGCATTGTGGGTTCGGAATTGCCAAATTTTAGGACTTCGGGGCCAGGAGTTTGAGGTCGGAAGTGTGAGAAGACAAGCTAGACATGGGTTTCAGGGCGAGGGCACGACAGGTACCCCCTGCAGATCTGAACCACTATCTCATGCTTCTGAAGT
Organism: Mustela nivalis; assembly: GCF_964662115.1. NCBI lineage: Eukaryota > Metazoa > Chordata > Mammalia > Carnivora > Mustelidae > Mustela > Mustela nivalis. The sequence goes on from NW_028136178.1 coordinate 586,838, forward strand.
CAGGGCGAGGATCAGACGTTGGCTCAGGTTGGAGTTCCTGTGCATGACGGCCGCTTTATGAAGGGAGTGGAATCTCGGGGCCATTGAGGTTTTCCCACGTTGGGAGTTGTGGGATGCCCCCTTCAAGGATTCCTTCTGCAGGACAATTGAGACCTGTTGGACAGCTCCAGGACATCCCATATGGAATGACTCCAGAGCACCGTTCGCGGATGGATGCCTGGGAAGCCCGCCTCGCATTCCAATTGTCTCCTAGCAACAAGACAGTTTAGATCTGATGCCTCTGCCGGAGCAATCGGGGTGGCTGAGTTGAAATGGACTTTCCTGAGGATGGGTCCTAATGTGTTTTTGTGTCCATGAGGGCCTTGGAATGGGGCGGTGGCACCGGGACCCTGAAGTACTCTCCTAAGCTTTGGACAGGGCTCCCATGCACAGGTTTCCTTGTGGAGACGAGATGAGTTCTGATGGGTGCCTCAGGAAAACCCCTATGCTCGTATTGGAATTAGGCTTTTGAGGACACATGCCTGTAACCCAAAGCAATGGATCCTATTATGGCCTAGGGTCCTGTCTGGTTCAATCTTCTTCTCTGGGGACATCCATCTATGGTATGAGTGGATGTCGATTATCAGCTGGTGTCAGACAGTCCTTGTTTGTTCCGGGCGACCTACACTATTGGGATGGCCTCAGGGACTTTGGAGGTTTCTCCTAATTTGTACGATTTTGGACCATGGAATGGGCAGAATTCCCATGGATTGGTAGGCAGAGTCCTAATGTGTGGCTCCAGGCGCCCAGCCTGGAGCGTGTGTGGCCCAAGATTTTGAGGACAGAAGTCTGAAAACACAAACTCAGCTTAGATTTGGGGACGTATGTATGGCAGGCCCGATCGACAAACCATGAGAAGAAATCTTCAGGATATGAAGAAAGTGCGAGACTGAGGCGCTTGCTCAGGCTTTTGTCTCTGGATTTTGTATCAGCGATGGCCGAGGAATGTCGGCCAGGCCTCATGGGCCATCGAGGAATCTTCCTCTCTGAGGATTTGGCCCGATTCCCAATTGATTTTCATCAAACTGTGGGATGGGAGGACTCATTTCAGGTTTGTTACCTCAGGTGTCCCACCAAAAGAGGAATTCCAAAGCAAAGCCGTGGGGAAGACTGAAGGGACAACCCGAACTATGGTTAAAAATTGGGGCCTAGGGGCATGGCAAGCCCAATATGCTATCTCTTCATCCAGCCACTGAGTTGCCTTACTTGAGGACTGGGCTCAGCCTGAGGGTCACATTGTGTGTTTGTGACCAATGTGGCCCGCGAGCATGGGCGGGGCCTCATGGGCCACACTGGTATCAACGACACTGAACGTTGGACAACATGCCAACCACAAGGTTTCTTGCCATGTGGAAGGAGTTCTGATTTCTGCATCACCTTCAACCTTGGGCACTGATTGGAGATAAGGTCTAGGTTCTGAAACCTGAAAACCGAGGTTTGGAAGAGATGACGACCTAAGGCCATGGCAGCTGGATGTGCTCAGTGTGCGGCCAGCTGTCTGGGAGGGGCCAGGGGCTCCAGGCTCAGGCTGTGACAGAAAGGGCATTAGTGCCCTGGTCAGCCTATGTATTTGGGGTACAGCCAAGGTCGGTGCAGGTTGATCCTCATTTGGGATTACTGGGTAGCCCCAGAGGACAATGTTTTTCTTCTGGAGGGCCGGCAGAGTGCTGCATTGTAGTTCTGGATTGCCAAACTGGAGGGCTTGTGGGCAAGTAGTCTGACGACAAAAGTCTGAGAACACAAGCTAGGCTTAGGTTTCTGGGTGAGGCCGTGGCAGGCACAATCAACAGACCTGAATCGAGATCTCGTGCATCTGAAGTCAGGGCGAGGATCAGAGATCGCTCAGGTTGGAGTTTCTGTCCCTGATGGCCCCTTCATGAATGGGGGGGCATCACGAGGCCATGGGTGTTTTCCCACGATGGGAGTTGTGAGAAGCTCCAAACTGCAGAGAGTCTTCTGCAGGACAATTGTGACCTGTTGTTTGGCTCCAGGGCAATGATTCTGAGCAGGGTTCTAAGGATGGATGGCTGGGTAGCCCACCTCGCATTCCAATTGTCTCCTAGCAACAAGACAGGTTAAATGTCCTGGATCTGTGGGGAGCAACCGAGGACGCTGTGTTGAAATGGACACCCCTGGGGATGGGTCCTAACGTGCTTTTGTATCTATGGAGTCCTTGCAATGAAGCGGTGGCACTGGGGCCCTAAAGGGTTCTCCTAAACAGAGGCTTTGACACAGCTCCAACGTGCACGTTTCCGATGTGTAGATAAGATGTTTTCTGATGGGTGAGTCAAGAAACAGCTATATGCTGCTTTTGAAATCCAGGCCTCTGAGGAGAGATGCCTGGAAACCAAAGCAATGGATCTGATTAGTGCCTAGGGGCCTGTTCTTTCCTTTTTACCTCTGGGGACATCTGTCTATGGGTCTGAGTGCAGGTAGGTGCTCATTTGGGCTCAGATTGCCCCTGTTTTTCCTAGGAAGCCACCACTTTTGAGATGGATCAGGGACTTTGGAGGTTTATCCTATGAGAAGGGTTGTGGCCATTGGAATGGGCACACACAATTCCCTTGGAGAGGGCAAGTACAGTCCTCAGGTTTGGATCCAGGGGCCTGAGCCTGTAGGTTGTGTAGGCCAGGGCTGTTTGGACAGTTGTCTGAAAACACAAACTCGGCTTATGTTTCGGGTCTTAGGTATGGCAGGACTGATGTACAGACCATGAGGAGAACTCTTCGGGATTTGAAAGAAGGGTGAGTGTGAGGATCCTTCTCAAGTTTTTGTCTCTTGATATCGTGTCACACATGGTCGTGGAATTTCTGGGTGACTTTATGGGAAATGGACGAGTCTTACTCTCTGGTGGTTTGGCCCCGTCCAAAGAGATTGGGGTCATTCTGTGGGCTGGAAGAAGTCCGTTTTTTTTTTTGTTGTTGTTGTTGTTGTTGTTTTCTTTTTTAACCTCAGGTGTCCCACCAAATGAAGGATTCCAGAATAGAGACCTGGGAAGGGGCGACTGGACAGTCAGAAATCTGGTTAAAAATTGGGGCCTAGGGACATGTCAAGCCCATTATGACATCTAAAGGTCCAGCCACTGAGAGGACTTACTAGAGGACAGGACTCATGCTGAGGGTCACAATGCGTGTGTATGCCCTCGTCGCACTCAAGAATGGGCGGGGCCTCAGGGTGAATGCTGGTTTCTCCTACACTGAACGTTGGACAACGTGCCAACCACAAGGGTTCTTGCCATGCGTAAGGAGGAGTTCTGATTTCTGCATAACATTCACCCCTGGGCAGTGATTGGAGATAAGGTCTCGTTTCTGAAGCCTGAAAACTGAGGTAGGGAAGAGATGATGACCTAAGGCCATGGCGGGTTTTATGTGCTCAGTGTGCGGTCAGCTTTCTGGGTGTTGGTCAGGAGGTCCGGCCTCAGGTTGTGTTCGACAGTGCATTAGTGCCCAGGTTAGACTATATAATTTGGGTATGGTCGAGTGCTGTGTAGGTTTACCCTCATTTAAGGTGCCTGGGCAGCTCATGAGGCAATAATTTTTTTTTTTTCTAGAGGGCCGGCAGAGTGCTGCATTGTGGGTCCGGAATTGCCAAATTTTAGGACTTCGGGGCCAGGAGTTTGAGGTCGGAAGTGTGAGAAGACAAGCTAGACATGGGTTTCAGGGCGAGGGCACGACAGGTACCCCCTGCAGATCTGAACCACTATCTCATGCTTCTGAAGTCAGGGCGAGGATCAGACGTTGGCTCAGGTTGGAGTTCCTGTGCATGACGGCCGCTTTATGAAGGGAGTGGAATCTCGGGGCCATTGAGGTTTTCCCACGTTGGGAGTTGTGGGATGCCCCCTTCAAGGATTCCTTCTGCAGGACAATTGAGACCTGTTGGACAGCTCCAGGACATCCCATATGGAATGACTCCAGAGCACCGTTCGCGGATGGATGCCTGGGAAGCCCGCCTCGCATTCCAATTGTCTCCTAGCAACAAGACAGTTTAGATCTGATGCCTCTGCCGGAGCAATCGGGGTGGCTGAGTTGAAATGGACTTTCCTGAGGATGGGTCCTAATGTGTTTTTGTGTCCATGAGGGCCTTGGAATGGGGCGGTGGCACCGGGACCCTGAAGTACTCTCCTAAGCTTTGGACAGGGCTCCCATGCACAGGTTTCCTTGTGGAGACGAGATGAGTTCTGATGGGTGCCTCAGGAAAACCCCTATGCTCGTATTGGAATCAGGCTTTTGAGGACACATGCCTGTAACCCAAAGCAATGGATCCTATTATGGCCTAGGGTCCTGTCTGGTTCAATCTTCTTCTTGGGGACATCCATCTATGGTATGAGTGGATGTCGATTATCAGCTGGTGTCAGACAGTCCTTGTTTGTTCCGGGCGACCTACACTATTGGGATGGCCTCAGGGACTTTGGAGGTTTCTCCTAATTTGTACGATTTTGGACCATGGAATGGGCAGAATTCCCATGGATTGGTAGGCACAGTCCTAATGTGTGGCTCCAGGCGCCCAGCCTGGAGCGTGTGTGGCCCAAGACTTTGAGGACAGAAGTCTGAAAACACAAACTCAGCTTAGGTTTGGGGACGTAGGTATGGCAGGCCCGATCGACAAACCATGAGAAGAACTCTTCAAGATATGAAGAAAGTGCGAGACTGAGGCGCTTGCTCAGGCTTTTGTCTCTGGATTTTGTATCAGCGATAGCCGTGGAATGTCGGGGAGGCCTCATGGGCCATGGTCGAATCTTCCTCTCTTAGGATTTGGCCCGATTCCCAATTGCTTTTCGTCAATCTGTGGGATGGGAGGACTCATTTCAGGTTTGTTACCTCAGGTGTCCCACTAAAAGAGGAATTCCAAAGCAAATCCGTGGGGAAGACTGAAGGGACAACCCGAACTATGGTTAAAAATTGGGGTCTAGGGGCATGGCAAGCCCAATATGCTATCTCTTCATCCAGCCACTGAGTGGCCTTACTTGAGGACTGGGCTCAGCCTGAGGGTCACAATGTGTGTTTGTGACCAATGTGGCCTGCAAGCATGGGCGGGGCCTCATGGGCCACTCTGGTTTCAACTACACTGAACGTTGGACAACATGCCAACCACAAGGTTTCTTGCCATGGGGAAGGAGTTCTGATTTCTGCATCCCCTTCAACCTTGGGCAGTGATTGGAGATAAGGTCTAGGTTCTGAAACCTGAAAACCGAGGTTGGGAAGAGATGACGACCTAAGGCCATGGCGGCTGGATGTGCTCAGTGTGCGGCCAGCTGTCTGGGAGGGGCCAGGGGCTTCAAGCTCAGGCTGTGTCAGAAAGGGCATTACTGCCCTGGTCAGCCTATGTATTTGGGGTACAGCCATGGTCGGTGCAGGTTGATCCTCATTTGGGGTTACTGGGTAGCCCCAGAGGACAATGTTTTTCTTCTGGAGGGCCGGCAGAGTGCTGCATTGTAGTTCTGGATTGCCAAACTGGAGGGCTTGTGGGCCAGTAGTCTGACGACAAAAGTCTGAGAACACAAGCTAGGCTTAGGTCTGGGTGAGGCCATGGCAGGCACAATCTACAGACCTGAATCGAGATCTCGTGCATCTGAAGTCAGCGCGAGGATCAGACAATCGCTGAGGTTGGAGTTTCTGTCCCTGATGGCCCCTTCATGAATGGGGGGGGGCATCACGAGGCCATGGGTGTTTTCCCACGATGGGAGTTGTGAGAAGCTCCAAACTGCAGAGAGTCTTCTGCAGGACAATTGTGACCTGTGTTTGGCTCCAGACCAATGATTCTGAGCAGGGTTCTAAGGATGGATGGCTGGGTAGCCCACCTCGCATTCCAATTGTCTCCTAGCAACAAGACAGGTTAAATGTCCTGGATCTGTGGGGAGCAACCGAGGACGCTGTGTTGAAATGGACACCCCTAAGGATGGTTCCTAATGTGCTTTTGTGTCTATGAAGACCTTGGAATGAAGAGGTGGCACTGGTGCCCTAAAGGGTTCTCCTAAACAGAGGCTTTGACACAGCTCCAACGTGCACGTTTCCCATGTGTAGATGAGATGTTTTCTGATGGGTGAGTCAAGAAACAACTATATGCTGCTTTTGAAATCCAGGCCTCTGAGGAGAGATGCCTGGAAACCAAAGCAATGGATCTGATTAGTGCCTAGGGGCCTGTTCTTTCCTTTTTACCTCTGGGGACATCTGTCTATGGGTCTGAGTGCAGGTAGGTGCTCATTTGGGCTCATATTGCCCCTGTTTTTCCTGGGAAGCCACCACTTTTGAGATGGATCAGGGACTTTGGAGGTTTATCCTATGAGAAGGGTTGTGGCCATTGGAATGGGCACACACAATTCCCTTGGAGAGGGCAAGTACAGTCCTCAGGTTTGGATCCAGGGGCCTGAGCCTGTAGGTTGTGTAGGCCAGGGCTGTTTGGACAGTTGTCTGAAAACACAAACTCGGCTTATGTTTCGGGTCTTAGGTATGGCAGGACTGATGTACAGACCATGAGGAGAACTCTTCGGGATTTGAAAGAAGGGTGAGTGTGAGGATCCTTCTCAAGTTTTTGTCTCTTGATATCGTGTCACACATGGTCGTGGAATTTCTGGGTGACTTTATGGGAAATGGACGAGTCTTACTCTCTGGTGGTTTGGCCCCGTCCAAAGAGATTGGGGTCATTCTGTGGGCTGGAAGAAGTCCGTTTTTTTTTTTGTTGTTGTTGTTGTTGTTGTTTTCTTTTTTAACCTCAGGTGTCCCACCAAATGAAGGATTCCAGAATAGAGACCTGGGAAGGGGCGACTGGACAGTCAGAAATCTGGTTAAAAATTGGGGCCTAGGGACATGTCAAGCCCATTATGACATCTAAAGGTCCAGCCACTGAGAGGACTTACTAGAGGACAGGACTCATGCTGAGGGTCACAATGCGTGTGTATGCCCTCGTCGCACTCAAGAATGGGCGGGGCCTCAGGGTGAATGCTGGTTTCTCCTACACTGAACGTTGGACAACGTGCCAACCACAAGGGTTCTTGCCATGCGTAAGGAGGAGTTCTGATTTCTGCATAACATTCACCCCTGGGCAGTGATTGGAGATAAGGTCTCGTTTCTGAAGCCTGAAAACTGAGGTAGGGAAGAGATGATGACCTAAAGCCATGGCGGGTTTTATGTGCTCAGTGTGCGGTCAGCTTTCTGGGTGTTGGTCAGGAGGTCCGGCCTCAGGTTGTGTTCGACAGTGCATTAGTGCCCAGGTTAGACTATATAATTTGGGTAAGGTCGAGTGCTGTGTAGGTTTACCCTCATTTAAGGTGCCTGGGCAGCTCATGAGGCAATAATTTTTTTTTTTCTAGAGTGCCGGCAGAGTGCTGCATTGTGGGTCCGGAATTGCCAAATTTTAGGACTTCGGGGCCAGGAGTTTGAGGTCGGAAGTGTGAGAAGACAAGCTAGACATGGGTTTCAGGGCGAGGGCACGACAGGTACCCCCTGCAGATCTGAACCACTATCTCATGCTTCTGAAGTCAGGGCGAGGATCAGACGTTGGCTCAGGTTGGAGTTCCTGTGCATGACGGCCGCTTTATGAAGGGAGCGGAATCTCGGGGCCATTGAGGTTTTCCCACGTTGGGAGTTGTGGGATGCCCCCTTCAAGGATTCCTTCTGCGGGACAATTGAGACCTGTTGGACAGCTCCAGGACATCCCATATGGAATGACTCCAGAGCACCGTTCGCGGATGGATGCCTGGGAAGCCCGCCTCGCATTCCAATTGTCTCCTAGCAACAAGACAGTTTTGATCTGATGGCTCTGCCGGAGCAACCGGGGTGGCTGAGTTGAAATGGAATTTCCTGAGGATGGGTCCTAATGTGTTTTTGTGTCCATGAGGGCCTTGGAATGGGGCGGTGGCACCGGGACCCTGAAGTACTCTCCTAAGCTTTGGACAGGGCTCCCATGCACAGGTTTCCTTGTGGAGACGAGATGAGTTCTGATGGGTGCCTCAGGAAAACCCCTATGCTCGTATTGGAATCAGGCTTTTGAGGACACATGCCTGTAACCCAAAGCAATGGATCCTATTATGGCCTAGGGTCCTGTCTGGTTCAATCTTCTTCTCTGGGGACATCCATCTATGGTATGAGTGGATGTCGATTATCAGCTGGTGTCAGACAGTCCTTGTTTGTTCCGGGCGACCTACACTATTGGGATGGCCTCAGGGACTTTGGAGGTTTCTCCTAATTTGTACGATTTTGGACCATGGAATGGGCAGAATTCCCATGGATTGGTAGGCAGAGTCCTAATGTGTGGCTCCAGGCGCCCAGCCTGGAGCGTGTGTGGCCCAAGACTTTGAGGACAGAAGTCTGAAAACACAAACTCAGCTTAGGTTTGGGGACGTAGGTATGGCAGGCCCGATCGACAAACCATGAGAAGAACTCTTCAAGATATGAAGAAAGTGCGAGACTGAGGCGCTTGCTCAGGCTTTTGTCTCTGGATTTTGTACCAGCGATAGCCGTGGAATGTCGGGGAGGCCTCATGGGCCATGGACGAATCTTCCTCTCTGAGGATTTGGCCCGATTCCCAATTGCTTTTCGTCAATCTGTGGGATGGGAGGACTCATTTCAGTTTTGTTACCTCAGGTGTCCCACTAAAAGAGGAATTCCAAAGCAAATCCGTGGGGAAGACTGAAGGGACAACCCGAACTATGGTTAAAAATTGGGGCCTAGGGGCATGGCAATCCCAATATGCTATCTCTTCATCCAGCCACTGAGTGGCCTTACTTGAGGACTGGGCTCAGCCTGAGGTTCACAATGTGTGTTTGTGACCAATGTGGCCTGCGAAAATGGGGGGGCCTCATGGGCCACACTGGTTTCAACTACATTGAACGTTGGACAACATGCCAACCACAAGGTTTCTTGCCATGGGGAAGGAGTTCTGATTTCTGCATCACCTTCAACCTTGGGCACTGATTGGAGATAAGGTCTAGGTTCTGAAACCTGAAAACCGAGGTTAGGAAGAGATGACGACCTAAGGCCATGGCGGCTGGATGTGCTCAGTGTGCGGCCAGCTGTCTGGGAGGGGCCAGGGGGTCCAGGCTCAGGCTGTGTCAGAAAGGGCATTAGTGACCTGGTCAGCCTATGTATTTGGGGTAATGCCAAGGTCGGTGCAGGTTGATCCTCATTTGGGGTTACTGGGTAGGCCCAGAGGACAATGTTTTTCTTCTGGAGGGCAGGCAGAGTGCCCCATTGTAGTTCTGGATTTCCAAATGGAGGGCTTGTGGGCCAGTAGTCTGACGACAAAAGTCTAAGAACACAAGCTAGGCTTAGGTTTCTTGGTGAGGCTATGGCAGGCACAATCTACAGACCTGAATCGAGATCTCTTGCATCTGAAGTCAGGGCGAGGATCAGACGATCGCTCAGGTTGGAGTTTCTGTCCCTGATCGCCCGTTCATGAATGGGGGGGCATCACGAGGCCATGGGGGTTTTCCCATATGGGAGTTGTGAGAAGCTCCAAACAGCAGAGAGTCTTCTGCAGGACAATTGAGACCTGTTGTTTGGTTCCAGGCCAATGATTCTGAGCAGGGTTCTAAGGATGGATGGCTGGGTAGCCAACCTCACATTCCAATTGTCTCCTAGCAACAAGACAGGTTAGATCTCCTGGATCTGTGGGCAGCTACCGAGGATGCTGAGTTGAAATAGACACCCCTGGTGATGGGTCCTAATGTGCTTTTTGTATGGAGACCTTGGAATGAAGCGGTGGCACTGGCGCCCTAAAGGGTTCTCCTAAACAGAGGCTTTGACACAGCTCCAACGTGCAAGTTTCCCATGTGTAGATGAGATGTTTTCTGATGGGTGAGTCAAGAAAAAGCTATATGCTGCTTTTGAAATCCAGGCCTCTGAGGAGAGATGCCTGGAAACCAAAGCAATGGATCTGATTAGTGCCTAGGGGCCTGTTCTTTCCTTTTTACCTCTGGGGACATCTATCTATGGGTCTGAGTGCAGGTAGGTGCTCATTTGGGCTCAGATTGCCCCTGTTTTTCCTGGGAAGCCACCACTTTTGAGATGGATCAGGGACTTTGGAGATTTATCCTATTAGAAGGGTTGTGGCCATAGGAATGGGCACAAACAATTCCCTTGGAGAAGGCAAGTACATTCCTCAGGTTTGCCTCCAGGGGCCTGAGCCTGTAGGTTGTGTAGGCCAGGGCTGTTTAGACAGTTGTCTGAAAACAAACTCAGCTTAGGTTTGGGGACGTAGGTATGGCAGGCCCGATCTACTACCATGAGAAGAACTCTTCAGGATATGAAGAAAGTGCGAGTCTGAGTCGCTTGCTCAGGCTTTTGTCTCTGGATTTTGTATCAGCGATAGCCGTGGAATGTCGGGGAGGCCTCATGGGCCATGGACGAATCTTCCTCTCTGAGAATTTGGCCCGATTCCCAATTGCTTTTCGTCAATCTGTGGGATGGGAGGACTCATTTCAGGTTTGTTACCTCAGGTGTCCCACCAAAAGAGGATTCCAAAGCCAAGCCGTGGGGAAGACTGAAGGGTCAACCCGAACTATCGTTAAAAATTGGGGCCTAGGGGCATGGCAAGCCCAATATGCTATCTCTTCATCCAGCCACTGAGTGGCATTACTTGAGGACTGGGCTCATCCTGAGGGTCACAATGTATGTTTGTGACCAATGTGGCCCGCGAGCATTGGCGGGGCCTCATGGGCCACACTGGTTTCAATGACACTGAACGTTGGACAACATGCCAACCACAAGGTTTCTTGCCATGGGGAAGGAGTTCTGATTTCTGCATCACCTTCAACCTTCGGCATGATTGGAGATTAGGTCTAAGATCTGAAACCTGAAAACGGAGTTTGGGAAGAGATGACGACCAAAGGCCATGGAGGCTCGATGTGCTCAGTGTGCGGCCAGCTGTCTGGGATGGGCCAGGGATTCCAGGCTCTGGCTGTGTCAGAAAGGGCATTAGTGCCCTGGTCAGCCTATGTATTTGGGGTACAGCCAAGGTCGGTGTAGGTTGATCCTCATTTGGGGTTACTGGGTAGCCCCAGAGGACAATGTTTTTCTTCTGGAGGGCCGGCAGAGTGCTGCATTGTAGTTCTGGATTGCCAAACTGGAGGGCTTGTGGGCCAGTAGTCTGACGACAAAAGTCTAAGAACACAAGCTAGGCTTAGGTTTCTGGGTGAGGCCATGGCAGGCACAATCGACAGACCTGAATCGAGATCTCGTGCATCTGAAGTCAGGGTGAGGATCAGCGAACACTCAGGTTGGAGTTTCTGTCCCTGATGGCCCCTTCATGAATGGGGGGGGCATCACGAGGCCATGGGTGTTTTCCCACGATGGGAGTTGTGAGAAGCTCCAAACTGCAGAGAGTCTTCTGCAGGGCAATTGAGACCTGTTGTTTTGCTCCAGGCCAATGATTCTGAGCAGGGTTCTAAGGATGGATGGATGGGTAGCCCACGTCGCATTCCAATTGTCTCCTAGCAACAAGACAGGTTAGATCTCCTGGATCTGTGGGGAGCAACCGAGGACGCTGAGTTGAAATGGACACCCATGGGGATGGGTCCTAACGTGCTTTTGTGTCTATGGAGACCTTGGAATTAAGCGGTGGCACTGGGGCCCTAAAGGGTTCCCCTAAACAAAGGATTTGACACAGCTCCAACGTGCAAGTTTCCCATGTGTAGATGAGATGTTTTCTGATGGGTGAGTCAAGAAACAGCTATATGCTGCTTTTGAAATCCAGGCCTCTGAGGAGAAATGCCTGGAAACCAAAGCAATGGATCTGATTAGTGCCTAGGTGCCTGTTCTTTCCTTTTTACCTCTGGGGACATCTGTCTATGGGTCTGAGTTCAGGTAGGTACTCAGTTGGGCTCAGATTGCCCCTGTTTTTCCTGGGAAGCCACCACTATTGAGATGGATCAGGGACTTTGGAGGTTTATCCTATGAGAAGGGTTGTGGCCATTGGAATGGGCACACACAATTCCCTTGGAGAGGGCAAGTACAGTCCTCAGGTTTGGCTCCAGGGGCCTGAGCCTGTAGGTTGTGTAGGCCAGGGCTGTTTGGACAGTTGTCTGAAAACACAAACTCGGCTTATGTTTAGGGTCATAGGTATGGCAGGACTGATCTACAGACCATGAGGAGAACTCTTCGGGATTTGAAAGAAGGGCGATGTGAGGCTCCTGCTCAAGTTTTTGTCTCTGGATATCGTGTCACTCATGGTCGTGGAATTTCTGGGTGACTTCATGGGAAATGGACGAGTCTTACTCTCTGGTGGTTTGGCCCCGTCCAAAGAGTTTGCGGTCATTCTGTGGGCTGTAAGAAGTCCATTTTTTTTGGTTGTTGTTGTTGTTGTTGTTTTCTTTTTTAACCTCAGGTGTCCCACCAAATGGTGGATTCCAGAGTAGAGCCCTGGGGAGGGGCGACTGGACAATCAGAAATCTGGTTAAAAATTGGGGCCTAGGGACATGTCAAGCCCATTATGACATCTAATGGTCCAGCAACTGAGAGGACTTACTAGAGGACAGGACTCATGCTGAGGGTCACAATGCGTGTGTATGCCCTCGTCGCACTCAAGAATGGGCGAGACCTCAGGGTGAATGCTGGTTTTTCCTACAGTGAACGTTGGACAACGTGCCAACCACAGGGTTCTTGCCATGGGTAAGGAGGAGTTCTGATTTCTGCATCACACTCACCCCTGGGCAGTGATTGGAGATAAGGTCTCGGTTCTGAAGCCTGAAAACTGAGGTAGGGAAGAGATGATGACCTAAGGCCATGGTGGGTTTTATGTGCTCAGTGTGCGGTCAGCTTTCTGGGTGTTGGTCAGGAGGTCCGGGCTCAGGTTGTGTTCGACAGTGCATTAGTGCCCAGGTTAGACTATATAATTTGGGTAAAGTCGAGTGCTGTGTAGGTTTACCCGCATTTAAGGTGCCTGGGCAGCTCATGAGGCAATAATTTTTTTTCTAGAGGGCAGGCACAGTGCTGCATTGTGGGTCCGGAATTGCCAAACTTGAGGGCTTCGGGGCCAGGAGTGTGAGGACGGAAGTCTGAGAAGACAAGCTAGACTAGGGTTTCAGGGCGAGGGCACGGCAGGTACCCCCTGCAGATCTGAACCAATATCTCATGCATCTGAAGTCAGGGCGAGGATCAGACGTTGGCTCAGGTTGGAGTTTCTGAGCATGACGGCCGCTTCATGAAGGGAGCGGAATCTCGAGGCCATTGAGGTTTTCCCACGTTGGGAGTTGTGGGATGCCCCCTTCAAAGATTCCTTCTGCGGGACAATTGAGACCTGCTGGACAGCTCCAGGACATCCCATATGGAATGACTCCAGAGCACCGTTCGCAGATGGATGCCTGGGAAGCCCGCCTCGCATTCCAATTGTCTCCTAGCAACAAGACAGTTTAGATCTGATGGCTCTGCCGGAGCAACCGGGGTGGCTGAGTTGAAATGGACTTTCTTGAGAATGGGTCCTAATGTGTTTTTGTGTCCATGAGGGCCTTGTAATGGGGCGGTGGCACCGGGACCCTGAAGTACTCTCCTAAGCTTTGGACATGGCTCCCATGCACAGGTTTCCTAGTGGAGACGAGATGAGTTCTGATGGGTGCCTCAGGAAAACTCCTATGCTCGTATTGGAATCAGGCTTTTGAGGACACATGCCTGAAACTTAAAGCAATGGATCCTATTATGGCCTAGGGTCCTGTCTGGTTCAATCTTCTTCTCTGGGGACATCCATCTATGGTATGAGTGGAGGTCGATTATCAGCTGGTGTCAGACAGCCCTTGTTTGTTCCGGGCGACCTACACTATTGGGATGGCCTCAGGGAATTTGGAGGTTTCTCCTAATTTGTACGATTTTGGACCATGGAATGGGCAGAATTCCCATGGATTGGTAGGCACAGTCCTAATGTGTGGCTCCAGGGGCCCAGCCTGGAGGGTGTGGGGCCCAAGACTTTGAGGACAGAAGTCTGAAAACACAAACTCAGCTTAGGTTGGGGACGTAGGTATGGCAGGCCCGATCTACAAACCATGAGAAGAACTCTTCAGGATATGAAGAAAGGGCGAGTCTGAGGCGCTTGCTCAGGCTTTTTTCTCTGGATTTTGATCAGCGATGGCCGTGTAATGTTGGGGAGGCCTCATGGGCCATGGACGAATCTTCCTCTCTGAGGATTTGGCCCGATTCCCAATTGCTTTTCGTCAATCTGTGGGATGGGAGGACTCATTTCAGTTTTGTTACCTCAGGTGTCCCACCAAAAGAGGAATTCCAAAGCAAAGCCGTGGGGAAGACTGAAGGGTCAACCCGAACTATGGTTAAAAATTGGGGCCTAGGGGCATGGCAAGCCCAATATGCTATCTCTTCATCCAGCCACTGAGTGGCCTACTTGAGGACTGGGCTCAGCCTGAGCGTCACAATGTGTGTTTGTGACCAATGTGGCCTGCGAGCATGGGCGGGGCCTCATGGGCCACACTGGTTTCAACTACACTGAACGTTGGACAACATGCCAACCACAAGGTTTCTTGCCATGGGGAAGGAGTTCTGATTTCTGCATCACCTTCAACCCTGGGCCGTGATTGGAGATAAGGTCTAGGTTCTGAAACCTGAAAACCGATGTTGGGAAGAGATGACGACCTAACGCCATGGCGGCTCGATGTGCTCAGTGTGCGGCCAGCTGTCTGGGAGGGTCCAGGGGGTCCAGGCTCAGGCTGTGTCAGAAAGGGCATTAGTGCCCTGGTCAGCCTATGTATTTGGGGTACAGCCAAGGTCGGTGCAGGTTGATCCTCATTTGGGGTTAATGGGTAGCCCCAGAGGACAATGTTTTTCTTCGGGAGGGCAGGCAGAGTGCTGCATTGTAGTTCTGGATTGCCAAACTGGAGGGCTTGTGGGCCAGTAGTCTGACGAAAAATTCTGAGAACACAAGCTAGGCTTAGGTTTCTGGGTGAGGCCATGGCAGGCACAATCGACAGACCTGAATCGAGATCTCGTGCATCTGAAGTCAGGGCGAGGATCAGACGATCGCTCAGGTTGGAGTTTCTGTCTCTGATGGCCCCTTCATGAGTGGGGGGGGGGCATCACGAGGCCATGGGTGTTTTCCCAAGATGGGAGTTGTGAGAAGCTCCAAACTGCAGAGAGTCTCCTGCAGGACAATTGAGACCTGTTGTTTGGCTCCAGGCCAATGATTCTGAGCAGGGTTCTAAGGATGGATGGCTGGGTAGCCCACCTCGTATTCCAAATGTCTCCTAGCAACAAGACAGGTTAGATCTTCTGGATCTGTGGGGAGCAACCGAGGACGCTGAGTTGAAATGGACACCCCTGGGGATGGGTCCTAACGTGCTTTTGTGTCTATGGAGACCTTGGAATGAAGCGGTGGCACTGGGGCCCTAAAGGGTTCTCCTAAACAGAGGCTTTGACACAGCTCCAACGTGCAAGTTTCCCATGTGTAGATGAGATGTTTTCTGATGGGTGAGTCAAGAAACAGCTATATGCTGCTTTTGAAATCCAGGCCTCTGAGGAGAAATGCCTGGAAACCAAAGCAATGAATCTGATTAGTGCCTAGGGGCCTGTTCTTTCCTTTTTACCTCTCGGGACATCTGTCTATGGGTCTGAGTGCAGGTAGGTGCTCAGTTGGGCTCAGATTGCCCCTGTTTTTACTGGGAAGCCACCACTATTGAGATGGATCAGGGACTTTGGAGGTTTATCCTATTAGAAGGGTTGTGGCCATTGGAATGGGCACACACAATTCCCTTGGAGAGGGCAAGTACAGTCCTCAGGTTTGGTTCCAGGGGCCTGAGCCTGTAGGTTGTGTAGGCCAGGGCTGTTTGGACAGTTGTCTGAAAACACGAACTCGGCTTATGTTTCGGGTCATAGGTATGGCAGGACTGATCTACAGACCATGAGGAGAACTCTTCGGGATTTGAAAGAAGGGCGAGTGTGAGGCTCCTGCTCAAGTTTTAGTCTCTGGATATCGTGTCACTCATGGTCGTGGAATTTCTGTGTGACTTCATGGGAAATGGACGAGTCTTACTCTCTGGTGGTTTGGCCCCGTCCAAAGAGTATGGGGTCATTTTGTGGGCTGTTAGAAGTACGTTTTGTTGTTGTTGTTGTTTTTTTTTAACCTCAGGTGTCCCACCAAATGATGGATTCCAGAGTAGAGCCCTGGGGAGGGCCGAATGGACAATCAGAAATCTGGTTAAAAATTGGGGCCTAGGGACATGTCAATCCCATTATGACATCTAATGTTCCAGCCACTGAGAGGACTTACTAGAGGACAGGACTCATGCTTAGGGTCACAATGCGTGTGTATGCACTCGTCGCACTCAAGAATGGGCGGGGCCGCAGGGTGAATGCTGGTTTTTCCTACACTGAACGTTGGACAACGTGTCAACCACAAGGGTTCTTGCCATGGGTAAGGAGGAGTTCTGACTTCTGCATCACACTCACCCCTGGGCAGTGATTGGACATAAGTTCTCGTTCTGAAGCCTGAAAACTGAGGTAGGGAAGAGATGATGACCTAAGGCCATGGCGGGTTTTATGTGTTCAGTGTGCGGTCAGCTTTCTGGGTGTTGGTCAGGAGGTCCGGGCTCAGGTTGTGTTCGACAGTGCATTAGAGCCCAGGTTAGACTATATAATTTGGGTAAAGTCGAGTGCTGTGTAGGTTTACCCTCATTTAAGGTGCCTGGGCAGCTTATGAGGCAATAATTTTTTTTTTCTAGAGGGCAGGCAGAGTGCTGCATTGTGGGTCCGGAATTGCCAAACTTGAGGGCTTCGGGGCCAGGAGTGTGAGGACGGAAGTCTGAGAAGACAAGCTAGACTTGGGTTTCAGGGCGTGGGCACGGCAAGTATCCCCTGCAGATCTGAACCAATATCTCATCCATGTGAAGTCAGGGCGAGGATCAGACGTTGGCTCAGGTGGGACTTTCTGAGCATGACGGCCGCTTCATGAAGGGAGCGGAATCTCGAGGCCATTGAGGTTTTCCCACGTTGGGAGTTGTGGGATGCCCCCTTCAAGGATTCCTTCTGTGGGACAATTGAGACCTGTTGGACAGCTCCAGGACATCCCATATGAAATGACTCCAGAGCACGGTTCACGGATGGATGCCTGGGCAGCCTGCCTCGCATTCCAATTGTCTCCTAGCAACAAGACTGTTTAGATCTGATGGCTCTGCTGGAGCAACCAGGGTGGCTGAGTTGAAATGGACTTTCCTGAGGATGGGTCCTAATGTGTTTTTGTGTCCATGAGGGCCTTGGAATGGGGCGGTGGCACCGGGACCCAGAAGTACTCTCCTAAGCTTTGGACATGGCTCCCAGGTTTCCTTGTGGAGACGAGATGAGTTCTGATGGGTGCCTCAGGAAAACCCGTATGCTCGTATTGGAATCAGGCTTTTGAGGACACATGCCTGTAACCCAAAGCAATGGATCCTATTATGGCCTAGGGTCCTGTCTGGTTCAATCTTCTTCTCTGGGGACATCCATCTATGGTATGAGTGGAGGTCGATTATCAGCTGGTGTCAGACAGCCCTTGTTTGTTCCGGGCGACCCACACTATTGGGATGGCCTCAGGGAATTTGGAGGTTGCTCCTCATTTGTAAGATTCTGGACCATGGAATGGGCAGAATTCCCATGGATTGGTAGGCACAGTCCTAATGTGTGGCTCCAGGGGCCCAGCCTGGAGGGTGTGTGGCCCATGACATTGAGGACAGAAGTCTGAAAACACAAACTCAGCTTAGGTTTGGGGACGTAGGTATGGCAGGCCCGATCTACAAACCATGAGAAGACCTCTTCAGGATATGAAGAAAGGGCGAGTCTGAGGCGCTTGCTCAGGCTTTTTTCTCTGGATTTTGATCAGCGATGGCCGTGGAATGTCGGGGAGGCCTCATGGGACATGGACGAATCTTTCTCTCTGAGGATTTGGCCCGATTCCCAATTGCTTTTCGTCAATCTGTGGGATGGGAGGACTCATTTCAGTTTTGTTAACTCAGATGTCCCACCAAAAGAGGAATTCCAAAGCCAAGCCGTGGGGAAGACTGAAGGGACAACCCGAACTATGGTTAAAAATTGGGGCCTAGGGGCATGGCAAGCCCAATATGATATCTCTTCATCCAGCCACTGAGTGGCCTTACTTGAGGACTGGGCTCAGCCTGAGCGTCACAATGTGTGTTTGTGACCAATGTGGCACGCCAGCATGGGCGGGGCCTCATGGGCCACACTGGTTTCAACTACACTGAACGTTGGACAACATGCCAACCACAAGCTTTCTTGCCATGGGGAAGGAGTTCCTATTTCTGCATCACCTTCAACCCTGGGCAGTGATTGGAGATAAGGTCTAGGTTCTGAAACCTGAAAACCGAGGTTGGGAAGAGATGACGACCTAACGCCATGGCGGCTCGATGTGCTCAGTGTGCGGCCAGCTGTCTGGGAGGGTCCACGGGGTCCAGGCTCAGGCTGTGTCAGAAAGGGCATTAGTGCCCTGGTCAGCCTAATATTTGGGGTACAGCCAAGGTCGGTGCAGGTTGATCCTCATTTGGGGTTACTGGGTAGCCCAAGAGGCAATGTTTTTCTTCTGGAGGGCTAGCAGAGTGCTGCATTGTAGTTCTGGATTGCCAAACTGGAGGGCTTGTGGGCCAGTAGTCTGACGACAAAAGTCTGAGAACACAAGCTAGGCTTAGGTTTCTGGGTGAGGCCATGGCAGGCACAATCTACAGACCTGAATCAAGATCTCGTGCATCTGAAGTCAGGCCGAGGATCAGACGATCGCTCAGGTTGGAGTTTCTGTCCCTGATGGCCCCTTCATAAATGGGGGGGGTATCACGAGGCCATGGGTGTTTTTCCACGAGGGGAGTTGGGAGAAGCTCCAAACTGCAGAGAGTCTTCTGCAGGACAATTGAGACCTGTTGTTTGGCTCCAGGCCAATGATTCTGAGCAGGGTCCTAAGGATGGATGCCTGGGTATCCCACCTCGCATTCCAATTGTCTCCTAGCAACAAGACAGGTTAGATCTCCTGGATCTGTGGGGAGCAACCGAGGACGCTGAGTTGAAATGGACACCCCTGGGGATGGATCGTAACGTGCTTTTGTGTCTATGGAGACTTTGGAATGAAGCGGTGGCACTGGGGCCCTAAAGGGTTCTCCTAAACAGAGGCTTTGACACAGCTCCAACATGCAAGTTTCCCATGTGTAGATGAGATGTTTTCTGATGGGTGAGTCAAGAATCAGCTATATGCTGCTTTTGAAATCCAGGAATGTGAGGAGAGATGCCTGGAAACCAAAGCAATGGTGATTAGTGCCTAGGGACCTGTTCTTTCCTTTTTACCTCTGGGGACATCTGTCTATGGGTCTGAGTGCAGGTAGGTGCTCAGTTGGGCTCACATTGCCCCTGTTTTTCCTGGGAAGCCACCACTATTGAGATGGATCAGGGACTTTGGAGGTTTATCCTATTAGAAGGGTTGTGGCCATTGGAATGGGCACACACAATTCCCTTGGTGAGGGCAAGTACAGTCCTGAGGTTCGGCTCCAGGGGCCTGAGCCTGTAGGTTGTGTAGGCCAGGGCTGTTTGGACAGTTGTCTGAAAACACAAACTCAGCTTATATTTCGGGTCATAGGTATGGCAGGACTGATCTACAGACCATGAGGAGAACTCTTCGGGATTTGAAAGAAGGGCGAGTGTGAGGTTCCTGCTCAAGTTTTTGTCTCTGGATATCGTGTCACTCATGGTCGTGGAATTTCTGGGTGACTTCATGGGAAATGGACGAGTCTTACTCTCTGGTTGTTTGGCCCCGTCCAAAGAGTTTGGGGTCATTCTGTGGGCTGGAAGAAGTTCGATTTTTTTTTTTTTTGTTGTTGTTGTTGTTTTCTTTTTTAACCTCAGGTGTCCCACCAAATGATGGATTCCAGAGTAGAGCCCTGGGGAGGGGCGACTGGACAATCAGAAATCTGGTTAAAAATTGGGGCCTAGGGACATATCAAGCCCATTATGACATCTAATGTTCCAGCCACTGAGAGGACATACTAGAGGACAGGACTCATGCTGAGGGTCACAATGCGTGTGTATGCGCTCCTAATACTCAAGAATGGGCGGGGCCTCAGGGTGAATGCTGGTTTCTCCTACAATGAACTTTGGACAACGTGCCAACCACAAGGGTTCTTGCCATGGGTAAGGAGGAGTCCTGATTTCTGCATCACACTCACCCCTGGGCAGTGATTGGAGATAAGGTCTCGGTTCTGAAGCCTGAAAACTGAGGTAGGGAGGAGATGATGTCCTAAGGCCATGGCGGGTTTTATGTGCTCAGTGTGCGGTCAGCTTTCTGGGTGTTGGTCAGGAGGTCCCGGCTCAGGTTGTGTTCGACAGTGCATTAGTGCTCCGGTTAAACCATATATTTTGGGTAAAGTCGAGTGCTGTGTAGGTTTACCCTCATTTAAGGTGCCTGGGCAGCTCATGAGGCAATAATTTTTTTTCTAGAGGGCAGGCAGAGTGCTGCATTGTGGGTCCGGAATTGCCAAACTTGAGGGCTTCGGGGCCAGGAGTGTGAGGACGGAAGTCTGAGAAGACAAGCTAGACTTGGGTTTCAGGGCGAGGGCACGGCAGGTACCCCCTGCAGATCTGAACCAATATCTCATCCATCTGAAGTCAGGGCGAGGATCAGACGTTGGCTCAGGGTGGAGTTTCTTTGCATGATGGCCGCTTCATGAAGGGAGCGGAATCTCGAGGCCATTGAGGTTTTCCCACGTTGGGAGTTGTGGGATGCCCCCTTCAAGGATTCCTTCTGCGGGACAATTGAGACCTGTTGGACAGCTCCAGGACATCCCATATGGAATGACTCCAGAGCACCGTTCGCGGATGGATGCCTGGGAAGCCCGCCTCGCATTCCAATTGTCTCCTAGCAACAAGACAGTTTAGATCTGATGCCTCTGCCGGAGCAACCGGGGTGGCTGAGTTGAAATGGACTTTCCTGAGGATGGGTCCTAATGTGTTTTTGTGTCCATGAGGGCCTTGGAATGGGGCGGTGGCACCGGGACCCTGAAGTACTCTCCTAAGCTTTGGACATGGCTCCCATGCACAGGTTTCCTTGTGGAGACGAGATGAGTTCTGATGGGTGCCTCAGGAAAACCCCTATGCTCGTATTGGAATAGGCTTTTGAGGACACATGCCTGAAACCCAAAGCAATGGATCCTATTATGGCCTAGGGTCCTGTCTGGTTCAATCTTCTTCTCTGGGGACATCCATCTATGGTATGAGTGGAGGTCGATTATCAGCTGGTGTCAGACAGCCCTTGTTTGTTCCGGGCGACCCACACTATTGGGATGGCCTCAGGGACTTTGGAGGTTTCTCCTAATTTGTACGATTCTGGACCATGGAATGGGCAGAATTCCCATGGATTGGAAGGCACAGTCCTAATGTGTGGCTCCAGGGGCCCAGCCTGGAGGGTGTGTGGCCCAAGACGTTGAGGACAGAAGTATTAAAACCCAAACTCAGCTTAGGTTTGGGGACGTAGGTATGGCAGGCCCGATCGACAAACCATGAGAAGAACTCTTCAGGATATGAAGAAAGTTCGAGTCTGAGGCGCTTGCTCAGGCTTTTGTCTCTGGATTTTGTATCAGCGATGGCCGTGGAATGTCGGGGAGGCCTCATGGGCCATGGACGAATCTTCCTCTCTGAGGATTTGGCCCGATTCCCAATTGCTTTTCGTCAATCTGTGGGATGGGAGGACTCATTTCAGTTTTGTTATCTCAGATGTCCCACCAAAAGAGGAATTCCAAAGCTAAGCCGTGGGGAAGACTGAAGGGACAACCCGAACTATGGTTAAAAATTGGGGCCTAGGGGCATGGCAAGCCCAATATGCTATCTCTTCATCCAGCCACTGAGTGACCTTACTTGAGGACTGGGCTCAGCCTGAGCGTCACAATGTGTGTTTGTGACCAATGTGGCCCGCCAGCATGGGCGGGGCCTCATGGGCCACACTGGTTTCAACTACACTGAACGTTGGACAACATGCCAACCACAAGGTTTGTTGCCATGGGGAAGGAGTTCTGATTTCTGCATCACCTTCAACCCTGGGCAGTGATTGGAGATAAGGTCTAGGTTCTGAAACCTGAAAACCGAGGTTGGGAAGAGATGACGACCTAAGGCCATGGCGGCTCGATGTGCTCAGTGTGCGGCCAGCTGTCTGGGAGGGTCCACGGGGTCCAGGCTCAGGCTGTGTCAGAAAGGGCATTAGTGCCCTGGTCAGCCTAAGTATTTGGGGTACAGCCAAGGACGGTGCAGGTTGATCCTCATTTGGGGTTACTGGGTAGCCCCAGAGGACAATGTTTTTCTTCTGGAGGGCCGGCAGAGTGCTGCATTGTAGTTCTGGATTGCCAAACTGGAGGGCTTGTGGGCCAGTAGTCTGACGACAAAAGTCTGAGAACACAAGCTAGGCTTAGGTTTCTGGGTGAGGCCATGGCAGGCACAATCTACAGACCTGAATCGAGATCTCGTGCATCTGAAGTCAGGGCGAGGATCAGACTATCGCTCAGGTTGGAGTTTCTGTCCCTGATGGCCCATTCATGAATGGGAGGGGCATCACGAGGTCATGGGTGTTTTCCCACTAGGGGAGTTGTGAGAAGCTCCAAACTGCAGAGAGTCTTCTGCAGGACAATTGAGACCTGTTGTTTGGCTCCAGGCCAATGATTCTGAGCAGGGTTCTAAGGATGGATGGCTGGGTATCCCACCTCGCATTCCAATTGTCTCCTAGCAACCAGACAGGTTAGATCTCCTGGATCTGTGGGGAGCAACCGAGGACGCTGAGTTGAAATGGACAACCCTGGGGATGGATCCTAACGTGCTTTTGTGTCTATGGAGACTTTGGAATGAAGCGGTGGCACTGGGGCCCTAAAGGGTTCTATTAAACAGAGGCTTTGACACAGCTCCAACGTGCCAGTTTCCCATGTGTAGATGAGATGTTTTCTGATGGGTGAGTGTAGAAACAGCTATATGCTGCTTTTGAAATCCAGGAATCTGAGGAGAGATGCCTGGAAACCAAAGCAATGGATCTGATTAGTGCCTAGGGGCCTGTTCTTTCCTTTTTACCTCTGGGGACATCTGTCTATGGGTCTGAGTGCAGGTAGGTGCTCAGTTGGGCTCAGATTGCCCCTGTTTTTCCTGGGAAGCCACCATTATTGAGATGGATCAGGGACTTTGGAGGTTTATCCTATTAGAAGGGCTGTGGCCATTGGAATGGGCACACAGAATTCCCTTGGAGAGGGCAAGTACAGTCCTCAGGTTTGGCTCCAGGGGCCTGAGCCTGTAGGTTGTGTAGGCCAGGGCTGTTTGGAGAGTTGTCTGAAAACACAAACTCGGCTTATGTCTCTGGTCATAGGTATGGCAGGACTGATCTACAGAGCATGAGGAGAACTATTCGGGATTTGAAAGAAGGGCGATGTGAGGCTCCTGCTCAAGTTTTTGTCTCTGGATATATTGTCACTCATGGTCGTGGAATTTCTGGGTGACTTCATGGGAAATGGACGAGTCTTACTCTCTGGTGGTTTGGCCCCGTCCAAAGAGTTTGGGTTCATTCTGTGGGCTGGAAGAAGTCCGTTTTTGTTGTTATTGTTGTTGTTTTCTTTTTTAACCTCAGGTGTCCCACCAAATGATGGATTCCAGAGTAGAGCCCTGGGGAGGGGCGCCTGGACAATAAGAAATCTGGTTTAAAATTGGGGCCTAGGGACATGTCAAGCCCATTATGACATCTAATGGTCCAGCCACTGAGAGGACTTACTAGAGGACAGGACTTATGCTGAGGGTCACAATGCGTGTGTATGCCCTCGTAACACTCAAGAATTGGTGGGGCCTCAGGGTGAATGCTGGTTTCTCCTAAACTGAACGTTGAACAACGTGCAAACCACAAGGGTTCTTGCCATGGGTAAAGAGGAGTTCTGATTTCTGCATCACACTCACCCCTGGGCAGTGATTGGACATAAGTTCTCGTTCTGAAGCCTGAAAACTGAGGTAGGGAAGAGATGATGACCTAAGGCCATGGCGGGTTTTATGTGCTCAGTGTGCGGTCAGCTTTCTGGGTGTTGGTCAGGAGGTCCGGGCTCAGGTTGTGTTCGACAGTGCATTAGTGCCCAGGTTAGACTATATAATTTGGGTAAAGTCGAGTGCTGTGTAGTTTTACCCTCATTTAAGGTGCCTGGGCAGCTCATGAGGCAATAATTTTTTTTCTAGAGGGCAGGCAGAGTGCTGCATTGTGGGTCCGGAATTGCCAAACTTGAGGGCTTTGGGGCCAGGAGTGTGAGGACGGAAGTCTGAGAAGACAAGCTAGACTTGGGTTTCGGGGGGGCATGGCAGGTCCCCCCTGCATATCTGAACCAATATCTCATCCATGTGAAGTCAGGGCGAGGATCAGACGTTGGCTCAGGTTGGAGTTTCTGAGCATGACGGCCGCTTCATGAAGGGAGCAGAATCTCGAGGCCATTGAGGTTTTCCCACGTTGGGAGTTGTGGGATGCCCCCTTCAAGGATTCCTTCTGCGGGACAATTGAGACCTGTTGGACAGCTCCAGGACATCCCATATGGAATGACTCCAGAGCATCGTTCGCGGATGGATGCCTGGGAAGCCCGCCTCGCATTCCAATTGTCTCCTAGCAACAAGACTGTTTATATCTGATGGCTCTGCCTGAGCAACCGGGGTGGCTGACTTGAAATGGACTTTCCTGAGGATGGGTCCTAATGTGTTTTTGTGTCCATGAGGGCCTTGGAATGGGGCGGTGGCACCGGGACCCTGAAGTACTCTCCTAAGCTTTGGACATGGCTCCCATGCACAGGTTTCCTTGTGGAGACGAGATGAGTTCTGATGGGTGCCTCAGGAAAACCCCTATGCTCGTATTGGAATCAGGCTTTTGAGGACACATGCCTGTAACCCAAAGCAATGGATCCTATTATGGCCTAGGGTCCTGTCTGGTTCAATCTTCTTCTCTGGGGACATCCATCTATGGTATGAGTGGAGGTCGATTATCAGCTGGCGTTAGACAGCCCTTGTTTGTTCAGGGCGACCAAATCTATTGGGATGGCCTCAGGGACTTTGGAGGTTTCTCCTAATTTGTACGATTTTGGACCATGGAATGGGCAGAATTCCCATGGATTGGTAGGCACAGTCCTAATGTGTGGTTTCAGGGGCCCAGCCTGGAGGGTGTGGGGCCCAAGACTTTGAGGACAGAAGTCTGAAAACACAAACTCAGCTTAGTTTTGGGGACGTAGGTATGGCAGGCCCGATCGACAAACCATGAGAAGAACTCTTCAGAATACGAAGAAAGTGCGAGTCTGAGGCGCTTGCTCAGGCTTTTGTCTCTGGATTTTGTATCAGCGATGGCCGTGGAATGTCGGGGAGGCCTCATGGGCCATGGACGAATCTTCCTCTCTGAGGATTTGGCCCAATTCCCAATTGCTTTTCGTCAATCTGTGGGATGGGAGGACTCATTTCAGTTTTGTTACGTCAGGTGTCTCACCAAAAGAGGAATTCCAAAGCCAAGCCGTGGGGAAGACTGAAGGGACAACCCGAACTATGGTTAAAAATTGGGGCCTAGGGGCATGGCAAGCCCAATATGCTATCTCTTCATCCAGCCACTGAGTGGCCTTACTTGAGGACTGGGCTCAGCCTGAGCGTCACAATGTGTGTTTGTGACCAATGTGGCCCGCCAGCATGGGCGGGGCCTCATGGGCCACACTGGTTTCAACTACACTGAACGTTGGACAACATGCCAACCACAAGGTTTGTTGCCATGGGGAAGGAGTTCTGATTTCTGCATCACCTTCAACCCTGGGCAGTGATTGGAGATAAGGTCTAGGTTCTGAAACCTGAAAACCCAGGTTGGGAAGAGATGACGACCTAAGGCCATGGCGGCTCGATGTGCTCAGTGTGCGGCCAGCTGTCTGGGAGGGTCCACGGGGTCCAGGCTCAGGCTGTGTCAGAAAGGGCATTAGTGCCCTGGTCAGCCTATGTATTTCGGGTACAGCCAAGGTCGGTGCAGGTTGATCCTCATTTGGGGTTACTGGGTAGCCCCAGAGGACAATGTTTTTCTTCTGGAGGTCCGGCAGAGTGCTGCATTGTAGTTCTGGATTGCCAAACTGAAGGGCTTGTGGGCCAGTAGTCTGACGACAAAAGTCTGAGAACACAAGCTAGGCTTAGGTTTCTGGGTGAGGCCATGGCAGGCACAATCTATAGACTTGAATCGAGATCTCGTGCATCTGAAGTCAGGGCGAGGATCAGACGATCGCTCAGGTTGGAGTTTCTGTCCCTGATGGCCCCTTCATGAATGGGGGGGGCATCACGGGGCCATGGGTGTTTTCCCACGATGGGAGTTGTGAGAAGCTCCAAACTGCAGAGAGTCTTCTGCAGGACAATTGAGACCTGTTGTTTGGCTCCAGGCCAATGATTCTGAGCAGGGTTCTAAGGATGGATGGATGGGTAGCCCACCTCGCATTTCAATTGTCTCCTAGCAACAAGACAGGTTAGATCTCCTGGATCTGTGGGGAGCAACCGTGGACGCTGAGTTGAAATGGACACCTCTGGGGATGGGTCCTAATGTGCTTTTGTGTCTATGGAGACCTTGGAATGAAGCGGTGGCACTGGGGCCCTAAAGGGTTCTATTAAACAGAGGCTCTGACACAGCCCCAACGTGCAAGTTTCCCATGTGTAGATGAGATGTTTTCTGATGGGTGAGTCAAGAAACAGCTATATGCTGCTCTTGAAATCCAGGTCTCTGAGGAGAGATGCCTGGAAACCAAAGCAATGGATCTAATTAGTGCCTAGTTGCCTGTTCTTTCCTTCATACCTCTGGAGACATCTGTCTATGGGTCTGAGTGCAGGTAGGTGCTAATTTGGGCTCAGATTACCCCTCTTTTTCCTGGGAAGCCACCACTATTGAGATGGATCAGGGACTTTGGAGGTTTATCCTATTAGAAGGGTTGTGGCCTTTGGAATGGGCACACACAATTCCCTCTGAGAGGACAAGTACAGTCCTCAGGTTTGGCTCCAGGGGCCTGAGCCTGTAGATATGTAGGCCAGGGTAGTTTGGACAGTTGTGTGAAAACACACATCCTCCATGCTAGGGCCCCTGGAACCACACATCAGGATTGTTCCTGCCCTCTCAAAGGGAATTCTTCATATTCCATTGGCCACAACCATATAAATCAGGAGAAATCTCCAATGTCCCTGGGACCATCCCAATATTGTAGGCTGCTCGGAACAAACAGGGGTGATCTGACACTAGCTGAGCAACTAGCTCCACACCAACTCGGAGACAGATGTCCCCAGAGAAGAACATTGAACTGGACAGGCCCCTAGGCCCTAATCAGATCCATTGCTTTGGTTTCCAGGCATCTCTTCTCAGAGGCCTGGTTTCCAATACCAGCCTATGGGGTTTCCATAGGCTCCTTCAGAGCAAGTCTTGTCTGCACATTGGAAACTTGCTCGAGGAGCTATGTCAGAACCTCAGAGGCCTGGTTTTCAATACCACCATATGGGGGTTTCCTGAGGCATCAGTCAGAACAAATGTCTTCTCCACATGGGAAACGTGCTCTTTCAAGCTGTGTCAAAACCTCCGGCTAGGATAATCCTTCAGGGCCCCGGTGCCACCACCTCATTCCAAGGTCTCCATGGACACAATCCCACATTAGGACCCATCTGCAGGAGAGTCCTTTTCAACTCAGTGCTTTTGGGTGCTCCCCTAGAGCCAGCAGATCGAACCTATCTTGTCACTAGGAGACAATTGGAATGTGAGGCGGACTGGCTAGGCATCCATCTGTAGAAAACTACTCTGAAGTAATTCCATATGGGACGTCCTGGAGCCATCCAACAGGTCACAGCTGTCCTGCAGAAGGAATCCTTGCGCTTTGGAGCACCTCACAACTCCCATCATGGGAAAAGCTCTGTGGCCTCGTGGTGCACTGTCCCCTTCATGAAAGAGCCATCTTGGACAGAAACTCCAACCTGAGCCAACGTCTAATCCTCGCCCTGACTTCAGATGCACGAAATCTTGATTCAACTCTGCAGAGTGTGCCTGCCGAAACCCTGCCCCGAAGCAAAACCTAGCTATTGTTCTCAGACTTCGTCCTCACACTCCGAGCCCACCAGCCCTCCAGTTAGGGAATTCTGGAGAGACACAATGCAGCACTCTGACTGCCCTCCAGAAGAGAAACGTTGTCCTATGGGGCTAACCAGAAACACCAAATGAGGATCAACCTGCATGCCACTTGACTCTACCCCAATTATACAGTTTCGCTTCGGCGTTAATGCCCTGTCTTGCACAGCCTGAGGTCTGAATTTTCAACCGACACCCAGACAGCTGGCTGTACACTGAGCACATCAGACCCGCCATGGCTTTAGGTCATCATCTCTTCCCAACCTTGGTTTTCAGGCTTCAGAACCTAGACCTTATATATACTCACTACCCAGGGGTGAACGTGATGCAGAAATGAAACTCCTTCTTCCTCAAGGCAAGAAACCTTGTGGTTGGCATGTTTTCCAACGTTCAGTGTAGGAGAATCCAGTGTAGCCCATGAGTCCCCGCCCATGCTTGAGAACCGCAATGGGCACAAACACATTGGGACCCTCAGTGTGAGCCCTGTCCTCAAGTAAAGCCTCTCAGGGTCTGGACCAAGACCCGCATTGCCATCCCTAGTCCCCCAATATTAATGAGAGGTTGAGAGTTCTAATCACCCCTATTCAGGTCTCTGCTCTAAAACCCCTGAGGAAAAAAAATATTGAAGGGTCTCCTCCATCCCCTGAATGAGCCCCAAAACTTGGGATCTGACCAAATCTTAAAAGAGAAAGAATCATCCATGGCCAAAGAGGCCATCCCGTCATTCCATGGCCACCATTGACACAAAATCTAGAGACAAAAGCCTGGAGATATGCCTCACACTTGCCCTTTGTTCATAGCCTGATAAATTCTTCTCGCGGTCTATAGATCAGGCATGTCATACCTACGTCCCCAAATCTAAGCTGAGTTTGGGTTTTCAGGTTTCTGTCCCCACTGTCCTGGCCCACACACCCTCCAGGCTGGGGCCCCTGGAGCCATGCCTCAGGACTGTGCCTGCCTTCTCCAAGCAAATTCTGCCCATTCCATTGGCCACAACCCTAAAGATTAGGAGAACACTCCAACGTCCCTGAGGCCATCCCAATAGTGTTGGCCACTCAGGGCAAACAGGGTGATCTGTCCCAAGATGAGCAACTACCTCAACTCAGATCCATAGACAGATAACCCCAGAGAAGAAGATTGAACCGGACAGGCACCTAGGCCCTAATCAGATCCATTGCTTTTGATTCCAGGCATCTCTCCTCAGAGGCCTGGTTTCCAATACCAGCATATGTGTTCTTCAAGAGGTACCAGTCTGAACAAATCTCATTTCCACATGGGAAACATGCATTTTGGAGCTGTGTCACAACCTCCAGTTAAGGGAAACCTTCAGGTCCCAGCAGCCAACACCCCATTCCAAGGTCTCCATGGACACAAACCCGCATTATGACCCATCCGCAGGCGAGTCCATTTCAACACATCCCCTTTGGTTGCTCCCCAAAAGAAGCAGATCGAACCTGCCTTGTCACTAGGAGACAATAGGAATGTGAGGCGGGCACTCCAGGAATCCATCCTTAGAACCCTGCACTGCCGTGGTTCCGCATGGGACGTCCTGGAGCAATCTGACCGGTCTCGACTGTCCCGTAGAAGGAATCCTTGCCGATTGGAGCAACTTACAATGCCAATCGTGGGAAAGTCTCCATAGCCCCATGATGCCCCCCACCATCATGAAGGGGCCATCCTGAACAGAAACTTCAACCTGAGCCTACGTCTGATCCTCGCCCTGACTTCAGATGCATGAGATTTAGATTTAGCTCTACAGAGTGTGCCTGCCATGATCTTGACCCAAAACCTAAGCCTAGCTTGTGTTCTCTCACTTCCTTCCTCACAATTCTGGCCCACAAGCCCTCCAGTGTGAGAATTCCGTCGCCACAATGCAGCACTCTTCCTTCCCTCCAGAAGAAAAACGTTGCCCCTGGGGCTACCCAGAAACGCCAAATGAGGATCTACCTGCATGCCACTCAACTTTACTTCAATTATACAGTCTAAGCTTGGCACTAATGCCCTGTCTGACACAGCCTGAGCCTGGACCTCCTGGATGACACCCAGAAAGGTGGTGTCACACCTAAGGACTGTGCCAGTGCTCTCCAAGGGAACTCTGCCCGTTTCATTTGCCACAACCTTACAGATTAGGAGAAACCTCCAATTCCCAAGACCAGCCCAATAGTGTTGGCCTCCCCCAACAAACATGGGTGATCTGACACAAGCTGAGCAGTGACCTCCATTCTGAATCTTAGACAGAGACACTCAGAGGAGAATATTGAAAAAGACAGGCCCCTAGACCGTAATCAGATCCATTGCTTTGGATTCCAGGCATTGTTCCCCAGATGCTTGGTTTCCAATACCAGGTTGTGGGGGTTTCAGAACAAATCTCGTCTCTACATGGGAAACTTGCTCTTTGGAGCTGCATCAAAACCTCAGGTTAGGAGAATTCTTCAGGGCAACATAGCCACTGCCCCATTCCAAGGGATCCATGGACACAAATCCATATCATGACTGATCCTCATGAGAGTCCATTTCATTTCAGCCCCCTCGGTTGTTCCCCCAGTGACAGCAGATCGAATCCTCCTTTTCACTAGGACACAACTGGAATGCAAGTTGGACTGCCCAGGCATCCATCATTAGAACTGTGCTTTGGAGCATTTCTTATGGGACGTCCTTGATCCATCCAAAAGGTCGTGACTGTCCCGCTGACGGAATCCTTGTGGTTTGGAGCATCACACACTCACAAAGTTGGAAATCTTCCATGGTTTCCTGATGCCCCCCCACCTTCATGAAGGGGACATCATGTACAGAAACTCCAACCTAAGCCAACATCTGATCCTCGCCCTGACTTCAGATGCACGAGATCTCATTTCAGGTCTGTAGAGTGTGCCTGCCATGTCACCGCTGCGAATTCTAAGCTGAACTTGTGTTCTCAGACTTCTGTCCAAAAACACCTGGCCCACAAGCCCTGAAGTTGGCAATTCTGGAGCCAGAATGCAGCACTCTGCCTGCCCTCCAGAAGAAAATCTTTGCCCTATGGGGCCAACCAGAAACCCCAAATGAGGACCAACCTTCACATCACTCGACTGTACCCCAATTATACAGTCTAGCCTGGGGACTAATGCCCTGCATGACACAGCCTGAGCCCAGACCTCATGATGGACACAGACATCTGGCCGCACACTAAGTGCATCGGACCCACCATGGCCTTAGGTCGTCATCTCTTACCAACCTCGGTTTTCAGGCTTCAGAATCTAGACCTTATCTCTACTCACTGCCATGCCGTGTACGTGATGCAGAAATCAGAACTCCTCCTTCCCCATGACCAGAAACCCTGTGGTTGGCATGTTGTCCAACATGCAGTGTAGGAGAAACCAGCATGGCCCATGAGGCCTCAGACATGCTTGAGGGCTGCGATGGGCACAAACACACATTAGGACCCTAAGCATGAACCCTGGCCTCAAGTAAAGCCTCTCTGGGGCTGGACCAAGAGCCCACATATGGAGATTACCATGCCCCTATTCCCCAAACCTTAACCAGTGCTTGAGAAGTCTAGTCACCCCTACTCAGACCTCTTCTCTAGAATCCCTCCTTGGTGGGACACATGAGGTTAAAAAAAAAATAGAGAAAGGACTCCTACCGTCCAAAGAATGACCGCAAACACTTGGAATTGGGCCAAATGCACAGAGAGAAATACTCGTCCATGGCTGATGCGGCCATCCTGACATTCCACGGCCACCATTGACACAAAATCCGGAGACAAAAGCCTGAAAAAGCGCCACACACTCGCCCTTTGTTCAAAGCCTGAAAATTCTCACGGTCTGTAGATCGGGCCTGCCATACCTATGTCCCCAAACCTAAGCCACGTTTGTGTTTTCAGACTTCTGTCTCCATTGTCCTGGCCCACATACCCTCAAGGCTTGGCCCCATGGAGCCACACCTCAGGACTGTGCCTGCCCTCTCCATGGGAATTCTGCTCATTCCTTTGGCACAACCTGACAGATTAGGAGAAACATCCGAAGTCCCCGAGGCCACCCCAATATTGTAGGATGTCCGGGACAAACAGGGACCATCTGCCACAAGCTGAGCCACTACCTCCAATCAGACCTGTAGATAGATATCCATAGAAAAGAAGATTGAAGAGGACAGGCACCTAGGCCCTAAACGAATTCATTGCTTTTGTTTTCATGTATCTCTCCTCAGAGGCCTGGATTCCAATACCAGCACATGGGGGTTTCTGGAGCTACCAATCAGAACAAATCGCATGCCACATGGGAATCATGCTATATGGAACTGTGTCAAAACCTCCAGTTAGGAGAAAATTTCACGTCACTGGAGCCACCGCCCCATTCCAATGTCTCAATGGACACAATCCCACATTATGACCCATCCTCAGGAGAGTCCATTTCAACACAAACCTGGCGGTTGCTCACCCAGTGCCAGCAGATCAAACCTGCTTTGTCACTAGGAGACAATTGGAATGCGAGTTCGTTGCCCAGGTATCCATGTTAGAACTCTGCTCTGGAGAAATTCCTAATGGGGTGTCCTTGATCCATTCAACAGGTCTCAACTGTCCTGCAGAAGGAATCCTTGTGGTTTGCAGCATCACACACTCGCACCGTGGGAAAACCTCCATGGCCTCGTGATGCCTCCACCTTCAGGTAGAGGACATCATGGACAGAAACTCCCGTCTGATCCTCGCCCTGACCTCAGATGCATGAGATCTCAATTCAGCTCTGCAGAGTGTGCCTGCCTTGCCCTCGCCCCAAAACCTAAGCCAGCTCGCGTTCTCAGACTTCCATCCTCACACTCCTGGCCCACAAGCCTTCCACTTTGGGAATTCTGGAGACAAAATGCAGCACTCTGCCTGCCCTCCAGAAGAGAGACTTTGCCCTAGGGGTCTACCCAGAAACATCAAATGAGGATCAACCTGCAATTCTCTAGACTGTACCCCAATTATACAGTCTAGCCTGGGCACTAATGCCCTGTCTGACACAGCCTGACCCCAGACCTCGTGACCGACACCCAGACACCTGGCCTCACACTGAACACATCAAACATGCCATGGCCTTAGTTCATCATCTCTTCCCAACCTTGGTCTTCAGGCTTCAGAACCTAGACATTATCTCCACTCACAACTAAGTGATGTACGTGATGCAGAAATCAGAACTTCACCTTCCCCATGACCAGAAACCTTGTGGTTGGCATGTTGTCCAACGTTCAGTATATGAGAACCCAGCATGGCAAATGAGGCCTCAGACATGCTTGAGGGCTGCGATGGGCACAAACACACATTAGGACCCTAAGCATGAACCCTGGCCTCAAGTAAAGCCTCTCCGTGGCTGGACCAAGAGCCTGCATATGGGACTTGCCATGCCCCTACTCCCCCAATCCTAGCCAGAGCTTGAGAAGTCTAGTCAACCTTATTCAGAGCTCTTTTCTGGAATACCTCTTTGGTGGGACACATAAGGAAAAAAAAAAAAACCCAAGATAAAGAAAAAAAAAAGTAAGGACTCCTACCATCCAAAGAATGACCCCAAATACTTGGAATCTGGCCAAATCCACAGAGAGAAATACTCGTCTATGGTCGATGAGGCCAGCCTGACATTCCACGGCCACCATTGACACAAAATCCGGAGACAAAAACCTGAAAAAGCGCCACACACTTTCCCTTTGTTCAGAGCCCCCAAAATTCTCAAGGTCTGTAGATCGGGCCTGCCATACCTATGTCCCCAAACCTAAGCCGAGTTTGTGTTTTCAGACTTCTGTCTCCATTGTCCTCACCCACACATTCTAAAGGCTGGGCCCCATGGAGCCACACCTCAGGACTGTGCCTGCCCTCTCCAAGGGAATTCTGCTCATTCATTTGGCACAACCTGACAGATTAGGAGAATCATCCAAAATCTCTGAGGCCATCCCAATAGTGTAGGATGTCCTGGACATACAGGGACCCTCTGGCACAAGCTGAGCCACTACCTCCAATCAGAACCTTAGACAGATATCCATAGAAAAGAATATTGAACAAGACAGGCACCTAGGCCCTAATTGGATCCATTGCTTTTGTTTTCAGGCATCTCTCCTCAGAGGCCTGGATTCCAATACCAGCATAAGGGGGTTTCCAGAGCTACCTATCAGAAAAAATCTCGTCTCCACATGGGAATCTTGCTCTATGGAGCTGTGTCATAACCTCCAGTTAGGAGAAAACTTCAGGTCACTGGAGCCACTGCCCCATTTGAATATCTCTATGGACACAATCCCAAATTATGACCCATCCTCAGGAGAGTCCATTTCAACTAAACCCCCTCGGTTGCTACTCCAGAGCCAGCAGATTGAACCTGCCTTGTCGCTAGGAGACAATTGAAATGCGAGTTGGGCTCTTCAGGCATCCATCCTTAGAACCCTGCTCTTGCGTCGTTTCTTATGGGACATCCATGAGCCATCCAACAGGTCTCGACTGTCCCACAGGAGTCCTTGTGCATGGACCACCTAACAACTCATATCATGGAAAGCTTCCAAGGTCACATGATGCCCCCAATCTTCATGAAGGCAGATCATGGAAAGAAACTCCAACCTGAGCCAACAGCTGATCTTCGCCTTGACTTCAGATGCACGAGATCTTGATTCAGCTCTTCAGAGTGTACCTGCTGTGCCCTCACCCCAAAACCTAAGCGTAGCTAGTGTTCTCCGACTTCCGTCCTCACTCTCCTGGACCACACGCCCTCTATTTTGGGATTTCCGATGACACAGTGCTGCACTCTGCCTGCCCTCTAGAAGAAAAATATTGCCCTATGGGTCTACCCAGAAACCTCAAATGAGGATAAACCTGCACGTCACTCAACTGTACACCAATTATATAGTCTAGCCTGTGCACTAATGCCCTGTCTGACAGAACCTGAGGCCTGAATTCCCAACCGACACCCAGACAGCTTGCAGTACACTGAGAACATCTGAACCGCCATGGCCTTAGGTCGCCATCTCTTTCCAACTTCGGTTTTCAGGCTACATAATCCTAGACCTTATCTCTACTCACTTCCCATGGGTGAACGTGATGCAGAAATCAGAACTCCTCCTTCCCTCTCGCCAGAATCTTGTGGTTGGCATCTTGTCCAACGTTCAGTGTAGGACCCCTGTAGGGCCTACAGGGGCAGTAGTAGGGCCCCTGAGGGTAGTGTAGGGTCCCTGAGGCCCTGCCTATGCTTAAGAGCTGCGGTGGGCTCAAACACACATTGGGACCCTCAGTTTGAGCCCTGTCCTCAAGTAAAGCCTCTCAGTGGCTGGACCATGAGCCCGCATATGGGGCCTGCCATGCCCCAAGTCACCCAATCTTAACCAGAGGTAGAGACATCTAGTCACCCCTACTCAGGGCTCTGCTCTGGAATCCCTCTTTGGTGGGACATTTGAGGTAAATAAACACAGAAAGGACTCCTCCCACTCACAGAATGACCCCAATCACTTGGGATTGGGCCATCCCAAGTGATTGGGGTCCAGAGAGAAAGACTCGTCCATGGCCCATGAGGCCAGCCCGACATTCCACGGCCACTATTGACACAAAATCCAGAGACATAAGCTTCAGCAAGCGTTCACACTCACCCTTAGGTCATAGCCCAAAAAATTCTCCTCATAGTCTGTAGATTGGGCCTGCCATACCTATGTCCCCAAACCTAAGCCGAGTTTGTGTTTTCAGACTTCTATCCTGACATCCCTGTCCCACACACCCTCCAGACTGAGGCCCCTGGAGCCGCACCTCAGGACTGTGCCTGCCCTCTCCAAGGAAATTCTTCCCATTCCATTGGCCACAACCCTACAGATAAGGAGAAACCTCCAAAGTCCCAGAGGCCATTCCAATAGTGTAGGCCACCCAGGACAAAGAGGGGCGATCTCTCACAAGCTGAGCAACGACGTCAACTCACCCGTAGACAGATAACCCAAGAGAATAAGATTAAACTGGACTGGCCCCTAGAATGTAATTGGTTCCATTGCTTTTTTTTCTAAGCATCTCTCCTCAGAGGCCTGTTTTCCAATACCAGCATATGGGGGATTCCAGAGATACCAATCAGAACAAATCTTGTCTTCACATGGGAAACTTATCCTTTGGAGCTCTGTAAAAGCCTCCAGTTAGGAGAAACCTTCAGGTAGCCGGAGCAACCGCCCTATTCCAAGGTCTCCATGGACACATACCCGCATTATGACCATTCGGCAGGAGAGTACATTTCAACTCAGCCCCGTCGATTACTCCCCCAGAGGCAGAATATCAAACCTGCCTTGTCGCTAGGAGACAACTGGAATGCAAAGCAGACTCTCTAGGCATCCATCCTTGGAATCCTGCTCTGGCGCCGTTCCATATGGGATGTCCTGGAGCCTTCCAACAGGTCTTGACTGTCCCACAGAAGGAATCCTTGCAGATTGGAGCATCTCACAACTCCTATCGTGGGAAAACCTACATGGCCTCATGAGATGCTCCCCTTTATAAAGGGGCCATCATGGACAGAAACTCCAACCTGAGCCAACTTCTGATGCATTGCTTTGGTTTCTAGGTATCTCTCCTCAGAGGCCTGGTTTCCAATATCAGAATATGGGGGTTTCCTAAGGAAACAATCAGAACAGATCTCATCTCCACATGGGAAACTTGCTCTTTGGAGCTGTGTCAATACCTCAGGTTAGGAGAATCCTTCAGGGCGCTGGCACCATGGCCCAATCCCAAGGTCTCCAAGGACACGAACTTACATTATGATCCATTCTCAGGAGAGTCCATTTCAAATCAGCCCCCTCGGCTGCTCACCCAGAGCCAGCAGATCAAAACTTCCTGGTCACTAAGAGACAGTTGGAATGGGAGGCGGGCTTCCCAGGCATCCATCCTTAGAACCCTGCTCTGGAGAACTTCTTTATGGGACGTCTTGAATCCAACAAACCTGTCTTGACTGTCTCGCAGAATGAATCCTTGTGGTTTGAAGCATCACACAATAACACTGTGAGAAAACCTCCATTTCCTCATGATGCCCCACACCTTCATAAATGGGCCATCACGGACAGAAACTCCATCCTAAGCCAAAGTCTGATCCTCGCCCTGAATTCAGAAGCATGAGATCTCGATTCAGCACTTGAGAGTGTGCCTGCTGGGCCCTCGCCCTGAAACCTAAGCCTAACTTGTGTTCTCAGACTTCCGTCCTCAGAATCCTGGCCACACCCCTCCAATTTGGAAATTCTGGAGACACAATGCAGC